>NC_058521.1:389858245-390462412 GCF_904849725.1 Hordeum vulgare subsp. vulgare
TTACCAGGGCAACACTAAACATTCAAGAGAAACTCTCTAGTTGACAACTCCTTCATATCATGCACGGATTAAATCCCACAAAATAAACAAAAGGGAAACATGGCAAAATATCACGCGCACTAACTTACTCGAAAGCTAAAACTAAATGCACAGTTAAATTCTATGGATTTTTCTACCCCGAAAACATATATAACATGTGGGGTTGCAAAATAAAAACAACGCCATAGGTATATGCGGGAATATGTCCTTAACACGGTATAACAAACTAGCGACGGAATACATGCAAAAATACGAACAACTACTCTAAAATACATGGAAAAAGGTTCCTAAAAACATGAGCATTTTATCTACGGGGTTTGGGCAATCCGGACACGCACAAAAATAAATACGGGGCAATTAACCTATTGGGACAACACGCAAAACTAGGCATTCGGCGGTACAACTAATTCAAACATGCATGCAAGTTGCAAATTCATAATCTACGCAAAATTCTACAAGAGGTACATATATAATTCGTTGTAATCCGACACACGGTTTAGATTCTACGGGCGTTTGAAAAATGCCTATTTCCTGAAAATTCTAAACTCACAGGAAAACTACCTAAAAATGGTACGTGCCGGACTAGTAGCGCTAGATAACAAAACCTGCACGGGCGGAACATAGGAGGGGCGGCTCACCTTTGTGGCCTTGGCCGGCCTAGGAGAGGAGGCAACCTGGGACTGCTGGCGCTGTGGCCCAGACGCTAGGGCAGGGAAGCAGGCCGGCCTAGGGGTTCCTGGGCACTGGGCCGGGACGATGACCGCCTGGGCCGGCTGGCGCGGGGCCCAGCTGGCGCGTTGGAGGGCTGGCTCGCGAAGGAGACGCGCTGGGCCTCCTAGCGCGGGCCCACGCGGGAGACCAGGCGCTAGCGAGCATGTCAACGGGCACGCCGCGGGGGCTTCATTCCTCCCGTGCTCTCCCCGCGAGCAGAGGTGGCCGTCGGCGGCTAAAGGCGAATCAGCATGAGTGGCGGCGGGTCGGGAATGGTCCCCCCGGACCGGATCGGACTCGATCCGGCCGGTGGTCGACGGCAGAGCACGCGGCAGCCGGCAACGAGCTGTCGAGAAGCTCGGGCGGCGGAGGAAGTCGGCGCGGCGGTGCGCTGGCGGCGGAGGAAGGCGGCGCGGCGGGGCGCAGGTGGCGGAGGAAGGTCCTCGGGCGGCGCTCGGGACAGGAGATCGGGTAGGCGGCGTGCGTACGACCCGGGCTCGGACAGGGCTGCTGTCGATTGGGGCTCCTCCCCGATCTGGTGCTCGGGCACTGCGGTCACGCGGACATGTCCGAGTTGGCCACAAACATGTCCGGTAGGTGGGGTTTTGGACGAATCTGGTCCTCTGGATGGAAATCCAGTGGTCCAGATCTGACCTGGGATGGGATTTCGGGGGAGAGATGAGATAGGGCTAGCGGGTGTGGTTATTGAGGGGGGTGGCTGCAAAAATGACTAGGGGGAACCCTAGTGAAGTGAGAGATACCTCTCCATGGGGTGGTCTTAAATAGGGTTGGGCTTTGGTGAGGTGGACCTCGTCCGTCCGATCGGGATCCGATGACCACGAACAGATGAAGTGGCTAGATGGGTTTGATGGGCTGTGTAGATGGCCTGAGGCAAATATGAGAAGGAAGGGGTGCGCCCGTGACACGCGTTTTAAAACGCCGAATCACGTCCGACGAATAATTGAATACGGTGCCGCTACGGTCGACCGTTCGGGTAACAAATGGACTCCGATTGCGACAAAATTTGACAGGCGGCCTAGCTATGATATATTAAGACCGCACACCAAGTTACAATCCAATATGATTAAGTTTTAATACCACATTTAAAAACAAGATTTAAATGTTGCCGCAGGCGCGTGCGAGTGTGGTCGGGCTCAGAACGGGCAACGATGAACACACAGAGAACCGACAACTATTAAAGGATGCAGGTTTTTTAAAACTAGCGGCAACGGGATGCCGATGCAATGCGGATGATGCGCATGATGATGCAACAAATAAAAATAATGACACGACGAAAACGGAAATAAAGGGGAATCTTCTGGAACATCGGTCTCGGGCTGTCACAGTATCACACCCCGAATACTCTTACTTTGTTAGGGATGAGGATGACTTGCTCTTTGATAAGACTAGTGATAACCTTGAAAATGAACATGCAAATATTCATGCTAGTCAAGAGGAATCAATTGATGATGATAAAAAAGATTGAATGACTAACTAAAGAACTAAACACTCTTAAGTTATCTCATGAAACTACTCTAGAAGATCATAGAGAGCTTGCAAGAACTCATGAGAAGCTACAATTCGAGAAGCTAAATTTGGATCAAGAGCATGAGTTCCTAAAAGCAATCAATGATGACCTTCGAAAGAGGAGTTCTTCTTATTTAGCCAAACGATTATTATTGTCTACTTTTTTTCCACAAGTTAAACCTAAGAACACTAGTAACAAAGGCAAGCAAGTTTCTTCATCTAGTAACAACAATGCTAAAGCTAGATCAAATGATGTTGTTGCTATTAGCTCTCTTGATTCCACTAATGATTCTCTTAGACAAGTTACACTTGAGCAAGAAATGATTTATTGAAAGGGATTATATAGAGAGGTGTCTCTAAGAGTCTTCCTGAAAGTAAGCAATTTGAAGAAATTGTGCGCAAGCAAGGAGGACATCGGAATAAGCAAGATGTTGGCAACTTCAACGTCAATGGATATGTTTGGGAAGAAGGTCCATATCCCAGTCCCAAGTTTGTTCCTCAAGAGGAGAAGTATGGTCCTACTCCTCCCAAGGGAACAATCTCTCAAGATGGCCTTCTACCACAAGACCATAAGCGCAATAGAAAGCTTCAAGAGGAGATTGACTCATTTGAAGAAGAACCCCAAGCCAAGGTTGAGTGGGTTCCCAAGGACACTTATAGTACTACCTCATCTAGTGCCACAACACCTCCAAGGATCCCCATCAAGATGACGTGGGTTCCGAAGAGGAAGAACTAAAAAGTTCTTGAGGGGTGACTCCGCCAATAAAATTCACTCTTATTCATTTTGGCAAGAACTATATGCAATCAACTCCAACCATATGCATTAGTTCCAGGAGTCACACATTCCCTCAAAGGTGAGCGAGTGACAAGGTAATTAATGCATCTTTGGACATCACCTCCCATGTATTTCACTCCATGTCCATAGATACCCTTGCATTTGTTCCTTTTGCTTTGGGACTAACCCATGTAGGTGAGATGAGTAAGAAACAACAAGGATTGCTCCCAACTCAAGATGATCTTCATCAATAATGAGCATCCACCACTACTACATCTACTTGAAGTCTTCTACGACGAAACCCAGGGTTAGTTTATCCCTATTAGGTTGGATGTCACATCTAGGGGGAGATTTACTCTAAGACTTGAGTACAAGTGTCTCCTAAATGATCTAAACATATTAATGCATTATGTAAAAGTGGTAACCCCACTTCTGCTTAATCGATGAGCATGACCTATGATCAAGTATTCTTACTTGGCTCCTAAGTCAACATGCGCATATACAAATTACTTCGTCATCGCCAAAGTGCTTGATAGATGCTAGAATGATTGTGCATGTTCACCATGTTTTATTTGAAATCTTGGTATGCACATTTTTGTCATTCGAGGATACCGAATTGTTGTAATTTGGCTTTCTATTTTTTTGGCCAATTAGATATACAAGAATGCCTAAGTACCTCCTCTAGCTATCTATGCTTTCTCATCTCAAATTCTATTCATGATACGTTCGGAAATTTGAGCAAGCACTTTACGGACACTATGTGAGGAACACTCGAAGATCCGTCGCGACAAGGGATGAATTCCAAAACCTCCCAAAGTGCAACTCGGTGTGACCAACCTCAAAATATTGGTCCCACTAAAGCCTAGGGTTCATCAGTTTTGTCATCTTGATATAACCGAGTTTGGATTTTCGGCCTCACCGAGTTTCTCCGTGAGCTGATAGTTGTGAAACTGGGTGGCACCAAAAATCTCAACTCGGTGTCACCGACGGTGAAGGGATTTAAATACCGAGTGGACCCGACGCTTGGAAATTTCTTCAAACGTTGACCTGCCATACCCCTTTGCTTTCGCGCCCTAGTTTGCGAACATCTACTCTATTTCTCATGTGTGCCTTCGCCAAGAGTCCTTGCCGCCGACGGGATCTTCACCGCCGTCGCTGTCATAGCGGATCCACATTGAGTTAGAGTATGGATTTGAATTCCCTTTAAACTCTATCTGATTCTTGCACAAAAAGTTATGCCATCCTCTGTCCAAAATTGCTATAAGTCTAACCCAACAGAAAAACTCCTTAGATTAGCAAGCAAAGAAGGATTTAGGTTAAAGTATCCACCAGATTGAATCTCGGTGTCAAAGAGTTGCAAAAGTCGGCAGTACAGATTTTGGTCTTAGGGTTAATGAGAATGTTCTCGGTGGAACCGAGTTCTCTGTCTCGTTGAAAGCGAAAGGGTGCCAAGTTTCTGTTAAAGAGAACATCTGTCTCAGTGGCTCCGAAATTTCTGACTCACTGGAACCGAAATCTAATTTAGCTGAAAGCTGAAACTATGTTTTTGAGAGTTAAAATTTGACAAAACTTCTGCAATTTTGTGATGCTTATCTTTTCCATCTCTTATATATCTCTTCACAGGGTCTGCTTGTCTCCTAGTCTGTGACTCTACCTGTGTGCTTGGTCTTGCAAAATGTCAGGTTCCAATGACAGTTGAAACAACTTTAGTGAGCCCCATGCCAAATATGATTCAGACACTAGTCCTGAGAGGTCCCATTCTGACCCAGGTACTCCCAGCTCTCATAGCTTGCCCAGGGAAGCCACCCGGTCTAGAAAGAAGCTCAATTCCGAGTAAGAAGATGTAGATTTCATCCCTATGGAATCTGCTCCCCAAAAGCAGAAGGAGAAGACCACAGTCAGGAAGACAGTGAGGAAGGAATATGCTAAACCTTCTGAGCGTAGACTTACCAAGAATCCATGTGTGAAGATAGCCATCAAGAGGATTGTCCATGTTGTTGGTAGGCAAACTTCCATGTATGAAGATCCAACAGAAACTGCTGAAGCTGCTGATGAGGAGGAACAAATTCCAGATAAAGTCCCTCCTCCCAAGAATAAAAAGCTTATGGCTGATGCCATGCCCAAGAAATCTGCACGAAGGCCTTCATCACCTAAGGCTAAGAAGTTTGTAGCTCCCAAGAGGACTACAAAGGATATTCCTGCAGCTGAGAAGAACAAAGGCTCTGCATCCAGAGATTTTGCTGCTAAGGAAGATGAGGATGCTCCTGTGCTTATGAAGCTAACACCTCATATGCCAACTCATGATGCATCTCACCTTGTTCCCGAGGACATGAAGAATAGGAAAGATGTAGGTTTGAGGAAGTGGATATCTATTGACCATATGCTATGAGAAGAAGAACTGTTGTTTATCCCCGCTTTCACACAAGGGAACAACAAAATTTCTATAAGATGGTCTTGCTTGACAAGAATCCTGCAGTCAGCGGTACGAGATATGTCGATTGGGAGTAGATCAAGGCTAATGGAGACTATTTTCCTCATGTGAGAGAAAATTTCAAGATGGTTAACATTGAAGATTTTGTTGGCAAAGAGATGACTATATGGAATGACGAGATGATCATGCAATTCTATTTTACCGCTCATTTCTATTCAGATGGAAGAATTGTTTGGATGACTGATAGTGACCAATATGAGTGGACAATTGATGAGTGGGCAACTATCATTGGTGCTCAAAAAGCACGTGAAGAGGACTTGGATGTGTATTCATAGCTCAAAATGAATCACAACTCCATGGTCAACATGTACAAGGCTGTGCCGAGTGATTATCTGCCGTCTCAGAAATTTGACTCTGCCTATTTCTTGCAAGCTGGACTACCCACTACAAACACTATCATGAGACACACCCTAATGCCCAAATCAGGTTATGACAAGATGATTGGAAGTTATTCGATCAACATGCTACACCATCTAGACACCCACACCACGTTCCAAATGATGGACTTGATAGTTGAGACTATCAAGAGGACTGCAGCTGATTAAAAGAGATCTTGTGGATATGCTCCATACATTCACATGCTTATCAATGCCAAGATTGGAAAGCATGCATATCAACTTTAACGTCCCCACCTGTCACTCTAGCCTGATTTTGAGGATAATGAAGTTGTGATTGATCATACCCATCCCATTTCAACTACTGCTAGAGAAGCAGTAGAGGTAACAGTTGTAGAGGCCGCAAGGAATGCTCCAGCTCAACCCCCACTGCTCAGAACCAAAGATGAGAAGATGTCCTTCTTGGTCATGGATGGAGAAGAAAGTTTCTGAGATCTTGCTGAACCAGAAGAGACTGGAGAGGGTCGTGGAGACAAAATTCCATGACCTCGTTGTCAAGGTGACATAGTTGACCACCTGTGTTAAGCCGCTTTAGCATGAAGTTGATTAGTGAAGATTCCACGCTCTAGTGATGATTATGATGATGATGATGATTCGCCTCTTCGTACTACCACACAATTCATGACCCACACTAGGTCAGCAGGTGTGCCCGTACGAGAAGCAAGAGCATCTTTGTCAGCTCAAGCTTCAGCTCCTGCTCCTGCACCTCCAGTGTCTACACCTCCACCTCCAGTGACATATGCACAATCCTTTGTTGACGCTCTCTTGTCCACTCAATCTTGAGCTACAAGAGGAGAAAGGGGGAGAAGTGTATAGATCAAATAGGGCTTCGAGAGGGAGAGCTTTGCATTTTATTTTCTCTCGTTTTGGTTTTTCAAAACTTTTGGTATTTTGGATGACTTTATACGATCGTGTGTTTGATCATACACTATGGTTATTTGATGATAACACGTTATTACTTTTGATCTATCTACATGTTGATAATTCACATCTTCTTTTGGTGTAATGTTCATTAATATTCATTCATATCATTTATGCGCACCACGTAGTTATATGTGACATGGAAGTGTAACCCATGATCCTAATCGATTGTGCATTTGCATTCAAACACAAATTCCAAATAGTGCACAAATATAGGTGGAGCTCTTGCTAATCATTGATTATATCTTTTGTCATAGATTTGATCTATATGTTGTCATCAATTACCAAAAAGGGGGAGATTGAAAGCATAATTGCTCCCTAAGGTGGTTTTGGTAATTAATCACAACATATGAATCATAGGATTGTGAGGAGATGCCCCTTGATGCAAGGAAGGAATAGGACTAGATCAAGCTTAAAGGAAGAAGAATCTTCATTTTACTTTGTGAGAAATCACTTTGAGTCCATAGGAAAATGAATACTATTAAAATAGGATGAGGTATTATGATGAATTGGTTGCTCAAGTTCTTAGAGATAGCCACCAAAAATACTCAGCCATTCTCCCACAAAATATCTCTGTCCAACCTCAGACCAGCAAAATTGGTGCCACCAACAATTTCCATTCGGCCCTACTGATTTTACACTTGACAAAACCTATGCCAAACCCTACCATCTCGGTACAACCAACATTCCTATAGGTGCCACTGAGGTTGCGTGACCAACTTTTTGTCGAGGAGATTTCACAAATTAGAATTTCTGAGTTTGAAATCGGTCTCATCAAGATTTGGAAAACCAGTCTAGGTCATCGTATTAGTACCATCGAGATTCCTATATCGCTCTCACCGAGAATTCAAAAGTTACCACATTTAGTGCAACTTGGTACCATCGAGATTCATTTTGGTGGCACGGAATTAGGCAGTAAAGTTGTAATGGTTGGATTTTGGGAGATGCCTATGGGGGATACACAATACTGGTGGCTCATGAAGGGGCGAAGTACCATAATAGCATCGGGTCCTCATATCAGGTGGACCAAGACAAATATAGATTTACTATCCATTCGGACAAGTATAGTCCATCCAGTCGGATGGCAGTCAACCACTCGGCCGACGAATCACTCGGGTATGCAAAAACCAACAGTCAGAAAGGTAGTCGGAGCATCCTCCTGATAGTGTAGGTCTGGAAGTGGGCTGACATCATGGCACTAATGCCCCACATTGTAACATAAGAGGTGAGGGGGTGGCGCACTCTATATAAGCCACCCCCACCACATAGCTCTTGGTTGTTCATTCTTCCCCCTTAGCTTCTACGCCATTAGTCTAAGGACTTAAGCCTAGGCATGGAGATCCGTTCTCCCGTCTCTTTCTAAAATACATCATGTAAATCCGTATTCATGGCAGATATGCAAAGCCTCTCCAGAGCACGAGACATAGGGTTGTTATCTCCACCGTAAGAAGCCCAAACTCGTTAAAATCACCGTGTCACTCATTTACATATCGATAGATCATGCTGCTTTATCCTATCCCTTTCTGTTGTTGGAATCGTTACCACGACAGTTGGCGCCCATCGTGTGGCATGGCGTTTGTAAAACCATGATGCAAATAGGTTTTTTAAATCTTCGGCTACGATCAACGACCATCCTCGGGAAAATTGGCTGCTGGAGTTACGACCGATGCACCATTCACACGAGCAAAAAGATCAGGGGAGTATCCATTTCATCAAGCCTTTCTATGAACTAATTATCTAACGATGGGTCGGTCTTTTTGCTGTAGGATCGAACATCACCCATGCGTGCTTAGTCGAAAAAGTGAAAAGGACATCTCGCTTTGCTCTGAATTCTGATCAATGATTTTTCTATGTGACGCGAAGTGACGCCATCTGCATGTCGGCATCTCCAGACTCGTCAGCAACACCATCGCCGTGCCCCCATGCACGAACGTCGACACCGTCTGTCAGTCATCTCTGACTCCATCTACGACGCGGACGTCGCGCTTCCACTCGCTGACACCGACGCCGTCCTCCTGTTGTCGTCTACAGTCTTCACGCCATCGTCGAACCCTACCCACACGACTCCGACGGCTGCAGCCTAACTTGGAATGCCATGGTCGGGTTCATCGTGCCTACCGGCGTCATTCTGTTCGTCGGCGCGCTGACTCGCGACGAGTAGTGCTCCTTCGGCGACCGCGACATCGTCCTAATCCACATCACGCTCTCTAAGCTATTGTCGGGTGCCCCCGATGGTCATGTCCCGGGCAACTTCGACGCCTTTCCAGGCTACAAGATAGAGTCCGGCAAACCCCACGACGTAGTAGTAAACTGCATGGAGTGAAACGGCCGTGGGAAGACGAAACTTCGATATGCATGAACGACTTTGACTCTTGCTTAATTAGCACTTACGCCTCTGCATGCAGATCCTGGAGGTGAGGCAATTCCTTCAATGCGTCAGCCGAGGGGGGCAAGTCCTTCAAGGGATAGTTGCAGCGATCAGCCAAAAGCCGCGGCAGGACCATGACTCCGTGAGGGCAACGGTTTCTCCCTCGGTCGCCGGCTGCTGGCCATGGCCCTTTTCCTCTAACCATGCAAGGTGCATGGGCCACCTCCTCCTAAATTAAGTGCATGCACGTAAATGCATTCAAACATAGGAAACGCACTGGTGGAAAAAATGCCTTTGGTCGCGGTTCGCAACTGCCATTAGTCGCGGTTGCGCAACCGCGACCAACTAAGCGCGACTAAAGCCCCCCACCTTTAGTCGCGGTTTCTGAAGAACCGCGACTAAAGGCCCGTCCACGTGGGCGCCATGCAGCCGTCGGGGCGGAGGACCTTTAGTCGCGGTTCTTCTGGCCAACCGCGACTAAAGGCCCCCGCGCCCCCCCCCCCTAAACCTGTTTTCTGTTTAATTTGTATTGTTTTATTTCTTTTGTGCTTTATTTTAATTTTGAAGGAATTTCATATATTCTACGGTACTACATACATGCATATGAATGTACAATTTCAAACAAATTTGAAATTAGAACCAAAAAGAATTCAAGAGGAATATACAATATATATTCAATATCATCGGATGACCATATACAATTTTGAACAAGTTTCCATACATAATTTAATGCATATAAAGTTCTACGTCCTCGTAATGGTGTTCTCCTTTAGGATGGAGGACTTCCCTGCTGAACCATCCAGCTAGTTCCTCTTGAAGTGGTCGGAAGCGAGCTTCTGGACTAAGCATCATCCGGAGGTTATTCCTCTTAGCATTGGTATCACTCGGAACCCGCTCAGAGGTGTATCTCCGGATCATCTCACAGACATAGTATCCACATAGATTGGTCCCCGCTGGCTGAATATCCCCATCATTCTTCGGCTTTGACCTTTTGAATTCTAGCTGTTTTTTGAATTCACCGACCTTTGTATCTACGAACCGTCTCCAAACCCTACGAGGCAAAGAAAATTAAATGAACAAGAGAGTTATTAGTTACTTGATATTAGGAAATGAACGAAATAGGCCGATCGATATAGAGCGCAAATGAATGAAAATAATTACTTCTGCAGCATTCTTCTCATGCCGCCCCAAAGCTTTGGATCCATATTCAGAGAGTCGTGGACGAGACATTCTAAGGTGTTAACTTTAATGAACTTGGATGAGCACTGGCATCATAATGAACTTCCGCTTCATGCACAACCAAGGAGGAAGGTTGTAGATGCATAGAGTCACGGGCCAGGTGCTATGGCTGGAGCTCTGCTCGCCAAAAGGATTCATGCCATCCGTACTTAGAGCAAATCTTATGTTCCTTGCGTCAGCTGCAAAATCTTTGAACCATCTGTCGATCTTTCTCCATTGCGTTCCATCTGCGGTGTGTCTCAACTCCCCGTCCGACTTACGGTCCTCTTTGTGCCATCGCAACAACTTGGCATGCTCTTTGTTCCTGAACAGACGTTTCAACCGTGGTATTATAGGAGCATACCACATCACCTTGGCGGGAACCCTCTTCCTGGGTTTCTGGCCCTCAACATCGTCACCAGGGTCATCGCCTCTGATCTTATAACGCAATGTAGTGCATACCGGGCATTCATTCAAATTCTCGTATTCACCGCGGTAGAGGATGCAGTCGTTGATGCATGCATGTATCTTCAGAACCTCTAAACCTAGAAGGCAGACAACCTTCTTTGCTTCGTACGTACTGGTGGGCAACTCGTTATCCTTTGGAAACATATTCTTCAACATTTTCAGCAAGTTTTCAAATGCCGAGTCAGCTACACCTGCCTCTGCCTTCCATTTCAGCAAATCCAGTGTGCAGCCCAGCTTTTTCAGACCATCATCGCATCCGGGGTACAGCGCCTTTCTGTGATCCTCTAACATGCGATCCAAATTCTCCCTCTCCTTTTCAGTTTCGCAGCGTCTCCGTGCATCAGCAATGGTCCGACCAAGATCATCAACGGGATCATCACGTGCCTCTTCTTCACCTTCCCCTTCACCTTCAGCATCCTCCATGAAAGTATCACCGAAATGAGCAAGATAGCTTTCATCGATGAAATCATCCCCTTCTTCATCTTCTTCCATTATAACCCCTCTTTCTCCATGCTTGGTCCAACAATTATAGCTTGGCATGAAACCGTGCCGAAGCAGATGCATGTGAACATCTCTTGAGGAAGAGTAACCCTTCTGATTCTTACAGTTAACACATGGACAGATAACAAAACCCCCCCGCTTGTTCGCATTAGCCACTACGAGGAAATCTTTCAAACCCGTAGTGAACTCGCCGGAGAGTCGGTTAACGTACATCCATTGCCGATTCATCTGCATTATTATAATATAAAATATATAATTAACCATCATGCATTTGTTAAACTAACTAGCTACAAACAATATAAATTAAACAATGAACTACACACATGCATATTTTATCAATGACACATCAAAGGTTCATCAAGTTGCTAACCGCGATCGAGGAGTGTGGCTCCAACACTTCATGTCATGTTTGTTTCATGCTCTTGGGGCATTTCATCAAACACCTTATGTGCATAAGAGGAACCAAAAGCAAACCTAAACCCTAAGTGTGAAGAGAATGGCTCTAAATGGCTAAGTGTTGGCTGCTGGATGGGTATATATAGGGGAGGGGCTTTAGTTGCGGTTGGCCTGGCAAACCGTGACTAAAGGTGCCCGAAGGCCTTTAGTCGCGGTTGTCCTGGCCAACCGCGACTAAAGCCCCTCACGTGCACCAGCTGACCACCGAGCGCCCTGGGCCCAGGCCTTTGGTCGCGGTTCACCTCCAGAACCGCGACTAAAGGTCCCATTAGCCGCGGTTCCTACAGCTTCGCGACTTATGGGACTGGACGGAAGCCTGTTTTTCCACCAGTGACGGAAGGACGTGACGCTCATAATATTCCGTGGGAAGGCTAGACCGTTTCGTTAAGGTAATTTCCACGTTAAGCGCCTCATCAGGTGAGCGTATTGCATGCATGCATGCATAGCCGTTCGGGGTATTTAATACTGGAAAAGAGCATCCTGCTACTCCAACAAATTATATTCATAGCTATGCTTGCTACTAACTTGCAGGGTCATTTGTCCGTCGTATTCTCTCGACAGCACTTTACTCGGACGAACATTTTATTCGAGCCACTAACACGATGACACGTAAAAAAAAATATAATCAATCGATCGTGCCGTGCGTCGCCGTTCTATGAGACACGTCTGCATCAGTCGGCCGCCCTGCTCGTCGACACTCTGCCGGGCACGTCTACATCAGTTGGCCAACCCAAGCATCACTGCTCCGCCAGACACGTCTGCATCAGTCGGCCACCCTGTGCGTCGCCACAATGCCCGACATGTCTGCATTAGTTGGCCATCCCACGCGTCGCCACTCCATGAGGCATGTCTTCGGCAATCGGCCGTCCCACGTGCCGTCCTAAGTGGGACGCGTCGTCATCACTCGGTTGTTGTCGTCGCTCAGTCGGACACATCGTCAGCACTCAGCTACCCCGTGCGCCGTCCCTTAGTGGGACGCGTCGTCATCACTCAATCGCCATGCATGCCTTCGCTCAGTCGGACGCATCGTCAGACTCGGCCGCCCCGCGCGCCGTCCATCAGTGGGACACGTCGTTATCACTCGGCCGCCCCACGCGTCGTCCCTCAGTCGGATGCGTCATCATCACTCGACCGACCTGCGTTCCATCGTTCAGCCGGACGGATCGTTATCACTCGGCCGCCCTGCGTGTCAGCGCTCAGTCGGATGCGTCGTCATCACTCGGCCGCCCTGCGTTACGCCGCTCAGTCAGATGAGTCGTCAACACTCGGCCTCCCTGCGCGCCGTCCCTCACTCAGACACATTTTCATCACTTGGCCTCCCTGCGTGCCGTCACTCAGTCGGACGCGGCGTCAGCACTCGCCGTTGTGCGCGATGTCCCTCAGTCGGATGCGTCGACATCAATCGGCCGCCCTGCTCGCCGACCCTTAGTCGGATGCGTCGTCATTGCTCGGCCGCTTGTGCGCCATCGTGCAGCTAAGTCTTTCTTCACACACTGCATTCAATTAAATAATCATTTCCACATTACCGAGTGTTAAGTAAACCACACACGACGTTCTCTCGGAGGCCACACCACCAAGTGTACCTCTGCGCTCGGATGTTTATTTTCATTTTGGGACACTATAGTTCAGCTTCATTTGGATCTAGTACTCAAATGAGTTCAGTCGGATCCTTCACTCTTTTAGACTCTGGTTGGTTCCAAACCAGCAATCACCTGGCACACCTAGCGGGTGCAAATGGGTGCTATTTACACAAATCATTTCAGCAAACTCATGTTACTTTGAGATTTTTTTTAAGTTGGCTTGTGCTATTTTTCACACACACGTTACACGGTCGCTCGGACGCCCGGAGCGTCGTCATTTTTCTAGATGCGCTTACATCACCTGGACGCTCCACGCGTCGCTACTCTACTGGATGTGCGTGCATCACATGGTCGCCCAACGTGTTGCCAATCGGCTGGACGTGTCTCCATCACTCGGCTGCCTCGCGCCGTCACTACGCCGAGCGCGTCTTCATCACATGGCCACTTTGTGCGTCGTCTCTCTGTCGAGCGTGTCTTCATCACACGGCCGCCTCGCGCAACATCACTATGCCGAGCTCATCTTCATCACGTCGCCGCCCCTCACGCTGCCACTCGGCTAGACGCATCTCCATCACTCGGCCGCCTCATGCGCTATCACTGCGCCTAGCGCGTCTTCATCATGCGGCCGCCCCGCGCATCGCCACTCAGCTGGACGTGTCTTCATCACTCAGATGCCCCGCGTGTTGCCACTCAGCTGGATGCATCTTCATCACTTGGGCGCCCAGCGCGTCGCCACTCCGCCGAGCACGTCTTCATGACACGGCCGCGTCGCGCACCATCACTCTGCCGAGCGGGTCTTCATCCCACGGCTGCCTCGTGTGCCATCACTCTGCGAAGCGCGTCTTCATCACATGGCCACTCCTTGCTATCACTGCACCGAGCGCGTCTTCATCAAACGGCCGCCCATCATGTCACTACTCGGTTGGACGCATATCCATCACTCATATGCCTCGCACATCACCAGTCCCCTAAGTGTGTCTTCATCACATGGCCGCCCCACGCGTCGCCACTCAGCTGGACGCGTCTTCATGACTCATATGCCTCGTGCATCGCCACTCCGTGCGGCACGTCTTTATCACATGGCCACCTCACGAACCATCACTCTGCTTAGCACGTCTTCATCAAATGGCCGCCCCACGCGTCGCCACTTAGCTGGACATGTCTTCCATCACTCAGATGCCTCGCGCATATCCACTATGTTGAGCGAGTCTTCATCACATGGCGGCCTTGCGCGTCGCCACTCAGCTAGACGCGTCTGCATCACTAAGATGCCCCATGCGTCGCCTCTCAGCTGGATGCGTCTTGATCACTTGGGCGCCCAGCGCGTCGCCACTCCGCCGAGCGCAACTTCATCACACGGCCGCCTCGCGTGCCACCACTCTGCCAAGCGGGTCGTCATCACACGGCCGCCTCGCGCATCGTCGCTCCGCCGAGCGCGTCATCAACACATGGCCGCCTCACACCCCGTCACTCTGCCGAGCGCGTCTTCATCACATGGCCGCCCCTCACGTTGCCACTCGGCTCGATGCATCTCCATCACTCGGTCGCCTCGCGCTATATCACTGCAACGAGTGCGTCTTCATCACGCGGTTGCCCCTCGTGTCACCACTCTGTTGGATGCGTCTCCATCACTCAGTCGCGTCGCGTGTTGTCACTCCGCCGAAAGCGTCTTCATCACATGGCCTCCCCGTGTGTCGCCACTCAGCTAGACACATCTTCATCACTCAGATTCTTCGCGCATCGCCACATCACGCGGCAAGTCTTCATCACAAGGCCGCCTCGCGCGCCTTCACTCTACCGGGCATGTCTTCATCACATGGCCTCCCCGTGTGTCGCTACTCAGCTAGACGCATCTTCATCACTCAGATTCCTCGCGCATCGCCACTCCGTGCGGCACGTCTTCATCACACGGTCGCCTCGTGCGCCTTCACTCTATCGAGCGTGTCTTCATCACATGGCCGCCCCCTGCGTCGCCACGCAGCTAATCTTGTCTTCATCACTCAGATGCCTCAGGGATCGCCACTTCGTGCGGCACAACTTCATCACTCAGCCGGCCCGTGCGCCATAGCTTTGCTGAACACATCTATACCACAACCCCCAGTGGGTGACCGACTTAGCTACGACTCTGTTTCGTCTAAGTTAAAAACTACTCCGAGTACGGATATGCTTCACACTCAGGAACTTAGTCGCGACTCCATATCGCCTAAGTTAAAAACTACTCCGAGTACGGACATGCTACACAATTGAGGGCTTAGCTGCGACTCAGTATCGCCTAAGTTAAGAACAACTCTGAGTATAGACATGCTCCACACTCGTGAACTTAGCTGCGAACCTTACTTCGCCTAAGTTATTAACTACTACGAGTAAGGACATGCTCCACACTCGGGGCTTAGTGGTGACTCTGTATCACCTAAGTTAAAAAAAAACTCCGAGTACGAACATGCTCCACACTCGGGAACTTAGACGTGACTCTGTATAGCCTAAGTTAAAACCTACTCCGAGTACGTACATGATCCACACTTGGGAACTTAGATGTGACTCTGTATCGCCTAAGTTAAAAATAACTCCGAGTGCGGAAATCCTCCACACTCGGTGTCTTAGCTGCGAACCTGACGTCGCCTAAGTTAAAAACAATTCCGAGTGGAGACATCCTCCACACTCGGGAACTTACCTGCAACTCCGTATCGCCTAATTTAAAACGACTCCGAGTGCGGACATGCTCCACACTCGGGGGCTTAGTTGCAAACCTAACTTCGCGTAAGCTAAAAACTACTCCGAGTACGGACATGCTCCACACTTGAAGTCTTAGCTACGACTCCGTATCGCCTAAGTTAACAACAACTCCGAGTTCTAACATCCTCCACACTCGGGGACTTAGCTACGAACCTGACTTCGCGTAAGTTAAAAACTACTACGAATACGGACATCATCATACTCGGGGGCTTAGCTGCGACTCTGTATCGCCTAAGTTAAAAAATACAATCGGGGATTTTACCTTGATCTAGAAATCATATAAGGAAGACTCATCAAGTACTCACCATGACGAGCACTAGAAGACGTAAACCCTCTGCCACACTCATCTAGTCCGATAGAGGCTCGGGGACTACACCAAGTGGATGCACTCAGTGTTCCCACACTGTAAGAGAAATACAAAAAAGAAACATTCTGAATGGTCAGGTCCAACAACAACATTCAAGTTCAACAAACTCTAGAGACTCCAACCGACTACCAGCAATCAGTCGGAGTCTGAGGGGCTACTGTCGGGGATACACAAAACGGGTAGGTCCATGAAGGGTTGACGTTCCATAATATCATGGGGTCCTCATATCACGTGGACCAAGAAAAATACAGACTTACTATCCACTCGGACAAGTATAGTCCATCCACTTGGATGATAGTCAACCACTCGGCCCACGATTCACTCGGATATGCAAGGACCAACAGTTAGCAATGGAGTCGGAGCATCATCCTCAGAGTGCAGGTTTGGTAGTGGGCTGATATCATGGCACTAATGACTCACATTGTAACATAAGAGGTGAGGGGGTGGTGCACTCTATATAAGCCACCCCCACCCACATAGCTCAGGGTGTTCATTCTTCCCCCTTGCCTTCCTCGCCATTAGTCTAAGAACTTAAGATCAGGCATGGAGATCCGTTGTCCCATCTCTTTCTCAAATACATCATTAACTCCATGTTCATGACAGATATGCAAAGCCTCTCCGGAGCACGAGATGTAGGGTTGTGATCTCCACCATGAGAGGCCCGAACTCGCTAAAATCACCGTGTCACCCATTTTCATCTCGATAGATCATGCTCCTTTATCCTACCCTTTTATATTGTCACAATCGTTACCACGACAATGCCTATATATTCCCCTCGACCCACCTCTCATTCATAGAGGAAGAACTTATAACACACTTACACTTGCTACATACTTTTTTCTGAGAGAGAGACACCTACTCATGTGTTGAGATCAAGAGATTCCATTCCAATCACTTGAACCTTGATTTCTAGCCACCCCAAGTTGCTTTCCACAAGATCAATCTCTCCTACCCGTGCCAAATCTCAGAGAGAGTGATTGAGTGTTGAGGATAATATCTTTTGAAGCAGGAGAGCATGGAGTTCATCGTTAAACCACATATATTAACTTTAGGAGGGTGGCGCCACCTAGATTGGTCAGGTGCCACTTGGGAGCCTCCTACTTCGTGTTGTGGAGTTGAACTAAGATGTTTGTAAGGGCAAGGCGATCGCCTACTTTGTGAAGATGTACCGTGAGTATGCCTAATGCTGTGTGGACGGAAGCCGTGGTGGAATAGACAAGGCCGCTTCTTCATGGACCCCTTGTGGGTGGAGCCCTCGTGGACTCTCACAGTCGTTACCCCCGTGGGATGAAGTCTACACTAACATGGACGTATGATACCGCCACCTATCGGAATCATGCGAAAAATCGTTGTGTCAACCTTTGCATTTGATCTCCCTACTTACCCTCTACTTTACACTTGCATGTTTTACTTTCCGCTGTTATACTATTAGATGTGCACGTGTAGGGTGTACTTAACTAGTCATAGTTGCTAAAACTGGCCCAGAGTTAAAATTGGGCAAAGGCTAAGTTGTTTTTATCTTGTCAAGTAGTCTAATAACCCCCCTCTAGACATATTTTCGATCCTACATACATGCAGGTCGCTTGGATACCCTCGTAGTTTGTGACCCCCATGGTATGAGAAAACTAGCACAACCCTAGTTTAATTATGTTTGCTAATGCATTCATGCATGCATTTTTATTCTATTTTAAGAAAATGAATTGAGGAAGTGATCAAGCCTCAGAAGGAAATTTTGCCGAATAAGCAATATAAAAATTGCTTCAAAATGATCCAATAAAATGTCCCTCGTTTTCTAATAAAATATTGGCATGATTTAAAAAGGTCAACCAATATTTTTCGATCAGAGGAACATTTTATTTTGGGATTTTGAATTAATCCAATAAATAGTTGCATTGGATTTATATTTCTGTATATAAAATATAAGTCCAATAATTCTAAAACTTATTATGTGGCACTAGATACTTCCATTTATATCACATGATAATTTCTAGGATTTTTAGAAATGGTTTTATAATTTTTGTAAAAAGCCAGAACAAATTTCACAAAAATAGAAAAGAAAGGAAATTGAAAAGAGAAAACCTCACGCTCACGTGGCCCAACCCAGCCCACCAAGGGAATCCATGTCTTCGACCTCTTGCCAGATGGAAGAGGAGAAGTAGGGGATGGTGCTTGTCATGCGTGACACACACCAGGCTGCTTGCGTGTGACTCGAGCCACATCATCGATGGGGATGAGATCCACACAACCATTCGGATTGGGATGACTCCGTTTCCTCTCTTCCCCCTCGCTTCATCTATCCCCCTTTCTAATGGCCAATGCATCCATGGTAGTGCGCCCCTAACCATCGTAGCTACCGAGCTTCCCTCGACGTCCCTGTGTGTCCATATCCATGCTGGAAGAATTAAGCTCGATCACCCTGCAAGTCGCCATCGCCGCCATCTGCAACCTCGGGCTCCAAATACCGTCGCGCTCGATTCGCTGCAACGAGTGCATCCCCGACCTCACCATTGCTCTTGTTAGGATCACGATGAGCTTCTCACAGTTTTTCCCGTGTCTCCCTAGTTGTGAACTGCCCTATGTAGCTTCTCGGTCATGCCGAGCTCCGTCCGCCGCCATCCATGGCGCCACTATGGTAGAGGCCTCGCAGCTCCTGTTTGAGCATGCGGTCATGCTCATGGAGCTTCCAGGAAGCTTTTGAGCTCTTAACTGTCCCCCTCATGCTCTGCCGCCTCTGTCCACTCGAGGTCATGCTCGGGTCGCCGCGGATGTGCTCGCCAGTGCCTATTATGACACCCCCACAACCAACCGCCACCCCCGTATGGATGCGGACGAGCCTAGGCTGCATCCGAGTGCTCTCGGTGCTCCAAACCCAGCCCCATAGCAATGTTCTGGTGAACTGACGTCCCTGTTCTCGTCGTCACCAACGCAGCTACTGCGACGTCCAACGTTGTCGGCCATTAGGGCCTAACCCTCGCTCAATTAGGCCCCCAACCA
This sequence comes from Hordeum vulgare subsp. vulgare, assembly GCF_904849725.1. Lineage (NCBI taxonomy): Eukaryota > Viridiplantae > Streptophyta > Magnoliopsida > Poales > Poaceae > Hordeum > Hordeum vulgare. The sequence goes on from NC_058521.1 coordinate 389,877,790, forward strand.
CTGATAGAGGGCACCGGAGGCAGGTTAAACCCCGGTCATTGTCAGGTTTGATCGAGATTAACCCTTGGGTCACTAGCCTGTGGGGTCCACTAGTCGGGTTTGACCTGGGACCCGTATTGTTGACCTATCGATGTCATGATGATGTCACGCTGATGCAATTAATGATTTTCTATACTAAAGATGAATCAAGAAATTCCAGAAAATAACCAAAACTTCAGAAAGTATAGGAATTCAACCGTAGCTCCAAATGAAACAAACCATATATGAAAAATTATCATAAAAATCCAAGGAATCTGATGGAACCATTTTCATGCATGTTTGAACAACTTTTAAACACTGTTTAGGACAATTTCACTAAAGGCATTAAAATGCTTATGAATGGAGTTAAAATTGATCTATATGGATCAAATGACTTATATTTAACTTGTGACTAGTTACATTAAGTACTTTCAGCAACATGTTAATATGCCATGCACATGCGTCATTGTGAAGCATTTGCCATGCTTAAATTGTTCCTTGTTTGATCTTGCCGATATCTTTCCGAGACTTAGTTTTCGACGACATCGATGAGCAGTTGAGTTTTTCTGATCAATAGGCAAGCAAACCCCCTTGAGCATTTCGATAGAATCCTACTCTCTCGGTCTTGTTCTCATTTCGATGCATTAGGACAAGATGATTCAATTGCTAATTGTGTTATGGTGTATGAACTCATTCCTTTGCATGACCTGTCATTGTCACAGGAAATATCTAAACCAAGCAACCTAGCATATCTGGTAGATGCTTGAGCCATGTTGTGCCATTACCGTGTTATGCTCGCTATGCTTAGAGTTGAGCGGGTCTGACCATCTAGATGATGAATTGTAATGATCATGTCCTACTGATGAGAGTTAAGTATGAGAAACTGTTTTCGTAAAGGTAGCGATTAGAGGCCATGCAGGAGTACATGGTGGGTTGTCTCATTGACGCCGCACTTAGGACCTGAGATCTTATGTTGGTGTTCCAAGACTAGTTACTACTGCACATTGGGCTGCGATAACTCGATCTCTCTCGGCCTATTGACTACTCTGTTCTCAGTCCAGGAGTCGCAGTAGTTCGAAACGTTCATAGGTTGTGGCGCTGCATGTGAAGTTTATGAACGGCCCAATCGGGACCGACTTGGGGCCCTCCTCACATCGTCTGAGGCCATGTCGGAAACCTCGACCGGACTTCCATTATGGGTCCCAATTCAGATAGGCAACTGCCTTGGACGCGAGTCATTGTAAGTTAACGTCTGTGGTCGACTCCCTCACTGGGCTTCCACTTAAGGGTTGTCGAGGTGCTTGTTTTATGTGCACATGGAGATAAGTGGCAGGAGCATGTGTGACGAAGTACACCCCTGTAGGGTAGTTATCTGTTCGAATAGCCGTGTCCTTTGATATGGACTACTTGGATACTTACATGGTTAATAGACAACTTTAACGGATACTTTAAAATGGTCCAGATAAGTGTGCGTGCTATGGATGGCCTTCTCGTAGTATGACGAGAATGGCTCCATGGTGGTGTATTGATGTGGTGGATATGTGGACTCGTGTGCGCTCTCTCGTAGGGAGACGAGAGAGGTATGATACATTGTTGTAGTTTAGGTTAGCCAATGGTCAAAGCTGGCATTTCTGCAGTAAACCCCACAACCCCAATCATTGATACATGATGCATAAGTACTTAGTTCTCATGTAACTCTTGCTCACTACCTTCATACTCACTATTGCTTATTTACATTTTTGCAGAGATAGACGTTGTTCACTTTATGTTTCCCTGTTGACGTTGACATCGATAGAATAGCTTGGGAACCCAGATAGTGGTTTGGCTCCTATGGTAGGGTCGTTGTAGCTTTCAGGCTCTTCCTACCGCTTTTAGTAGACGTCTGTACCCTTACGTGTAACTTCCACTTGATGTTTGTATGCTCTGAATGTTGGGTCAGGCGTACCCCTTGTTTGTAATATTATAATATTATGGCTCTTCGGAGCCTTCTAAATAAATGATGTGTTGTAGAGTTATGTTGTGATGCCATGTTGTATCCACACATATTGTGCATATTGTGTGTATGTTTTAAATGCATTGGTATGTGTGGGATTCGACACCTAGTTGTGTGCCTATGGTAGCCTGCTCTACAGGAAAAAACCTCTTTGTTCTTCCACTTAGACTTAGTAGCTTGCTACTGCTCCAAACACATTGATTGACTAGCATGTATCCTTTGTTGTTGTGTGTGTCCCTACGAGGAAATATCACGTGGTGTAATGGAGTCCATGTAGCTTGCTACAACTCGTCTACACACGTTGATGACCGACACCTGCATTTTTGGGTTATGTATGCGTGTTCTTGTTTGGTTGTGCCACTTGGCTTTATAACCAGTCATGTAGGCCCGGGTTCTCTCACATATGATTGCGGCGACATAGTCATATATGTGAGCCAAAAGGTGCAAATGGTCCGGGCCAAGCCAAGTTGGCAGCCGTGGAGTTAACCGTGCTTGAGGACGCAAAGTGATGTGTGGTGTTACAAGCTCATTTCTTATTACTTAGGATCGGGGTCCCAACACAAACGAAGTGGTTGCACAGATCTACCCAAGAAGAGATGAAACCTTCTGGTAATTTCATCAGCCAACTCGTCACATCAGGCTTGAGTGCCAATCGAAAATAGTTAGCGAACACCTTCTCATCTCGTCCCCTGACAGCATGTACCGCAATCGTGTATAAGCCGAAAAACTCTAAGGGACTGATCATGTCGTCGTATTTGTCCTTCACCTTAGGCTTGAAGGGCCGATTGGGGGCCAACGGATTTGCCGCGGCTCATGGGTGTACTTCGGGCATCCTACCTTGTAAGGTAGGCTCTCGGGCACCCCAGGCACATGCTCATCAATGGTTGAATCCGCATGACCATTTGATTGAGGACCCGTCTCCCATCGCTTATCGAAGGTTGAGCAGGCGTCCTCGTTGTGCCTGTCCTTCAAGACCTATTATTGATCTCCTTTTTGTCGAGGGCCTATCGATGTATAGGGCACTTTGTCTTGCACGTCGTACTGGCAGGTCGGTTGTTGATGTTGCAGGGACGACTACATCATGGGTGCCCTGCGAGTGTCGCGCCCGACAGCGCATCCTCGTGGAGCCGCATGGCGCGCTCGTGAGGGACCCGCCACATTCGGCGTGGTGCGGTTCATGAAGCTTAGCAGGATTTGTATGGTCGCCCGCCAATCTTCCATCTTCTCTTGTGCAGGTGGGAAGATCAGTAATAGCTGGGTCTGTGCCAGTGCTTCCTGCTTGGTCTCGGGCTTGGAGCGGCATGAGGCGTGGGTGGCACTTCCACTCCCAACAGTGCGAGGAGGAGGGCTCTCCCGTCCTACCTTACGCTGCACGCCCTCACCGGGAGATTGGCGTTGAGCTTCGTCCCGCGCGAGTCCTGTCTATGCGTCACACAGGGTCGTCGCCCCGCACGTGCTAGTCATGGTTATCTTGTGAGAGGCGATGTGGAGGTCTCATTGACGTTATTGTTGCCCCCGCAGCCGTGGCTACCACAATGTTGTTCCTTGTCTCCGCTGGTGCGTTTTGCGCCACCATGACAACAGGGTCCGGGTCGGAGCTTGCCGAACTCTACACGATGTTGTGGCTGCGCTCACTAGGACGGTGAACATGATGGTTGCCCATGTCAACGTCACCTGTAGCCGCATGCGATGGCAGCTTGGATGAAGAGCATTGCCAGCCTTCTACATGCTTAGGGTTTAGACAGATTCGGGCTACTCAAAAGCGTAAAACCATATGTCCTGTGTTTTTGGATTATACGTGTCCAGTTACAGGAGAGCAGAAACCTGGCAAGGATGCACAGGGAGCGCAACTACACGTGCAAATGGACCTGGTGTCGATCTTTGTGAAGGTAGCCATGGACCTCCTTTTATAAGTAAAGGGGTTACAAAATGGTCTCAAATGGCCTTTACGTGGGGTGAATAATGGATCCTATAGATCAGAAAACTACTGACAAGAGCTATAGTGGTAAATACCTAACCCTAACGGATTAGGACTGGCTTATTAAATGCACCATGAGGTGTCATGCTGGCGACGACTTCCGGCAAGGATCGCCTCTCCTTATGTGCAATTAACCCGTCTACCTCTTATTTTCTTTCCACACTATGGGACGGGTGTCATTAAAGCTGTTGTAAACCTCTATAGCTAACATAGGCTTCTCACAAGGCTCACCTAACCGCGTGCCCACTCGACACCTCACTTTTGTTGACAATCATACCGATGAGGTGGAGCAATGTGGTGGTAGGAGAGCATTGCCGGGCATGGCGACTGTCGAGTCTACCTCACCGGCAAGGAGGCTTGCCAGTGGCTTGGCCTTGATGCTTCATTCTTGTTTTGGTTGCGTTGTCTTCCGACAGGGCTTGCCGGGCAGGAGGCCATTGTCGTCTATGCACAAGTCAAGGTAGTCAAGGACTCGTTATTTAGTACACCGACGATCTATATACTTCGTAAAGTGTGGAAGGATTGGCCTTTAGCTTGGTGATTTGTTTCACTCTTGTCGCATTACTTTCTGTTATACCGGTGTTATATTCCTTGATGAGAACTCCTAACATGCTTCTTGTTGTATGCCCCCCTTTGATAATTTGACTTTGAATAATACTCTTCCATTATACATTGGTTTTAAGATTTTCTAACTCAAACTTTCATATGGAGTAGTTGACCTGTGGAATTTAATCAACAAACCGAGCTAGTGCTCCTCATGAGTGTTGGTTCAAAATAGGTAGGTTGTGGGGCCACCACAGGGAAACTTGAGGTTTAGTTTTGCTCATAGACTAATCCATTCCCTGTGTCCTGTGAACAAGATACATGGCTCTTATCGGGATCCTCGACACATTGGGAGGTCTTGTGCACCAGGATTCCAAGGATACTCTAGGCTATCTTGAGGTTGGGTTCTTTCAAAGAATCTCGTGGTTAATTTATGATGGTGACTTGGAGAACCTCTTTAGTATTAAATATTTTGGGATGACTCGACTGCAGTAATGTGGTGACTTGGACATTTATGATATCCGGTTGTAGTTAAAATCAAACTAATCTGAACTAAAATACAACAACCATGTACATAACAGTGATCATCTCTTTTTGAGGGAGTTCGGGAATACAAGATGATGGGGTTCACATGACTCAGAAGCAGGTGTTCAAGATCAATTCTTGATCATTACAAGTTCACGACCATTTATGCGTAGAATACCCCTATTCTTGAACTCGTAAGTTAGCAGCATATATAAATGCTTACTATTTGCTGCAACCTGAGTAGTTAACCATTCCATACCCATTGGGTTAGCTTCTTTTCGTACCGTTGGTAATGATATTGTTGAGTCCCCAGGGCTCACAAATTACTACAGTGACAAGTGCTAGTACAACTAAGTGTCAAGCAAATGATCCTGCATGACTTCAATATAACGATAGTATGACCAAGAGTGTGGTCGTATGTATGTGATGTACCCCAATGAGTAATGGTGTCCTACTTGATTAGCAGGGTGGTTGTCGTCTTCTTTTGTTTGATTTATCCATACTTTGGTCCTACTATTCTGTATGACGATTGCTATGTATTGGTCTATTGAGATATTCATGTTGTGGTTTGTGGCAAGTGTAAGCCTCTATCTTGTATTCTCTTCTCTTTACTACATGTATTTGCGGTGATATCCACCTTGCTAAAGCGTCCCCAATATACACTTCTATCCTTAGCGCGACTTTTGGGTTGTCATGACGAAACCTCCACATATTGGTCATTACAAGTTCGTATTAGACTACTACCGACCTGGGAGACCCCTTGATTGATCGAACTTGTCCATTATTGAGTCTAGAAGAAAAAATATTTTCAGTCTAGTTATATATCAGAGAGTCGGAATTCTTTTTTACTTCTCATCCCCATCATCGATCTGATGTAGAATCGTGATGTATGTGTTTTAGTTCTAACTCTCTTCTTGTTACATTCCCATCATCGCTCTGTTGATCATTTTTTAGGATCATGCGGGTATTTTGGAAAGTCTATGATGTCGGTGTGATGGAATTTTGTTGGTGGTGCCTCGTGACACTTGGGGGAAGTCCTGATTTGTGCTCCAAGGTTTTCTTGTTACAGTCTCTATCGTTCAATTTCCTTAGTATATAAGGATGACGATTTTGTAAATCGCTTCAATACTATTTTGGGGAGGGGCATCAAATTTACTACCATTATTAGTATCACTGCAATTACGAGGGTCTGAGGTAGACGTGTTTGTGAGGTATCTAGTTATGTGTGCATGGATGTGATATATTTGGAATGTGGTATCATATTAGGACTTGTGTGATGTTTTGCTCCTCGTATCCGTTTAACTAGATTGCATAAATAGAAATTTCGGGAGTTCTTATGTGGGAATTCTCGTAGTTAACTAGGACTATCTTCAAACAAATGCATGATGGATTGTGCATTTGTCCCAAGAGAATCTTAAGCTCAATACGTAGTGTCGTTCAAGTGGCCTTGTAGTTAAATGGTGATATCACTAACTTTGAAAAGTATTCTTCGTAAAAAAATTGGATGCAAGAAATTTTGAGATTATGGGTTGCAATATTCGGGTCGTCTTGAGTCAACCTTTTTTATCAACGATTCTTTTACATGTGTGTTGTAATCTTCATCTCCATATTCAGGTTGGCTCCAGCGACTCGTGGAAATGTGGGTCTTGACGAGGGGGATCAGACGGACCCTCCTCCAGCTCCACCTCCATCTCCGCCTCCGGACGCATGGAAATCATTGATGGCTGCAACCAACGATAATATCTAGACTCTTCTCTAGATGATGCAAGAAAGTAACCAAGGTCATCATGGTAATCAAGGAAACTTGTCAGGGGATAACCCCGGGGTAGCCTCATCTCCCTTCATGCCGGTTTTCAAAAACATCCGGGCCGGCTCGACCCCTCACACGTCGGCTCGACCGACTCGTGACTAGGTCCTCCTTCCAGTCTTCGCCACATAGGTCAAGACAAGCCACGTGATGGGGTCGTACGCGCATGGCTAAAGTGGAGCCAGTCGTAGCGTAGACCTCTGTCGACTGTGATCGGGCGAGGAGGCACTGGGTCTACTCAGAGCTCACCAGCGACTACTCCCTGCCACCCCTCACATGTAGCGGGAGGGGAGTCGTCCATACCCCTAGCCATAGGCGGGAGTGACGGATGCTTCACGGGCCGCCCCTTGGACAAGCACTAGTAGAATTCATATATTTGCCATCTGCCACATCTTTGCCCTCAGCCACCGGACGGCAAAGAACCTAGTTGCCATCAGTTTTGACAAAACAGACGGTAAAGATATGGCTGATGGCGAAAAACCTATTTGCCATCAGCCACCTCTTTGCCGTCCGTCAACAGACGGCAAAGGTAGTTAAGGCAGACGGCAAACCTATCCCACCCCACCTTTCCTCTCTCCCCACCCCACCCCGCCCCACCCCACCCCTTTGCCGTCTCCCTAACTAACTTTGTCGTCTGCGGTAGACGGCAAAGGGGATGGACCCCTAACGTTAACGGTCGTCCTGCCCACCCACTCCCCCACTCTCTCCCCTCTCTCCACCGCAATCTCCACCCGCAGCGCCGCTTACGCCACCCCACCCCAGCGCCGCCACCCCACCCCAGCACCGCCGCCCCACCCCATCCCAGCGCTGCCGCCCCACTGCACCCCAGCACCGCCACCCCACCCCAGCGCCGCCGCCGCCACGCCACCCCATGCCCTCCTCGCGACCCTCACCCTGCGGCCCTCCTCCCCGCGCCTCTCCTCCTCGCGCCCCTCCCCCCTGCGGCCCTCCTCCCCACGCCCTCCTCGGGCCCCTCCCCCCTGCGGCCCTCCTCCCCGCGCCTCTCCTTCCTGCGCCACCGGATCGAGGTTAGTTTTTTAGCTTTTTTTGTAATAGTATTGTTTAATTAGTTATAGGTTTTAGGTTTGTTTTGGCTTAGGTTTAGTTTTAGTTTAGGTTTAGTTTTAGTTTAGTTTACGTTTATGTTTAGTCTTAGGTTAGTTTCCTGTTTAGTAGAAGAAAATAAGAAAAAGTAGAAGAAGAAGAATAAGTAGAAGAAGAAAAAAGGAGAAGAAGAAGAAGAAGAGCTGGAGGAGGAGGAGGAGAAGAAGAATAAAAGAAGAAGAAGGAGAAGAATAATAATAGGAAAAAAGAAAAAAGAAAATAATAATAAGAATAAGAAGAACAAGGAGAAGAAGAAGAAGAAGAAGAAGAAAAATAGGAGAGGAAGAGAGGAAGAAGAAAAGAAGAAGAAGGAGAAGAAGAATTAGAAGGTGGAGGAGGCGAAGAAGAAGATGAAGTGGCTGAATAGGAAGACGAAGAAAATAAGAAGAGAAGAAGGAGAAAAGAAGAAGAAGAAGAAGAAGAAGAAGAAGAATAAGAGTTAGGTCACATATTTTTTTGATTATCTTATAAAAACATCATATTTGTGTTGCTCGGGTGAATTTCAATGTGCAGTTGTTCGACGACCTCCACGTGCATTGGACGAGCTCCGCCCCTACATTTGTTGGTGAGCACAAATGACTTCTCCTCCTACCCCCTTAATTTGCTCTGCCCCGGTCTTCGTGCCGATGAAACTTGCTATCTATATATAGGTTTCTTCAATCATGAGTATGCGTGACCAGTATGCGTCTCCCATTCGAAAGGGCGACATCTATAAATATGCATGTCTTTGCATATTTATAACCGCCATCCTTTCGAATTGTCCAACATTATCCATGGACAGCCCGAGTATGTGTAGATTGGGTTCGTTTTCCCGTATGCTGTGCTCTGGATCCGATGCGGAATTTCGTCAGTGCCTCCCCCGTTGTTCTCCGGATGCACATCCTCTCTGTTTATTGCAGAGAAGTGTATCAGGAGAACAGCGGGGAGGTGCTGCCGAAATTTTGCGTTGGATCTAGAGCAGAGCATGGGAAAGCGAACCCAATCTACACATACTCGGGTGGGATTAGGACCTATCTTTACCTATTAGCGTGTAGGTTGCCTGGACGTAATAAAAATGGCGAACCTGATTAACCGATGAATATAAATGCTAAATTGTATGTAAATATATTTCTTCTGTCTTTAGTAGCTACGCAAGATGAGTGATCGTGCATGGATGTATACCGGTCACCCTAGTCAGAAAGAGATGACGAAAAAATGGTTTGTAAAAACAAAGGAATTTGTGAAAGGCGCATTCGCAAATAGCCAGGAAAGAAACTATTGCCCCTGTCCTGGATGCGACAACTATAAAAAGACGACAGAGGGTGTAATGATTAAACACCTGCAGAGGAGGGGTTTTAAGCCTAATTATACGATGTGGACATTTCATGGTGAGTCTATAGAACGCACAAGAGCTGAGGTGGTCCATCGTCGCACGGACGAGCATGGTACCGGGATCAAAGACATGGTGCAAGACTTTGATGATGCTCGGGATTCGGAAGATGAGATGGAAGAATCTGCAAAGGCCTTTTATGAAATGTTGGAGTCTTCAAAATGTCCTCTCCATGAGCACACTGAGCTCTGTCAGCTGGATGCAATTGCACAAGTAATGGATCTGAAGGCTCAGTTCAACTTGGGAAGAGAATGCTACGACGCGATGATGACACTATTTGGACGTTTCCTACCCAAAGGCCATGTCATGCCTGCAAACCTGTACCAGTCGGACAAAATACTTCGTGTACTTAAGATGCCCTATGAGAAGATAGATGCATGTGAGAAAGGATGTGTCTTATTTAGGAAGGAGTATGCACACTTGGACTATTGTCCCAATTGCGAGTCTTGCAGGTATCTTGTGGTCGACAACGGTATGGGTGAGAAGAGGCAGACGAAAATTGGAGTCAGTGTTCTTCGGTATATGCCAATCGTACCAAGACTTCAACGTCTTTTCATGGTCGAAGAGACAGCCAGACAGATGACATGCCACAAATTGGGCAAAAGAACCGAATTAGATGCGGATGGGAATAAGATGATGGCACACATCAGATGGGGAAGCGTGGAAACATTTCGATGGATTGCATTAGGATAAAGCGGCAGATCCAAGGAATCCTCGAGTCTGTGCCGCCACAGATGGTTTTAATCCCTTCGGCATGACTGCAACCCAATATAGTTGTTGGCCTGTATTTGTCATTCCACTCAATCTCCCCCCCGAGCAGATTATGCAAAGAAAGAACATATTTCTGACGTTGATAATTCCAGGGCCCAATTATCCGGGGAAGAATATTAATGTGTACCTGCAACCACTTAAGGATGAATTGGAAGAATCTTGGGATAGTGGGGTCAAGAAATACGATGCCGCTAGAAAAGAAAACTTCAAAATGCATGTGTGGTACATGTACTCTTCCACACAATATCGACATGATGCACACTGAAAAGAATATCGGAGAGGCTATTTTTGGTACATTGTTCGACATACATGGAAGACAAAGGATAATGTTAAGGCTGGAGTCGATCAAGAGACACTATGTCATAGACCATTACAAAACATGCGAGAAGGCAAAGGAAAGGAGAAGTGGTCGAAGCCAAAGGCCTGGTTCAATCTTGGAAGGCCAGCTATGAGGGAAATTATCTTGTGGGTCGAAATGCACTTGATGTTCCCCGATGGGTATGCAGAGAATCTAAAGAGGGGAGCGAGTCTTGAAAAATTAAAAATCTTTGGTCTCAATAGTCATGATTGGCACATATGGCTAGAGCGGGTAATGCTGGTGATGTTACGTGGCTTTATTCCTGAGGATGAATTGGTAGTACTGGCGGAGCTGAGCTATTTTTTCCGTGTTCTTTGTGCGAAAGAATTGTCGCCTGACGTGGTAGAAGACATGGAGGAGTTTGCACCGGAGTTGTTGTGCAAGTTAGAGAAGATCTTTCCACCGGGCTTCTTTAATCCAATGCAGCATTTGATTTTACATCTACCGACCGAGGCAAGATTGGGTGGGCCCGTGCAAGATCGTTGGTGCTATGCAACTGAGAGGATGCAGAAGACCCTTCGAGCTAAATGTAAAAATAAGCGTAGAATTGAAGCATCGATGGCTGAGGCATTCATTACTCAGGAGGTGGCAAACTTTGTGACAACACACTACGAAGCCAAAAATCATCATTTGCATAATTCGAAGCCTCGACACAATGATGCAGACCCTAAAAAAGGTGGGTCCAACATCAGCCTATTAAAAGGGAAGCTCGCACCAGCCGGTGCTTCGAAACCAATAACGTTGGATGTCGAAGAATGGCGGAACATTTCGTTGTATATCTTGAACAACCTAACAGAAGTGCGGCCGTACATCGAGTGAGTTCTCGGCACATTTTCCCGTAACTTCTAATTCATTTGAACTGCTCTTATTCCCGTATATTTCAAACAACCGTTACGTCGTCAAATTCTCGGTTGGAGCGGTGATCGAAAATGATTCCGTCGAAGAGTATGAGCTTCTGTCAAAGACAGGAGGCGGCTATCCCGGTTTCATCTCTTGGTTCAAACAAACGGTAATTATCAATAATAGACCATTTCATTCATGGTCTAACTTGCGGCTAATGCAACAACCGTTTCGTATTAAACTTGTAGGCTAATTCAGAGTCTATGGACGCCGAATTGAGACAAGTCGCTAATGGTTTTGACTATAAGGTCCGTTCATTTGAGAAATACAACATCAACGGGTATCTCTTTCGTGCCTTTGGCAAAGAGCTATCTATGCCCGACCGGAAATCTACAAATTGTGGTGTCTCTGCTATCGGTGAAGGTGTTATCGAGTATTATGGAAGAGTTGAAGCAATTTATGAACTTCAATTCGATGGTGAAAACCCACCGAACGTCGTAGTCTTCAAATGTTATTGGTTCCAGCCGAAAAAGACTAGAAGGAATCATGAACATATAGGACTAGTCGAAATCAATCCAAACACCCATTTAGATGTTCCCGATGTCTATATTACGGCTCAACGGGAAACACAAGTTTTCTATCTACCGTGGGCATACCAAACAGATAAGAATCTGGAAGGTTGGTATGTTGTTTATGAAGTGCCGCCACATGTCAGACCACCTGTCCCAAATGAACAGGATTATGAACCTCACATTAACCCAGACACATATGATGGAGAATTCTTCCAAGAAACACGTCTTTCCAAGAAACGTTTCAAGAACCGCCGTGCTTCACCCAAGAACATGGAAGTAGACAGCGACAATGAATCCGACTCCAGCCCTGAGCCGGAACCAGAAGACCTGGAACTCGTAGAGGTTACTGATGCGAATGACCTGTCAATGCTTCAACGATTAAAGGAAGGCCTTTCACAACTTCACGCCGTTGAACCCGACGAGCACGTCATTCATGAAGACATGCGTGATAGTGATGATGATGATGCATTTATTGATGATGATTATTAGTTTGTAAGATTCACAACTTAAATTATATATATTGTAATCTTTATTATTCATGTACATATTATTATTGATGTCAGTTATTCAATTTTTTTTATGTTGTACTAATTTCTTTTAATCTTTATCATGGCAGGTCACCAGGTGTGGAAGGATGGTGGGCGCTGGTCCAGATCGCTCGACGGGTTCTTCCCAGGCGCCCCGCACGAGGGGTGGTACTTCCCTGCCACCCCTATCTCTCCGTAGAGCCTTGGCAGACAGTCTGTCAACACCACCCGTGGATTCTTCTTCGTCGGCGGCATTGCCCACTGGGAGAGGTCCTGGTCGGGTAGGGAAGAAGGGGAAGGGTACAGGGAGAGGTGGTGGCCGCGAAATATCCAGGAGGACTGTTGAGCCTTCCTCCCCACCACCACCAGCTCATTCACCCGAGCATATGACTAGTATGGTCGACCCATTTGCGGAGGAGGCTACGGGGACTCCGTTCCAGGAGCCTGTTGTTGACGGGCATTCGTCCCATGAGACTCCGGTCCAGGAGCAGCCTCGGGTCGAGGTGCATTCAGCCCAGGAGCAGCCGGAGGAGACTACGGTTCCGGAGGCTTCACCCGACGTGGAGAGGCCCGGATGGGAGACCTGGCCGGATCGTACCGAGTTGTCGGATTGGACCGAGGGTCTGGGTGGCTCAGGGGGCGGGGATGGCGGGGATGAGCTTACGGATAGTGAGGGCGATGTGCAGGTGGACGGGGCCACCATGTTCAAGTGTGGTAGTACACGTCTCCCGATCGCCCCGGCTACCCGCAAGCAGAGGCCGGTGATTAAACCAGAAGGAGATAGGTAAGTACATTTACCCTTTTTTTAGCTTTTGCCTTCAAGTCTGTTCAAATATCTAATGCGTTGACCTTATCATACTGCAGGGGATGGGTACACCCTCTTGGAGTCCACAGGCCGAACTCCGTCCTTGGTGTGCTTTGCCGGACAAATTTCCTCGGGTTTGTCACGTTGCCTGGTGAGGGTCAGGTTCCTACACTAGGATTTACCTGGGAGCACTACCAGGTTGCGCAGGCCCCGCCGGAGGAGATTATAGATGGTGTCTTGTGCCACACGAGGGCCGAGATGGTGATCAAGAGGTTTTGGGTAAATTATCCTTTTACAGAATCTAAATTTAACAATATAGCTAATTATTGTACTAATCGGTGTTTTCACGTTTGATTGCGGACCTTCTATAGGTGTGAGGATGGATATGAGTGTAGGTGGTTACTACAGAACTTGCGCCACGAGGCTCGGCCGCATGCTATTCGAGATTACTACACCACGCGTGGTATTAAGAAGTAGAAGAAGGATTGCCGCGGAAAGTTTCTGAAGAAGGAGCAATAAATGAAGGTAATTACCTATTCTTAAGTCCTTCTACGTAGTTTTCTTGATTTCATTCATAAGCGTAGCGCTGAAAATTCTTTCTAATTACTTACAGGTGCACCCGAGATGGTGTGTGGATAAGATGGATTGTTGGGAGGCGTTGGTTGATGAGTGGTGCACAGGCAGATGGCGAGCCGTCCACGAGAATGTGAAGGATCGACGTAGCCAAATGGTTGGTGTGCCACACCATCAAGGCAGTGCCAACTTACTTCAGTTTGGATGAAACTGGGTATGTGATTTGCTTCATTATTCATGCAATTCATTCTTGATGCTAATATTTTGTTCCTCTCTTTTAGGCGCAACACAATAAGACTGAGATGCCACACTTGTACGACCTTTGTGGCATGGCCCATACTGCCTCGTACAAGAAGACGAAGGCATTCTCTGAGTCTGACCTGGATGATCCCAATAACTTCACCAACATATCATCCGACCAGAAGCACGTGGCATACAGGGACGCGGGGAAGACTACGAAAGGGGATGACTTTAACCCTAGCCAGGAACCCTTGGATCCAGAGCTGGTGATGATATTTGGTGTCGGGAAGCCCCATGGCTCGATAGCAATTGGAGATGGGATAATACGTTGTCCACTCACTCTTCTGGAGATCAAGGCACGCCAGTCGAGCAGCTGTCCTGAGATAACGCGTCGTCCACGGCTAGTCGAAGTTGCCATCGAGGTTAGTTGTACGGACTAAGAACACTTTCATCCATTTCATTATGTGTGTCACCATAGATCATTATTGTGGTAACGAGGAATGGTGTTTCAGGCTGCTCTTTAGAAAGAGAGAGCGGCAAACCAGGTTGCTCTTGAGACAGAGAGATTGGCAAGCCAGGCTGCTCTTCAGGCTGCTCTTGATGAGAGGGACGAGACCACGACACGATTGCTTGAGGAGGAGAGGGCCCGGAATGAGGCGGGTCAACGGGCCCTGTACGAGCTTTTTGTGGTATGATTGTTTTCACATTAGCCAAATCATGTGTGTAATGTCTTTTTCATTACTAACTAATACAACCCACTCTTCAGGGTCTGTGCGATGAGAGCGGACAAGTCCCTCCGCCGATGCCCGTCTTCTCTTCGATTGGCACGGTGAGTTTCATTATAAACTAGTATTAATAATTGAGTGTCATCATGCTAACTGAGACATTGCAAAATATCTTTTCTGCTCCCGAGCGGCATCGCACGACCCTTATCCAGGGCAACCGTCTCCAAACGAAGCCGCCGCGCGCAACCGTGGTGTTTCTCCTCCTTGATGACCAGTAGGGTAAGTTTCTCTTCTCCTCTTTCATATTATCCTTGCTTTAATTTCCCCAAAAAGACATAATTAGCCCATTTAGCTCCAAAATGCCATAATAATCTCAAAATGGTATAAGTACCTTGTTTAGCTCATGAATATTAAATACTTAGCTTGTTTTCCTCTAAGATGAGATAATTAGCCCATTTAGCTCCAAAAAGACATAATTAGGTAATTTAGCTCCAAGAAGAGGAGAAGAGGAGAATAGGAGAAGAAATAGGAAAAATGAAAAGAGAGAAGAATAAGAAGAAGAAGAGAAGAGGGAGAAGGAGGAGGAGGAGGAGGAGGAGGAGAAGGAGGAGAAGGCCAAGGACCTTCTATTCCTTCTCCTCCTCCTCCTTCTCCACCTTCTCCTCATTCTTCTTGATTTCTTCTTCTTCTCCTCCTCCTACTCTTTCTTCTCCTCTTTCATATTATCATTGCTTTAATTTCTCCAAAAAGACATAATTAGCCCATTTGGCTCCATAATGCCATAATAACCTCAAAATGGCATAAGAACCTTGGTTAGCTCATGAATATTATATACTTAGCTTGTTTTCCTCTAAAATGAGATAATTAGCCCATTTAGCTCCAAGAAGACATAATTAGGTAATTTAGCTCCAAGAAGAGGATAAGAAATAGGAAAAATGAAAAGAAAGAAGAAGAATAAGAAGAGAAGAAGGAGAAGGAGGAGAAGGAGGAGAAGGAGGAGGAGGAGGAGCAGGAGGAGAAGGAGGAGAAGGCCAAGGACCTTCTCCTCCTCCTCCTTCTCCTCCTTCTCCTCATTCTTCTTGATTTCTTCTTCTTCTCCTCCTCCTCCTCTTTCTTTCCTCTTTCATATTATCCTTGCTTTAATTTCCCCAAAAAGACATAATTAGCCCATTTAGCTCCAAAATGCCATAATAAGCTCAAAATGGCATAAGAACCTTGGTTAGCTCATCAATATTATATACTTAGCTTGATTTCCTCTAAAGTGAGATAATTAGCCCATTTAGCTCCAAGAAGACATAATTAAGTAATTTAGCTCCAAGAAGAGGAGAAGAAATAGGAAAAATGAAAAGAAAGAAGGAGAAGAAGAAGAGAAGAAGGAGAAGGAGGAGAAGGAGGAGGAGGATGAGGAGGAGGAGGAGGAGAAGGAGGAGAAGGCCAAGGACCTTCTAGTCCTTCTCCTCCTTCTCCTCCTTCTTCTTGATTTCTTATTCTTCTCCTCCTCCTCCTCTTTCTTCTCCTCTTTCATATTATCCTTGCTTTAATTTCCCCAACAATGACATAATTAGCCCATTTAGCTCCGAAATACCATAATAAGCTGAAAATGGCATAAGAACCTTGGTTAGCTCATGAATATTATATACTTAGCTTGTTTTACTCTAAAATGAGATAATTAGCCCATTTAGCTCCAAGAAGACATAATTAGGTAATTTAGCTCAAATAAGAGGAGAAGAAATAGGAAGAATGAAAAGAAATAAGAAGAAGAAGAAGAGAAGAAGGAGAAGGAGGAGAAGGAGGAGGAGGAGGAGGAGGAGAAGGAGGAGAAGGCCATGGACCTTCTAGTCCTTTTCCTCCTCCTCCTTCTCCTCCTTCTTCATGATTTCTTCTTCTTCTTCTCCTCCTCCTCTTTCTTCTCCTCTTTCATATTATCCTTGCTTTAATTTCCCCAACAATGACATAATTAGCCCATTTAGCTCCAAAATAATATAATAATCTCAAAATGGCATAAGAACCTTGGTTAGGTCATGAATATTATATACTTAGCTTGTTTTCCTCTAAAATGGGATAACTAACCCATTTAGCTCCAAAAATACATAATTAGGTAATTTAGCTCCAACAAGAGGAGAAGAGGAGAAGAAATAGGCAAAATGAAAAGAAAGAAGAAGAAGAAGAAGAAGAGAAGAAGGAGAAGGAGGAGGAGGAGGAGGAGAAGGAGAAGGCCAAGGACCTTCTAGTCCTTCTCCTCCTCCTCCTTCTCCTCCTTCTTGATTTCTTCTTCTTCTCCCCCTCCTCGTCTTTCTTCTCCTCTTTCATATTATCCTTGCTTTAATTTCCCCAACAATGACATAATTAGCCCATTTAGCTCCAAAATACCATAATAAGCTCAGAATGGCATAAGAACCTTCGTTAGCTCATGAATATATATACTTAGCTTGTTTTACTCTAAAATGGGATCATTAACCCATTTAGCTCCAAAAAGACATAATTAGGTAATTTAGCTCCAACAAGAGGAGAAGAGGAGAAGAAATAGGCAAAATGAAAAGAAAGAAGAAGAAGAAGAAGAAGAAGAGAAGAAGGAGAAGGAGGAGGAGGAGGAGGAGGAGGAGAAGGCCAAAGGACCTTCTAGTCCTTCTCCTCCTTCTCCTCCTTCTTCTTGATTTCTTCTTCTTCTCCTCCTCCTCTTTCTTCTCCTCTTTCATATTATCCTTGCTTTAATTAACCCATTTAGCTCCAAAATGCCATAATAAGCTAAAAATAGCATAAGAACCTTGGTTAGCTCATGAATATTATATTCTTAGCTTGTTTTCCGCTAAAAATGACATAATTAGCTGAAAACATCATATTTTGTTCTTCTTCGGACTTTCTTATTCATATTTTTGCAGATTGGATATACTACATGCATGAAAGATGGCATTCATGGAGTTGAACAATGTCGATTGTCGAACTATATGTATATTAATATATGGATAAACATTGATTTATATGTTGGTTCTTTCGATATATGGGGATGTACATTGATTTATATGTATATCATATATGTGTGGTGAATTATATATATATGTGTTGGCAAGTATATGTGTGGTGAACTATATATCATATATGTGTGGTGAATTATGTAAATGTGATGTCAAATATATATATATATATATATATATATATATATATATATATATATATGTGCTGTGAAATAATATAAAACAAAAAAACAGGTACTATATGGGTGCTTTGCCGTCTGCCAGCTGATGGCAAAGACATGTGCCATCAGCTGGCAGATGGCAAAGGTGCCACATGGCACCCAGCTATGCATCATGGGGTGTCTATATAGGCTCTTTGCCGTCTGCCTCCAGGGTGGGCAGACGGCAAAGAAGAGGGCACAGAGGAGGGGGGGGAGGAGGAGGCAGACGACAAAGATTGGAGGGGGGAGGAGGAGGAGGCAGACGGCAAAGATAAAGTGGGAGGCAGACGACAAAGAGTGGAGGGGGGAGGAGGAGGAGGCACGCGGAAAAGATAAAGGGGGAGGCAGAGGGCAAAGATAAAGGGGGAGGCAGACGACAAAGATTAAGGCGGAGGCAAACGGCAAAGCCTCCGTTAACCCCTAACGGAGGCAACGCCTGTCGGCTACCGTCTCGAGCACGTTGCCGACTGCTCCTAAGGAAAGTTGACGGCAAAGAGCTTTGCCGTCCGCTTTGGGGGGACAGACGGCAAAGAAGGTCCTATGTCGTCGTAGGCTGACGCAGAAATTTTGCCGGCAAAGAAATTCTGCTGTTTTGTCTTTGCCGTCCGGGATTTAGTCTTTGCCGTCTGTGATGGCAGACGGCAAAGAAGCTGATTCCTGTAGTATTAAGATCCCGCATCCGACTGGCCACGCCAGCGACAAGACCGCACCTGAGGTGGTACCCTCCAGCCGACCAGAGAGGCTGCTAGCTGGGCCCCACCCTGCACCATTCATGTATATTATAAGCCGTGGGAACTGGCCTATAAAGCCCACCGACCCACCCCAATGCAACGGGGTCGGTCGATCATTCGCACATACCCACACACACTTACTCACATAGAAAGGCAAGGAGAGCAAGCTTTTCCCTTCTTACTCCTCTAGCCAACATCTCATGGAGAACCATTGTAGCTCTCATCTACCACATAACAACTCCGTCACCATGATACGTCTCCGTCGTATCTATAATTTTTGATTGTTTCATGCCAATATTCTACAACTTTCATACACTTTTGGCAACTTTTTATACTATTTTTGGGACTAACATATTGATCCAGTGCCGAGTGCCAGTTCCTGTTTGTTGCATGTTTTTTGTTTCGCAGAATATCCATACCAAACGAAATCCAAACGTAATAAAAACTTACGGGGATTTCTTTTGGAATATTTATGATTTTCGGGAAGAAGAATCAACGCGAGGCAATGCACGGAGTGCCCACAAGCCCTGTCGCCGCGGCCAGGGGGTGGGCCCGCGGGAGGCAGGCTTGTGGCCACATCTTGAGGAGGTTGGAGCCCTTATTTTGCCGCAATAAAGATAATATCCGTAAGAAAATCGTGTTAAAATTTCAGCCAAATCGGAGTTACAGATCTCCGGGAATTTAAGAAACGGTGAAACGCAGAATCTGGGAGCGCAGAAACAGAAGGACACAAAGAGAGAGATCCAATCTAGGAGCGGCTCTCGTCCCTCCGCCGCCATGGAGACCATGGACTAGAGGGGAAACCCTTCTCCCATCTAGGGAGGAGGTCAAGGAAGAAGAAGAAGGAGGGGGGCTCTCTCCCCCTCTCTCCCGGCGGTGTTGGAACGCCGCCCGGGACATCATCGTGTGACGGCGATCTACACCAACACCTCCGTCATCTTCACAACATCTCCATCATCTTCCCCCATCTATATTCAGCAGTTCACTCTCCCGCAACCCGCTGTACCCTCTACTTGAACATGGTGCTTTATGCTACATATTATTATCCAATGATGTGTTGCTATCCTATGATGTCTGAGTAGATTATCATTGTCCTATCGGTGATTGATGAATTGCTATGATTGGTTTAATTTGCTTGTGGTTATGTTGTTGTCCTTTGGTGCCCATCATATGATCGCCCGCGTGGAGCACACCATAGGGTTAGTTGTATGTTGATAGGACTATGTATTGGCAGGCTAGAGTGACAGAAGCTTCAAACCTAGCATAGAAATGTATGCATATGGGATTGAAGGGGGACCAATATATCTTATTGCTATGGTTGGGTTTTACCTTAATGAACATTAGTAGTTGCGGACGCTTGCTAATAGTTCCAATCATAAGTGCATAGAATTCCATGTAAGGGATGACATGCTAGCAGAGGCCTCTCCCACATAATACTAGCTATCGATCTAGTAACGTAGTCAATTTCTTAGGGACAATTCCGCAACTCCTACCACCACTTTTCCACACTCGTTAGACAATCGTAGTTGTTCCTTTATCTAAACAGCCCCTAGTTTTATTTACGTGTTCTTTACTTTCTTGCAAGCCTATCCTTTCACTCCTACAAAGTACTTCTAGTTTCATACTTGTTCTAGGTAAAGCGAACGTAAAGTGTGCGTAGAGTTGTATCGGTGGTCGATAGAACTTGAGGGAATATTTGTCCTACCTTTAGCTCCTCGTTGGGTTTGACACTCTTACTTATTGAGAAAGGCTACAATTGATCCCCTATACTTGTGGGTTATCACACAACAAGGGGTGTTACCTCCCACGGAGGGCCCCGAACCTGGGTACATCGCATGTCACCACCACTTGTTCCCAATCCCTTTCGCAAAGTCCGTCAACGCACATTGGCCCTAACCACTTGAGATAAGCCACCACATGGCACTTCTTGTGACAAGACGATGACAGTTGGTGCCCACCTTGGGGACGTGCGTGACGTCGGTCGGAGACACACTCCAGGCGGGACCCCTCGTGACCCTGTCTGAGTGTATCACGCCCAGGCCACTCAGTACCCCTGTGGCATCCGCTCCCGCAGATGATGGTGCGTCGCGCAACATCGAACCCATATGCCTCGTAAGCGGTGCCGTCATTGTGCTCAACATGCTTCCGAGCAATGACAACCCCGTCGACATTAGCAACCTGTGTAAACTCTTCGGCGAGCTATCACTACTGGAATTCAGAATTTTGCCGTCTGTCGTGCCTTTGGCGTCTGCTGACGCATGGCAAAGGTACTCTTTGCCGTCAGCTGTCATAGTGCTGACGGCAAAGAGATGGCTGATGGCAAAGTTTTAATTTGTCGTCTGCCACCTCTTTGCCGTCTGCTGGCGGACGGCAAAGGAGCCCTATGCGGATGGCAAAGATTGGGTAGACGGCAAAGCCCCCCACCCAGCGGCCGAAACCCACCCCGCCCCTTTGCCGTCTGCCTGGGACTCCTTTGTCGTCTGCCTGGGTGCACGCCAGACAGCAAAGGGGACGGCGGCCCCACCCAACTAACGGCTGCCAGCCCCCACTAGCCGTCGGTCACCCACCTTCGCCCTCCTCCCGCACGCCCCCTCCCGCACGCCCGCCCCTCCCCCACCCGGCGCCGCCACCACCCTGCGCTGCCCCCACCCGGCGCCGCCACCACCCTGCGCTGCCCCCACCCGACACCGCCACCACCCTGCGCCGCCACCACCCAATGCCTTCCCCACCCGGCGCCGCCACCACCCTGCGCCGCCCCTCCCTGCTCCGCCACCACCCTGCTTCGCCACCACCCTGCGCCGCCCCTCCTCCCTGCGCCGCCCCGCCCCCTGCACCGTCGGTACGTATTTTTTTATTTCTTTTCTGTTAAATTATATAGTTATTTTATTAGGTAGAATAAATTAGATAGAAAAAATAGATAGAAAAGAAAAAACTTAGAAGAAAATAATAGAAGAAAGTTAGTTTTTTTCATGTTAAATTAGATAGTTAGATTTTTATTTTTTCTGTTAAATTATATAGTTAGTTTATTAGGTAGAATAAATTAGCTAGAAAAGAAATAATAGAAAAAAAATAGATAGAAATGAAAAAACTTAGAAGAAAAAAGAAGAAGAAGAAGAAGAAGAAGAAGAAGAAAGAGGAGAGGAGGAGAAAGAGAAAAGAAAGAAGAAATAGAAGAAGAGGAGGAGGAGGAGGAGAGAAAAGAATAATAATAATAATAATAATAATAATAATAATAAGAAGAAGAAGAAGAAGAAAAAGAAGAGAGAGGAGAAGAAGAAAGAAGAGGAAAAAGGAACCCCGACACCCCGGCACTCACCCTCGACACCCGAACCCTTACGCCCGACGCCACTCACCCTCGTCCCTCGACAACCGACGCCATTGACCATCGGCCCCCGATCCTCGACCCCCGACGCCACTGACTAACGACCCCCGACCCTCGACCCCCGACGCCCGACGCCACTGACCCTCAACCCCCGACCCCCGACACCTGTTCGGCCTCTTGTTGACCGAAAAGACCCCAACCCCCGACTACAGTGACCCTCAACCCTCGAGGACATTGACCCCCGACCACCGACGCAACTAACCCCCGACCCCCGACGCCACCGACACCCGACACCACCGACCTTGTAAATTATGAGTTAGGCCACATATTTTCCGATTATGTTAATTATAAAAACATCATATTTGTGTTGATCGTGTGAATTTCAATGTGTCGTTGTTCGACGACCTCCACGTGCGTTGGACGACCTCCGCCCCTGCGTTTGTTGGTGAGCACAAATGACTTCTCCTCCTACCCCTTAATTTGCTATGTTCCGGTCTTCGTGCCGATGAAACTTGCTAGCTATAGGTTTCTTCAATCATCAGTATGCGTGACCAGTATGCGTCTCCCGTTCGAAAGGGAGACATCTATAAATATGCATTTCTTTGCATATTTATAACCGCCATCCTTTCGAATTGTCCAACATTATCCATGGACTGCCCGAGTATGTGTAGATTGGGTTTGTTTTCCCGTATGCTGTGCTCCGGATCCGATGCGGAATTTCGTCAGTGCCTCCCCTGTTGTTCTCCGGGTACACATCCTCTCTGCTTATTGCCCAGACGTGTATCAGGAGAACAGCGGGGAGGTGCTGCCAAGATTCTGCATCGCATCTGGAGCAGAGCATGGGAAAACGAACCCAATCTACACATACTCGGGTGGGATTAGGACCTATCTTTACCTATTAGCGTGTAGGTTGCATGGCCATAATAAAACTGACAAACTTGATTAGCGTATGAATATAGATGATGAATTATATATTTATTTCTTATGCCCCCATAGGTAGCTAGGCAACATGAGTGATCGTTCTTGGATGTACACTGGTCGCCCTAGTCAGAAAGACATGACCCATGAATTGTTAACAAAAACCAGGGGGTTTGTGAGACCGCATTTGCAAATGGCCAGCAAAAAACATGGTGCCCCTGCCCCAACTGCGACAACTGGAAAAAGAAGACAGAGTTTGAAACGGGTAAACACCTGCAGAAGTGGGGTTATACCCCTAATTATACGGTGTGGACTTTTCATGGTGAGTCTGACTAACGTGCCAGAGCTCAGGTGATTCTTTGTCGCACCGACAAGCATTGTACCGGGATTGAAGACATGGTGCAAGACTTTGATGATGCTCGGGATTCGGACGATTAGATGGAGGAATCTGCAAAGGCCTTCTATGAAATGTTGGAGTCTTCAAAACGTCCTCTCCACGAGCAGACTGAGCTTTGTCAGCTGGATGCCATCGCGCAAGTGATGGCTCTGAAGGGTCAATTCAACCTAGGCAGAGAATGCTACGACGCGATGATGACGATATTTGGACGCTTTCTACCCAAAGGCCATGTACTGCTTGCAAACCAGTACCAGTCAGAGAAAATCCTCCGTGTACTTAAGATGCCCTATGAGAAGATACATGCCTGTGAGAATGGATGTGCCTTATTTAGGCTTGAGTATGCGGCCTTGAACTATTGCCCCATTTGCAATTCTTCGAGGTATATTGTGGTAGACAATGGCATGGGTGAGAAGACTTCAACGTACCAAGACTTCAACGTATCTGCCAAAATCCGCATTAGTGTTCTTCGGTATCTGCTAGTCGTACCAAGACTTCAACTTCTTTTCACGGTCGAAGAGATGGCCAGACAGATAACATGGCACAAATTGGGCAAAAGAGCCGAACTAGATACGTAAGGGAACAAGATGCTGGTACACACTAAAGATGGTTTTGCGTGGAGGCACTTCGATGCATTACATAAGGATAAATCGGAAGATCGAAGGCAACCTAGAGTTGCCATCAGCACGGATGGGTTCAATGTGTATGGTATGACAGCAGCACAATACAGTTGTTGGCCTATATTTGTCATTCCACTAAATTCGCCACCCGGAGAGATTATGAAAAGAAAGAACATTTTCCTGACGTTGATAATTCTAGGGCCGAACTATTCGGGGAAGAAAATGAATGTGTACATGCAGCCGCTTAAGGATGAGTTGCAAGAAGCCTCGAATAATGGGATCAAGACCTATGACGCGGCTACCAAAACAAATTTAAAAATGCATGTGTGGTACATGTACTCCACGCATGATTATCCGGCATTTGCGCTATTCGCTGGCTGGTGTGTGCATGGAAGGTTCCCGTGCACCACATGCAAGGCAGCTCTTCAGTTTCGTTGGCTGTAGGCTGGTCGCAAGTATTCTTGCTTCGACATGCATAGACAATTCCTGGATCCTGACCATAAGTTCAGAAAAGACAAGAAGAATTTCATCAAAGGTAGAGTTGTCAAAAACACTGCACCAGCTGTGTTGACAGGCCAACAGACCCTTGATCAGTTAAACGCTCTCGAGCCTGATCCTTTGCGTCCAGGATACTTCAAAGGGTATAATACAGAACACGCGTGGACTCACAAGTCATGCTTATGGGATATGCCTTACTTCAAAGACCTCCTTTGCCCACACAACATTGACGTGATGCACACTGAAAAGAATATTGCGGAGGCCATTTTTGGTACATTGTTCGGCATAGAGGGGAAGTCAAAAAATAATCCTAAGGCTAGAATCGACCTCGAGGCTCTATGTGATAGACCGTTGGGAAACTTGCGATAACGGAAAGGAAAGCAAAGCATAGCAAAACCGAAGGCATGGTTCAATCTTGAAAGGCCAACTATGAGGGAAATGCTATTGTGGGTGAAAATGTGGTTGATGTTCCCCGATGGGTATGCTGTGAATCTAAAGAGGGGAGCGAGTGTTGAGAAATTGAAAATATTTGGGCTCAAGAGTCATGATTGGCACATATGGATTGAGCGGGTAATGCCGGTGAAGTTACCTAGCTTTATCCGTGAGGATGAATGGCTAGTATTGGTAGAGCTGAGATATTTCTTCCGTTCTCTTTGTGCAAAAGAACTATCGCCTGGCGTGCTAGATGAAATGGAAGAGTTAGCGCCGGAGTTGATCTGCAAATTAGAAAAGATCTTTCCATCGGGCTTCTTTAATCCAATGCAACATTTGATTTTGCATCTCAAGACCGAGGCAAGAATGGGGGGCGGTCAAAATCGATGGTGCTGCTCAACTGAGAGGATGCAGAAGACGCATCGAGATAAGTGTAAAAATAAACGTAGAATTGAAGCATCGATGGCCGAGGCATTCATTACTGAGGAGGCGGCAAACTTCGTGACAGCACACTACGAAGCCAAAAATCATCATTTGCATAACCCGAAGCCTCGGTACAATGATGTCGATCGAAAAATAGTTTGATCCAACCTCAGCCTATTCAAAGGTAAGCTCGCACCATCCGGTGCTTCGAAAGATAAATCATTAGATGTCGAAGAATGGCGGACCATTTCATTGTATATCTTCACCAACCTAACAGAAGTGCAGACGTACATCGAGTGAGTTCTCGGTAATTTATTGTTCCGCAACTTCTAATTGCTTTGAACTACTCTTATTCCCGGATATTTATATAGTCGATACGTCGCCGAATTCTCGGATGTAGCGGACATCGAAAAGAATTCCGTCGAAGAGTATGAGCTTCTCGCAAAGCATGGAGGTGACTGTCCCGGTTTCATCTCTTGGTTCAAACAAGTGGTAATTAATTACCATTAAGGGCCCATTTGATTTCTTGGTCTAATTTGCGGCTAATGCATCCATTCTTTCGTATTAAACTTGTAGGCTGATGCAGTGTCTATGGACGCCGAGTTGAGACAAGTCGCTAATGGTTTTGACTATAAGGTCCAATCATTTGACAAATACAACATCAACGGGTATCACTTTCGTACCTTTGGCAAAGAGCTATCTATAACCGACCTAAAGTCTACAAATTGTTTTGTCTCTGCTATCGGTGAAGGAGACACCGAGTATTATGGAAGAGTTGAAGCAATTTATGAACTTCTATTCTATGGTGAAAACCCACCGACCGTCGTTGTCTTCAAATGTTATTGGTTTGAGTAGAGGGAGACTAGAAGGACTCATGAACATATAGGACTAGTCGTAATCAACCAAAACACCGACTTAGATGTTCCCGATGTCTATATTACGGCTCAACAGGCGACACAAGTTTTCTATCTACCGTGGGCCTGCCAAACTGATCCAAATTTCAAAGGTTGGGATGTCGTTTATGAAGTGCCACCACATTTTAGACCACCTACCCTCAATGAAGAGCATTACGAACCTCACACTAACCCAGACACATATGAAGGAGAATTCTTCCAAGAAACACGTATGTCCAAGAAACGTTTCAAGAACCGCTCTACTTCACCCCAGAACATTCAAGTAGACAACGATAGTGAATCCGTCTTAACCCCTGAGCCCGAACAGGAAGAGCTGGAAGAAGAAGAGGTTACTGCTGCGGATGACCTGTCACTTCTTGACCGATTACATAATGGTGGCCTTCCACATGTTCTTCATGATAGTGATGATGATGATGCATTTATTGATGATAGTGATGATCATGATGCATTTATTGACCCCGAAGCATATATAGACGAGCACGATTGTTATTAGTTCATGTCAGATATTCAACTATTATACTCTATATAAATTTTGAGTTCATGTTAGGTATTCAATTTTTATTAGTCATGTTGGTATTTATGACGATGATACACTTCAATTATATACATTTTATTAGTCCTGTTGGTATTTATGTTGTACTAATTTCATTTACTCTTTGTCATGACAGGTGTTGGAAGATGGTGGGAAAGGGTCGAAAGCACTCCGCGGCTCCTTCTTCGTCGGCGGGTGATGGGATGGGTACTTCCATTCCTGCCTCGCCTCTTCGGAGAGTGTTGCTCTCTACTATGCAAGGAGTGCCCCCCGTGAGAGGAGGTCGACCCCCCGCGAAGCCGAGAGGCACTAAAGGTACACATTGTATTCATGTTGGTATTTATGTTGTACTCATGTTGTATGCATATTGTTATTTATATACATTTTATTACTCATGTTGGTATTTATGTTGTACTAAATGTACACGTGGCCATGGGAGAGGTAGGGCGGTGGCTGCCACGCCTTCTGAGGTGGCGGCTACACGGTCGCCCCCACCACCCCAAGCTGATTCACCTCAGCAAAGGACTTCTAGGGTGGATTCGTCTGAGGTGGAGGCTACATGGTCTCCGGTTCACGAGCCTCGGGTCGACGAGCCTCAGGTCGACGAGCCTTCGACCGACGAGACTCGTGTCCCAGAGGCTTCGTTCGAGGCAACTCCGGAGCAAAGCAGGGATGAGGGTACGTCCCAAGAGACCCAATGGGATGTTGGTAGCGACGAGGAGCTGGGTGAGGGGGCTACCGGTCTACCAGCGTGGTAGTTCGGGGCTCCCGCTCGTGCCAGCGACCCCCGAGCAGAGGTGGTCGATTAGGCCAAATGGGAACAATTAAGTTAATTTACTCTTATTGAACCTTTTGCCTTCGCGTTTTCCCAAATATCTAATGTTTTTGCTTTAATTTGTTATACTGTAGGGGTTGGATTGTTGCCAAGGGTGTCTGCAAGCCCAACAGCGTCCTTGGTGTTCTTTGTCGTAGAAACTTCCCAGGGTTTGTTACATTGCCCGGTCAGGAGCGAGAGGTTGGAATGACCTGGGAGCACTACTTGGGTGCCCCGGCCCCGCCGGAGGTGGAGATCGACGGTGTTTTGTGTGACACGAGCGCGGACATGGTGATCGGGAAGTTCTTGGTAATTTCTCCTTCACACAATTATAAATCAACCATAGCTATTTATTGTACTAATCGGTGTTGTCCCATTTGCAGACCTACTACAGGTGTGAGGAGGGATACGAGGAGGACGCGACAAAGGTTATCGAAACCGAATGTCGTCGCCTACTTCAAAACTTTCGCCACGAGGCTCGGGTGCAGGCTGTTCGAGACTCCTATGCCATGCGGCGTATTAGGCTTGACAAGGCGAAGTGCCGTGATGCGAAGATGGAGAAGGAGCATTACATGAAGGTAATTACATATTATTAAGGCTTTGTAGTTAGTTTCCTTGATTTGGTTCTTACGCGCTCAAATATCTCTATTAACTTAGGTGCCCCCGAGATGGTGTGTGGATAAGATGGATTGTTGGGAGGCCTTGGTGGATCAGTGGTGCTCCGAAACGTGGGAGGCCAGCCACAACAACGCCAAGGAGAGGCGTGGGAAAATGGTTGGCGTGCCACACCATCAAGGGAGCGTCAACTTAATCCAATTTGGCGAGAACTGGGTATGTGGTTTGCTTCATGCCTCATGCAATTCATTCTTAATGCTTTCTTGAGCCCTTTACTAATACCATTTTCCTCTCTCTCTCTTTTAGGCGTGTCACAATAAGACGGAGGCACCACAGATGTACGACCTGTATGCGATGGCCCATACTGCCTCGTACAAGAAGGTCAAGGCATTCTCTGAGTCTGACCTCGAGCATCCAGAAAACTTCACCAACATCTCCTCCCACCACAAGCTCGTGAAGTACGGAGATCACGGGAAGGCGAGGAAAGGGGAGGACTTTAACCCGGGAGAGGGGCCTATTGATCTAGAGCTGGTGATGATAGCTGGCAACCTGAGGCCCATGGCTCGATCGCCATTGGAGACGGCCTTATACGTTGTCCTAGCACTCTCCGGCAGATAAAGGCATGCCAAATGAGCTCTTGTCCGAAGATAACACGTCGTCCACGGCCAGTCGAGCTCGCCATCGAGGTTAGTTTAATGGACTCAACTATCTTTCCGCATTATGTTGTGCGTTGGAACCAATATGATTACATTGCTAACAATGAGTTGTGTTGCAGGCTGCTATTCAGAAAGAGAGAGAGGCAATGCAGCCGGCTATGGCGGAGAAGGATAAGGAAATTAGGGAGCTAGCGGAGAGGACGACTGCAATGGTGGAGGAGGAGAGGGCACGAAATGATGTGTCTAACAGGGCCATATACGAGCTCTTCGTGGTAAGTTTCTTCTTCATGTTATTTCAAATCTTGCATTAATAAATAAAAAGTTTGACTTTTCGAAACCAAATGTACAGTCTATGTGCGTGAGGAACGGCCAAGTCCCTCCACCGATGCCAGTCATTAACGTGGCGGGGACGGTGGGTTTCATTTCAGTACAGTGATCTTAAAAGTGTCCTCATGCTAACTACACATTGCAAACGATGTTTGGTGCAGAATATCTCCCGAAACGCATCGCACGACCCTTCTACAGTCGAGCCTTATCCAAGGCAGCCTTCTCGAGGTGAAACAAGCAAGAGCCACCGTGCTCTACCGCTGTGATGACGATAATGGTATGTTATTTCTAGTGTTTTAATAAAAAATAGCTAGACTTCCATCTAAATGACATAATTAGCTTAGTTAGCTCCAAGAAAGGCTAAATTGGCTAATTATCCTGCGAAATGACATAATTAGCTTAGTTAGCTCCAAAATGACATATTTAATAAAAAATGACCTATAGTTAACCTAGCTAGATCCAAGATGGCTTAATAAGCATAGCTTGCTCCGGAATGACCTATTTTACCCAAGTTAGCTCTGAAACGACGTATAGTTAGCTAGGGTTCCACCTAGATGACATAATTAGCTTAGTTAGCTACTAAATGGTCTATTTAATAAAACATGACCAATACTTAGCTAATTATCCTCAAAATGACATAATTAGCTCCAAAAAGGCATTCTAAGCTAATTTACCCTGACGAAGGGGACAAGAGGAGAAGAAAGAGGAAAAATGAAAGGAAGGAAGAAGAAGAAGAGGAGGAGAAGAAGAAGGAGAGGGAGGAGGATAAGAAGGAGGAGAAGAAGGCAAAGGAGCTCCTCCTTTTCCTTCTTCTTCCTCCTTCTTCTTCCTTCTCCTTCTCCGTCTTCTTTTCTTCTTCTTCTCCTCTTCCTTCTCCTTCTCCTCCTCCTCCTCCTCCTCCTTCTTTTACTTCTTCTTCACTTTCTCTTCTTCTACATAGCTTAGACACATCCAAGAAAGGCTAAATTGGCTAATTATACTACGAAATGACATAATTAGCTTAGTTAGCTCCAAAATGACCTATTTAATAAAAAATGACCTACAGTTAGCTAAGTTCTCTCCTAAATGACATAATAAGGCTTACGTAGCTGCAAGATGACCTATTCCCCCTAACTTAGGTATTAAATGGCCTATAATTAGCCTAGCTAGATCCAAAATGGCTTAATAAGCATAGTTTTCTCCGGAATGACCTATTTTACTCAAGTTACCTCCGAAACGACGTATAGTTACCTAGGGTTCCACCTAGATGACATAATTAGCTAAGTTAGGTCCTAAATGGTCTATTTAATAAAACATGACCTATACTTAGCTAATTATCCTCGAAATGACATAATTAGCTCCAAAAAGGCATTCTAAGCCAATTTAGCCCGAAGAAGGGGACAAGAGGAGAAGAAAGAGGAAAAATGAAAGGAAGGAAGAAGAAGAAGAGGAGAAGAAGAGGAAGGAGAGGGAGGAGGATAAGAAGAAGGCGAAGAAGTAGGAGAAGAGGAGAAGGAGCTCCTCCTTCTCCTTCTTCTTCCTCCTTCTTCCTCCTTCTCCTTCTCCTTCTTCTTTTCTTCTTCTTCTCCTCTTCCTTATCCTTCTCGTCCCCCTCCTTCTTTTACTTCTTCTTCCCTTTCTTTTCTTCTACGTAGCTTAGACTCATCCAAGAAACGCTAAATTGGCTAATTATCCTACGAAATGGCATAATTAGCTTAGTTAGCTCCAAAATGACCTATTTAATAAAAAATGACCTAAAGTTAGCTAAGTTCTCTCCTAAATGACATAATAAGGATTACGTAGCTGCAAGATGACCTATTCCCCTAACTTAGGTATTAAATGGCCTATAATTAGCCTATCTAGATCTAAAATGGCGTAATAAGCATAGTTTGCTCCGGAATGACCTATTTTACCCAAGGTAGCTCTGAAACGACGTATAGTTAGCTAGGGTTCCACCTAGATGACATAATTAGCTTAGTTAGCTCCTAAATGGTCTATTTAATAAAACATGACCTATACTTAGCTAATTATCCTCGAAATGACATAATTAGCTCCAAAAAGGCATTCTAAGCCAATTTAGCCCGAAGAAGGGGACAAGAGGAGAAGAAAGAGGAAAAATGAAAGGAAGGAAGAAGAAGAGGAGGAGAAGAAGAAGAAGGAGAGGGAGGAGGATAAGAAGAAGGAGAAGAAGGAGAAGGAGCTCCTCCTTCTCCTTCTTCTTCCTCGTTCTTCCTCCTTCTCTATCTTCTTTTCTTCTGCTTCTCCTCTTCCTTCTCCTTCTCCTCCTCCTCCTCCTTGTTTTACTTCTTCTTCTCTTTCTCTTCTTCTACATAGCTTAGACTCATCCAAGAAAGGCTAAATTGGCTAATTATCCTACGAAATGACATAATTAGCTTAGTTAGCTCCAAAATAACCTATTCAATAAAAAATGACCTCTAGTTAGCTCAGTTCTCTCCTAAATGACATAATAAGGCTTACGTAGCTGCAAGATGACCTATTCCCCCTAACTTAGGTATTAAATGGCCTATAATTAGCCTAGCTAGATCCAAAATGGCTTAATAAGCTTAGTTTGCTCCGGAATGACCTATTTTACCCAAGTTAGCTCCGAAACAACGTATAGTTAGCTAGGGTTCCACCTAGATGACATAATTAGCTTACTTAGCTCCTAGAGGGTCTATTTACTAAAACATGACCTATACTTAGCTAATTATCCTCGAAATGACATAATTAGCTCCAAAAAGGCATTCTAAGCCAATTTAGCCCGAAGAAGGGGACAAGACGAGAAGAAAGAGGAGAAATGAAAGGAAGGAAGAAGAAGAAGAGGAGAAGAAGAAGAAAGAGAGGGAGGAGGATAAGAAGAAGGAGAAGAAGGCGGAGAAGAAGGAAAAGGAGCTCCTCCTTCTCCTTCTTCTTCCTCATTTTTCCTCCTTCTCCTTCTCCGTCTTCTATTCTCCTTCTTCTCCTCTTCCTTCTCCTTCTCCTCCTCCTCCTCATCCTCCTCCTCCTTCTTTTACTTCTTCTCTTTCTCTTCTTCTACGTAGCTTAGACTCATCCAAGAAAGGTTAAATTGGCTAATTATCCTACGAAATGACATAATTAGCTTAGTTAGCTCCAAAATGACCTATTTAATAAAAAATGACCTACAGTTAGCTAAGTTCTCTCCTAAATGACATAATAAGGCTTACGTAGCTGCAAGATGACCTATTCCCCCTAACTTAGGTATTAAATGGCCTATAATTAGCATAGCTAGTTCCAACATGGCTTAATAAGCATAGTTTACTCCGGAATGACCTATTTTACCCAAGTTAGCTCCAAAACGACGTATAGTTAGCTAGGGTTCCACCTAGATGACACAATTAGCTTAGTTAGCTCCTAAATGGTCTATTTAATAAAACATGACCTATACTTAGCTAATTATCCTTGAAATGACATAATTTGCTCCAAAAAGGCATTCTAAGCCAATTTAGCCCGAAGAAGGGGACAAGAGGAGAAGAAAGAGGAAAAATGAAAGGAAGGAAGAAGAAGAAGAGGAGAAGAAGAAGAAGGAGAGGGAGGAGGATAAGAAGAAGGAGAAGAAGGCGGAGAAGAAGGAAAAGGAGCTCCTCCTGCTCCTTCTTCTTCCTCATTTTCCTCCTTCTCCTTCTCCGTCTTCTTTTCTTCTTCTTCTCGTCTTCCTTCTCCTCCTCCTCCTCCTCCTCCTCCTTCTTTTACTTCTTCTTCTCTTTCTCTTCTCCTACATATCTTAGACTCATCCAAGAAAGGCTAAATTGGCTAATTATCCTACGAAATGACATAATTAGCTTAGTTAGCTCCAAAATAACCTATTTAATAAAAATGACCTATCGTTAGCTATGTTCTCTCCTAAATGACATAATAAGGCTTACGTAGCAGCAAGATGACCTATTCCCCCTAACTTAGGTATTAAATGGCCTATAATTATCCTAGCTAGATCCAAAATTGCTTAATAAGTATAGTTTGCTCAGGAATGACCTATTTTCCCCAAGTTAGCTGCGAAACGACGTATAGTTAGCTAGGGTTCGACCTAGATGACATAGTTACGTTA
This sequence comes from Hordeum vulgare subsp. vulgare, assembly GCF_904849725.1. Taxonomy (NCBI): domain Eukaryota; kingdom Viridiplantae; phylum Streptophyta; class Magnoliopsida; order Poales; family Poaceae; genus Hordeum; species Hordeum vulgare. Next base: position 389,910,948 of record NC_058521.1, read on the forward strand.
GTTAGCTCCTAAATGGTCTATTTAATAAAACATGACCTATACTTAGCTAATTATCCTCGAAATGACATAATTAGCTCCAAAAAGGCATTCTAAGCCAATTTAGCCTGAAGAAGGGGACAATAGGAGAAGAAAGAGGAAAAATGAAAGGAAGGAAGAAGAAGAAGAGGAGAAGCAGAAGAAGGAGAGGGAGGAGGATAAGAAGAATGAGAAGAAGGAGGATAAGAAGGAGAAGGAGCTCCTCCTTCTCCTTCTTCTTCCTCCTTCTCCTTCTCCTTCTTCTTTTCTTCTTCTTCTCCTCTTCCTTCTCCTACTCCTCCTCCTCCCCCTCCTTCTTTTACTTCTTCTCTTTATTTTCTTCTACGTAGCTTGGACTCGTCCAAGAAAGGCAAAATTGGCTAATTATCCTACGAAATGACATAATTAGCTTAGTTAGCTCCAAAATGACCTATTTAAGAAAAAATGACCTACAGTTAGCTAAGTTCTCTCCTAAATGACATAATAAGTCTTACGTAGCTGCAAGATGACCTATTCCGCTAACTTAGGTACTAAATGGCCTATAATTAGCCTAGCTAGATCTAAAATGGCGTAATAAGCATAGTTTGCTTCGGAATGACTTATTTTACCCAAGGTAGCTCCGAAACGACGTATAGTTAGCTAGGGTTCCACCTAGATGACATAATTAGCTTAGTTAGCTCCTAAATGGTCTATTTAATAAAACATGGCCCATACTTAGCTAATTATCCTCGAAATGACATAATTAGCTCCAAAAAGGCATTCTAAGCCAATTTAGCCTGAAGAAGGGGACAAGAGGAGAAGAAAGAGGAAAACTGAAAGGAAGGAAGAAGAAGAAGAGGAGAAGAAGACGAAAGAGAGGGAGGAGGATAAGAAGAAGGAGAAGAAGGAGGAGAAGAAGGAGGAGAAGAAGGAGAAGGAGCTCCTCCTCCTTCTTCTTCCTCCTTCTTCCTCCTTCTCTGTCTTCTTTTCTTCTTCTTCTCCTCTTCCTTCTCCTTCTCCTCCTCCTCCTCCTCCTCCTGCTCCTTTTACTTCTTCTTCTCTTTCTCTTCTTCTATGTAGCTTAGACTCATCCAAGAAAGGCTAAATTGGCTAATTATCCTACGAAATGACATAATTAGCTTAGTTAGCTCCAAAATAACCTATTCAATAAAAAATGACCTCTAGTTAGCTAATTTCTCAACTAAATGACATAATAAGGATTACGTAGCTGCAAGATGACCTATTCCCCTAACTTAGGTATTAAATGGCCTATAATTAGCCTATCTAGATCTAAAATGGCGTAATAAGCATAGTTTGCTCCGGAATGACCTATTTTACCCAAGGTAGCTCTGAAACGACGTATAGTTAGCTAGGGTTCCACCTAGATGACATAATTAGCTTAGTTAGCTCCTAAATGGTCTATTTAATAAAACATGACCTATACTTAGCTAATTATCCTCAAAATGACATAATTAGCTCCAAAAAGGCATTCTAAGCCAATTTAGCCCGAAGAAGGGGACAAGAGGAGAAGAAAGAGGAAAAATGAAAGGAAGGAAGAAGAAGAGGAGGAGAAGAAGAAGAAGGAGAGGGAGGAGGATAAGAAGAAGGAGAAGAAGGAGGAGAAGAAGGAGAAGGAGCTCCTCCTTCTCCTTCTTCTTCCTCGTTCTTCCTCCTTCTCTATCTTCTTTTCTTCTGCTTCTCCTCTTCCTTCTCCTTCTCCTCCTCCTCCTTGTTTTACTTCTTCTTCAATTTCTCTTCTTCTACATAGCTTAGACTCATCCAAGAAAGGCTAAATTGGCTAATTATCCTACGAAATGACATAATTAGCTTAGTTAGCTCCAAAATAACCTATTCAATAAAAAATGACCTCTAGTTAGCTCAGTTCTCTCCTAAATGACATAATAAGGCTTACGTAGCTGCAAGATGACCTATTCCCCCTAACTTAGGTATTAAATGGCCTATAATTAGCCTAGCTAGATCCAAAATGGCTTAATAAGCTTAGTTTGCTCCGGAATGACCTATTTTACCCAAGTTAGCTCCGAAACGACGTATAGTTAGCTAGGGTTCCACCTAGATGACATAATTAGCTTACTTAGCTCCTAGAGGGTCTATTTACTAAAACATGACCTATACTTAGCTAATTATCCTCGAAATGACATAATTAGCTCCAAAAAGGCATTCTAAGCCAATTTAGCCCGAAGAAGGGGACAAGACGAGAAGAAAGAGGAGAAATGAAAGGAAGGAAGAAGAAGAAGAGGAGAAGAAGAAGAAAGAGAGGGAGGAGGATAAGAAGAAGGAGAAGAAGGCGGAGAAGAAGGAAAAGGAGCTCCTCCTTCTCCTTCTTCTTCCTCATTTTTCCTCCTTCTCCTTCTCCGTCTTCTATTCTCCTTCTTCTCCTCTTCCTTCTCCTTCTCCTCCTCCTCCTCATCCTCCTCCTCCTTCTTTTACTTCTTCTCTTTCTCTTCTTCTACGTAGCTTAGACTCATCCAAGAAAGGTTAAATTGGCTAATTATCCTACGAAATGACATAATTAGCTTAGTTAGCTCCAAAATGACCTATTTAATAAAAAATGACCTACAGTTAGCTAAGTTCTCTCCTAAATGACATAATAAGGCTTACGTAGCTGCAAGATGACCTATTCCCCCTAACTTAGGTATTAAATGGCCTATAATTAGCATAGCTAGTTCCAACATGGCTTAATAAGCATAGTTTACTCCGGAATGACCTATTTTACCCAAGTTAGCTCCAAAACGACGTATAGTTAGCTAGGGTTCCACCTAGATGACACAATTAGCTTAGTTAGCTCCTAAATGGTCTATTTAATAAAACATGACCTATACTTAGCTAATTATCCTTGAAATGACATAATTTGCTCCAAAAAGGCATTCTAAGCCAATTTAGCCCGAAGAAGGGGACAAGAGGAGAAGAAAGAGGAAAAATGAAAGGAAGGAAGAAGAAGAAGAGGAGAAGAAGAAGAAGGAGAGGGAGGAGGATAAGAAGAAGGAGAAGAAGGCGGAGAAGAAGGAAAAGGAGCTCCTCCTGCTCCTTCTTCTTCCTCATTTTCCTCCTTCTCCTTCTCCGTCTTCTTTTCTTCTTCTTCTCGTCTTCCTTCTCCTCCTCCTCCTCCTCCTCCTCCTTCTTTTACTTCTTCTTCTCTTTCTCTTCTCCTACATATCTTAGACTCATCCAAGAAAGGCTAAATTGGCTAATTATCCTACGAAATGACATAATTAGCTTAGTTAGCTCCAAAATAACCTATTTAATAAAAATGACCTATCGTTAGCTATGTTCTCTCCTAAATGACATAATAAGGCTTACGTAGCAGCAAGATGACCTATTCCCCCTAACTTAGGTATTAAATGGCCTATAATTATCCTAGCTAGATCCAAAATTTCTTAATAAGTATAGTTTGCTCAGGAATGACCTATTTTACCCAAGTTAGCTGCGAAACGACGTATAGTTAGCTAGGGTTCGACCTAGATGACATAGTTACGTTAGTTAGCTCCTAAATGGTCTATTTAATAAAACATGACCTATACTTAGCTAATTATCCTCGAAATGACATAATTAGCTCCAAAAAGGCATTCTAAGCCAATTTAGCCTGAAGAAGGGGACAATAGGAGAAGAAAGAGGAAAAATGAAAGGAAGGAAGAAGAAGAAGAGGAGAAGCAGAAGAAGGAGAGGGAGGAGGATAAGAAGAATGAGAAGAAGGAGGATAAGAAGGAGAAGGAGCTCCTCCTTCTCCTTCTTCTTCCTCCTTCTCCTTCTCCTTCTTCTTTTCTTCTTCTTCTCCTCTTCCTTCTCCTGCTCCTCCTCCTCCCCCTCCTTCTTTTACTTCTTCTCTTTATTTTCTTCTACGTAGCTTGGACTCGTCCAAGAAAGGCAAAATTGGCTAATTATCCTACGAAATGACATAATTAGCTTAGTTAGCTCCAAAATGACCTATTTAAGAAAAAATGACCTACAGTTAGCTAAGTTCTCTCCTAAATGACATAATAAGTCTTACGTAGCTGCAAGATGACCTATTCCGCTAACTTAGGTACTAAATGGCCTATAATTAGCCTAGCTAGATCTAAAATGGCGTAATAAGCATAGTTTGCTTCGGAATGACTTATTTTACCCAAGGTAGCTCCGAAACGACGTATAGTTAGCTAGGGTTCCACCTAGATGACATAATTAGCTTAGTTAGCTCCTAAATGGTCTATTTAATAAAACATGGCCCATACTTAGCTAATTATCCTAGAAATGACATAATTAGCTCCAAAAAGGCATTCTAAGCCAATTTAGCCTGAAGAAGGGGACAAGAGGAGAAGAAAGAGGAAAACTGAAAGGAAGGAAGAAGAAGAAGAGGAGAAGAAGACGAAAGAGAGGGAGGAGGATAAGAAGAAGGAGAAGAAGGAGGAGAAGAAGGAGGAGAAGAAGGAGAAGGAGCTCCTCCTCCTTCTTCTTCCTCCTTCTTCCTCCTTCTCTGTCTTCTTTTCTTCTTCTTCTCCTCTTCCTTCTCCTTCTCCTCCTCCTCCTCCTCCTCCTGCTCCTTCTTTTACTTCTTCTTCTCTTTCTCTTCTTCTATGTAGCTTAGACTCATCCAAGAAAGGCTAAATTGGCTAATTATCCTACGAAATGACATAATTAGCTTAGTTTGCTCCAAAATAACCTATTCAATAAAAAATGACCTCTAGTTAGCTAATTTCTCAACTAAATGACATAATAAGGCTTACGTAGCTGCAAGATGACCTATTCCCCCTAACTTAGGTATTAAATGGCCTATAATTAGCCTAGCTAGATCCAAAATGGCTTAATAAGCATAGTTTGCTCCGGAATGACCTATTTACCCAAGTTAGCTCCGAAACGACGTATAGTTAGCTAGGGTTCCACCTAGATGACATAATTAGCTTAATTAGCTCCTAAAGGGCCTATTTTATAAAACATGACCTATACTTAGCTAATTATCCTCGAAATGACATAATTAGCTACAAAAAGGCATTCTAAGCCAATTTAGTCCGAAGAATGGGACAAGAGGAGAAGAAAAAGGAAAAATGAAAGGAAGGAAGAAGAAGAAGAGGAGAAGAAGAAGAAGGAGAGGGAGGAGGATAAGAAGAAGGAGAAGAAGGCGGAGAAGAAGGAAAAGTAGCTCCTCCTTCTCCTTCTTCTTCCTCATTTTTCCTCCTTCTCCTTCTCCGTCTTCTATTCTTCTTCTTCTCCTCTTCCTCCTCCTTCTCCTCCTCCTCCTCCTCCTTCTTTTACTTCTTCTCTTTCTCTTCTTCTACGTAGCTTAGACTCATCCAATAAAGGCTAAATTGGCTAATTATCCTACGAAATGACATAATTAGCTTAGTTAGCTCCAAAATGACCTATTTAATAAAAAATGACCTACAGTTAGCTAAGTTCTCTCCTAAATGACATAATAAGGCTTACGTAGCTGCAAGATGACCTATTCCCCCTAACTTAGGTATTAAATAGCCTATAATTAGCATAGCTAGTTCCAACACTGCTTAATAAGCATAGCTTACTCCGGAATGACCTATTTTACCCAAGTTAGCTCCAAAACGACGTATAGTTAGCTAGGGTTCCACCTAGATGACACAATTAGCTTAGTTAGCTCCTAAATGGTCTATTTAATAAAACATGACCTATACTTAGCTAATTATCCTTGAAATGACATAATTTGCTCCAAAAAGGCATTCTAAGCCAATTTAGCCCGAAGAAGGGGACAAGAGGAGAACAAAGAGGAAAAATGAAAGGAAGGAAGAAGAAGAAGAGGAGAAGAAGAAGAAGGAGAGGGAGGAGGATAAGAAGAAGGAGAAGAAGGCGGAGAAGAAGGAAAACGAGCTCCTCCTTCTCCTTCTTCTTCCTCATTTTCCTCCTTCTCCTTCTCCGTCTTCTTTTCTTCTTCTTCTCCTCTTCCTTCTCCTCCTCCTCCTCCTCCTCCTCCTTCTTTTACTTCTTCTTCTCTTTATCTTCTCCTACATATATTAGACTCATCCAAGAAAGGCTAAATTGGCTAATTATCCTACGAAATGACATAATTAGCTTAGTTAGCTCCAAAATAACCTATTTAATAAAAATGACCTATCGTTAGCTAAGTTCTCTCCTAAATGACATAATAAGGCTTACGTAGCAGCAAGATGACCTATTCCCCCTAACTTAGGTATTAAATGGCCTATAATTATCCTAGCTAGATCCAAAATGGCTTAATAAGCATAGTTTTCTCCGGAATGACCTATTTTACCCAAGTTAGCTGCAAAACGACGTATAGTTAGCTAGGGTTCCACCTAGATGACATAATTAGGTTAGTTAGCTCCTAAATGGTCTATTTAATAAAACATGACCTATACTTAGCTAATTATCCTCGAAATGACATAATTAGCTCCAAAAAGGCATTCTAAGCCAATTTAGCCCGAAGAAGGGGACAAGAGGAGAAGAAAGAGGAAAAATGAAAGGAAGGAAGAAGAAGAAGAGGAGAAGCAGAAGAAGGAGAGGGAGGAGGATAAGAAGAATGAGAAGAAGGAGGATAAGAAGGAGAAGGATCCTTCTCCTTCTTCTTCCTCCTTCTTCCTCCTTCTCCTTGTCCTTCTTCTTTTCTTCTTCTTCTCCTCTTCCTTCTCCTTCTCCTCCTCCTCCCCCTCCTTCTTTTACTTCTTCTTCTCTTTATTTTCTTCTACGTAGCTTGGACTCATCCAAGAAAGGCAAAACTGGCTAATTATCCTACGAAATGACATAATTAGCTTAGTTAGCTCCAAAATGACCTATTTAATAAAAAATGACCTACAGTTAGCTAAGTTCTCTCCTAAATGACATAATAAGTCTTACGTAGCTGCAAGATGACCTATTCCCCTAACTTAGGTTCTAAATGGCCTATAATTAGCCTAGCTAGATCTGAAATGGCGTCATAAGCATAGTTTGCTCCGGAATGACCTATTTTACCCAAGGTAGCTCCGAAACGACGTATAGTTAGCTAGGGTTCCACCTGGATGACATAATTAGCTTAGTTAGCTCCTAAATGGTCTATTTAGTGAAACGTGACCTATACTTAGCTAATTATCCTCGAAATGACATAATTAGTTCCAAAAAGGCATTCCTTGCCAATTTAGCCCGAAGAAGGGGACAAGAGGAGAAGAAAGAGGAAAAATGAAAGGAAGGAAGGAAGAAGAAGAATAGAAGAAGAAGAAGGAGAGGGAGGAGGATAAGAAGAAGGAGAAGAAGGAGGAGAAGAAGGAGAAGAAGCTCCCCCTTCTTCTTCTTCCTCCTTCTCCTTCTCCTTCTTCTTTTATTCTTCTTCTCCTCTTCCTTCTCCTTCTCCTCCTCCTCCTCCTCCTCCCCCTCCTTCTTTTACTTCTTCTTCTCTTTCTCTTCTTCTACGTAGCTTAGACTCATCCAAGAAAGGCTAAATTGGCTAATTATCCTACGAAATGACATAATTAGCTTAGTTAGCTCCAAAATGACCTATTTAATAAAAAATGACTTACAGTTAGCTAAGTTCTCTCCTAAATGACTTAATAAGGCTTACGTAGCTGCAAGATGACCTATTCCACCTCACTTAGGTATTAAATGGCCTATAATTAGCCTAGCTAGATCCAAAATGGCTTAATAAGCATAGTTTACTCCGGAATGACCTATTTTACCCAAGTTAGCTCCAAAACGACGTATAGTTAGCTAGGGTTCCACCTAGATGACACAATTAGCTTAGTTAGCTCCTAAATGGTCTATTTATTAAAACATGACCTATACTTAGCTAATTATCCTCGAAATGACATAATTAACTCCAAAAAGGCATTCTAAGCCAATTTAGCCCGAAGAAGGAGACAAGAGGAGAAGAAAGAGGAAAAATGAAAGGAAGGAAGAAGAAGAAGAGGAGAAGAAGAAGGAGAGGGAGGAGGATAAGAAGAAGGAGAAGAAGGCGGAGAAGAAGGAAAAGTAGCTCCTCCTTCTCCTTCTTCTTCCTCATTTTCCTCCTTCTCCTTCTCCGTCTTCTTTTCTTCTTCTTCTCCTCTTCCTTCTCCTTCTCCACCTCCTCCTCCTCCTCCTCCTCCTCCTTCCTTTACTTCTTCTTCTCTTTCTCTTCTCCTACGTATCTTAGACTCATCCAAGAAAGGCTAAATTGGCTAATTATCCTACGAAACGACATAATTAGCTTAGTTAGCTCCAAAATAACCTATTTAATAAAAATGACCTACAGTTAGCTAAGTTCTCTCCTAAATGACATAATAAGGCTTACGTAGCTGCAAGATGACCTATTCCCCCTAACTTAGGTATTAAATGGCCTATAATTATCCTAGCTAGATCCAAAATGGCTTAATAAGCATAGTTTGCTCCGGAATGACCTATTTTACCAAAGTTAGCTCCGAAACGACGTATAGTTAGCTAGGGTTCCACCTAGATGACATAATTAGCTTAGTTAGCTCCTAAATGGTCTATTTAATAAAACATGACCTATACTTAGCTAATTATCCTCGAAATGACATAATTAGCTCCAAAAAGGCATTCTAAGCCAATTTAGCCCGAAGAAGGGGACAAGAGGAGAAGAAAGAGGAAAAATCAAAGGAAGGAAAAAGAAGAAGGAGAGGGAGGAGGATAAGAAGAAGGAGAAGAAGGCGGAGAAGAAGGAAAAGGAGCTCCTCCTTCTCCTTCTTCTTCCTCATTTTTCCTCCTTCTCCTTCTCCATCTTCTTTTCTTCTTCTTCTCCTCTTCCTTGTCCTTCTCCTCCTCCTCCTCCTCCTTCTTTTACTTCTTCTTCTCTTTCACTTCTTCTACGTAGCTTAGACTCATCCAAGGAAGGCTAAATTGGCTAATTATCCTACGAAATGACATAATTAGCTTAGTTAGCTCCAAAATGACCTATTTAATAAAAAATGACCTAGAGTTAGCTAAGTTCTCTCCTAAATGACATAATAAGGCTTACGTAGCTGCAAGATGACCTATTCCCCCTAACTTAGGTATTAAATGGCCTATAATTAGCCTATCTAGATCCAAAATGGCTTAATAAGCATAGTTTGCTCCGGCATGACCTATTTTACCCAAGTTAGCTCCAAAACGACGTATAGTTAGCTAGGGTTCCACCTAGATGGCACAATTAGCTTAGTTAGCTCCTAAATGGTCTATTTAATAAAACATGACCTATACTTAGCTAATTATCCTCGAAATGACATAATTAGCTCCAAAAAGGCATTCTTAGCCAATTTAGCCCGAGAAGGGGACAAGAGGAGAAGAAAGTGGAAAAATTAAAGGAAGGAAGGAAGAAGAAGAATAGAAGAAGAAGAAGGAGAGGGAGGAGGATAAGAATAAGGAGAAGAAGGAGGAGAAGAAGGAGAAGGAGCTCCTCCTTCTCCTTCTTCCTCCTTCTCCTTCTCCTTCTTCTTTTCTTCTTTTTCTCCTCTTCCTTCTCCTTCTCCTCCTCCTCCTCCTCCTCCCCCTCCTTATTTTACTTCTTCTTCTCTTTCTCTTCTTCTACGTAGCTTAGACTCATCCAAGAAAGGCTAAATTGGCTAATTATCCTACGAAATGACATAATTAGCTTAGTTAGCTCCAAAATGACCTATTTAATAAAAAATGACCTAGAGTTAGCTAAGTTCTCTCCTAAATGACATAATAAGGCTTACATAGCTGCAAGATGACCTATTCCACCTAACTTAGGTATTAAATGGCCTATAATTAGCCTAGCTAGATCCAAAATGGCTTAATAAGCATAGTTTGCTCCGGAATGACCTATTTTACCCAAGTTAGCTCTGAAACGATGTATAGTTAGCTAGGGTTCCACCTAGATGACATAATTAGCTTTGTTATCTCCTAAATGGTCTATTTAATAAAACATGACCTATACTTAGCTAATTATCCTCGAAATGACATAATTAGCTCCAAAAAGGCATTATAAGCCAATTTAGCCCGAAGAAGGGGACAAGAGGAGAAGAAAGAGGAAAAATGAAAGGAAGGAAGGAGAACAAGAGGAGAAGAAGAAGAAGGAGAGGGAGGAGGATAAGAATAAGGAGAAGAAGGAGGAGAAGAAGGAGGAAGGAGGAGGTCCTTCTCCTTCTCCGTCTTCTTTTCTTCTTCTTCTCCTCTTCCTTCTCCTTCTCCTCCTCCTTCTCCTCCTCCTTCTTTTACTTCTTCGTCTCTTTCTATTCTTCTACGTAGCTTAGACTCATCCAAGAAAGGCTAAATTGGCTAATTATCCTACGAAATGACATAATTAGCTTAGTTAGCTCCAAAATAACCTATTTAATAAAAAATGACCTACAGTTAGCTAAGTTCTCTCCTAAATGACATAATAAGGCTTACGTAGCTGCAAGATGACCTATTCCCCCTAACTTAGATATTTAATGGCCTATAATTAGCCTAGCTAGATCCAAAATGGCTAAATAAGCATAGTTTGCTCCGGAATGACCTATTTTACCCAAGTTAGCTCCGAAACGACGTATAGTTAGCTAGGGTTCCACCTAGATGACATAATTAGCTTAGTTAGCTCCTAAATGGTCTATTTAATAAAACATGACCTATACTGAGCTAATTATCCTCGAAATGACATAATTAGCTCCAAAAAGGCATTTTAAGCCAATTTAGCCCAAAGATGGGGCCAAGAGGAGAAGAAAGAGGAAAAATGAAAGGAAGGAAGAAGAAGAAGAGGAGAAGAAGAAGAAGGAGAGGGAGGAGGATAAGAAGACGGAGAAGAAGGAGGAGGAGCTCCTCCTTCTCCTTGTTCTTCCTCCTTCCTCCTTCTCCTTCTCCTTCTTTTCTTCTTCTTCTCCTCTTCCTTCTCCTTCTCCTCCTCCTCCCCCTCCTTCTTTTACTTCTTCTTCTCTTTATTTTCTTCTACGAAGCTTAGACTCATCAAAGAAAGGCTAAATTGGTTAATTATCCTACGAAATGACATAATTAGCTTAGTTAGCTCCAAAATGACCTATTTAATGAAAAATGACCTACAGTTAGCTAAGTTCACTCCTAAATGACATAATAAGTCTTACGTAGCTGCAAGATGACCTATTCCCCTAACTTAGGTATTAAATGGCCTATAATTAGCCTAGCTAGATCTAAAATGGCTTAATAAGCATAGTTTGCTCCGAAATGACCTATTTTACCCAAGGTAGCTCCGGAACGACGTATAGTTAGCTAGGGTTCCACCTAGATGACATAATTAGCTTAGTTAGCTCCTACATGGTCTATTTAATAAAACATGAGGCATCTACCAAAAGAAGTTGCGGCACTACCACTCAAGAGGATCCTACCCCTCGTTTTCCGCGAGGATGACCTAGTGCTCCGGCTGGTCCAGCGGACAGCCGACCAACACAAGCTGTCTTCCCCATGGGAAGGGCCCTTCAACATGAGCAGGGCGCTGCACAACAACGTGTACTACCTCATAGACGTCTAGAAGTCGCAGAAGTGCAAGGGAGATGCCTCAGGAAAGGAAATTGAGCACCCATGGAACACGACGTCCCTTTGCCCATTATATAGCTGAACCAGTGTATGTTTGTATTTCCCCTACCTTCCGGCATTTACGAATGCAGCAGGTACCCCGAGCAAGGCTCGGGGGCTACCTTTTCATTGTCTCTCTCGAGTGTCTTCCGGTGTTTCTTTTCTGGCCCTCGGGTCCTGCTCCCTGGACCCGGGGGCTAGGCGGTTACTCCGGGCTAATTCCTCCTAAAAGGGGGCAAGTAGTGTGCGAAACGCCAAAATTCACTATTCGCTCCATTAATAGACCGGCTCCGAGCTGTCCTACTCACAAGAGCCAGAGGTCGAAAGCTCTCGCACACAAAAAGCACCATAGGTCCTCTCCAGCCGGCCCCAGTAGCACTCGTCCTAGCTCGTGTCCCCCGATCCCAAGTACTGTGCCACTTTCCTTCAAGGTCGAGGGCTAGTCCCAAACACGGACCGGATCCCGGTTGTCCGGCTTGCGTGACCAAAGCTGGAGGAGGAAGGGCATAAGAAAAAGATAAGGGGACGAAAGCAACTGGCCAGTTAGCACGCAAAGGTTGTTCAAGCAGAATGCATGCATATATTACAACAAAGCAACAGTCCCACGGCCGCGATGTTTGGTACAAACAAAAGTTTACACCCCTAGTGGGTAAATACCAACGCTAACTAAAAGCAGGAAGAAAGAGGATGGATCTAGGTGGTGAAGGCACAATCTGCTGTGACCCTCGTGCTTGTGTGCACCTCCTCGGCATCAGCATACGCATCGGCATTGGAGTTGGTCTCCTCGCCATCCGTCTCGCTAGAGCTGCCCTCCGGGTTGCCAACGGCCAGCTGAAAGTGCAGTCATGCCCTTAATCATGTTTTGGTGTTGTTGACAACACACATATAGATAACTAATCAGAAATCCCCTTTAAGCTGTTGTTAATGATCATGTGTTGATAAGGACAAGCTCATGTGCTAACAAGGACAAGATCAAGATAAGCATTCTTGAGCACTACATGCTTGATTCTTGTGGATGTTCACATGGTGGACAAATGAAGATGAATACATAAGCTAGGCTTTCCACATTGTGTATGGGAGAGCTACTTGAAGACTTCATGATGTCTTGATTTCAACTTGAGCCAAGAAGGAACAACAACATCAAGCTCAAGTGAAAGGGCTAACTCAAAGGTATCAGTTCCTTTGACGTTAGTGGTGCGGATTGATGATCAGCGAATAAAAGTATACACTCAAGTATGGATCATCAGTACCCTTTTATGATTCTTGAGTCTTTAGGGATCCCGCACTATTAAGAGGGGATCACATGTTTTGCGATGAACTTCCTCAAACTACATCTCTACTTTTCTGCTCATACCACATCTCCACTGCTGTGCTTTTATCTGAAAACAGAACCAATGCCTCGGACATCCGAGGGCCGGACGCCCGACCACTTCGGAAATCCGGAACCTTATACCAGAGAAATCTAGAGTAAAATAACTCGGACTTCCGGCTCCCTGCGGACGACCGAGGGTCGGACGCCCGACCACTTCGGAAAACCGGACCCTTGCACCAGAGAAACCCAGAGTCCAATAACACGGAATTCCGGCCTCCCCAGCCGTCCGAGGGCCGGACGTCCGACCACTTTCGGAAAACCGGTGCTCGTGAACAGAGCCAAAGTCTCGGACATCCGGCTCCCTCCGGACCTCCGGTCCCTGTTCATCTATACAGTGGTTCCTGATATATATACATCTCTCGGACGACCGACCGCTGTCGGACGTCCGGCCCCTTGTGGGCGTTCGGACATCCGAGAACTGCCGGACGTCCGACCACTATCAGACTTAAGTGACCCCAACGGTCACTTTCCCCTCTCCACTATAAATACCCACCTCCCACTTCGTGAGAGGGTGCCCAAACAGCCATATCCTCATAAGAAACACATTTATACCTCACACACATTTGCTCACACCAAATCTTAGATCCCAAGAGCATTTGTGAGCCCCTTTGAGAGTTGTTCCAATCAAAAGATAGATCGTCTCCCTCTCCTCCTCTCAACCCGAGCTATTTTAGATTTGAGCAAGTTTTGTGCATTCCCCGTGATCTTGTTACTCTTGGAGGTTGGAGACTCCTAGGAGGTAGGAGTTCTTCGGATAGGAATCAATCCGTGTGATTACCCCTGGAAAAGTTTGTGAGGGTTTGGAAGCCACCTCAACGGCTTACCACTAGTGGTTGAGAAACGCCTTCGTGGTGTTATCTGAAAGGGAGAATAGGGTGAGCCTTCTTGGTGTTGGTGTGCCTTCGTGGTAACATCCACCTCTCAAACGGTGACTAGCTTCCCTCCAAGGAAGTGAACATCGGGATACATCTTTGTCTCAAGTGACCTTGGTTATCCCTAACCCTAACTCCTTACTTGTGGTATACTTGTGTTACTTGAGCATACATACATTGCATATTGTTTGTGCTCATTATATTGTGTTGGCTATTTCTTTGTACAAGATTAATCGTTCAAGCATACCCTCTATAACCACACGTTCACACTTGCAGCTTTTGATATATCGTGTGCTATAGTGTGATCTAGTATCTTGTGTCGTTCACCTACTTGTCGTGTGATATAGCTCAAGTAAGTTTGTGTAACTTACTTGTGCTTGTTAGTAACCGTGGTGTGTCCATCTTGGTAGGTCGTGTTGTTGGTACACGTTGCGGTGCCTATTGCATTTAGGATTTGTGCCTGAAAAGTATCCTCTTAGTTTATTTCACATTAGGTTTAAGCCAAATCCGAAGTTTTTAAATAGCCTATTCACCCCCCCTCTAGGCATCATCGTGGTCCTTTCAATTGGTATCAGAGCGAGGTATCTCTTTAATTGGGTTTCACAACCTAGAGAGTATCGATGTCGACTATTGGATTAGTGCACAATGACACCTTTGACTTTGATGGCACAAATTATACCCTATGGAGAATTCGTATGCTTCATCACTTTCGGACCATGGGCCCAAATACTTTACGAATTGTTCTTGTCAGGATTGCCGACAAAAAGGCCGATGCATCTTCATCTACTAATGAAATGTATCTTGATTGTGAGGCTTTTCTTGCCAATCATCGAACCATAAGTCCTGAGGTGTTTAAGTCTATCTTGACTTACAAGTCAGCTCGTGAAGTTTGGACTAAACTTGAAGATTTATATGGTGGGTCCAATCTTGATGAAGACGATATTATGATGGAGTTGGTGCATGAGCTCCTCACTCTTTTCGATCATAAAGAGTCCACCACTACTTCCATAGCCGATTGCTTGCACACTTCAGCATCTTTAATCTCACAAGGTAATGACATGGTGAGTGAAGAAATATATGTTGATGAAAATGTCATAGCCTCTATGGACACGAGCATATCTAGCACCACACATAGTGTAAATTATTCTGCTGATAGGCCATGCATTTCACCTAAAGAACCCTCGACAAATGTCTTTGGTGATATGCCTGCTTTCCCGTGTCCTCTTGATCAAAATATTTTGTTTCTCCCTAGTTGCTCTATGACTAATCATTTAGGGGAAATCAAGAAATATGAAGTACTTTTGACTAATGAAGAATCTGATTCAGCAAAAGAATCATCATCAACTCCTCCAGTTCACATGTGGCTCATGGCAAGAGGTAATAATGAGTTATCATCTTCCCTGTGCAATAACGATGATATTTGCGATAAGGATGATGATGATGACTTGACTGAAAATATCTATGTGATCAGTAAAATTCTTCATAAAGATAAAAATAACGCTCTTCAAAGATTCCAAGATGTTCTTGCTTACTTTGAAAATTGTAATGATTCACTTAATCATGAACAAGCTAAAAGTGAAGAACTTGAACATGAACTTGAGAAGAGTCATCAAGCATGTAGAGACTTAAGATCTTCAAAAGAAGAGAATGAAGTTTCTCATGATAAACTTAAAAAGGATTTTGAGGTCCTTCTCCTTGAATTTAATAGTGTCAAGGGAGAGCTCATCAAAACCTCTAAGATCTATGAGGAGCTTCAATCTACTCATGAGAAGTCTCTAATTGCTACTTACTACTCTCATATTGTTGATGATACTTGTACATCTAACTCTACCTCATTTGAAGTATCAACGTTGAAGGAGAATGTTGAGCTACGTGCTCAACTTGATTTACTAACTAGACATTATGGGAAGTTGGAAGAAAACCATGTAATGCTCACAAGCTCTCGTGCCGATCTTCTGACATCCCATAATGTGCAAAAGTTAGCTCATGAGGCTATCATCACCAAGGTAACATCAAGTGAGCCTCATGTGGACAATGGCACTACTTCTAGTCAAGGTACTATATTTCGATGTGCTAGTCCTCGTAATTCGTCTACTCATAATGTTGCTACCTCGTGTGATCAATTACTTTCCTTGCCTTGTTGCTCTAACGTTGAAGCTTACACTTCCTCTAGTGTCGTGGGTATAAGTATGACAGTAGAAGTATGGGGTATGAAAGTACATGGGCAGAGCCTTAGCTACGGCGAGGATGTATGAGTTCAGGCCCCTCTATGGTGGAGGTAAAAGCCCTACGTCTCAGTGCTCTTGGGAGCTTTTTGTCGAGTGTATTGTGGGATTACCACAAGTGCCAACCCTTGCACCAGTGGGGAAGGGCGGCTTATGTAGAGTGCGCTACCCTTCATAATGGCCCGGTGGACAGGGGTGAAATAGTGGCGAGCAAACGCTATGTTACAAGTAACGTAAGCTTTAAATGCTAATAATGGTGTATGGAAACGTATGACAGTTGCCCTCCTGGGAGGTTACGATGTACAGAGTGGATTCTAGTCGGTACGTTAGATATGCTCCGAGTGGATCGTCGCCGACTGGATGATGGGGGCGTCCTTAGTTCAGTCAGAACTGTCTAAGGGCCTTGTCTTCTATGAAGGGTAGTCCTTGGGTAGGACCTATAGGGCAGACCTATGACCCTACCCTGGGACTATAACCCCATCATTAGTCCCCGAATGGATCGGGGTTGGAACGATGAAGTGATGTCTGGAGTTTGGAACCGACTGGTATTGAGGTGACTTTAGCGTTGTTTGCCTCGATCCATTTTATAGTTTCAGCTAGTGATCTAAGTGAATATGCCAGTTAAACGAACCGTGAGGGACCGAATGCTTCCGCGGAATCTTTCGATGTGACTGATCATACTGACAGCGCCGGATTTTCCGGGATCCTCAAATTTCGGTTGCCGCGCGCTCGATTACCGCACCGTTATCTTCTCCACAAATCTTGCAGCGGCTGGTTGGGGGATAAGATCCTGGGCCCACCCGTAGGTGACTCAGTCGGAGGCCTATTAAAGCTTCTCCGGCGGACCTTCCTGTTGTGCTGCTCATCCTCCTCCCGTTAATCTCGCCCTCTCCCGCAACTCCTTGCGCACCTCTAGCCACCTCCTTCCTCTCCTCCTCTGCGGATCCGTCGCCCTCGCCATGACAAAGGGACAGACCAGCAAGCTCGAGGCAAAGAAGAAGAAGAAGGGGGCGGCCTCCACTCAGCGGCGGCCGCGGGCATTGCCGGCGGGCTGGATCCAGGGGGACTTTCTCCCCTCCTCGGTGATGGAGAACGACGTGCTGGAGCTGGTGGAGCACGGCATGGTCGTCAACAAGACCTGGAGGCTGCCGGAAGGCGAGACGGAGCCGGCGCCGAAGGAGGGGGAGCGCGTTCTGCTGCTCAGCCACGTGGTGAGAGGTTTCTCCTTGCCTCCCCATCCTTTCTTCTGAGGTATCATGAATTACTTCGGGGCGCAGCTCCATCACTTCCCTCCGAATGTGATAGCTCATCTTTCCGCAGTCATCACCCTCTGCGAGTGCTTCATAGGATGTCCTCCCCACTGGGGGCTCTTCAAGTATGTTTTCTCCGCTAGATCTCAGACTGTTAAGAAGCTTAGCCAGTCTGATGATAAGACACACATCCTCCAGCTCTGCGGGGGTTTAGGATTTCAAAAGAAAACAAAGAGTAGCTATCCCTCCCTCTAGCTATCCGAGTCGGTTAGGAACCGGCAATCGTCCTGGTTCTATTGCCAGGACACTGCCTGCCCGAATGCTTCGAGTGGGTTGCCACCTTTCAGTTTAGACCGTCCGGGCACTCCCAGGAAGCTAGCGCCCTCTAAGGGCGAAAGAACCCAGATCCAGCCTTTGGTCGACGCGCTGATAGCCGTCGTCCGATGGGGAGTCACCGGCATGGACTTGCTGGAGACTTTTCTGGGTTGGCGCATCCAGCCGTTGCATGCCCGAGACCATGCTATGTGGCATTACACGGGGCCTTCGGATACCACTCGGTCTCATCCTAAAGTCGTGAACAAGGAGACTGTGAGTGCGTGAGTCCACAACATCATGGGCACATGTGATAACCCCGTGGGAGCTCGGCGAGTGAAGGCCTTCCGCGCCGAAAATCCTCCTCCGAATGAGGTGAGTACATGTTGTCTAGTGCTTTTAACCTTCTCAGTTTTATTGCTTTTCTTGTCTCACCGACTGATGTTGTCGACTGTGTTCTGTGCAGGAGTGGACGAACTGGCATTCTGCAGTCTCGAATGGGAATCCAGTTGAGGAAGAGGAAGGCAACATGGAGGGCAGCGCGGATAGCGCCGAGTACGTCTCTGACAGTGGGGAGACGGAGGAGGAGACAGAAGAGGAGGAGGAGGAGGAGAGTGGAGAGCAGAGCTCCTCACCCTCACCACCAGAACACCGACCCAAGCGCCGTCATGACCCCGCTGCTCCGCCGGCTCCTCCTGTCGCCCCGAGTGCTTGGAGTGTGAAGAGAACCAGGGGCACTTCTGCCGAGCCTGAATCAGCCGTCCAAGGTGGCTAAACCCAGCGGGTCTAAGCCTTAGAAAGCTTTGCCTCGGATGAGGATCGCAGTTCCGGTCGCCTCAGCGTAAGTGTCTCGTTCTTCCATCTTCCTTTAGTATCCGGTTGGACTCTTCTTTTTGGGAATTCATGTTTACCCGTCGAGTGGAATTCACTCAACAGAGCTGCTACCTCCACCACCTCTCTGCCGTGTCAGGATGATGATCCCATGGACACTGATAATGCCGCCACGTCCCAACAAGGTACGTTTTCACAACTCCGGGAGCTGCATTACCATTTCGCGAGTGCTGTCTTTGATCTTGACCTTTTTCTATGTTTTTATTTTGTTCAGTCGGGCTTCCTGCGGAGGTGATCCATCTGGACGACGACGACCAAAGGAGGCCGGAACCAGCTTTGGCGCCTGCTTCTGGGTTATCCAACCTGCTGCCAATCCCGCCATGAGAGTTCCGCCGACTGAGACGATAGCCCTCACGGCGGAACCGACTTGAGCAGAGCTCGGGATGCCCAGGGATCCTTCTGCCACGCCGGGTCCGTCGGCTATTCAATATGATGCCCGACGCCTCCCGGAGGATCAGGTAGGAGGCGCCAAGGACGCCACGGTGCAAGTGGAGCCTATGGTGGGCGACGCCAAGGGAGCATATGACTCCATCGCGTCTCTGTACCAGAAGAGCTTGGAGCTTCGGGATGATATCCGAGTAAGTGTGCCAGTAAGTGTTTACATTCCTCTTGGTACCCAGTGGGTGTTTCAGCGAGATACTCGGATAAAGTAGGTTGATTTTTCAGTGGGTTCACTCGGAGTGAACCCAGTGGGTGTAATCCCTGAGACTTCTGTCGAGTGCTTGCACCGGCAGTTGTCTTTATATGTATTTTCCATAATCTCTACAGATCAGAGTTGATCTGCCCGAATGGTACCAGTGGGGGCACGTGGAGTGTACCCACTGGGTGTAGTCTCCGAGAGTAGTGTTGTTGGTTTGCTATGGAGCTAAATGGGACCGACCTGTTCGAGCTTCATACCAGTGGGGTCACTCTCAGTGAACCCCCACTGGGTGTAGTCCCCGAGACCGCTGTCGATTGCTTGCATCGGCAGGGGTCTGAAGAATTTTGAGTTTTGATTGTTTTGTCATATCTTTCGAGACTTTTTCCTTGTTGAATGTGGCTGATCCTCCCTTTGTGTCTCTTTGACAGAAGACTTGTGAAATGGGCTCGGCCTATAATGCTCCGAAGGCTGAGAAGACTCAACTTGATGCCGACTTGGAGGTAGCTGTGAATGATCTGGCTAGCATGAAGAAGGCTCCCGCTGAACGAGAGTAATCTTTGAAGGAATCTCGGTAGACTAACAAGGCACTGGTGGCCGAGGTAGAAAAAATGAAGAAGGAGAGATCTGACTGGATGGTCCAGCTGAAGTTAATGAACACTCGGTGCAGAGCGCAGGAGAACTACGTAGGCGACTGGGCGAAGAAGATGGTCGCGCTGCTTGGTGGTAAGTTGCTTGCCGAGTGCTCTTTGACTTTGGAGTTCACTCCGTGTTTATTTTCTCCCTGTCTTTTCTTTGCAGATTTCTGTCGGGACGTTGAAGCCGAAACTACCAAAATTGAACGGTCGCTTGGGCAACCGAATGTTCCACTTGGTGATGAAGCTAACCGGGACATGTTCCGAGTGAATTCCCGCCTCAACAAGGTGGGTCCTTTCATTGGTCGCCTGAGAGGAGTTGTCGGCCGAATTGACAAGGAGTTGTGGCCCGAAGATGACTCCCGGAACGAGATAGAGGGGTTGATGACTCGACTGGAGGACGTTCCAAGCAGAGTGCAAGCATGGAAGAAGTCTGCCGCTCGGTGTGGCGCGGACGTGGCGCTGTCTCTGGTCCGAGTGCACTGCAAGGAAGCCCGCGAAGACAAGCTGAAGACGTTGCAGGTCGCCAACACCAAGAAGCTTCGATTTGAAGATTTCATGGAGACCTTCCTTGACATGGCCACTCGGATTGCAGATGGAATCGACCTCGACACCTTTGTGGAGCCTGCCAGCCCCGACAACGCTTGATAAGCTTTACGCAGAACGCGTATTTACCTCGGTATGCCGAGTGTAGTCTGTATTAAACTTTGGCCACTGCTGTTGGCCGGCACATTCGTGGCTCGGTGTGATAAACTTGATTCACACCGAGCCGACTGATCGTAGAACCAACTCGAATTCGAACCGGTTCATTTGCTCTTCTTTCGCTAAGTTTTTTTTTGACACGATTTTGACTCGTGGTTTTTGTTTGGGCGTCTCCCGGTGAAGCCGATGGCAAACATGCGGAGCATGTAGTTGTCAGGTGTCTTCATATCCACATGAGCCTCAGTGAGGGTCTGCTAAACCTCTGAGCGTATCTCGAGTGCCCACTCGGGGGAAGCTTTTTACTTAGGCGACACTGGTTCGCAGCTAAGTCTCCGAGTGTGACTTGAAATGCACACTCGCAGCGAGTTGTTAACTTAGGCGACTCTGAGTCGCAGCTAAGTCCCTGAGTGTGACTTTTAGTGCACACTCGGAGAGAGTTTTTACTTAGGTGACTCTGGGTCGCAACTAAGTCTCCGAGTGTGACCTTTCGTGCACACTCGGAGCGAGTTGTTTACTTAGGCGACTCTGGGTCGCAGCTAAGTCCCCGAGTGTGACTTTTGGCGCACACTCGGAGTTGGTTTTTTATTTAGGCGACTGTGGGTCGCAGCTAAGTCCCCGAGTGTGACTTTTCGTGCACAATCGGAGCGAGTTGTTTACTTAGGCGACTCTGGGTTGAAGCTAAGTCCCGGAGTGTGACTTTTAGTGCACACTCGGATTGAGTTTTTACTTAGGCGACTCTGGGTCGCAGCTAAGTCTCCGAGTGTGACTTTTCGTGCACACTCGGAGCGAGTTGTTTACTTAGGCGACTCTGGGTCGCAGCTAAGTCCCTGAGCGTGACTTTTGGCGCACACTTGGAGTGGGTTTTTTACTTAGGCGACTCTGGGTCGCAGCTAAGTCCCCGAGTGTGACTTTTGATGCACACTCGGAGCGAGTTGTTTAATTAGGCGACTTTGGGTCGCAGCTAAGTCTCCGAGTGTGACTATTCGTGCACACTCGGAGCGAGTTGTTTACTTAGGCAACTCTGGGTCGCAGCTAAGTCTCCGAGTGTGACTTTTGGCGCACACTCGGAGTTGGTTTTTTATTTAGGCGACTCTGGGTCGCAGCTAAGTCCCCGAGTGTGACTTTTGGCGCACACTCGGAGTTAGTTTTTTACTTAGGCGACTCTTGGTCGCAGCTAAGTCCCCGAGTGTGACTTTTCGTGCACCCTCGGAGCGAGTTGTTTACTTAGGCGACTCTGGGTTGCAGCTAAGTCCCCCAGTGTGACTTTTAGTGCACACTCGAAGTTATTTTTTTACTTAGGCGACTCTGGGTCGCAGCTAAGTCTCCGAGTGTGGCTTTTAGTGCACACTCGGAGCGAGTTTTTACTTAGGCGACTCTGGGTCGCAGCTAAGTCCCCAAATGTGACTTTTCGTGCACACTCGGAGCGAGTTGTTTACTTAGGCGACTCTGGCTCGCAGCTAAGACCCCGACTGTGACTTTTAGTGCACACTCGGAGTTAGTTTTTTAGACTGCAGTCTGCAAACGAGGAAGAATTTTGAATCGGCAAGAAATTAATCCGCTTTGTATTACTTCGATGATACTTGTTCTTTACATTGTCTGTGTCGGCGGTTATATGTAGAAGCGCTTCAGTAGATCTCCATTCCATGCTCGCAGCTCGTCCGTTTCCCTGTCGAGGTTGTAGAGTCGATATGCTCCGTTGTTCAGCACCTTAGAAATGATGAACGGTCCTTCCTAGGCGGGAGCCAACTTGTGTGGTCTCTGTTGATCCACTCGGAGCACCAGGTCGCCTGCTTGGAACGTGCGGCTCCTGACGTGCCGCGCATGAAATCGCCGCAGATCTTGTTGATAAATTGTTGAACGGATCAGTGCCATCTCGCGCTCCTCTTCTAAAAGGTCCACTCCGTCTTTCCTGGCTTGCTCTGCTTCGGCTTCGGAGAAGAGTTCAACTCGTGAAGAGTTGTGAAGCAAGTCACTTGGAAGGACTGCCTCTGCTCCATAAACGAGGAAAAACGGGGATCGCCCTATCGATATGTTCGGAGTTGTTCGGAGGCCCCACAGCAATGAAGGCAGATCGGTGACCCACGCGCCGGCTGCATGTCCAACTTCCCGCAGGAGTCGAGGTTTCAACCCTTGAAGAATGAGTCCATTCTCCCGCTCCGCTTGTCCATTTGTTCGATGGTGCGCGACGGATGCAAAATCCACTCGGATACCTTGGCCTGCGCAAAAACCTTTGATCCTTTCCGAGTCAAAGTTTGTGCCATTATCGGTGATTATGCTGTGCGGAACCCCGTATCTCGCGATGATGTCTCTGATAAATTTGATGGCTGTAAGGGCATCAAGCTTCTTGATAGGCTTGGCTTCGATCCACTTGGTAAACTTGTCGACTGCTACCAGCAGATGAGTGAATCCTCCTTGGCCTGTTCTGAATGGTCCGACTGTATCTAATCCCCACACGGCGAATGGCCAAGCAAGAGGAATTGTCTTCAGCGCAGACGTTGGCTTGTGGGACTTGTTTGAATAGAACTGACAACCTTCGCAACGGTCGACTATATCTTTTGCCATTTCATTCGCCTGCAACCAGAAGAAACCAGCTCTGAATGCTTTGGCGACGATTGCCCTTGAGGAGGCATGATGACCGCAGGTTCCCGAGTGAGTTTCTTCCAAGATTAACTTCCCGTCCTCAGGAGAGATACACCGCTGAAGGACACCTGAAACACTTTCCCTGTATAACTGGTCATCAATGACGGTGAAGGACTTCGACCTGCAAACGATCTGCCTAGCTTGGACCTCATGATGTACGCAATGAACGGCACAGTCCATTCGGGAATGACAACTAGAATCTCCATGATCAAATCAACCACGGCGGGGACCCCGACTTCAGTCTGATCTGTTGAGCCCTTCGGTTGTACTGGTTCCTGTGTAAAAGGATCTTCTTTTACCGAGGGGAGGTGTAGGTGCTCGAGGCAGACATCACTCGGGACCGGTCTCCGTGTGGATCCAAGTTTTGCCAATTCATCTGCTGCTTGGTTTCTCAGTCGGGGAACATGGTCAAGTTCCAGACCTTCGAACTTTTCTCGAGCTTCCTTATTGCGTTGCAGTATGCAGTCATGGTGGGGTTCCTTACATCCCATTCCTTTCGCAAGGTATGTACTTTGCGAAAGACCTATGAGGCGTCTTGATCTATCTCTATAGATCTTGATGCCTAATATGTATGCAGCTTCTCCAAGGTCCTTCATTGAAAAACTTTTGTTCAAATAGGCCTTTATGCTCTCCAACATCTCTATGTTATTCCCCATCAATAATATGTCATCCACATACAGTATGAGGAAAGCTACAGAGCTCCCACTCACTTTCTTGTACAGACAAGCTTCTCCGTAAACCTGTATGAACCCAAACGCTTTAATCACCTCATTAAAGCGAATGTTCCAACTCCGAGATGCTTGCACCAGCCCATAGATGGAGCACTGGAGCTTGCACACTTTGTTAGCACCCTTAGGGTCGACAAAACCTTCTGGTTGCATCATATACAACTCTTCCTTGAGGTTCCCGTTAAGGAACGCTGTTTTGATGTCCATTTGCCAAATTTCATAATCATAAAAGGCGGCAATTGATAAAATGATTCGGACTAATTTCAGCTTCGCTACGGGAGAGAAAGTCTCTTCGTAGTCAACTCCTTGAATTTGTCGAAAACCCATTGCGACAGGTCGAGCTTTATAAACGGTTATATTACCGTTTGCATTAGTCTTCTTCTTGAAGATCCATTTATTTTCTATGGCTCGCCGGTCATCGGGCAAGTTCACCAAAGTCCATACTTTGTTCTCATACATGGATCCTATCTCGGATTTCATAGCCTCAAGCCATTTGTTGGAATCCGGGCCCGCCATTGCTTCTTCATAGTTCGAAGGTTCACCATTGTCTAACAACATGATTTCCATCACAGGGTTGTCGTACCACTCTGGTGCGGATCGTGCCGTTGTGGACCTTCGCGGTTCAGTAGTAACTTGATCTGAAGCTTCATGATCATCATCATTAACTTCCTCTTCAGTTGGTGTAGGTACCACAGGAACAACTTCCCGCGCTACGCTACTATCCTGTTCGAGAGGGGGTGTAATTACCTCATCAAGTTCTACCTTCCTCCCACTTACTTCTTTCGAGAGAAACTGTTTCTCTAGAAAGGATCCGTTCTTGGCAACAAAGGTTTTACCTTCGGATCTAAGATAGAAGGTATACCCAATAGTTTCCTTAGGGTATCCTATGAATACACATTTCTCCGCTTTGGATTCGAGCTTTTCTGGTTGAAGTTTCTTCACATAAGCATCGCAGCCCCAAACTTTAAGAAATGACAACTTAGGTTTCTTGCCAAACCATAGTTCATACGGTGTCGTCTCAACGAATTTAGACGGTGCCCTATTTAAAGTGAATGCTGAAGTTTCTAATGCGTATCCCCAAAATGATAGCGGTAAGTTGGTAAGAGACATCATAGATCGTACCATATCTAATAAAGTGCGATTACGACGTTCAGACACTCCGTTGGGTTGCGTTGTGCCAGGCGGCGTCAGTTGTGAAACGATTCCATGCTTCCTTAGGTGTGTGCCAAACTCGTGACTCAAATATTCTCCTCCACGATCAGATCGTAGACATTTAACTTTTCTGTCACGTTGATTCTCAACCTCACTCTGAAATTCCTTGAACTTTTCAAACGTCTCAGATTTGTGCTTCATCAAGTAGATATACCCATACCTACTCAAATCATCGGTGAGAGTGAGAACATAACAATAGCCACCGCGAGCTTCAACGTTCATCGGACCACACACATCAGTATGTATTATTTCCAATAAGTCGGTTGCTCTCTCCATTAGTCCTGAGAATGGAGTCCCGGTCATCTTGCCCATGAGGCACGGTTCGCATGTGTCAAATGATTCAAAATCAAGAGACTCTAATAGTCCATCAGTATGGAGCTTCTTCATACGCTTAACGCCGATATGACCAAGGCGACAGTGCCACAAGTATGTGGGACTATCATTATCAACTTTACATCTTTTGGTACTCATACTATGAATATGCGTAACATCACGATCGAGATTCATCAAGAATAAACCATTCACCAGCGGAGCATGACCATAAAACATATCACTCATATAAATAGAACAACCATTATTCTCTGACTTAAATAAGTAGCCGTCTCGCATTAAGCAAGACCCCGATACAATGTTCATGCTTAAAGCTGGTACTAAATAACAATTATTAAGGTTTAAGACTAATTCCGACGTTAGATGTAGAGGTAGCGTGCCGACGGCGATCACATCGACCTTTGAACCATTCCCGACGCGCATCGTCACCTCGTCCTTGGCCAGTCTCCGCTTATTCCGCAGTTCCTGCTTTGAGTTGCAAATGTGAGCAACAACACTGGTATCAAATACCCACGAGCTACTACGAGCGCTGGTAAGGTACACATCAATAACATGTATATCACATATACCTTTAACGTTGCCGTCCTTCCTGTCCGCTAAGTATTTGGGGCAGTTCCGCTTCGAGTGACCCTTTCCCTTGCAATAGAAGCACTCAGTCTCAGGCTTGGGTCCATTCTTTTTCTTCTTCCCCGCATCTGGCTTACCGGGCGCGGCAACAACTTTGCCGTCTTTCTTGAAGTTCTTCTTACCCTTGCCTTTCTTGAAACTAGTGGTCTTGTTGACCATGAACACTTGATGCTCTTTCTTGATTTCTACTTCTGCAGACTTGAGCATCGAGTACAACTCGGGATTGGACTTTTCCTTCCCTTGCATGTTGTAGTTAAGCACAAAGCCTTTGTAGCTTGGTGGGAGAGACTGGAGGATTCTGTCAATTATAGCATCATCCGAAAGTTTGACTCCAAGTGAAGTCCCACGACCGTGTAACCCAGACATTTTGAGTATGTGCTCACTGACAGAACTGTTCTCCTCCATCTTACAGCTAAAGAACTTGTCGGAGACTTCATATCTCTCGACACGGGCATGAGCTTGAAAAACTAGCTTCAGCTCCTGGAACATCTCATATGCTCCGTGTTTCTCAAGACGCCTTTGGAGCCCCGTTTCTAAACTGTATAACATGCCACACTTAACCAGAGAGTAGTCATCACACCGCGTTTGCCAGACGTTCAGAATGTCCTGGGCTGCTACGGGAGCGGGAGGGTCACCTAGCGGCGCATCAAGGACATAAGCCTTTTTAGCTGCTTCAAGGATGAGCTTCAAGTTGCGAACCCAGCCAGCATAGTTGCTACCATCATCTTCCAGCTTGTTTTCTCTAGGAATGCATTGGAATTGAGGTTGACGTTGGCCATCTACAATATTTATAAAGACAACTTTTAGACTAAGTTCATGAAAATTAATTTCATTTAATCAAATCAAGTATGAACTCCCACTTAAATCGACATCCCTCTAGTCATCTAAGTGATACATGATCCATGTTGACTAACCCGTGTCCGATCATCACGTGAGACGGACAAGTCACCATGGTGAGCAACTTCATGCTAATCGTATTCAACCATACGACTCATGTTCGACCTTTCGGTCTCTTGTATTCCAGGTCATGTCTGTACATGCTAAGCTCGTCGAGTCAACCTAGGTGTTTCGCGTGTGTAAATCTGGCTTACACCCGTTGAATGCGAACGTTAGAATCTATCACACCCGATCATCACGTGGTGCTTCGAGACAATGAACCTTCGCAACGGTGCACACTTAGGGGAATACATTCTCGAAATTTTAAGAGGGATCATCTTATTATGCTACCATCGTTCTAAGCAATAAGATGTAAAAGATGATAAACATCACAATGCAATCATATAGTGACATGATATGGCCATTATCATCTTTTCTCTTTTGATCTCCATCTTCTGGCATCGCATGATCATCATCGTCACCGGTGTGACACCATGATCTACATCATCATGATCTCCGTGAAGTCGTCACGGCAACTACTACTATCACTACTACTATAGCTAACCATTAGCAATGAAGTAAAAGTAGTAAGCACATGGTGTTGCATCTCATACAATAAATTAAGACAACTCCTATGGCTCCTACCGGTTGTCATACTCATCGACATGCAAGTCGTGAAACCTATTACAATAACATGATCATCTCATACATCATACATGCAACATCACAACTTTGGCCATATCACATCACATGTCAAACCCTGCAAAAGCAAGTTAGACGTCCTCTAATTGTTGTTGCAAGTTTTACGTGGCTGATTTGGGTTTCTAGCAAGAACGCCTTCTTACCTACGTGACAGCCACAACGATGATATGCCAAAGCTATTTACCCTTCATAAGGACCCTTTTCATCAAATCCAATCCGACTAGAGTAGGAGAGATAGACACCCGCTAGCCACCTTTATGCACGGTGTGCATGTCTGTCGGTGGAACCAGTCTCACGTAAGCGTACGTGTAAAGTTGGTCCGGGCCGCTTCATCCCACAATACCGCCGGAAAAGAATAAGACTAGTAGCGGCAAGCAAATTGACAAATCATCGCCCACAACTTTTGTGTTCTACTCGTGCATAGAATCTACGTATAGAAAACCTGGCTCGGATGCCCCTGTTGGGTAACGTAGCATAAATTCAAAATTTTGCTATGCATACTCAGATATTCCTATGGAGAAACCAGCAACGAGAGAGGGGTAAGAGCATCTTCATACCTTTGAAGATCGCTAAGCGGAAGCATTGCTAGAACGCGGTTGATGGAGTCGTACTCGCAACGATTCCGATCTAGTGCCGAACTACGGCACCTCCGCGTTCAACACACGTGCCGCCCGGTGACGTCCCCCGCACCTTGATCCAACAAGGAGGAGTGAGAGGTTGGGGAAGAACTCCAGCAGCACGACGGAGTGGTGTCGATGGAGAGACGAGGTCTCTCGGCAGGGCTTCGCCAAGCACCGGCAAAGAGGAGGAGGAAGAAGGGCAGGGTTGCGCCGAGGGAGAGGGAGAAGTCTATCTCCCAATGGCCAAAAGTGTCTGCTATATATAGGGGAAGGGAGGGGCTGCGCCCCGTTGAGGGTTTCCCCCTCCTGGGGGGCAGCAGCCCTAGATGGTGCTGGTGCGGCGGCCAAGGGGGGGAGGAGGGGTGTGGCGCACCCCTGGTGGGCCTTAGGCCCACCTGTCTTAGGGTTTGCCCCCCTTTTCTCTCCCCTGCGCATTGGGCTGAGTGGGGAGGCGCACCAGCCCACCTAGGGGCTGATTCCCTCCCCTACTTGGCCCATCTTACCTCCCGGGGTCGTTGCCCCCCTTCGGTGGACCCCCGGGGCCACCTCTGTTGGTC
Source organism: Hordeum vulgare subsp. vulgare (assembly GCF_904849725.1). Taxonomy (NCBI): domain Eukaryota; kingdom Viridiplantae; phylum Streptophyta; class Magnoliopsida; order Poales; family Poaceae; genus Hordeum; species Hordeum vulgare. The sequence continues at coordinate 389,939,533 of NC_058521.1, forward strand.
CCGGTACGTTACCGGTGATGCCCGAAACACTTCCGGTGTCTGAAACCATCCGTCCTATATATCAATCTTTACCTCCGGACCATCCCGGAGCTCCTCGCGACGTCCAAGATCTCATCCGGGACTCCGAACAACTTTCGGTAACCTCTTATAACAATTCCCTATAATCCTAGCGTCGCCGAACCTTAAGTGTGTAGACCCTACGGGTTCGGGAGACAAGCAGACATGACCGAGACACCTCTTCGCCCAATAACCATCAGCGGGGTCTGGATACCCATGGTGGCTCCCACTTGCTCCACGATGATCTCATCTGATGAACCACAATGTCAAGGATTCAATCAATCCCGTATACAATTCCCTTTGTCTGTTGGTATAGAACTTGCCCGAGATTCGATCGTCGATATACCAATACCTTGTTCAATCTCGTTACCGGTAAGTCTCTTTACTCGTTCCGTAGCACTTCATCGTGTGACTAACTCCTTCGTCACATTGAGCTCATGATGATCTTCTACCGAGTGGGCCCAGAGATACCTCTCCGTCACACGGAGTGACAAATCCCGATCTCGATTCGTACCAACCCAACAGACACTTTCAAAGGTACCCGTAGTGCACCTTTATAGTCACCCACTTACGTTGTGACGTTTGATACACCCAAAGCACTCCTACAGTATCTGGGAGTTGCACAATCTCACGGTCGAAGGAAAAGATACTTGACATTAGAAAATCTTTAGCATACCAACAATACGATCTAGTGCTATGCTTAGGATCGGGTCTCTTCCATCACATCATTCTCCCAATGATGTGATCCCGTTATCAATGACATCTAATGCCCATGAACAGGAAACCATGATCATCTATTGACTAACGAGCTAGCCAACTAGAGGCTTGCTAGGGACACTTTGTGATCTATTTATTCACACATGTATTACTATTACCTGTTAATACATTTATAGCATGAACAATAGACGATTATCATGAACAAGGAAATATGATAATAACCATTTTATTATTGCCTCTAGGGCAAATTTCCAACAGGGCCTCCTCGCCCTCGGATGACCCACAAGTATAGGGGATCAATTGTACTCCTTTTGATAAGTAAGAGTGTGGAACCCAACGAGGAGCAGAAGGCTCTGATAAACGGATTTCAGCAAGGTAATAACTGCAAGCACTGAAAGTACCGGTAACAACTGATTGTGTAGCGAGGTGAAACGTAGCAAGCAAAAAGTAACAAGTAACAAGTAGTAGCAACGGTGCAGCAAGTGGCCCAATCCCTTTTGTAGCAAGGGACAAGCCTAAACAAAGTCTCATAGGAGGAAAAACGCTTCTGAGGACACACGGGAAATTCTGTCATGCTAGTTTCATCATGTTCATATGATTCGCATTCGTTACTTTGATAGTTTGATATGTGGGTGGACCGGCGCTTGGGTACTGCCCTTACTTGGACAAGCATACCACTTATGATTAACCTCTCTCGCAAGCATCTGCAACTACAAAAGAAGAATTAAGACAAAGTGGATCCAAATCAGCCCCTCACGAAGCAACGCATATACTGGGGTTTAAGCTTCTGTCACTCCAGCAACCCATCATCTACTTACTACTTCCCAATGCCTTCCTCTAGGCCCAAATATGGTGAAGTGTTATGTAGTCGGCGTTCACATAACACCACTAGAGGAAAAACAACATACAACACATCAAAATACCGAACGAATATCAAATTCACATGACTATTATTAAGATGACTTATCCCATGTCCTAAGGAACAAAAGTAACTACTCACAAAACATAATCATAATCATGATCAGAGGTGTAATGAATACCATCAAGGATCTGAACATAAACTCTTCCACCGAGTAATCTAACTAGCATCAACTACAAAGAGTAATCAACACTACTAGCAACCTTACAAGTACCAATCGGAGTTGCGAGACGAAGATTGGTTACAAGAGATGAACTAGGGATTGGAGAGGAGGTGGTGCTGATGAAGATGTTGATGAAGATGCCTCCCCTCCGACGAGAGGAGTGTTGGTGATGACGATGGCGACGATTTCCCCCTCCGGAAGGATCATCCTGTCGGAGCTCTAGATTGGATCTGCTCAATTTCCGCCTCGCGGCAGCGGCGAAACCACGAAAAAGCTCCCGAATGATTTTTTTTGGACCAAGACCCTTCATATAGCAAAAGGGGGGCTAGTGGGCCGTCAGGGAGCCCACAAGCCCCCACTCCGCCACCAGGGGGTGGTGGTGGCACGGCTTGTGCCGCCCTGCCAGCCCCCCTCCGGTACTTCTTTCGCCCATTATTTTTTATATAATCCCAAAAAAATCCACGTAAGTTTTCAGGTCATTTGGAGATGTGCAGAATAGTGGACTAAGATTTGCTCCTTTTCCAGTCCAGAATTCTGCTGCCTCAATTCTCCCTCTTCAAATAAACCTTGCAAAGTAAGACAAAAAAGGCATAAATATGGTACCACAAGTAATATAACAACCCATAAAGCAATAAATATCAACATGAAAGCATGAAGCAAAATGGACGTATCACCCTCTCACTCCATGCTCACTGGCTCCTCGTCCACCAGCTCATCATCCGCCGGCTTGTCTCCCACCGGCTCGTCTCCCTCTGGCTCCACATCCTCGTGTTATTGGTTATTGACCATAGAGGTTTCTCGGTGATGTCTCAATAGTTCTCGAACCCACAATGTGTGCACACTTAACGTTCTGCAATGATATAGTATAGTTGAGTTATTGTGGTGGTGACCGAAGGTTGTTTGGAGTCCTAGATGACATGCCAAACTTTATAAGGAGCTTCGGAATGGTCCGTAGGTAAAGATTGATATATGGGAAGTTGGAATTTGAGTACCGGAATAGTTTCAGAAGGTTACAGTATTGTGACAGAGGTTCCGGAGGAATTCTAGGGGTCCATCGGGAGGCTCCACCTATCCCAAACGGCCCCATGGCCTATGAGAGGTGGCACACTAGCCACTCAGGGTTTGGCCACCCCTCCCACCTAAGACCCATGCAGCCAAGGAGGTGGCATCCCATAGGTTGCTGTCGCCACACCCAACTTGGGGGCCAAGCCACCTAGGTAGCCCCCGCCCACCCTAGGGGAAACCCTAGGGCGCCACCCCTCCTCCCTTCCCCCTATATATACTAGAGGAGAGGGAGGGAAGCCACACCTGAAAAACATCGAGACAGACCTCCTCTCTATCTCATAGTTCGTCCCTCATTCTATCACGACACCGCAAGGCGAAGCCCTGCCGGGACAGCTCCTCCACCACCGCCGCCACGCCGGCGTGTTGCCGGAGAACTCAAGATACTACTTCACCATCCCTCATTGGATCGAGCAGGTTAACGCGTCATCGACGTGTACCTGTGTTGAACACGGAGGTGCCATCTGTTCGGCACTTGATCGTGATGTTCAAGATCGGATCGCGGGATGTATAATGATTGGATCACGAAGAAGTTTGACTATGTCAACCGCCTTTCTTAACGCTTTCTCTTAGCGATATACAAGGGTATGTAGATGCACTACCCCTCTCATAGTTGTTGGTCTACATAGATTGATCTTGGTTGAGCGTCGGATTTTTTTTTGTTTCCGATGCGACATTCCCCAACAGTGGTACCATAGCTAGGTCAATGCGTAGATAACATGCATGAGTAGAACACAAAGTGTTTGTGGGCGTTGATGTTCAGATTGCTTACTTCCTTAGTCTTATTTTGATTTCGCAGTATTGTGGGATGAAGCGGCCCGGGCCAACCTTACTCATCCACGTAGGGGAGACCGGTTCCATCGACTGACAAGAAACTTGTTGCATAAAGATGCCTGGCGGGTGTCTGTCTCTCCCATTTTAGTTGAATCGGATTCGACACAGGCGGTCCTTGTAGAATGTTAAATAGCAACTTGAATATCACTATTGTGGCTTTGCATAGGTAAGAATGGTTCTTGCTAGTTACCCATAGCAGACACGTAAAACATGCAACAACAAAGTAGAGGACGTCTAACTTGTTTTTGCAGGGTATGTTGTGATATGATATGGCCAAAGAAATGACGACATATATGTGATGTATGAGATGATCATGATTTGTATAGATTATCATGACTTGCTTGTCGATTAGTATGTCAACTGGCAGATCCATAGGGTTGTCTTTAATTAATTTGTGCCTTTTTGCTTTACTTTATCGCTATGAGTTAGCAATAGTTGTAGAAGCATAGTTGGCGCGACAACCCCAATGGCGACACGATGATGGAGTATATGAGGATGCATATCATGGTGTCACGCCGGTGACGATGGAGATCATGCCAATGCTTTGGAAATGGAGGTCAAAAGCACAAGATGATGATGGCCATATCATGTCACTTTTCTGGTTTCCATGTGATGTTAATTCTTTATGTATCTTATTTTGCTTAAGACGACGGTAGCATTATAAGATGATCCCTCGCCACAATTTCAACATAAAATTGTGTTCTCCCAATGTGTGCACCGTTGCATAGGTTCGTCGTTTAAAAGCACCATGTGATGATCAGGTGTGATAGACTCTACGATCGCTTCCAATAGGTGTAAGCGAGTTTTACACACGTGGAACATTTCGGTTAAACTTGACGAGCTTAGCATGTACAAACATGGCCTCGGAACACAAGGGACCGAAAGGTAGAACATGAGTCATGTAGTAGATATGATCAACATGGAGATGTTCACCACTAAAACCACCTCATCTCACGTGGTGATCGAACTTGAGTTAGTGGATTTGGATCATGTTACACACAGACAACCTAAGGGTTTTTTATTTGAGTGGGAGTTCTTATGTAATATGATTAATTGAACTCATTATCATGAACAATAGTCTAAGTTGTCTTTCCAAATTATGTCATAGATCAATGGCTCGCGCAGTAGCTCCCCTGAATTTTAATGCGGTCCTAGAGAAAGCTAAGCTCAAAGATGATGGAAGTAATTTTGCAAACTGGGTCCATAATGTGAGCATTATCCTCATGGCTTCGCAAAAGTCTTATGTCCTCGATACACCACTTGGTGCACCACCACCTCCAGTGTTGTATGTGGACGTTGTGAACGTCTGGCAGACGCATGCTGATGACTACTTGATAGTTCAGTGCGCCATGTGCTATGTCTTAGAATTGATACTTCAAAGGCATTCTGAACGTCTTGGGGCATATGAGATGCTCTAGGAGTTGAACTTTGTTTTTCAAGAAAAATTCCCAGATCGAGGTATAAGACCTCCGATGTTCTTTGCCTACAATATGGAGGAGAACAGTTCTCTTAGTGCGCACATACTCAGAATGTCTGGTTACTAGAACTGTCTGACTCAGTTGGGAGTTGAGCTTCCCCCAGAGCTGCTCACCGACAGAGTTCTTTAGTCACCGCCACCTAGCTACAATAGTTTCCTGATGAACTATAATATGCAAGGGATGAACAAGTCCATCTTTGAACTATTTGTGATGCTGAAATTCACGGAAGTATAAATCAAGAAGGAGCATCAAGTGTTGATGGTGAATAATACCACTAGTTTCAGAAAGGGCAAAGTAAAGAAGGGTAAATTCAAGAAGAACGGCAAAGCAGATGCCGCTACCGTGAAGAAACTAGAGGCTGGACCAAAGCCTAAAACTAAGTGCTTTTATTGCAAGGGAACTAGCTAGTGGGAGCAAAATTTCCCGAAGTATCTGTCCAATAAGAAGGCTGGCAACTTCTACGAATGTATATATTATATACATGTTATTGATGTGTACCTTACTAGCTCTTGTAATAGTGCCTTGGTATTTGATATCAGTTTTGCTCATATTCGTAACTGAGAACATGAACTACGGAATAAATGGAGGTTGGCAAAGGACAAACTGACATTGCGCGTGGGAAATGGTTCCAAGATTTATGTGATCGTCGTCGGCATGCTCGCTCTTCGGTTACCATTGGGATTATTTATGAACCTAAATAATTGTTATTTGGTGCGTGCGTTGAGCATGAACATTATATCCGTATCTTGTTAAGTGCGAGATGGTTACTCATTTAAATCAAAGAATAATGGTTCATCTATCTATATGAGTAATATCTTTTATGCTCATGCACCTAATGTGAATGGTTTTTTTCATGTCGAATCTCGATTGTGATGAGACACATATGCCAAAAGATGTAGATTTAATAATAACAGCACCACTTTCTTGTGGCACTGTCGCTTAGGTCATATTGGTCTAATACGCATGAAGAAGCTCCATGATGTGAACCATGCCTCATTGGCAAGATGATTAAAACCCCATTTCTAGTACAATGGAACGAGCAAGTGACTTGTTGGAGATCATACATACTGATGTATGCAGTCCAATGAGTGTTGAGGCACACGATGGATATCGTTACTTTATCACCTTCATCGATGATTTGAGTAGATATGGGTATATTTACTTGGTGGAGCACTAGTCTGAAATGTTTGAAAAGTTCAAGCAATTTCAAAGTGAAGTTGAGAATCATCATAACAAGAAGATTAAATTCGTTTGATCTAATCGAGGAGGAGAATATCTGAGTTATGAGTTTGGCATGCACTTACGATTGTATGGAATTGTTTCATAGCTCATGCTGCGTGGAACAACATAGGGTACTGGTGTATCCGAACATCGTAATCACACCTTATTTGATATGGTGTGTTCTATGATATCCCTTGCCCAAGATTGTCAAAATAGGAATTCTCAATCGGTTGCATCTTCAGTGGTAGGACCACAAATCATAAAATCAGATGAGGGTCGTAAAAACATAGATTCTCTGAACCAAAATCATAGAAGTAGAGGGGTTTGTTTGGATCGTAAAGTCATAGAGTTGAACAACAGAATTATGATTCTGACAACCTTGCTCTTGCCGATTTGCTACTGTCCTTTGGGGTTATACATTAGATATAACTGCATACACCTTAAATAGGGCTCCATCTAAATCCATTGGCATGAAACCTAAGCTGTTGTTTCTTAAAGTTTGGGGTTGCGACGCTTATGTCAAAAGGCTTCATGCTGATAAGATCGAACGAAAAGCAGATAAGTCAGTTTTAGAGAATACCCAATGGAAATAGTTGGGTATACCTTCTATCTCAAATCCGAGGGCAAAGTGTTTGTTGCCAAGAACGGGTCCTTTCTTGCAAAAGAGTTTCTCTCGAAGGAATTGATTGGGAGGAAGATAGAACTTATTGAGGCTATTGAACCGTCACTTCAATTAAAGGGTAGCATGGCGCGGGAAGATATTTCTATGGCACCTACATCAGGCTAACAGGAAGCTAATTATGGTGAGTGTGAAGCTTCAGATCAAGTTACTATCGAACCTCATAGGTCCACAGGAACACGTACTGCTCCAGAGTGGTATGGTAATCCTTTCTTAGAGGTCATGTTGTTGGACAACGATGAACCTACGAGCTATGGAGAGGCGAGGCTTGGATTCTGACAAATGGTTAGAGGCCATGATATCTGAGATGCGATCCATGCATGTATGAAAACAAAGTGTGGACTTTGGAAGTATTACCTTATGACCGAAAGGCAATTAAGAACAAGTGGATCTTTTAGAGGAATATGGACGCGGACTATAATGTCCCCATCTATAAAGCTTGACTTGTGGCAAAAGAGTTTTCACAGGTTCAAGGAGTTGACTACGATGAGACTTTTTCACCTGTAGCAATACTTAAGTCGATCAGAATCATGTTAGCAATAGCTGCACTTTTCGATTAGGAAATCTGGCAGATGGATGTTAAAACAACGTTCCTTAATATTTTCCGTAAGGTAGATCTGTATACGATGCAACCTGAATGTTTCATCGGTCCAGAGAATGGTGATAAAGTATGCAAGCTCTAGTGATCCATTTATGGACTGGTGCAGGCATATCAGAGTTGGAATCTTCACTTTGATGAGGTGATCAAACCGTTTGGGTTTATACAAGTTTGTGGAGAAGCATTAATTTATAAGAAAGTGAGTGGGAGCTCTATAGAGTTTCTAATATTATATGTGGATGACGTATTGCTGATTGAAAACACTACAGAAGTTTTGAAAAGCGCAAAGATGTATTTGAACAAGAATTTTTCAATAAAAGAGCTCGAAGAAGCTGCTTGCATATTAGGCATCAAGATCGATACTGATAGATCAAGACGCTTAATAGGACTTCCGCAAAGCACATACCTTCATATTGTTTATAAGAAGGTAAAAATGGATCAGTGCAAGAAGGGGTTCTTGCCTATCCTATAAGGTGTGAAGCTAAGTAAGACACAATGTCCAACGACTACATAGGATAAAGAGAAAATGAGTGTCATATCGTATGTTTCAGCCATAGGCTCTATTATGTATGCTATTTTGTGCACGAGACCAGATGTTAGCCTTGCCATAAGTATGGAGAGAGGTTTCAAAGTGATGCAAAAGTGGAACACTCGACAACGGTCAAGAATATCTTTAAGTACCTAAAAAGGAATAAGGAAATGTTTCTTGTTTATGGAGGTGATGAAGAGCTGATCCTAAAGACTAATGTCCATGCTAGCCTTGACACTGGTCTGGATGACTCTAAGTATCAATCCGGATAAGTATTTATTCTAAATTGTGGAGCGTTAAGTTGGTGCAGTTCCAAGAAAAGTGTAGTAGTTGATTATACATGTGAAGCGGAGTACATGGCTTGTTTGCAAGCAGTGAAGGAAGGTGTGTCAATGAAGTAGTTCATGACGGATCTTGGTGTTGTTCCCGGTGTAATAGATCCAATGACCCTTTTTTGTGACAACACTGGTTCCATTACTCTAGCCTAGGAACCAAGGGTTCACAAAAGGACTAGATACATAAAGCGCCATTTCAATTCCATTTGTGATTATATGAAGGAGGAGGACATAAACATTTGCAAAGTACATACAAATCTGAATGTTACAGATCCGTTGACTAAACATCTTCCACGAGCAAAATATGACTAGCACCGTAACTCTATGGGTGTTAAACTCATTACCTTGTAATACTAGATTACTGATTCTAGTGCAAGTGGGAGACTATTGGAAATATTCCCTAGAGGTAATAATAAAGTGATTATTATTATATTTCCTTGTTCATGATAATCATTTATTATCGATGTTATAATTGTATTGATCGAAAACCCAAATACATGTGTGGATACATAGACAACAAAGTTTCCCTAGTAAAGGCTCTACTGGACTAGCTCGTTTATCAAAAATGGCTAAGGTTTCCTAGACATACACATGAGTTGTCATTCGATAACGGTATGACATCATTAGGATAATGATGTGTTGGACAATACCCAAATCATAAGCATAGCGTTTGATCATATCAAGTTTACTGATATTGCTTTGTGCATGTCAAAGTATCTGTTCCTAAGACCATGAGAACAAGCAACTCCCTAAGACCGGAAGAATGCCTTGTGTGTATGAAATGACACAACATAACTGTGTGGTTATAAAGATGTTGTGCAGGTATCTCTGTGGGTATGTGTTGAGTTGGCATGGATCAAGACTGGGATTCGTAACTCTGTATGATAGAGAGGTATCTCGGGGCTCACTCAGTAATGCAACATCACAATAAGCTTGCAAGCAAATGTGACTAAGGAGTTAGTCATGAGAGCTTGCATTATGGAACGAGTATATAGACTTGTCGGTAACGAGGTTGAACTAGGTATGGAGATACCGATGATCGAATCTCGGTCAAGTAACCTACACATGGACAAAGGGAACTGCTGGGAACGAGGTCAAGCTCGGCCAGAGCATGGTTGGAAGGCAATGACTATGGTGTGGCAGACCCTTACCTACGCATGCGAAGGCAGGAGAAGAAGGAATGGAGAGGCTGGGTCTAGGGAAATGTGGGGGACATGCTCTTATAGGTCGCGAGGGGCTACCTCGGCCCTCAAATCAAAGACGGCCATGACATGGCTTCCTAGATGGGGTGCCATACAGGTAGAAGGCCACGACCAGGGCATCATCACTGGAGGACTCATGGGTTGCGGTGCGATGTGTTTGCGGGGAAGCCTTGCTGGGTTGCGGCTAGCTGGTTAGGCCAGCTAGCTGGGTTGCGCGCTGCTGCTAGGTGTGATCTGCTGCTGGGCGGCGGCGGAGGAGAACGCCGAGGTAGCATTCTCACTCACCAACAAACCCTATGCATTTAATTTAAGGCGGAACAAAAATGAAAATCCATAAAAAAATATGGGAAGGTTTTTAGGGAAACAAAATATGTTTTGCACTTGCAAAAATATGTCCTTTATAATAAAATTGGTTTGGCAATTTTAGAGACAAAAAATAAATGCCCATTTAATACCATTTGAAACTGTTTTGCAGGTCTAATAAATAGGAAAAAAATAACACACCTGGAACTTGATTCTAAATTTTTTGACATAAATTTACAACATTTGCATCATTTTTAGCAAGGTTTCGGGCAAAACAACATTTCACTATATCATTATATTTGAATTTTAGAAGATGAGGTTTACTCAAGCATTTGGGGGAGGTGTTTTTGCACATGACTATCACTCTTGCAAGCTGATCACAACCAACACACACTCAACATCCCACAAGCAACAAGGATTAACAATTAAAATGCATGACATGATGACATGATCCTGTAATGCAAATGGATGTCATGTAGAAAACTTTAAATTTCAAACCACATGAGGAACAACATGGAAGGTTCATCCATGAAAATAATACCAAGGTTTTTTAGAATTGCACATGGGCTGTTACATCTCTCCCATACTACAAGATGATCTCGCCCCGAGATCTAGGATTGAAAGAACTCTGGATATTCGGAACGGAGAAGGTCCTTACGTTCCCAAGTGGCTTCTTTATCAAAATGATGCGACCACCTAACTTTGATGAATTTGATAGACTTGTTGCGAATCTTGTGATCGGACTCTTCAATAATAGCAACTCGATGCTTATGGTAGGAAAGGCGTGCTTGGAGAACAATGTACTAGAAGTCAACAGTGCGGTCAGGAGTCTTAAAACACTTCTGGAGCTGAGATACATGAAAGACATCACGCACATTGGAGAAATAGGGAGGAACGTCTAGTTGATAAGTAAGATCACCTCTTTTGCCAAAAATCTTGAAAGGACCCACAAAATGTGGAGTAAGCTTTCCTTTGATGCCAAATCTTTGGTTACCCTTCATGGGAGATACCCGAAGATATACAGAACTATCGATTTGGAATGCCACATCACGATGTTTGCCATCATATTAACTCTTCTAATGGGATTGAGCAGCTTTGAGATTATATCGAATGACACGACACATTTCATATGCTTCAGTGATCATGTCACTCCCAATAATTTGATGCTCCCCGGTTTGAGACCAACTGAGGGGGGTACGACACTTCCTTCCGTATAGAATCTCGAATGGGGCCTCGTTTGAACTTGCTTGAAAACTATTGTTGTAGGAAAATGTAGCAAACGGCACGCAGTCCTCCCACTTCATGCTGAAAGACATAACACACGCTCTGATCATTTCTTCAAGAATTTGATTGACTGTCTCCACTTGACCACTTGTTTGAGGATGTAAAGTTATACTGAAACGAACCTTGGTGCCCATTTAGTTTGAAGGCATCCAAGAACTTGGAAGTAAAGATGCTTCCTTAATCTAAATAAATAAGCTACGATGCTCTCAATTTGATCGAACACTAATCATATATGCAAATGCGTATGACCAAGCTCAAGGACTCACGGGAAGATATCACAACACAACTCTAGACACAAATAAAAAAATACAAGCTTCATATTACAAGCCAGGGGCCTCAAAGGCTTGAATACAGAAGCTCGATAAGCACACAAATAAGCGAAAGCACCAAATATATGAGTACAGACATAAAACAAGGATAATGCCTTAGAGAAGCCTAACACAAAAGATACATCGATCAAACAAGGCGAGGCCTCCTGCATGGGAACCTCCTAAACTACTCCTGCTCTTCAACAGCCTCCACGTAGTAGTAGGCACCGGCGGGGTAGCAGTCGTCGGCGGTGGGATACACCATCTCCTAGGCACCATTATCTGGTCGCAGCAAATCTTATCAAGGGGAAAAGGGGAGCAAAGAAACGAGTACTCATCCGAAGTACTCGCAAGACTAACATCAAAACTATGCTAAGTATGCATCAGTATCAAAGGAATGGGATTATATGTGGACTGACTGGAGCTATGCGAAAATAGAGATAGGGGACTAGTCCTATCGAAGACTAGCATCTTCACTTGTCTTGCAGCAATAGTAGAGAATAGAGCAAGTAACACAATTATATAGTCATATTGTTGAAGCAATATTAATTAAGTTCACACCCAGAGATTCATCCTCGACTCCGTGCGAGAAAGCAATCCCGGAGCAACATTCCAGTTAAGTAATAGTTCGAGTTGTATAAGATCGGGGCACAACTCCAAGACGTCCTATAACCATGGACACGACTATTTGAATAGAGAATTTTCATCCGTGTAGGGGTGCACCATCTTACATGTCACGCTCGATAAACTCTGGTCGGACACACTTTCTAGGGTCATGCCCGGCCTTGGAACATTAACACGTCGCATCCCTACCTTGGCTCAACAGAGAGGCTAGCCCACCGGTCTAAATCCTAAGCACACGGGGGTCATTGGCACAGCACCCTTTGCGATCCTGCACGATGCAAGGGCGGCCGATGTCAGTCCTAGCACCTCTTATACAAGAACGATGCTTATCCAGACCACTCGGGCGGGTGCCGCTCCATTGCTGACTAATACGTCCATTTTGCATCATGTTGTCATGTTGATATTTATCGCTTAATGGTCTGTTATTTCACTTCACGGTACAATACTTATGCCTTTTCTCTCTTATTTTGCAAGGTTTACATGAAGAGGGAGAATGCCGGCAGCTAGAATTCTGGCCTGAAAAAGGAGCAAGTTTGAGATGCCTATTCTGTGCAACTCCAGAAGCCGTGAAAATCAACGTGGTTTTTTTGGGATTTATAAAAAATACTGGGCCGAAGAAGTGTCGGAGGGGCACCAGCAGGGGGCCACAAGCCTGCTAGGCGCGGCCACCCACCTGGCCGCGCCTAGGGGGCTTGTGGGCTCCCAGCTGGCCCTCTGGCTCCCCCCTTTTGATACAAGAAGGGTTTCGGTCTGGAAAAAATCAAGAGGAGACTTTTCGGAGGATTCGCCGCCGCCACAAGGCGGAACTTGAGCAGAACCAATCTAGAGCTCCGCCAGGACGATCCTGCCGGGGAAACTTCCCTCACGGAGGTGGAAATCGTCGCCATTGTCATCACCAACACTCCTCTCATCGGAGGGGACTCATCACCATGAACATCTTCATCAGCACCATCTCATCTCCAAACCCTAGTTCATCACTTGTAACCAATCTCCGTCTCGCGACTCCGATTGGTCCTTGTAAGGTTGCTAGTAGTGTTAATTACTCTTTGTAGTTGATGCTAGTTGGATTACTTGGTGGAAGAGTTTATGTTCAGATCCTTGATGCTACTCATTACCTCTCTTGTCATGAATATGATTATGCTTTGTGAGTAGTTACTTTTGTTCCTGATGACATGGGATAAGTCATGTATAAGTAGTCATGTGAATTTGTTATTCGTTCGATATTTTGATGTGTTGTATGTTGTTTTTCCTCTAGTGGTGTTATCTGAACGTCGACTACATAACACTTCACCATTATTTGGTTCTAGAGGAAGGCATTGGGAAGTAGTAAGTAGATGATGGGTTGCTAGAGTGACTAAAGCTTAAACCCTAGTTTATGCGTTGCTTCCTAAGGGGCTGATTTGGATCCGCTAGTTTAATGCTATGGTTAGACTTTGTCTTAATTCTTCATTTGTAGTTGCGGATGCTTGCGAGAGGGGTTAATCATAAGTGGCATGCTTTTCCAAGTAAGGGCAGTACACAAGCGACGGTCCACCCACATATTAAACTATCAAAGTAACCAACGCGAATCATATGAACTTGATGAAAACTAGCATGACAGAAATTCCCGTGTGTCCTCGGGAGCGTTTTTCCTCCTATAAGACTTTGTCCACGCTTGTCCCTTGCTACAAAAGGGATTGGGACACTGTGCTGCACCGTTGTTACTTTTGTTACTTGCTACTTGCTACGAATCATCTCACCACACAACTACTTGTTACCAATAATTTCAGTGCTTGCAGATATTACCTTCCTGAAAACCACTTGTCAGATCCTTCTACTCCTCGTTGGGTTCGACACTCTTACTTATCGAAAGGACTACGATTGACCCCCTATACTTGTGGGTCATCATGACTCTTTTCTGCTGCCTTTGCCGGGGAGTGAAGCGCCTTTAGTAAGTGGAAATTGGTAAGGAAACATTCATATAGTGTGCTGAAATTTATTGTCACTTGTCACTATGGAAACTAATCCTTTGAGGGGCTTGTTCGGGGTATCTTCACCTCGAACGGAAGCACAAAGAAATTCTCCTCAACCTGCTGCACCTACTGAAAATATTTGCTTTAAATTTCCTCTGGGTATGCTTGAGAAACTGCTGGCTAATCGTTTTTCCTCTATGTAGATGAAGTTTGTGGTTTATTTAAGCTTGCAGGTTTTCCCGAGGATGAGGTCAAGAAGAAGGTCTTTCCCTTATCTTTGAGGGATAAGGCATTTACTTTGTATAGGCTATGTGATGATACTCGATCATGGAACTACAATCCGTTGAAATTGGAATTTCATCAAAAGTTTTATCCTATGCATTTAGTACATCGTGATCGGAATTATATTTATCATTTTTGGCCTCGTGACAGAGAAAGCATCGCTCAAGCTTGGGGGAGGATTAAATCAATGTTATATTCATGCCCCAACCATGAGCTCTCCAGAGAAATTATCATTCAGAACTTCTATGCTCGGCTTTCTCATGATGATCACACCATGCTTGACACTTCTTGTACCGGTTCTTTTATGAAGAGAGATATTGACTTCAAATGGAATTTATTGGAGAGAATTAAACACAGCTCTGAATATTGGGAGCTTGATGAAGGTAAGGAATCAGGTATGAATTTCAAGTTTGATTGCGTTAAATCCTTTGTTGACACAAATACTTTTCGTGACTTTACCGCTAAGTACGGACTTGACTCTGAGATAGTAGCTTCATTGTGTGAATCTTTTGCTGCTCATATTGATATCCACAAAGAGAAGTGGTTTAAATATCATCCTCCCTTAGAAGTCAATGTAGTTAAACCCAATCCAGTTGAAGAGAGAGTCATTGCCAATAATGATCCAATTGTTCCCAGTGCTTACATTGAGAAACCACCTTTCCCTGTTAGCATAAAGGATCATTCTAAAGCTTCAACTGTGATACGTAGAGGCTACATTAGAACACCTACACCCCTGAGCAAATTAGAGTTGAACCTAGCATTGATATTATCAAAGATCTCTTGTCCGACAATGTTGCTGGCCATGACATTCACGTCTGTGAAGATGCTGCTAGAATTGCTAAACCTCATGCTAGAGACAAACATAGGCATGTTATTGGCACGCCTGTTGTTTCCGTTAAGATAGGAGATCATTGTTGTCATGGTTTATGTGATGTGGGTGCTAGTGTTAGTGCAATATCTCAATCCTTATATGATGAAATCAAAGACGAGATTCCATCTATCGAGATAGAACCCATTGATGTCACTATTCAGCTTGCCAATAGAGATACTATCTGCCCTGTGGGAATTGTTAGGGATATTGAAGTCTTGTGTGGTAAAACGAAGTATCCTGCTGATTTCCTTGTTCTTGCTACCACACAAGATAGCTTTTGTACCATCATATTTGGTAGACCTTTTCTCAATCCTGTCAATGCTCATATTGACTGTGAGAAGCAAACTGTCACTGTTGGCTTTGAAGGTGTGTCACACGAGTTCAATTTCTCCGAGTTTGGTAGACAACCTCATGAAAAGGAGTTTCCTGGTAAGGATGAAACTATTGACTTAGCTTCTATTGTCGTGCCTCCTACTGATCCCTTAGAGCAATACTTGCTTGCGCATGAAAATGATATGCATATGGATGAAAGGGATGAGATAGATAGAGTTGTCTTAGAACAATATCCTATTCTTAAGAATAACTTTCCTGTTGAACTGCTTGGGGATCCACCCTCACCAAAAGGTGATCCTGTGTTCGAGCTTAAACAGTTGCCTGATACTCTTAAGTATGCTTATCTTGATGAAAAAGAGATATATCCTGTTATTATTAGTGCTAGCCTCTCAGAGCATGAAGAAAGGAAGTTACTAAAAACTTTGTGGAAGCACCGTGCTGCTATTGGATATACTCTTGATGATCTTAAGGGCATTAGTCCCACTCTATGCCAGCACAAGATTAAAACTGATCCTGATTCCAAGCCAGTTGCTGATCATCAATGGAGATTAAATCCTAAGATGAAAGAGGTAGTAAGAAAAGAAATACTAAAGCTCCTGGAAGCACGTATTATCTATCATGTTGCGCATAGTGATTGGGTGAGTCCGATGCATTGCGTCCCTAAGAAGGGAGGTATTTCCGTTGTCCCTAATGATAATGATGAATTGATCCCACAAAGGATTATTACTGGCTATAGGATGGTGATCGATTTTAGGAAATTGAAAAAGGCCACTAGGAAAGATCATTACCCTTTGCCTTTTATCGACCAAATGCTAGAAATACTATCTAAACACACACACTTCTGCTTTCTAGATGGTTATTCTGGTTCTCCCAAATACCTGTTGCACAAGCTGATCAGGAGAAAACCACTTTCACCTTCCCTTTCGGTACCTTTGCTTATAGACGTATGCCTTTTGGCTTATGTAATGCACCTGCCACCTTTCAAAGATGTATGATGGCTATATTCTCTAACTTTTGTGAAAAGATTGTTGAGGTTTTCATAGATGACTTCTCCGTTTATGGGTCTTCTTTTGATGATTGCCTCATCAACCTTGATCGAGTCTTGCAGAGATGTACAGACTCCAATCTTGTCTTGAATTGGGAGAAGTGCCACTTTATGGTTAATGAAGGCATCGTCTTAGGACATAAAATTTCTGAAAGTGGTATTGAAGTCGATAAGGCTAAGGTTGATGCAATCGAGAAAATGCCATACCTCATAGATATCAAAGGTATAAGAAGTTTCCTTGGTCATGCTGGTTTCTATAGAAGGTTCATTAAAGACTTCTCTAAGATTTCCAGGCCTCTTACCAATCTCTTGCAAAAGGATACCCCTTTTGTTAATGACGATGATTGTGAGGAAGCCATCGAAATACTTAAGAAGGCCTTGATAACTGCACCTATTATGCAACCACCTGATTGGAACTTACCTTTTGGGATCTTGTGTGATGCTAGTGATTATGTTGTTGGTGCTGTCCTAGGGCAAAGAGTTGATAAGAAGTTGAATGTTATTCACTATGCTAGTAAAACTCTAGACAGTGCCCAAAGAAACTATGCTACTACTGAAAAGGAATATTTAGCAGTCATGTTTGCATGTGAAAAGTTCGAGTCTTACATAGTTGATTCCAAAGTCAATATTCACACTGATCACGCTGCTATTAAGTGCCTAATGGACAAGAAAGACGCTAAACCTAGACTTATCAAATGGGTTCTCTTGCTACAAGAATTTGATTTGCACGTTGTCGATAGGAAGGGTGTTGATAACCCCGTAGCAGATAACTGGTCTAGGTTGGAGAACGTTCTTGATGACCCACAACCTATTGATGATAGGTTTCCTGATGAGCAATTGAATGTCATCAATTCTTCACGTAGTGCATCGTGGTATGCTGATTATGCAAACTATATCGTTGCCAAATATATACCACCTAGTTTGACATACCAGCAAAAGAAGAAATTCTTCTTTGACTTGAGACATTACTTTTGGGATGATCCTCACCTTTATAAGGAAGGAGTAGATGGTGTTATTAGACGTTGTGTACCTGAACATGAACAGGGACATATCCTACAGAAGTTTCATTCCGAGGCCTACAGAGGACACCATGCAGGAGATAGAACTGCACACAAGGTATTGCAATCAGGATTCTATTGGCCCACTATCTTCAAGTATGCCAGTAAGTTTGTCCTGTCTTGTGAAGAATGTCAAAGAATAGGTAATACTGGTAGACGTCAGGAAATGCATATGAACTATTCACTTGTCATTGAACCATTTGATGTCTGTGGCTTTGATTATATGGGACCTTTTCCAAAATCCAATGGGTATACTCATATCCTAGTTGTTGTTGATTATGTCACTAAGTGGGTTGAAGCTATCCCCACTAGTAGTGCTAATCACAACACCTCTATGAGGATGCTTAAAGAAGTTATTTTTCCTAGATTTGGAGTCCCTAGATATCTAATGACCGATGGTGGTTCACATTTGATTCATGGTGCTTTCCGTAAAACGCTTGTGAAGTACGATGTCAACCATAGAATTGCGTCTCCCTATCACCCTCAGTCCAGTGGTCAAGTAGAGCTAAGCAAAAGAAATATTAAACTAATTCTGCGAAAGACTGTCAATAGGTCTAGAAAGAATTGGTCTAAGAAGCTCGATGATGCACTGTGGGCTTATAGAACTGCCTATAAGAATCCCATGGGCATGTCTCCGTACAAAATGTTGTACGGTAAAGCATGTCATTTACCTCTTGAGCTAGAGCATAAGGCTTATTGGGCGATCAAAGAGCTCAACTTTGATTTCAAACATGCTGGTGAGAAGAGGTTATTTGATATTAGCTCGCTTGATGAATGGAGAACTCAGGCATATGAAAATGCCAAGTTGTTCAAAGAGAAGGTTAAGAGGTGGCACGATAAAAGGATACAAAAGTGTGAGTTCAATGTAGGTGATTATGTCTTGCTATAAAATTCTCGTTTAAGATTTTTTACAGCCAAGCTTCTCTCGAAATGAAAAGGTCCCTATATTGTTGAGGAAGTATATAGCTCCGGTGCTATCAAGATCAACAACACGGAAGGTAATTGTCCGAGAGTGGTAAATGGGCACAGAATCAAGCATTATATCTCAGGTACTCCCATAAATGTTGAAAGCAATATTATCAATACCATAACTCCGTAGGAATACCTAAGGGATATTTATCAGCCTGTTTTAGACTCCGAAAACGAAGAGGTATGTGTTTCGGTAAGAAAACAGACTCAAAAACTTTTCCAGTAGGAATTTTTCTCTGTTTTGGAATATTTGAAAAAATAGAAAAAATGGAAGTAGTCCGGAAAATGCACGAGGAGGCGACAAGCCTGCCAGGCGCGGGCCCACCCCCTGGCCGCGCCTGGGGGGTTCTGGCCACCTCGTGTGCCTCCCGGACTATGTTTTCGTGCGGAGTACTCCTTCTGGTCGGAAAAAAATCATTATATATTCTCCCAAAAGGTCTGACCCTCGTATCACGCAGATTTCCTCTGTTTTCGTTTCGAGCCTGTTTTCTGCCGCAGATTTAGAGCAAGATGTCGTCTCAGGATTCTGTGGGGGAGAACAATCTCCCTCAAGTCTATGGACAAGTTAATGTTGATCTGAAAAGAATGGAGGTCATGGTCGCCAGGGAAAGGGCAAAACTAAGGAGAAGAATAAGGCGTGGGCCGAAGTGCAATCTGTGCTCAACAAGGAACAAGTTGAAGAAGTGGGTTTCCTCCAACCCTACCTCCACCTACTGTCTCCATCCTTGATTGAACTCTTGACGTTTTGTGAAACAACTCGTGCTCGCAATACTTATCTCACTCGTGAAGTTGTTTTGCTGGAGAAACATATCAGAGATCTCCAAGGTATAAATCAAAGATTAATGGCCCTCTTGGAATCAAACATTGCAACAACTCCACCACCATCACCTCCAAAGGAAGACAACTAAGCATGGGTATGGTTAACCCCCTTGGCTTGTGCCAAGCTTGGGGGAGTTTCCCCGGTATCGTATCACCATCACATCTTTTGCCTTTACTTTTGTTTTAGTTTGTTCCTTTTTAGTTTTCTCTTTCTCTAGTAGAATAAAAGTCTTAGTGTTTTAGTCTTGAGTTTTGCTTTGTGTCACCCCCGATGTATTCAAGCTCGTGAGCCATATAATAAAGAGTGTCTTAGTTGAGGCCTTTGCCTCTTGCCATGATCAAAAGAGTGAGAAAAGAACAAAAGCATGAAAGATCATGTAAAGATCTTATGGAAAGTGATGACTTCACATATAAAAAGAATGATGATTGAAACTTGTTGAGGGTAGACAAATGTAGACCTTGGTCATTGTTGCAATTAATAGGAAGTGATAAAGAAGGAGAGGTTCACATATAAATATATCATCTTTGACACCATCTATGATTGTGAATACTCACTAAACTATTGCATGCTTAGAAGTAGATGTTGGACAAGGAAGACAAGTAATGAATTTCGTTTGCTTGGTTCCGAACAATGTTATATGATTAGAGATCCCCACTACTAGAAAATAGTAATTTGCCATCAGCCAGTTCTTTGCCGTCTGCTGGCTGAGGGCAAAGACCCTCTTTGCCGTCAGCTGACCTAAAGTGGACGGTAAAGGGCTCACTGATGGTAAAAAGAATATTTGCCATCTGCCATGGCTTTGCCGTCTGCCTGCGGACGGTAAAGAGACCTAGGGAAAACGACAAAGAGGGCAGATGGGTCCCACTAGACCTTGGGCCTGGCCAGGTCCAACGGACGTGCTCTTTGCCATCAGCCTGGCCTTTGCTATCTGCCGTTGGGCCCTTTGCCGTCCGGGGGCAGACGGCAAAGCTGACGGCCGTTATCCCCTAGCCCCTCGCTCCACTACCCCACTCCCCGCTCTGTCTCTCCTTCAAACCGTCGTGCGCGCCTCCCTCCTGCACCATCGGCGGCCGGCCACCCCTCTGCTGCCCCCTCCACCGACCCCTGTGCCACCCCAAGTGCCGCCCCTCACCTGCCCCCACCGCCGCCACCACTGCCCCCCGCCGCCGCACATCACCCCACCGCCGCCACCACTGCCCCTTGCCGCCACCACTGCCCCCCGCCGCCGCATTGCCCCCGGCGACGCCCCACTGCCCCGTCGCACCCGTCCTCCTCGCCGCCCCGACGCCCCAGCCGCCCCCGCCGGTGAGTCCCCCCATTTTTTTTGTTTTTCCTTATTTTTATTTATGTTAAATTAGTTAGGTTAGTTTTTTAGTTTATTAGGTTAGTTAGGCTAGTTAGTTAGGTTGTTAAATTAGTTTAGTTTAGATTCAGTTTTAGTTTAGGTTTAGTTAGGTTAGTTTCTTGTTTAGTAAAGGAGAAAAGGATAAGAAGAAGAAGGAGAAAGGAGAAGAAGAAGAAGAAGGAGAAAGGAGAAGAAGAAGAAGGAGAAAGGAGAAGAAGAAGAAGAAGGAGAAAGGAGAAGAAGAAGAAGAAGGAGAAAGGAGAAGAAAAAAAAATAAGAAGAAGAAGGAAAAGAATAAGAAGGAAAAGGAAGGGAAGGAGAAGAAAGAAGAAGAAGAAGAAGAAGAAGAAGAAGGAAAAGGAAGGGAAGGAGAAGAAGAAGAAGAAGAAGAAGAAGAAGAAGAAGAAGAAGAAGAAGAAGAAGGAAAAGGAAGGGAAGGAGAAGAAAGAAGAAGGGGAAGAAGAAGAAGGAGAAAGAAGAAGAAGAAGAAGGAGAAAGGAGAAGAAAAAAAATAAGAAGAAGAAGGAAAAGAAGAGAAGAAGGAGAAGGAGGAGGAGGAGAAGGCGAAGGACCTTCTAGTCCTTCTCCTCCTCCTCCTTCTCTTCCTTCTCCCCCTTCTTCTTGATTTCTTCTTCTTATCCTCCTCCTCCTCTTTCTTCTCCTCTTTCATATTATCCTTGCTTTAATTAACCCAACAATGACATAATTAGCCCATTTAGCTCCAGAATACCATAATAAGCTCAAAATGGCATAAGAACCTTGGTTAGCTCATGAATATTATATACTTAGCTTGTTTTCCTCTAAAATGGGATAATTAGCCCATTTAGCTCAAAAAAGACATAATTAGGTAATTTAGCTCCAACAAGAGGAGAAGCGGAGAAGAAATAGGCAAAATGAAAAGAAAGTAGAAGTAGAAGAAGAAGAAGAGAAGAAGGAGAAGGAGGAGCAGGAGCAGGAGGAGGAGGAGAAGGCCAATGACCTTCTAGTCCTTCTCCTCCTCCTCCTTCTCCTCCTTCTACTTGATTTCTTCTTCTTCTCCTCCTCCTCCTCTTTCTTCTCCTCTTTCATATTATCCTTGCTTTAATTTCCCCAACAATGACATAATTAGCCCATTTAGCTCCAATATACCATAATAAGCTCAAAATGGCATAAGAACCTTGGTTAGCTCATGAATATTGTATACTTAGCTTGTTTTCCTCTAAAATGGGATAATTAACCCATTTAGCTCCAAAAAGGCATAATTAGGTAATTTAGCTCCAACAAGAGGAGAAGAGGAGAAGAGATAGGCAAAATGAAAAGAAAGAAGAAGAAGAAGAAGAAGAAGAAGAAGAAGAAGAGAAGAAGGAGAAGGAGGAGGAGGAGGAGGAGAAGGCCAAGGACCTTCTAGTCCTTGTCCTCCTCCTCCTTCTCCTCCTTCTCCTCCTTCTTCTTGATTTCTTCTTCTTCTCCTCCTCCTCCTCTTTCTTCTCCTCTTTCATATTATCCTTTCTTTAATTAACCCAACAATGACAGAATTAGCCCATTTAGCTCCGAAATGCCATAATAAGTTCAAAATGGCATAAGAACCTTGGTTAGCTCATGAATATTATATAATTAGCTTGTTTTCCTCTAAAATGGGATAATTAGACCATATAGCTCCAAAAAGACATAATTAGATAATTTAGCTCCAACATGAGGAGAAGAGGAGAGTAAATAGGAAAAATGAAAAGAAAGAAAGAAGAAGAAGAAGAAGAGAAGAAAAATACCTTCTCCTCCTTCTCCTTCTCCTCCTCCTCCTCCTTCTCCTCCTTCTCCTCCTTTTTGATTTCTTCTTCTTCTCCTCCTCCTCTTCTTTCTTCTCCTCTTTCATATTATCCTTGCTTTAATTTCCCCAAGAATGACATAATTAGCCCATTTAGCTCCAAAATGCCATAATAACCTCAAAATGGCATAAGAACCTTGGTTAGCTTATGAATATTATATACTTAGCTTGTTTTCCTCTAAAATGACATAATTGGAATGTTTGTGTTGATCGGGTGGATTTACATGTGATAGTTGTCTCGTCGCTGTGAGGTCTGCTGTGCGAAGACCTGCCCGTGCGTTGTACGAGCTCCACCCCTGCATTCGTGGGTCAGTACAAATTTCACCTCCTCCCCGCCCCTTCATTTACTGTGGCTCGGTTTCCGGATGAAACTTTCTAGATTTAGGTAATTCAATTAATTTATCAGTATGCGTGACCAGTATGCGTCTCCCGTTCGAAAGGGGGACGTCTATAAATATGCATGTCTTTGCCTATTTATAACCGCCATCCTTTCGAATTGTCCAACATTATCCATGGACAGCCTGAGTATGTGTAGATTGGGTTCGTTTTCCCGTATGCTGTGCTCTGGATCCGATGCGGAATTTCTGCAGTGCCTCCCTGTTGTTCTCCGGATGCACATCCTCTTTGTTTATTGCGGAGATGTGTATCAGGAGAACAGCGGGGAGGTGCTGCCGAAATTTTTCGTTGGATCCGTAGCAGAGCATGGGAAAATGAACCCAATCTACACATACTCGGGTGCGATTAGGACCTATCTTTACCTATTAGCGTGTAGGTTGCCTGGACGTAATAAAAATGGCGAACCTGATTAACCGATGAATATAAATACCAAATTATATATAAATATATTTCTTCTGTCTTTAGTAGCTACGCAAGATAGTGATCGTGCGTGGATGTATACCGGTCACCCTAGTCAGAAAGAGATGACGAAAGAATGGTTTGTAAAAACAAAGGAATTTGTGAAAGCCGCATTCACAAATGGCCTGGAAAGAAACTATTGCCCCTGTCCTGGATGCGACAACTATAAAAAGATGATAGAGGCTGTAATGATTAAACACCTGCAGAGGAGGGGTTTTAAGCCTAATTATACGGTGTGGACATTTCATGTTGAGTCTATACAACGCACAAGAGCTGAGGTGGTCCGTCGTCGCACGGACGAGCATGGTACCGGGATCGAAGACATGGTGCAAGACTTTGATGATGCTCGGGTTTCGGAAGATGAGATGGAGGAATCTGCAAAGGCCTTTTATGAAATATTGGAGTCTTCAAAACGTCCTCTCCATGAGCACATTGAGCTATGTCAGCTGGATGCAATTGCACAAGTAATGGCTCTGAAGGCTCAGTTCAACTTGGGAAGAGAATGCTACGACGCGATGATGACACTATTTGGACGTTTCCTACCCAAAGGCCATGTCATGCCTGCAAACCTGTACCAGCCAGACAAAATACTTCGTGTACTTAAGATGCCCTATGAGAAGATAGATGCATGTGAGAAAGGATGTGTCTTATTTAGGAAGGAGTATGCACACTTGGACTATTGTCCCAATTGCGAGTTGTGGTAGACAACGGTATGGGTGAGAAGAGGTAGACCAAAATCGCAGTTAGTGTTCTTCGGTATATGCCAGTCGTACCAAGACTTCAACGTCTTTTCATGGTCAAAGAGACAGCCAGACAAATGACATGGCACAAATTGGGCAAAATAACCGCACTAGATGCGGATGGGAATAAGATGATGGTACACACATCGGATGGGGAAGCGTGGAAACATTTCGATGGATTGCATTAGGATAAAGCGGTAGATCCAAGGAATCCTCGAGTCTGCGCCGCCGGATGGTTTTAATCCCTTCGGCATGACGGCAACCCAATACAGTTGTTGGCCTATATTTGTCATTCCACTCAATCTCCCCCCCCCCCGGGCAGATTATGCAAAGAAAGAACATATTTCTGACGTTGATAATTCCAGGGCCCAATTATCCGGGGAAGAATACGAATGTGTACCTGCAACCGCTTAAAGACGAATTGGAAGAACCTTGGGAAAATGGGGTCAAGACATACGATGCTGCTAGAAAAGAAAACTTCAAAATGCATGCGCTATTCTCTAGATGGTGTGTGCATGGAAGGTTCCCGTGCCCCCAATGCAAGGAAGCTCTTCAGTTTCATTGGTTGCAGGAGGGTCGGAAGTATTCTTGCTTTGACTTGCATAGACAGTTCCTGGATCCTGACCATCAGTTCAGAAAAGACAAGAAGAACTTTACCAAAGGTAAAGTTGTCAAAAACTTGGCACCACCTGCGTTCACAGGCCAACAGATCCTGGATCAGTTAAACACCCTCGAGCCTGATCCAGAGCGTCCAGGGTATTTCAAGGGGTATAATTCAAAACTCGCCTGAACTCACAAGCCATCCTTCTGGGATCTGCCTTACTTCAAAGACCTCCTTCTTCCACACAATATCGACATGATGCACAGTGAAAAGAATATTGGAGAGGCTATTTTTGGTACATTGTTTGACATAGATGGGAAGACAAAGGATAATATTAAGGCTAGAGTCGATCAAGAGACACCATGTCATAGACCGTTACAAAACATGCGAGAAGGCAAAGTAAAGCAGAAGTGGTCAAAGCCAAAGGCCTGGTTCAATCTTGGAAGGCCAGCTATGAGGGAAATTATCTTGTGGGTCAAAATGCACTTGATGTTCCCCGAAGGGTATGCAACGAATCTAAAGAGGGGAGCGAGTATTGAAAAATTAAAAATCTTTGGTCTCAAGAGTCATGATTGGCACATATGGCTAGAGCGGGTAATGCCGGTGATGTTACGTGGCTTTATTCCTGAGGATGAATGGCTAGTACTAGCGGAGCTGAGCTATTTCTTCCGTGTTCTTTGTGTGAAAGAATTGTCGCCTGACGTGGTAGAAGACATGGAGGAGTTTGCACCGGAGTTGTTGTGCAAGTTAGAGAAGATCTTTCCACCGGGCTTCTTTAATCGAATGCAGCATTTGATTTTACATCTACCGACCGAGGCAAGATTGGGTGGGCCCGTGCAAAATGTTGGTGCTATGCAACTGAGAGGATGCAGAAGACCCTTCGAGGTAAATGTAAAAATAAGCGTAGAATTGAAGCATCGATGGCTGAGGCATTCATTACTAAGGAGGTGGCAAACTTTGTGACAACACACTACGAAGCCAAAAATCATCATTTGCATAATCCGAAGCCTCGGCACAATGATGCAGACCCTAAAAAAGGTGGGTCCAACCTCATCCTATTCAAAGGGAAGCTCGCACCATCCGATGCTTCGAAACCAATAACGTTGGATGTCGAAGAATGGCGGAACATTTCGTTGTATATCTTCAACAACCTAACAGAAGTGCGGCCGTACATCGAGTGAGTTCTTGGCACATTTTCCCGTAACTTCTAATTCATTTGAACTGCTCTTATTCCCGGATATTTCAAACAGCCGCTACGTCGTCAAATTCTCGGATGGAGCGGTGATCGAAAATGATTCCGTCGAAGAGTATGAGCTTCTGTCAAAGACAGGAGGCGGCTATCCCGGTTTCATCTCTTGGTTCAAACAAACGGTAATTATCAATAATGGACCATTTCATTCTTGGTCTAACTTGCAGCTAATGCAACAACCGTTTCGTATTAAACTTGTAGGCTAATTCCGAGTCTATGGTTGCCGAATTGAGACAATTCGCTAATGGTTTTGACTATAAGGTCCGTTCATTTGAGAAATACAACATCGATGGGTATCTCTTTCGTACCTTTGGCAAAGAGCTATCTATGCTGGACCGGAAATCTACAAATTGTGGTGTCTCTGCTATCGGCGAAGGTGTTATCGAGTATTACGGAAGAGTTGAAGCAATTTATGAACTTCAATTCTATGGTGAAAACCCATCGAACATCGTAGTCTTCAAATCTTATTGGTTCCAGCCGAAAAAGACTAGAAGGACTCATGAACATATAGGACTAGTCGAAATCAATCCAAACACCCATTTAGATGTTCCCGATGTCTATATTACGGCTCAACAGGCGACCCAAGTTTTCTAATTACCGTGGGCATGCCAAACGGATAAGAATCTGGAAGGTTAGTATGTTGTTTATGAAGTGCCGCCACATGTCAGACCACCTGTTCCAAATGAATAGGATTATGAACCTCACATTAACCCAGACATATATGATGGAGAATTCTTCCAAGAAAAACGTCTTTCCAAGAAACGTTTCAAGAACCGTCGTGCTTCACCCAAGAACATGGAAGTAGACAGAGACAATGAATCCAACTCCAGCCCTAAGCCGGAACCAGAAGACCTGGAACTCGTAGAGGTTACTGATGCGGTTGACCTGTCAATGCTTCAACGATTAAAGGAAGGCCTTTCACAACTTCACGCCGTTGAACCCGACGAGCACGTCATTCATGAAGACATGCGTGATAGTGATGATGATGATGCATTTATTGATGATGATTATTAGTTTGTAAGATTCACAACTTAAATTATATATATTTTAATCTTTATTATTCATGTACATATTATTATTCATGTCAGTTATTCAATTTTTTTATGTTGTACTAATTTCTTTTAATCTTTACCACGGCAGGTCACCAGGTGTGGAAAGATGGTGGGCGCTGGTTTAGAGCGCTCGACGGGTTCTTCCCAGGTGCCCCGCACGAGGGGTGGTACTTCCCTTCCAACCCTATCTCTCCGTAGAGCCTTGGCAGACAGTCTGTCGAAACCACCCGTGGGTTCTTCTTCGTCGGCGGCATTGCCCACTGGGAGAGGTGCTGGTCGGGTAGGGAAGAAGGGGAAGGGTACAGGGAGAGGTGGTGGCCACGGAAGATCCAGGAGGACTGTTGAGCCGTCCTCGCCACCACCACCATCTCATTCACCCGAGCATAGGACTAGTATGGTCGACCCGTTTGCGGAGGAGGCTACGGGGACTCCGGTCCAGGAGCCTGGTGTTGACGGGCATTCGTCCCATGAGACTCCGGTCCAGGAGCAACCTCGGGTCAAGGTGCATTCGACCCAGGAGCAGCCGAAGTAGACTACAGTTCCGGAGGCTTCACCCGACGTGGAGAGGCCCGGATGGGAGACCTGGCCGGATCGTACCGAGTTGCCGGATTGGACCGAGGGTCCGGGTGGCTCAGGGGGTGGGGATGGCGGGGATGAGCTTACGGATTGTGAGGGCGATGTGCAGGTGGACGGGGCCAACGTGTACAAGCGTGGTAGTACACGTCTCTCGGTCGCCCCGGCTACCCACGAGCAGAGGCCGGTGATTAAACCTGAAGGAGATAGGTAAGTACATTTACCCTTTTTTAGCTTTTGCCTTCAAGTTTGTTCAAATATCTAATGCGTTGACCTTATCATACTGCAGGGGATGGGTACACCCTCTTGGAGTCCGCAGGCCGAACTCCGTCCTTGGTGTGCTTTGCCGGAAAAATTTCCCGGGGTTTGTCAGGTTCCTACACTAGGATTTACCTAGGAGCACTAACAGGCTGCGCAGGCCCCGCCGGAGGATATTATAGATGGTGTCTTGTGCCACACGAGGGCCAAGATGGTGATCAAGAGCTTTTGGGTAAATTATCCTTTTACAGAATCTAAAATTAATAATATAGCTATTTATTGTATTAATCGGTGTTTTCACATTTGATTGCAGACCTTCTATAGGTGTGAGGATGGATATGAGGAGGAGGCGGCCAGGGTTCTCGAGGCCGAGTGTAGGCGGTTACTACAGAACTTGCACCATGAGGCTCGGCCACAAGCTATTCGAGATTACTACGCCACGCGTGGTATTAAGAAGCAGATGAAGGATTGCCGCGGAAGGTTTCTGAAGAAGGAGCAATACATGAAGGTAATTACCTATTCATTCATAGGCGTAGCGCTGAAAATTCTTTCGAATAACTTACAGGTGCCCCCGATATGGTGTGCGGATAAGATGGATTGTTGGGAGGCGTTGGTTGATGAGTGGTGCACAGGGAGCTGGCGAGCCGTCCACGAGAATGCGAAGGATCGGCGTAGCCAAACGGTTGGTGTGCCACACCTTCAAGGCAGCAACAACTTACTTCAGTTTGGACGAAACTGGGTATGTGATTTGCTTCATGATTCATGCAATTCATTCTTGATGCTAATATTTTGTTCCTCTCTTTTAGGCGCATCACAATAAGACTGAGATGCCACACTTGTACGACCTTTATGGCATGGCCCGTACTTCCTCGTACAAGAAGGCGAAGGCATTGTCTGAGTCTGACCTGGATGATCCCAATAACTTCACCAACATATCATCCCACCAGAAGCTCGTGGCATACAGGGACGCGGGGAAGGCTACGAAAGGGGATGACTTTAACCCTAGCCAGGAACCTTTGGATCCAGAGCTGGTGATGATATCTGGTGGCGGGAGGCCCAATGGCTCGATAGCCATTGGAGATGGGATAATTCGTTGTCCACTCACTCTTCCGGAGATCAAGGCGCGCCAGTCGAGCAGCTGTCCTGAGATAACGCGTCGTCCACGGCCAGTCGAACATGCCATCGAGGTTAGTTGTACGGACTAAGAACACTTGCATCCATTTCATTATGTGTGTCACCATAGATCATTACTGTGGTAACGAGGAATGGTGTTTCAGGCTGCTCTTCAGAAAGAGAGAGCGGCAAACCATGCTGCTCTTGAGAAAGAGAGATTGGCAAGCCAGGCTGCTCTTCAGGCTGCTCTTGATGAGAGGGACCAGACCACGACACGATTTCTTGAGGAGGAGAGGGTCCGGAATGAGGCGGGTCAACGGGCCTTGTACGAGCTTTTTGTGGTATGTTTTTTTTCACATTAGCCAAATCATGTGTGTAATGTCTGTTTCAATACTAACTAATACGACCCACTCTTCACGGTCTGTGCGAGAAGAGCGGTCAAGTCCCTCCGCCGATGCCCGTCTTCTCTTCGATTGGCACACTGAGTTTCATTATAAATTAGTATTAATAATTGAGTGTCATCATGCTAACTGAGACATTGCAAAATATCTTTTCTGCAGAATAACTCCCGAGCGGCATCGCACGACCCTTCTCCAGGGAAACCGTCTCTAAACGAAGCCGACGCGAGCAACCGTGGTGTTTCTCCTCCTTGATGACCACTACGGTAAGTTTCTCCTCCAAACATAGCTTGTTTTCCTCTAAAATGAGATAATTAGCCCATTTAGCTCCAAGAAGACATAATTAGGTAATTTAGCTCCAACAAGAGGAGAAGAAATAGGCAAAATGAAAACAAAGAAGAAGAAGAAGAAGAGAAGAAGGAGAAGGAGGAGGAGGAGGAGGAGGAGGAGGAGAAGGAGAAGGAAGAGGAGAAGAAGAAGAAAAGAAGACAGAGAAGAAGAAGGACCTTCTAGTCCTTCTCCTCCTCCTCCTTCTCCTCCTTCTCCTCCTTCTTGATTTCTTCTTCTTCTCCTCCTCCTCCTCTTTCTTCTCCTCTTTCATATTATACTTGCTTTAATTTCCCCAACAATGACATAATTAGCCCATTTAGCTCCAAAATGCCATAATAACCTCAAAATGGCATAAGAACCTTGGTTAGGTCATGAATATTATATACTTAGCTTGTTTTCCTCTAAAATGGGATAATTAGCCCATTTAGCTCCAAAAAGACATAATTAGGTAATTTAGCTCCAACAAGAGGAGAAGAGGAGAAGAAATAGGCAAAATGAAAAGAAAGAAGAAGAAGAAGAAGAAGAGAAGAAGGAGAAGGAGGAGAAGGAGGAGGAGGAGGAGGAGGAGGAGAAGGCCAAGGACCTTCTGGTCCTTCTCCTCCTTCTCCTCCTTCTTCTTGATTTCTTCTTCTTCTCCTCCTCCTCCTCTTTATTCTCCTCTTTCATATTATCCTTGCTTTAATTTCCCCAACAATGACATAATTAGCCCATTTAGCTCCAAAATACCATAATAAGCTCAAAATGGCATAAGACCCTTGGTTAGCTCATGAATATTATATACTTACCTTGTTTTCCTCTAAAATGGGATAATTAGCCCATTTAGCTCAAAAAAGACATAATTAGGTAATTTAGATCCAACAAGAGGAGAAGAGGAGAAGAAATAGGCAAAATGAAAAGAAAGAAAGAAGAAGAAGAAGAAGAAGAAGAGAAGGAGGAGAAGGAGGAGAAGGAGAAGGAGGAGAAGGAGAAGGCCAAGGACCTTCTAGTCCTTCTCCTCCTCCTCCTCCTCCTCCTTCTCCTCCTTCTTCTTGATTTCTTCTTCTTCTACTCCTCCTCCTATTTCTTCTCCTCTTTCATATTATCCTTGCCTTAATTTCCCCAAAAATGACATAATTAACCCATTTAGCTCCAAAATACCATAATAAGCTCAAAATGGCATAAGAACCTTGGTTAGCTCATGAATATTATATACTTAGCTTGTTTTCCTGTAAAATGGGATAATTAGCCCATTTAGCTAAAAAAGACATAATTATGTAATTTAGCTCCAACAAGAGGAGAAGAGGAGAAGAAATAGGCAAAATGAAAAGAAAGAAGAAGAAGAAGAAGAAGAAGAGAAGGAGGAGGAGGAGAAGGCCAAGGACCTTCTAGTCCTTCTCCTACTCCTCCTTCTCCTCCTTCTTGATTTCTTCTTCTTCGCTCCTCCTCCTCTTTTTTCTCATATTTCATATTATCCTTCCTTTAATTTCCCCAACAATGACATAATTAGCCCATTTAGCTCCAAAATACCATAATAAGCTCAAAATGGCATAAGAACCTTGGTTAGCTCATGAATATTATATACTTTGCTTGTTTTCCTCTAAAATGGGATAATTAGCCCATTTAGCTCAAAAAAGACATATTTAGGTAATTTAGCTCCAACAAGAGGAGAAGAGGAGAAGAAATAGGCAAAATGAAAAGAAAGAAGAAGAAGAAGAAGAAGAAGAGAAGGAGGAGAAGGAGGAGGAGGAGAAGGCCAAGGACCTTCTAGTCCTTCTCCTCCTCCTCCTTCTCCTCCTTCTTGATTTCTTCTTCTTCCCTCCTCCTCCTCTTTCTTCTCATATTTCATATTATCCTTGCTTTAGTTTCCCCCACAATGACATAATTAGCCCATTTAGCTCCGAAATACCATAATAAGCTCAAAATGACATAAGAACCTTGGTTAGCTCATGAATATTATATACTTTGCTTGTTTTCCTCTAAAATGGGATAATTAGCCCATTTAGCTCAAAAAAGACATATTTAGGTAATTTAGCTCCAACAAGAGGAGAAGAGGAGAAGAAATAGGCAAAATGAAAAGAAAGAAGAAGAAGAAGAAGAAGAAGAGAAGGAGGAGGAGGAGGAGGAGGAGAAGGCCAAGGACCTTCTAGTCCTTCTCCTCTTCCTCCTTCTCCTCCTTCTCCTGCTTCTTCTTGATTTCTTCTTCTTCCCCTCCTCCTCCTCTTTCTTCTCCTCTTTCATATTATCCTTGCTTTAATTAACACAACAATGACATAATTATCTCATTTAGCCCCAAAATACCATAATAAGCTTAAAATTGCATAAGAACTTTGGTTAGCTCATGAATATTATATACTTTGCTTGTTTTCCTCTAAAATGGGATAATTAGCCCATTTAGCTCAAAAAAGACATAATTAGGTAATTTAGCTCCAACAAGAGGAGAAGAGGAGAATAAATAGGAAAAATGAAAAGAAAGAAGAAGAAGAAGAAGAAGAAGAAGAGAAGAAGGAGAAGGAGGAGGGGGAGGAGGAGAAGGCCAAGGACCTTCTAGTCCTTCTCCTCCTCCTCCTTCTCCTCCTTCTCCTCCTTCTTCTTGATTTCTTCTTCTTCCCCTCCTCCTCCTCTTTCTTCTCCTCTTTCATATTATCCTTGCTTTAATTAACCCATTTAGCTCCAAAATACCATAATAAGGTAAAAATGGCATAAGAACCTTGGTTAGCTCATGAATATTATATTCTTAGCTTGTTTTCGACTAAAAATGACATAATTAGCTGAAAAACATCATATTTTGTTCTTCTTGTGACTTCATTATTCACATGTTTGCAGATTGGATATACTACATGCATGGAAGCTGGCATTCATGGAGTTGAACAATGTCGATGGATGAACTTTATATGTATATCATCTAGTTTTCATTTGAGTTGATGAACAATGTCGAACTATATGTATATGTATATATGGATAAATAGTGCAATACTTTGTATGTTGGTTCTTTGGATATATGGGGATGTACATTGATTTATATGTATATCATATATGTGTGATGAATTATATATATGTGTTGGCAAGTATATGTGTGGTGAATTATATAAATGTGCTGTCAAATATATATATATATATGTGCTGTGAAATAATATAAAACAAAAACAGGTACTATACGGGCTCTTTGCCGTCTGCCAGCTGATGGCAAACACCTGTGCCATCAGCTAGCAGATGGCAAAGGTGCCACATGGCACCCAGCTATGCATCCTGGGTGTCTATATAGTCTCTTTGCCGTCAGCCTCTAGGGTGGGCAGACGGCAAAGAAGAGGGCACACAGGAGGGGGGCAAGGAGGGAGGCAGACGGCAAAGAGTGGAGGGGGGGAGAGGCAGACGACAAAGAGTGGAGGGGGGGAGGGGAGGAGTAGGCAGACGGCAAAGATGGAGGGGGGAGGCAGACGACAAAGATGGAGGGGGGGAGGGGAGGAGTAGGCAGACGACAAAGATGGAGGGGGAGGCAAACGACAAAGCCTCCATTAACCCCTAACGGAGGGAACGCCTGTCGGGTGCCGTCTCGAGCACTTTGCCGACTACTCCTAAGGTAAGCTGACGGCAAAGAGCTTTGCCTTCCGCTTTGGGGGGCAGACGGCAAAGAAGGTCCTGTGCCGTCGTAGGCTGACGCCGAAATTTTGCCGGCTGTGAGAATCTTTGCCGTCTGTGATTTTGTCTTTGCCGTCCGGGATTTTGTCTTTGCCGTCTGTGATGGCAGACGGCAAAGAAGCTGATTCCTGTAGTGCCCTTAGCATGTGACGATTGCTTCCACCTCATACTAGCCAAAACTCCCGCACTAAGTAGAGATACTACTTGTGCATCCACAAACCTTCAACCCAGTTTTGCCACGAGAGTCCACCATACCTACCTATGGATTGAATAAGATCCCTCAAGTAAGTTTTCATTGGTGCAAGCAATAAAAATTGCTCTCTAATATGTATGATCTATTAGTGTGTGGAAAATAAGCTTTGTACGAACCTGTGATGAGGAAGTCATAAAAGCGACAGACTGCATAATAAAGTTCTTTATCACAGGAGGCAATATAAAGTGACGTTCCTCCACACTAAGAGGACACGCATCCAAACCTCAAAAGCGCATGACAACCTCTACTTCCCTCTGCGAAGGGCCTATCTTGTACCTTTACTTTTTGCCCTTGAAAGAGTTATGGTGATCTTCACCAATTCCTTATCTCGCATTTATCTTGGCTAACGTCATATGGTTGGGAAAGATCTATATTCATATGTCAACTTGGAAGTAAGTATTCATGAATTATTATTGTTGACATTACCCTTGAGGTAAATGGTTGGGAGGCAAAACTATAAGCCCATATCTTTCTCTTTGTCCAGCTGAAACTTTGATCTCATGAGTACCACGTGAGTTGTAGCAATTGTAGAGAACGAAAGGATGATTGAGTATGTGGATTTGCTTTACAAGCTGTTATTTGACTCTTTCCGATGTTGTGATAAATTGGAATTTCTTCAATGACTAAAGGCTATCGATTGTTACTTCTCGGTAAGGTTCTGGATCCATGCTTTACTTTGTGAAGGAATTGTCACTTTAGCATAAGAGTTCATATGATGGTATTGCGGTTTTGATCATGATCATGATGCCTGCATGTTCGTATCTTGTTTTGTCGACACCTCTGTCCCTAAACATGTGGGCTTGTTTATTGATCTAGGCTTTCGCTTGAGGACAAGCGAGGTCTAAGCTTGAGGGAGTTGATACGTCCATTTTGCATCATGTTTTCATGTTGATATTTATCGCTTCTTGGGCTGTTATTTCACTTCACGGTACAATACTTATGCCTTTTCTCTCTTATTTTGCAAGGTTTACATGAAGAGGGAGAATGCCGGCAGCTGGAATTCTGGCCTGAAAAAGGAGCAAGTTTGAGATGCCTATTCTGCGCAACTCCAAAAACCGTGAAAATCAACGTGGATTTTTTTGGGGATTTATAGAAAATACTGGGCCGAAGAAGTGCCGGAGGGGCGCCAGCAGGGGGCCACAAGCCTGCTAAGCGTGACCACCCCCTGGCCGTGCCTAGGGGGCTTGTGGGCTCCCAGCTGGCCCACCGGCTCCTCCCTTTTGCTACAAGAAGGGTTTCGGTCTAGAAAAAAAATCAAGAGGAGGCTTTTCGGAGGATTCTCCACCGCCACGAGGCGGAACTTGAGCAGAACCAATCTAGAGCTCCGGTAGGACGATCCTGCCGGGGAAACTTCCCTCCCGGAGGTGGAAATCTTCGCCATCATCATCACCAACACTCCTCTCATCGGAGGGGACTCATCACCATCAACATCTTCATCAACACCATCTCATCTCCAAACCCTAGTTCATCACTTGTAACAAATTTCCGTCTCACGACTCCGATTGGTACTTGTAAGGTTGCTAGTAGTGTTAATTACTCTTTGTAGTTTATGCTAGTTGGATTACTTGGTGGAAGAGTTTATGTTCATATCCTTGATTCTACTCATTACCTCTTTGGTCATGAATATGATTATGCTTTGTGAGTAGTTACTTTTGTTCCTGAGGACATGGGATAAGTAGGAAGTAGTAAGTAGATGATGGGTTGCTAGAGTGACAAAAGCTTAAACCCTAGTTTATGCGTTGCTTCGTAAGGGGCTGATTTGGATCCACTAGTTTAATGCTATGGTTAGCCTTTGTCTTAATTCTTGTTTTGTAGGTGCGGATGCTTGCGAGAGGGGTTAATCATAAGTGGGATTGTTGTCCAAGTAAGGGCAGTACCCAAGCTCCGGTCAACCCACATATCAAACTATCAAAGTAACGAACGTGAATCATATGAACTTGATGAAAACTAGCATGACAGAAATTCCCGTGTGTCCTCGGGAGCGTTTTTCCTCCTATAAGACTTTGTCCAGGCATGTCCCTTGCTACAAAAGGGATTGGTCCACTTTGCTGCACTGTTGTTATTTTTATTACTTACTACTTGCTACGAATTATCTCACCACACAACTACTTGTTACCAATAATTTCAGTGCTTGCAGATATTACCTTGCTGAAAACCACTTGTCAGATCCTTCTGCTCCTCGTTGGGTTCGACACTCTTACTTATAGAAAGGACTACGATTGATCCCTTATACTTGCGGGTCATCACTGACGTCTGAAGAGCTTCGGCTGATTCCACGATGTTGAGTACTCATAACTTCTCCCACGTGAAGGTGAGTGTGAAAATGTCTACAACCAACTGATATCATATACCCAAATCCATTAGCATTTTAATTAACACGTCGTCACATCCATGAAGGAATACACCCGCAACACACCATTCATGTTCCCAGTAGCACGGTCAATTAACGGTGTGGTTCTAATATCAGAGGGATCCGAGGTATCACCCTCGATGGATTTCGAACGATGTAACCATCAAGGTGACCAACGGCGAATCACCCTCAATGTTACACTTGATGGGTTGTACGACAAAGTCATTATCGGAGGCGGTGAAGGAGGAATCACCCTCCGAGAACCACCGACGGTCAACTACACTGTAGAGCTAAAATTAGAGTATGTAACGAGGTGTCACCCTCGGTACTCGATAGTAGCGCTACGACATCATACAACTAAGGGGGTGCGAGTGATGTGACGGGCCATGGCTCGTCGATCTGTTGATCGAGACTTCGACGGTAGAGCGGGGGCAACAGGGCTAATGAGTCAAAATGGGATCATTGCTACATCTATACTAAGTAGTTTAAAGTGTCGTACAGTAAGGTAGCAGTTCATCAAAAACAGACTATGCAGCAGATATAGGAGCTAACTACAACAGTAGCAAAATCTAATGCAAGCATGAGAGAGAAATAAATAGGCGATATAGGAATAATCAAGGGGGTTTTGCTTGCCTTGTTGCTCTATGGCAAAGGGCTGGTCGTCAAGAGAGTAGTTGTACCCGGCAGCAGTGTCAGACTTAGGGTCTACTGGGGAGAAGAGGGGGACGAAACAATAAATATAAAGCATAGATACAACCCGATGCATGACATGGCAATATGCAGGGCTAGGCATGAGCTAACGCAGTACCACCCGTCATAGACGGATCGGGAAAATATCTACGATATTTCACGAGTCTCTGGCTAGTATCGGACAGGCAAAATAGAGGGAAAAGTTCCGTGTTCGCTATGATAGAGACGCGTGACAAACGAACAGATAGCGTATCCGGGTTCGTCTCATTTTTATGATCAACTTTCATGTACAAATTATTTTCATCCACATTACGATTTATTTTATATTAATTTCTAGTTTTTTTTTATTTAGGAATTAAAAAGATTTAGATAAATTCAATATTTAGTTATGACATCAGCAAGATGTCATGCTCACATCAACAGTCAAGAGTGGGGGTTGACTCGTCAATTTGACGAGTGGGCCCCACCTGCCATAGACACATTTTAAATAGGTTTAATTTACATTAATCAGATTAAATTAAGGGGGGTTGGACCCATGTGTCATTCCCTACTTAATTAAAGTAATTAACATGTTTTAATTTATTTAGCTTAGGTTTAATTAACCTAATTAATCATCCAAATTAATTACCCTAATTAAGTAATTTTATTAAATTGGAGAAAATTAAATTAGGGCTTTAACTAATCATTAATTAATATTAATTAACTAAGTAACCAATTAATTAATTAATTTAATTATTCATTTTAATTCCTTTTTTTAATCTTTGTTAAGGGGGCTTGGGCCCTCTCTATTATATGGATAGGGGAGGTGTTAGTGGGGCCTAATCCCCACTAACCCAATCGGAGGCAGGAGGGGGGGCTGGGGCCGCACGGCTCACAGAGGAGCCGGCGGCCATGGCCAGGCGGCGCGTGGCCGGTGGGGGAAGCGGTGGCCGGAGCGGGAGACGAAGCCAGCCGAGGGGGGGCGGGGCAGCGTGTTGGTAGCGCGGGGGGTCTCACACGGGGTGGGTGATGTGCGTCGTAGGAGGGGCGTGCCACCGGGGGAGGGGCGCACGGTGTCGGGGCTTGGGTGGGGTGGCCAGGGTGCGCGGTGGGTGCGGCCTCCAGGGGAGGCTACTGGAAGGCGCGTGGCGGTCGGGGGCGCATGGGGTCGTGGTGGAGCACACCGGCCGGAGGGGTGGAAGAGGGAGGAGGAGAGGAGGGTCGTCGTCGGGGCCTCACCGGCGGTGAAGGGGAGGAGGTGGCGAGCCTCGGTGAGGTCCGACGGTGAAGGGGGCACGGGAGGTGCACGATGCGGAGAAGGCGGTCGGAGGGGGCACCGCGGGATCTAGCCGGCGCAGGGGTGGGTAGGGACAGCCGCCAGGGGGAGGGGGGGAGGTGAGGGGGAGGGAAAGAATGGGGAGAGTGGGGGTGGGTAGGGTTAGTATGGGGCTTTTATACCCCTGTGATGTATAGTGCGCTCGTTGGAGCTGGTTGGGCCGGTTGGGGCGAGTTGGGCTGGCTCGGGCCAACCCAATGGGGGTGGTTTTTTTTACCCTTTTCTTTTTCATTTAATTTCATTTTGGTTGTTTTATTTATTTGTTTGAGAACATCCTTTTGAAATTGGTGGATCTGATCCATTATTTATTTGGCAAAATTTTGCACTATCAGAACAAGTTTTTGAAGACCTTTAGAATTTATTTAGAATTGATTTAATGCAAATGGCATTTATTAATAATTCTTAGCCACAGTTTTAATTTTTTCGGGATACTAAAATACTTGGCAAAATATTGGTTTCAATTTTATAAGTACTTGGGAATTATTTGCAACCTAAGCATGATTTTTGAAGTTTGCATAACTATTAAATGCACTTTTGAAATGAATTTTAATAGCAAAATAATTTGAATTAGAGTTGATTTCAACCATGGTCACAATTGGATTAGCAAAAGCATCGGCTTAATCTCGGCCTTCAGTGTGTAGCTTAATTACAATGATTACTGTAACATAATCTGGGGATGTCACATAAGCTTAGGAACACCGTCCAAAGAAACTATTCTTGACGTGTACAACTCTGCTAGGTGAGCTGCCGAGACATATTCCCTGATTGGAAGGAAGTGGGCAACTTTAGTCGTCTTTTCAATGACCAAAAAGATGGCATCATTGCCCCTCTTGGACTTAGGAAACCCAGTGACAAAATCCATCTCCACATGATCGAATTTCCACTCGGGTATAGGTAAAGGATGAAGAAGACCTCCTGGATGTTGATGTTCCACCTACACTTTGCGACACACATCACACTCGTTCATAAAATAAGAAATCACACATTTCATGTGAGTCTACCAGAAGTTTTGCTTAGGATCTTGATACATATTAGATTTGCCTGGATGTATCGAGAGGTGAGAATTGTTGGTTTCATCGATGAATACTTTTCTAAGCAATCCTTTTGGAACCACGAGGTTGTCCTCGAAAAACGAAGTGTATTTTTCATCAAACTGGAAGCACTAATACTTTGGAATGCTCTTTGCGAACCTATTGATACTTCTCCAATGTATCTACTTTTCCAAACTCTTTTGCCCTTGATTTGTACTCTAATTTGCACGATTTGAATGGAACTAACCCGGACTGATGTTGTTTTAAGCAGAATTGCCTTGGTGTTATTTTTGTGCAGAAATAAAAGTTCTCGGATTGACTTGAAAATTTACGGAGATATTTTTTAGAATTAATAAAAAATATTTGCGAAATAATCAACCGGAGAGGTGCCACCACCTGGCCACAAGCCTGCAGGGCGCGCCCCTGGCTTATGGGGCCCATGTGGCTCCTCTGACCTCGTTTCCACTCCTATACATTCCTATTCGAGGAGAAAAAAATCAGAGAGAAGAGATCATCACGTTTTACGATACAGAGTCGCTGCCACCTCCCTCTGGCTTTCCCGTGTAAATAGTTTTTCTTCCTTCTGTGGGTCGTAAGGAGAAGACCACGATCACATGCTGACTGGCTCTCATATTCATTATCGTTTATCTATCAGAGAGGCCATACTACCTTGTCTTCTCCTTTGAGTTATTGCTTGTATATTCCAGCTTAGTCCAATGTACGTACAGTCTTATTATTATTATTCAAACCGTTCTGTCGTGCAAGTGAAAGGCAATAATGACGATATATGATGAAGTGACAGAGGTGGAGAAAAGCTGGAATGAACTCGACCTATTTTGTTTTTACAAATATGATTAGCTCATCATTCTGGATTGAGCTCCTTATGGATTGAACATGTTTGCAATGCAAATTAGAGATCATTTTTACTTATGCCATGCTTAATTAGCTAGGAGTGAATAATGGTTTGTCTTGGGTGCCAACATGCATATTAAAATGGTTACTTTGCAGTATGATAGAATGGTATCCTTCTCCGAATGATTCGAGTGGGTTGACTTGACACATGTTCACGCATGTAGTTGAAACAAAACCAACACAGCATCCATGATGTTTATATTCATGGTGATTTATATCCTACTCATGCTTGCATTCAGTGTTGGTTAATCTCAAAGCATGTTTATGACTGTTGTCGCTCTCTAGTTGGTTGCATCCCAGTCTCTTGCTAGCATCCACTTGTACTAAGCAAAAATACTGCTTGTGCATCCATTTCCATAAACCAAAATTTGTTCCATATTGGTCCAGCATATCTACCTATATGCGGTATTTACCTGCCGTCCCAAGTAAATTTGCATGTGATATTGGCATTGATGAGCATCTGAATGTATGGAGCATATCCACATGATCTCTTCTGGTCTACAACAGTTCTCCTGACAGTGTCAACAATCAAATCCATCACTTTGAAGCGAGTGTGGTTGTCTAGATGATGCAACATGTAGATGGAATAGCCTCTAACCATTTTTTCATCACCTCATGTGGGCATCAGGGTGTGTTTCAAGATCGTGTTTGTAGTAGTTATTCCTGCTTGCAAGAAATAGACAGAGCCAAGCTTGTGAGATGGCAGATAGTCATGGGGCACTGGCTTGTACATGTTAGCCATGGAGTTGTGATTCATTTTAGGATCTAGATACACATCGAAGTCCTCTTCTCATGATTTTGGAGCACCAATGAGAGTAGCCCAATCTTCAATTGTGGCTTGATATCTATGGACATCAGTGTTGGGTATATAACCCCGCTGTATAACCCACCCTATTGGATTGGGTACTGTTATGGTGGCTCAATGATATGATCAAGATGAGCCTTGACATGCCAGGCTGGAGATGTAAGGAGGGTCACCAAGATGAGCCCGTTGGCAGCCCAGGACATGAAGATGGCGATTCAAGGCCCACAAGGTGGAAGGTTACCAGGAGTTTCCTTGCTTGAGGAGCAAGGCGAGTTAGAGATATACCGGGTCACGAATCATAACGTGACATGGACCCTTGTAAACCTAGTGGCTCGAAGTGTATATAAAGGCGAGTCTCGAGGGCCGACAGACTTAAGTTACAATCCATCGAGAGCTAGTTCAAGCGAATCCGCACCCTTGTAACCGATTTCACCAGCAATACACACAAAGCGAGACATAGGCTTTTACCTCCATCGGAGGGGCCGAACTTGGGTAAACTCGTCTCTCGTTGCCGATCAACCCCTTTGAGTTGCCACATAGGTGCAATGGCCTCATCATTAAGTCCTTTCACGAGGACATCTATTGTGAAAAAACCATGATAGTTGGCGTCCACCATGGGGCCTACGCACGTTGGAGTTGCGTTCTCAAAGGGAGCCCTTCCAGGGTTTGGAAGCTACGCGGTTGGTTTGATGACCAAGAGCCGTCGTGGAAAGTGCTATATCGACAATTCGAACTAGGGTCCTGAGGCCGATTCAATTGGGTCTGGTTACTGGCTCCCCTTTGGCAAGATATACGTCTTCTTCGGCAAAATCGGCGAGTCTATCCCCGAGCCGGACATCTGCACCGATATCATTGATCCTGCTCGGCTCACTCAACCTGCCTAGCATCAAGAAGGGCGGCGTCACGTCTTTGTGGGCTCCACGAAAGGGATCAGCCTCCTAGATGAGCCAGCGATCGGTGATGATACCCCTGTAAACTCTGATGGCGAGTCATCCATGGGAGACACGGAGTCGATCTGCCCCCTCTATGATGGGAGGCTTGGGGGCTTCCTGAGGCGGAAATCTCTGAAGAATTGCAAGAGCCGCCCCGCCAAGTCACCATCTATATGGCACGGGCTGCGGCGGCTCACGGTCTGCCACAAAACAGCCGCCGCCAATGGAGTCAGTGGGTTTGGCAAGACGCTGGCTCAAGCCATGATGAATTTGATGGGGGTGATGTCAAAACTTGTTGCAACCCCAGTTACCGCTGAAAATCAGGAGGAGATCAACGCGGAGTTATCAAAGCTTAGTGAGGAGATTGCTAAAGTACAACGGGAGATTGACGTCGAGAACACCCGGATGGCAGAACTACATGCACGAATCAATGATGAGTCGGAGCGGTTGAAGGCTCAGGCTTGGCAGCTCGAGCATCGTCAAAACACCTCCGACGCGGTAAACCAAAGGAGATATTAGACTCACCTTCCGGCTGATCTTGACCTGGCTCGCGTGTTTGATAGGTTGGGTCGGCACAGCCTCCATCGGCCCCGTCGCCGACTCAGCGGTTCCAAAGACCGCAGGGCCACTTCTCCAACCTTGTTGATAATAAGCTAGCTGCCACACGTAATCTAGAGTTGCTCCCCATCCATGGAAACACCTCGATCGAGGTAAAGTCCATGAACGCCATCAAGATGCTGAAGACTGCAGTGGTCTAACAGGCGCAATTTTGTTATAGTCATGATCGGTAGCACTCCACTCCGCATGCCAGCCACACCAAGAGTCGCTATGAGGAGTCTCCAGCAATTTCCAGCAGCGGTCACCGACAACAGTCTCAAGTTAACCCACCTGGGTCTCCGATGTCGAATGCCTAGGAGCCCATGAACACGGCCCGTGCCGCTCGTCACGCGGAAGCAGACACAGCGGCGGCACTGGCAGCTCAGGGGATTCTGACTTACCCTCAGTCCACGCATGTGCATGGCGAGTCAAGCGGAAGGACCGTTGGGGTCCCTATTTAACTTTTTCTCTTCACAATGAGTGCATGCCAAAGGATTTAAAAGGACCTCGCAAGGTGCCTAACTACACGGTGGATCTTAAGCCTGCCGCATGGATTGGGAGTTACGAGCTCGCTATGGACATGCTTGATGCGAGTGATGCGGTGTGTGCCAAGTACCTTACAAGGATGCTGGAGGGGCCAGCTCGAACATGGTTGAAAAACCTACCACCCAATTCCATAAACACTTGGGCAGAGTTGAAGGAGTGGTTCATTAAAATTTCCGATCAACCTACAAGCGCCTAATGACGATTGTGGATTTGCAGCACTGCATTCAACGCAACGACGAGTCGGCTCACCACTGGACACGCTGGGTTGCAGAAATCATTCATTCATCAGATGGTATCAGTGTCGCCCAGGCTATCCTCATCTTAAAGAAGAATTGCCATTTTTAGCCGCTGGTAATGAAGCTTGGTCGATTGAAGCAAAAGCTATTGGACATGGCGAGTTAATGGATACTCTCACCAGATATGTTGAGTCGGATGGCACGAATGACGCTGGTTTAGACGATGACGAGACCAATAAGGGTAAGAAAAGTGATAGCACCAAGGGGTCAAACTCAGAATCCCGGATGCAATGGTAATCCGGGGGGACAAGGAAAGCGGAGACACCCAGACGGCGGGTCTGACCTGGTATCCAACACCAACACCAGTTTTAGGAACCAACGACGGGCGCTCAACCTTACAACGGGAGGAGGCCATGCAATTATGAGGAGATGCTTAAAGCACCTTGTCCCTAGCATAGTACCTGGATCTTCTAGCAACTCATTCCTGGGAAGATTGTTTTGTTATGCAAGAGTTCCAGCTACAAGCTTCAAGGGGTAATCAAGGAGGCAATGGTGACGGACGGCCGGGCTAGCATGGTCCTGGCGGGTCACATGGGGGCTCGTCCGGTGTTTTCCCTAGATCCCGTTTTCAAAGTCCGAGCAGTTCAGGCAATGGTAGCGGTTAGTAGCCCGGCTAGAATAACCAGCAACATAATGACCAAGGCGGGTTTCAGAGCAACCCCAAGCAGTTAAACAGCGGTCAGTACCACGTCTTCACTGCCAGCACTTGTAGGCGGGATAAAAAAACTCAAGCAAAGAGTCGCCAATATGGCTGAGCCGGCTGTTCCCAAATACCTCAATTGGTCTGAGCAGCCAGTCACTTGGAGTAGGGACGATCACCCACCCCGGGTTGATAACCCCGACGACATAGCTCTAACCATTGCACCACATGATGGAGGATACACCCTCACAAAGGTTCTCATGGATGGGGGAGCAACATTAATATCCTATATTATTGTAATGCCCCAGATATAACCCTTGCTATTTTGGGAACCTTTCCTATTTTGGAACCATGTTTTCATGCTATAAGAGTTATCATTTCATGTGGTTTGGATTGTGTCTCCATCTTGCATCATGGCATTCATTGCATTCATGGTAATCCCTTTGTGTTGATGTTGTTTGACCCATGATGAATACTAGTGTGCTTGTGTATGGTGTGGTGATATTTTCAAACTAGGTTGCTTTCAAACTAGGCTTCAAAACCCCCTTCTCCATTATTATTTTGAACTCATGAATTAACTTGTTTAAAACCTGTTTTACAAATGTTGATCATTTGTTGTTTTATGTTGTGTGTGAAGGGGTATTGACTTGGGGTTTTAAAACTTAAGTTAAATGGGGCTTGATTTACAAAAACAGTATATTAAATTCCGTTTTGAATTTAATTTAGTTGCTCCAAAAATCTGTTTTTTATTTTTGTCAAATAGGGCATAATTCCCTTATGCCCTAAGTATTTTTATTTTGTTTTCTCGAAACCCCTATGTGGGTGTGTGCATTTCGTTTGAGGGTTGCTATTTAAAAA
Organism: Hordeum vulgare subsp. vulgare; assembly: GCF_904849725.1. Taxonomy (NCBI): domain Eukaryota; kingdom Viridiplantae; phylum Streptophyta; class Magnoliopsida; order Poales; family Poaceae; genus Hordeum; species Hordeum vulgare. Next base: position 389,984,331 of record NC_058521.1, read on the forward strand.
TGAGTAAAACCCTTAATTTATTTTTCTCTGTTATCTGGCGCCATCTGGGCGGGCTACCTCCTTCCCCTGGACCATCTCCTTCTTTCCTCGCGCGCAGCCTACCCCACTACTGTCTCCCTCCTCGGGCTGTCGTCACTGCGTACGACCGAAGCTCCACCATCGATCCTTCCCCCCCTTCGATATTGCGGTTCCAAGCGCGCCTCCCGAGGCCATTTAAGCAGCCAGGCAGCGTCCTAGCAAACCTAGGGCTCCATTTTCCTCCTCCTCTCCTCTCTGGCGCCGTCGGGGGCAATCCCGAGCAACCCCATCGCCATGGCCGGCTCCTATTGAGCTTGTCGCTAGCAGATCGGCACCCCGTCTTCTTCCCCGACCAGACCAGGAGCACGCGGTGGACGTGGGAGTTCCGTTCCCGAGGAGAATGCGTGACAGGAGCTGCTACGTCGATGTCCTCGACGATCTCCTCTTCTTCCACTCTGGCGGCCTCTTCTGCAGCACCTCGTCGTCGGCACCTGCTTCCTCCACGACGAGCCCCTCTCCTCGGCACCCTAAGAGACGCGTGTGTTCCCTCTGTTCCCCTCTCCGTTAGAAGCTTCCGAGTTGTGAGCTCGAGGCGTGTCATAGTTGCACCGGTAGGTTGATGCAACTGCGGCCGCTGCTTGCTGTTGCTTGTGCATGGGCGTAGATCCTCTGCTTCGTGACCGAAGCATCCCTCTCGCAGACGTAGAGTAGCCGTAGTAGACCTCGCAGGTGTATCGTATGCGTGTAGGACGACCCGCTCCAGTAAGCCTCGTCGCCGGCGCCTCTCTGCAAAAGAAGAGCAAGGCCGCCCTTTTTTCTTGCTTACCTGGTTTGAGATCGCCCTCTAGGACAGTAGGATCGCACCAGAACAACTGGTTTGACCCCTGCGCGCAGATCGGCGTGACACAGGTTCATTCCCCGCAGGGCCCTTTTTATTTCTGTGTTTCGCTGGTCGTAGTTGCCGTCAGATCTAGCTTACCTTGTTGTCTCCCTCTCCTTTGTCGAGAGCCGAAGGGTAGCCTAGTGGTGTCTGTTGGTGTAGCAGTGCTAGAGGTCATGTGTTCGAATCCAGGGGCCTCCCCATTTTATTTTGCTTCCCTTGTTTATTTTTTTCCTTTTTCCTTTTCTTGTGCAGAAAGTTATACCTTGTTTTTATTTTAGCAAACTAGGGTATGTATTTCATTTAATGCTTAGTATGTGTGTGCATGAGAGGTGGTGTGCACTAGTGTGTATGTGTGTGTGCACATGAGTGAGTGTGTGCACACATGCGAGTGTGTGTGTGTGCATGTGGGTGCACATATGCACGTGTGCAAGAGGGTCTAACTCTCAAGTTGCACCCCTCCTTGTAGTGTTTTAGTGAGTGTGCATGGTGTGTGTGTGTGAGAACATATATGTGTGTGTATGTGCTCATGCAAGTGTGTGTGGTTGCATGGGTGCATATGCACTTGTGCATGAGGGATAACCCCTCATGCTTGCCACATTGGAGTGACGTGGTTCTGTGTGGAGCTTGTGTGGTGCATTTGTAGGTGTAGGAGTGTGTGGTATGATTCCACATGTCCATGTGCATGAGTGTGTGTGCTCATGTGCATGTGTTTGCTCATGGTGTGGGTGTGATCATGGGGGTGTGTGGATGAACACATCCCTACTTGTGATTATTTATGTTTCGAAGGCTATGCCTAGTTACAATGATCTTGTCCTAGTGCAAGTGCATGTGTAGGATAACTTTTACATGTGATATTGTTCCTATATGTCATATTGGATTCTAGGTGTGTTTTCGAGCTAGCTTTGTGCCTAGATGTTACATGCAAGTACCCATGTATTACATATGATTTTGGTGTAGAATCATCCCAGGAATCCATTGGTGCAATCAGATTTCACTTTACAGCAACTTCATAAAACTATTATTTTCTGTCTTGAAGCCATGTTTAGTGCTTTGTATTAGGTGATGCTTTGACCCTAGAGGATGAATCCTTGATTTAGTGGTAGTGGGTGAACCCCTCTACATCATGGGGTCTTTGTTTTGCTCATAGGAATTTGTATGCACCTATTGTGCCTTGTCAAAGTTGACACTTGGGTGAAACTGACCGCTTTGTGAGAATCTGTGATTTTCATTAAGTCTGAGAATCTGATGTTATTTTCTTCCCCTGTTGTCTTGGTTGCATTAGCTCCTGTGTTGGGAATCAGCCCATGCAACACAATAAAGTTTGTGAGATTTTGTGTTTGTCTAGCTCCCTGTCAAATTGCATGCTTATACACTTCCAGTAGATATCATTTTGGAGGCTGCCAAAATGCTTCAGAGCATAAGCAGCCGGTGAAAATCTGTGAATTTCACTAAGTCCCATAATATGTGATATTTTGTCCAAGTTAGTGCCTGTAGATCTGCTCATGTGTGATTCCTTTGTATTAACTTCTTGCACAGGGTTGTAGAGCTTTTGAATGGCTTTTGCCTCATATCTTGTTTGGTTCATTTGGATGGTTGTAGCTACTTTAAATATTGTAGACAAACTGCTATGATGCTGTTAAAAACAAATTGCTTGTTTTTTTGATTATAAGCTTGTGTGGGTATTGTTCATGGTGTGGTGTGTTTCCATGCCCCACCCAACTTATATTTTGGTGCTTGATCATGTGGCAACCTGGTAACACCAGGGGAGTGCCATTGGAGTGTGTTTGTGGTTGATTTGAACCGTAGGTCTCCATATCTTGTTTTGTAGTTTCCGGTTGATCCGTAGCTCCATTCTCTATGTTCTTTATATGTTTTTGCGTCGGTTTCTCATGATGCACATGATCATGCCATCATCATGCGTGTCAAGATAACTTAATATGAGGTTCTGTCCAGAATTCAATTAACTCAACTAATGCATCTGAAAGTGACTAGAATAGTGATGCATGCTTCCTTCTTCACACATGCATCATATTTTTTGTTGCATCATGTTGTGTTTGGGCTCATTGGCTGTTATTTTATCTTGGGTAGCATCGGGATCGGAGAGCAAGTATGTGGATTCTGGAGAGTACGTGCAGGAAGATCAAGATCAGTTCCAAGATGAAGACATCACAGGCAAGATGACCGTGGCCTTGATACCATATCTAGCTTTGTTATTCTTAGAATCACGTTTCCTTTGATACATGCTTGCTGCCTACCACTTGAAATATATGCCACCTGTCATTGCCATGAAACCCGAACACCTCCCTCTCCTAGTAAATGTTGTTTGGCCAAGTAGGCTTGCTGAACATCTAATGAGTAGCTTTGCTAGTTGCAGGTGCCAGTTGTCTCATGTGATAACATGAATATTTTGATATCATTATGTTAATCCGCTATTTAATTAATGCACCTATATACTTGCTAAATGACGGAAGGCCTAGCCTTTACCGGGTGATTTGTTCTGTTGTTGTCGCCTTAGTTTCAGCTACCGGTGTTTGATTCCATAACTGATTGCTCCTAACACGGTCGGGGTTGTTATGGGGACCCCCTAAATAAATTGTGTAGTGTTAAGGCTTGTGCGGCAGGAACCAACAATGGTTTTAATCTGCTAATCACCTAATAATAATTTGCATAGGGAATAGCTACCCCGAGGATTTAATCAACAACCCAGGCCAGTGCTCCTCATGAGTGTTGGTCCAAATTGGGCAGACCGCGGGGCCACCACAAGGAAACTTGAGGTTTGGTTCCCTGTAGGCTTTCCCATCCGCCGTGTCCTGAGAACGAGATAAACGGCTCCTATCGGGTTCGTTGACAGGTCGGGAGGTCCTGCTAGATTTGTCTTACCTTAGCGATATATCTTGCGTATAGGAATCCAGTGAAACTTTGGGTCTCCTCAAAGTTGAGGTTTTCCTCTCAGGAATCCGACGAGATCACGAGTTTCGTGATAGAGGATTACTTTGCGGCCCGTGGCAGTTTGTGATGGACTAGTTGGAGCACCCCTGGAGGGTTTAATCTTTTGGAAAGCTGTGCCCGCGGTTATGTGGCAAACATGGATAATTTGTTAACATCCAGTTCTAGACAACTTAAAGTAACTCTAACAAAACTGCCAACTGTGTGCGTAACCGTGACTGTCCCCTTCGAAGACCACTCTTCGATCGGGAACACGGTGGGGTTATGTTTGACGTAAGTAGGTGTTCAAGATCACTTAGTGATCATCTAGTCCTCGATCGCTCGCGTAGACCACCATATCAATTACTCTTATCATCGTAAGTTAGCCACCATATATGCTCAGGTTGCTGCAAACCCACACACTAAACCTTCCTCACCTAATAACTTGACTACATTCGATACCGAGGTCATTCGATTGCTCAGTCCCCGTGGCTCACAAATTACTACAAAACCCATCAGGTACAGGTACGCCCGACGTAGGAGATCCTGATGACAATCAGCTGAAGTGGGAGTTTGATGAGGACTCTGGCCGACTGTACGTGAACTATCCGGAGGACTGAGGCCATGGTCGTGATCGTGGGCCAGCATGCAGGATGTCACTTCTTTCATGTTGTCCGTAGCGGGACTAAACTATGCTCTGAATAAATGTGTTACTATAAGCTTTATGTTATACTATCGTCAAATGGCAAAGGTATGCCCTACTTGTCATTCCTCAGTTATGTAATGTTATGATTATCTTGCTTGCGAAACGTTTAGATGCGCCCCTTTCCCTTTTGAGGCATCGCCCCCAAAATAGGAAAGGGCCGCATCTTAGTCATTACAATTATGACACCTTCCGGCGAATGAACTTTTCCGAGGATGACCTTATGTCGTCGAAGACAGTCTTTCACGGCATTCCCATGCAAGTCGGCATACCCAGTTGGGTGGATCAAATTAAGCGTCGCTTTCGGTGACGAGTCCAATTACAGAAGTGATGCTCTCATGTTTGAGGTGGTCAAAATCAAGAGTCCTTACCATCCCTTGTTCGGGCGGACGGCTTACGTGTGCTTCATGGCCCGACCTTGTTATGTATATCTCAAGATCAAAATGTCGGGTCTCAAGCGTACCATTACAGTCAATGGGAGCCCGAAAATAGCTCAGGAGTGTGGGCAAGGAGATGTTGCATATGCTGAGTCGGCATGCGCGGCCGAAGAGTTCAAATTCCATAGGGCAAATGTTGACCCGGCTGGCATGAGTCCTCTCAAGAAACCTACTGTAGGTTCTGAGCCGCCTCTCAACTTCAAGCCAACGGACGATACTAAGCAACTCGACTTCACCCCGGGCGTCTCTTCTAAGAAATTCACTATTGGGACCGGTTTGGATCCCAAATAGGAAAGCGCGCTCATCGAATTCATCCATGAGAACCGAGACATCTTCACAGGGAAACCTGCTCACATGCCTGGAGTGACGATAGAACTCGCTGAGCACCACCTTAGTGTGGATACGAAGATGTAACCAGTGCGGCAATACCTCGTTAGTTTAATGAGGAGAGACGCAAGGTCATGGGGAACAAGTCGCCCGACTCTTAGCTGTCGGGTTCATCATCAAAGTTTTTCATCTTGAGTGGTTGGCTAAACCGGTCCTGGTTCTAAAGAAGAACGACACCTTTCATATGTGTATCAACTACACTGATCTTACCAAGGCTTGTCCAAAGGATCCTTTTTCTCTCCCCTATAATGATCAAATAATTGATTCTATGGCGGGTTGTGAGCGCATGTGTTTCCTGGATGCATACTCAGGGTATCACCAGATCAAGATGGCCAAGGAGGATTAGGGAAATATGGCTTTTATAATCCCTTTAGGCGCTTTCTGGTATGTCTCTATGCCCTTTGGACTTAAGAGCGTTGGGGCGACTTATCAACGCTGCATCTAGAACTATTTGCATAGTTCGGTTGGGTGCAACGTTCATGCCTATGTTGATGACATCATAGTGAAGTCTCAGAATAAGGAAACACTCTTGGAGGATCTCAGGGAGACGTTTGATAATCTTCGAGTGTACGAGATGAAGCTTAACCCAGCCAAGTGTGTTTTGGTTGTTCCTGCAGGCAAGCTACTAGGTTTCCTGGTGTCCGAGCGAGGCATTGAAGCTAATTAACCCGGGTAAAATCAAGGTAATCACTTTTCTTGGTAAGCCGACCAACATAAATCATGTCCAGCGCATGGAGGGTCGCATCACGGCATTGAGCCGGTTCATAAGCCACCTTCGTAAGAAGGAAATCCCTCTTTATCATCAGCTCAAGAAGACGGATAATTTCATCTGGACGGATGCAGCTAATGAAGCTTTCAAAGCCCTAAAAAAGAAGTTGGCTGAGCCGCCCATTTTAGCCGCCCCGACCGACAAAGAGTCCGTGCTCCTCTACATCGCTGGTAATTCCAAGGTAGTAAGTGTTGCAGTTGGCGTTGAGCGCAAGGAAGAAGGTAAAGAATATCCGGTTCAGTGGCCGGTGTATTTTGTTAGTGAAGTGCTGACCTTATCCAAGCAGCGGTACGCACATTGCAAAAAGTTGGTCTTTGGATTTTTTATGGAAAGCCAGAAGCTAAAGCATTACTTCCAGGAGCATCCAATCATTGTGATTATTTCAGCCCCAATTGGGGATATCATACAGAACCGGGAGGCTACAGGTCATATTGCTAAGTGGACAATTGAAGTTGGCCCCCATCATGTGAAGTATATGCCTCGTACAACAATCAAGTCCCAATCACTGGTGGATTTCATCAATGATTTCACTGAGCTTCAGCTCCTAGAGGATAGGCCAGACAACACGTACTGGACTATACATTTTGATGGCTCTAGACAATTTTAAGGCTCAGGGGCTGGCGTAGTATGATCCTCTCCAAGGGGTGACAAGTTCTCTTATGTTATATGACTCATGTTCCCTTGTACTAACAATGTAGGAGATTATGAGGCCCTCTTACATGGGCTCGGGATAGCTAAGGAGAAGAACCTTAGCCAAGTCAGGTGCTTAGGCGACTTAGATTTGGTGGATCAATAGGTGTCTGGAACCTGGGATTCAAAGGACCCCTTAATGGAAGCTTACAGATGAGCAGTTTCCGACGTGGCGGGTTACTTTCATGGATATTAGGTTAATCACATTGGTCGATGGCACAATAAGGAGGCAGATGCATTGTCATGACTTGGATCTCAACGCAAGCGGGTTCCCCCTAATGTGTTCCTAGGTGTTCTCCACAACACCTCTTTGAATTACCGACTGAGGAAGATATAGCCATCCCTGACCCGAAATTACAGTTGCTGGAAACTCTCCGGGCAACTCTTGATTGGACAGTGACATACTTTGCTTATCTCGCTCGACGGGAGCTCCCGGCAGAGGAACTTTTCGCTCGCCAGATAATATGACGATGCAAGTCCATGGTTATTCATCAGGGCGAGTTGTACAATAGAAGTGTTAGCGGTGTTTTTCAATGTTGTGTCTCCCATGAGGAAGGACAAAATATCCTTAAGGAGATTCACGCCGGCGACTGTGTCCAACATACGGGCTCACGATCTTTGGTATCAAAATCTTTTCGTCATGGGTTCTATTGGTTGACACCTCATGCACACGTGGAGGATATAAATGCGCAAGTGTGACGGATGTCAAAAATTCGCCCGTCAACCTCATGTGCTAGCTTAGCAATTGCGTATGATCTCAATCACTTGGCCTTTTGCGGTCTGAGGCCTTGATATGGTTGGCCCGTTCAAGACGTCTTCTGACAAAAAGACTTATCTACTGGTGGCGGTAGACAAATTTACCAAGTGGGTTGAGGCGGAGCCTCTCAGCAATTGTGAATCAGAGACACGAGTCATGTTTCTAAAGAAGTTCATTTTCCGATTTGGCTATCCTCATCGTATTATCACTCAGAATGGCACCAATTTATCAAAAGGCACCATGAAGTAGTTCTGCTAGCAGGAGCACATCCGGCCTGATGTGCCAGCAGTAGCACATCCACAGTCTAACAGACAGGCCGAGTGAGCTAATCAGAAAATTTTGCGAGGGATGAAACCTCGACACCTGGTTCCCTAACAACATACTCTAGGTTGTTGGGTTGAGGAGCTCCCCGCAGAGCTTTGGAGCATCAAGATGACACCAAACAAATCGACTGGTTACACGCCCTTTTTCTAGTTTATGGAGCTGAGGCAGTTTGACCAAGTGATATACAACATGATTCTACTCAAGTCACCGCTTATGTGGAGTAGACAATGAGTAGGCACATCAGGATTCCTTCGACGCCTTGGAAGAAGAGCGTGATTTGGCAGCACCAAGATCAGCTATATATCAGCAAGACCTACGTCGCTATCATAGCCATAGAGTTAAGAGACGGATCTTTCAGCAGGGAGACTTTAAGCTTCGATTGATCCAAGATCATATGGGCATGCACAAACTGTCACTACCACAGGAGGATCCTTTCGTCGTCACCAAAAGTCTTCCAAATGGCTCATACAATCTGATAGACCTTCGTCCAGATAAGCCAAGTTTAGAGGAGGAGATAACCCGGTCGTGGAACATCGTTCACCTTCAGCCTTAATATATAGAGAGCCATTGGCTCCTTATTCATGTACATATACTTCAAGTTTTTGTACTATCTTATCAATAGAATAAAGCCGGCACCCTCGAAATTCGGGGTCTTTGTCGTTTCAGCTTATATCATGAGCATGAGTCTTTATTTTTCCACTAAGTCGCCCAAGAGGATGAGCCGCCATGATTTGGTCATTCAAACATGGACGTTAACGATGCCAAAGTGGATGATTCACCATGATGCACCGTCGAAATATAGGTGTTATCAACCAAAGAGTGCGAAGTTGCCATGATGCACAATTCAAACATAGGCGCCAAATGTGGTCAGTGGACTCAAGCTGGCTTGTCTGGGAACCACTAGTTCCCAGATTGTGTGGAAGTAATAGCATTGTCTTATGCAATCATATGCTAGGGTTTTCCTTGATCATGGGTCACTTGGGGCCTTCCAACTCACTAAGTTTAGCTTTATCACGCTCTTGGCTTGCAAAAAATTAACGCTCTATGATGGTTAGACCTGACTGTATGTTTGTGTGACTCCCCCCAAGACCCCATGTACTCTTCACAAGTCAATCCATTGTGGACCCTGAACTTCTCAAGGTTAAAACATTGAGTGTGTCATGTGAGAGCCGACATATGGAAAAAGGAGAAACCATGGGTTAATGTACCCGCTTCACTGAAGCTTGGCTTGAGCCTGGTCAACTAGTCTAAATCATAAAGGGTTATTGCAAAAACCCATATTGGCATGACTAGAGCCTTGCAAGATCGCCTCCCTGCCGAGTCTCACTCGGCCGACCGATTAAAATTAACTTGATGCCATTATATGGTATTACCTTTTCCAGTGAAGGATTCAATATTTTATACCAGCTCATACAGAGTATTCGTATTATGAAGCCATTACCTTACGATGGAAAGACAAATTACAAGTGGAAACTATCAGAAAGGCGGCTTATATGGGCCCTTCCGTGTTGACTTCAACAAAAGCATCGACACAAAAAGCACACTTGAGCTATTTCAGCAGCCATTGTCAAATTCAGATGCAATATAGAAAGCTCCAACATGGACGAAGGCATGACACAAGCCAAGAGTATTTACACCTATAAGTACTACAAGGCTACATGGAGCCCAAGTTTTTAAATAAATCAATACACTAACTCGGCTAATAGTTCATCCGGGATAGATGCATCCGGGTCAGTCTCGGTCAGACTTCTTGTTCAAGATGTCTCCGGGTCATCCTGCGCCGAGCCTTCTGGGTCTTGGATCTGGAGGTTGCCATATCCTAATTGCACTAGATTAAACTGTGGAATTTAGCTTCTTCATTCAATATGGGTGACGGGTCAACATCAGGGGCAAAAAGATGCTTATAGTGCTGAGGAGTTAGATCCATTGGTTAAAATGTGGGTGGCCGCACACGTGTGTTGTTCTCATTATGAGCAGCCAGATATGTCTTCGGATCAACACCTTCAGCAAGTTGACTAGCCGGTATGCGAGCCTCCTTCATGCGATGCGCGTAATCTTCTTGGGTGAAAGCTGACCCATCATCTTTATGTTGAGGAAACCCGCCAGCTATCTCCTCCCGGTTAAGTTCTGGTGCATAAGCCAGAGCCCGGCTAAGAGCAGCGATTGCCCCTTTACATGCGGTTGATCTCTTCAATTCTTCAATTTTTTTGGGCATAGTTGAAAGGCGCCTCAACATGTCATTGATAAACTTCACCGGGTCTTTGTCCCCCATAACAGCCTTGATGGTGAACAAACCCCCAGCATATAGTTTCTCAGTTAAAGTATACAAAGCTTTCAGCTTTAGTACACTCTTGTCTTAAAGGTTGAGAGATCAAAGCCGTGCAAATAATTCAATAATATAAGTCACGCGATGGGTCTTTTTTCTACAAAGGTTTGCTCATGAAGAGTTGTTGCAAGATCATAAAACAATGCTTACCAAAAATAGTTGTGGTCATCTTGGAGATATGCCATTTGAGACCAGCTAGCTCTTCAGTAACCAGCTTCAACTAACCTTCGGCATCTTCAGCGCGTTTAACCAAGGCGACTCTATTAGTTTTGGAAGATTCTTTATATGTTGTGAAGTGAGCTTTGATTTTTTCAATTTCTTCAAAGGAGATCTGAAGTTTCTCCTCAGCTTGAGCTCGGGCTTCTTGTTACTCTGGCAGATTCTTCCTCATGTTGTCTAAGTATGAGTCGGTCTGGTTTAAAGCTTCCTACACAATAAATTGACTAGGGGGATATTAGTCAAAATTTGAGCCGCCAACATGGTGCATACATGAGTTTTTTAGGCTGCAAAGAAGATTGTTATCAAGTCTCAAGCAGATTGCAAGCAATATACTTAACACTTGGGGGCTAATGCATGTCAATTTTTATACCATATATACTATGTGACAGACCAAACTCATCGTCAAGAACATGACCCTGGCCCCTGGGGCTATAGGCTGAAATCATACAAGAGAGAATGATAAGACCCGGCTTATTATTTTCATAATGACCCAGCCCTTGGGGGATACTGGTCGAAATCTCACAATGAAACATGATAAAGACCTGACTCATCTTCACGAAGATGACTCGGCCCTTGGGGGCTACATGTTGCTTCTTCAAAATTTTATTTAATCAAGACCCGACTCATCTTCAAGAAGATGACTCGGCCCTTGGGGGCTACATGTTGCTTCTTGAGTATTTTATTTCATCAAGATCCGACTCATCTTCACGAAGATGACCTAGCCCTTGGGGGCTACTGTCACGCCCAAGATGCGACCCTATCCTCAATTTGGCACGAAGGCCTCGTCAGGGATAGAAGCGCATCTCGTCGTGTCGCAAGAATGGATATCGTTACAAGTACATGTAGTGAAAAGAAGAGATATATAAAGAGAGTTGTCTTACACTCGCCACAAGCTACATCAGAGTCACAGCAGTACATTACATAAACATCATGAAGAAGAGCAGCGTCCGCTACGGACGAAAACTAACGAGAAAATGAAACGACGTCCATCCTTGCTATCCCAGGCTGCCGGCCTGGAACCCATCCTAGATCGATGAAGAAGATGAAGAAGAAGCAACTCCAAATGAACAATCAACGCGCTCGCGTCAAGTAACCTTTACCTGTACCTGCAACTGGTGTTGTAGTAATCTGTGAGCCACAGGGGACTCAGCAATCTCATTTTCAAAGGTATCAAGACTAGCAAAGCTTAATGGGTGAGGTAAGGTTAAGTGGTGAGGTTGCAGCAGCGGCTAAGCATATATTTGGTGGCTAACTTACAAGTAAAAGAATATAGAGAGGGAAGATCTACGCATAACGGACGTGAACTACTGATGATCACATGAATGATCCTGAACACCTACCTACGTCAGACATAACCCCACCATGTCCTCGATCGGAGTAAGAACTCACGAAAGAGACAGTCACGGTTACGCACACAGTTGGCATGTTTTAATTAAGTTAACTTCAAGTTTTCTAGAACCAGTGTTAAACAAAGTTTCCACGTTGCCACATAACCGCGGGCACGGCTTTCCGAAAGATTTAACCCTGCAGGGGTGCTCCAACTAGTCCATCACAAATTACCACAAGCCGCATAGAAATCCTCAATCACGAAGCTCGCGGTCTCGTCGGATTCCCTAGTGGAAAACCTCAACTCTGAGATTACCCAAAGCATCACCGAAATCCAGCAAGGCCGCCCGACGTGTCGACGATCTCTATAGGAGTCGCGTACCTCGTTCTCAGGACACTGTGGATGAGCTAGATGTCGGGATCGCTAAACCTCCGGGTGACCAGAGGGGCGCCGGACATCGCTCAGGTGGGACCAACACTCATGAGGAGCACTGGCCCGGGGGTTGATTAAAATAGTCCACTGGTGCCGGCGGGTCCCTATGCATTATTATTAGGTTATTAGGCAAATGTAGTACCAAAGTTGGGCCTTGCCAGACCAGCTTTAATCTAAAACGAATTATCAAGGGGGTCCCCATAACAACCCCGGTCATGTTAGGAGCGCTCATTTATGGAACATAACACCGGTAGCCGAAACTAAGGGGGCAAAGGTGGAACAAAACACCAGGCTAGAAAGGCCGAGCCTTCCAGCTTTTACCAAGTATATAGGTCCATTAAATTAAATAGCATTAATATGGTCATATAATAAGGAACCCATGCTTTCGCATGGAAGCATCTGCACCTGCAACTAACAACGCTAACAACAGGATTAAGCAAGCGGTAACATAGCCAATCAGTGGTTTGCTAGGTTGAACAGGTTGAAGGTTTCATGGCATATTGACGAAACTCCACATTTTATTGTTTAGTTCACTCCTGATTAGATACACGGAATATTAAATGTGGTTAAACATGACAAGAGGTGAAGCGGTGATTCTACATGTCATCCTAGTCGGTTAACACGTGCAACAAAGAACGGAGCTACATTCAAGAGACATGCACAACACGAAGCACTAAATAAATGATGCATGGATGCTCAATCCCTAACTATGCTCTTACTCCAACCTACAAGGTAACCAAGTGCAACCACATCACTAAGTGACACTTTTGTGGAACTATTCAAAATTGGAAAACTAGTGTCTCCATTGAATTCCTTGGGTTCTGCTACCCGAAATCCATATATCATACTGCCCATGTTACATGCAGAACAACACCACAAACAGTAATAAAAAATAACACAAGATCAAACTACAACGTAGCCAAGAACAGAAACTGTTTCTGAGCCTGCCCAATTTGGGATATACCAGATCTGGCCATTCCATTTTTCTGGAATTATTCCAAACAAGGAGATTTCACACAAGTCACAAAAATACCACCACTAAAATATAAACTGACAGGGGCCTACTGATCATAGTCACCAGGGCCACTGGTGCATGACAGGTGGGCCCTGCGACCATCTGTCAGTGATACACACAACCCACAACACATAAAAGGAAAAAAAATGAGGGAGGTCGGAGTCGAACCCACCATCTCCCTGGTGGAGTGCACTGCCACCTCAAGTGGGCTAGCCACATGCAACTTAACTAGTATGGGAAGATATGCAGACATACAATGCCTAACTACTGATTAACAACAGGAAATATAAAACAGCCAAAAAGGGGCAACATGGGGACTCGAACCCAGGCCCTCACGGTTGCAATACAACAGGCTAACCAGTTGGCTACACAGGACTTATGCTAACAGAAGCAGTGTTGCGCTAAGTGAAGCACCCCCTACAGCGACTCTGACGAAAAAAGGCTGGCAAAGTAAATATGGCGCTACTAGGATTCGAACCCGGATCTCTGGGATGGAACCGGTTGACACAAGCCAGTGGACCTATGCATGCTCGAGTGAAATATTGCAGGGTTAGCGCCAGATGAACCATACCGTGGGGCGAGCCTGACGAAACTGAATCACGAAACAGAGATATCTCTGTTGCCAGGTCGGGGATGCACGGGTTCAGTTCGTCAGGGATGAATGGTTGGCGGCATGGGCGATGAGGAGGCGGCTCCGACCGGGCTCTTCACCAGCGGGCTGGGTATCTCCGGTTGAGGGGGGCCCGTTCCTAGGGCCGGAGAAGCTTCTGGTAGCTTGTGTCGAGCAACACGAGGTTGATCTAGGGAGCGGCAGCTCCTGTCCATGGCATCAGGACAGAGCTTCTCTGGTCTCTCACTGGGATGCACGAGAAGGAGAGGGAGAAGGAAGGAGAGGGGCAGTTTAGTTCCTCACCTCACTGGGATGCACGTGAGTCCAGGGCGATGCATCACCCTCCTCTGCTCAATGCAGAGGCTGGAGCCGAGCATGACACCCTCCAGGACCTAGCGACGTAGTCCGATGGTCCACTCGCATCAACGAGGTCGAGGGGGAATCCGAGGTGCCTGCTCCATTCCCGGCAGCGGGGCTCGTCGAGGTTGGCCACAGCAACGACCGCAGGGAGCTTCGTTGGGCTGGGCATGGCGGTTCTGCACCTGTGAGACGGAGAGAAGGGGTGAGAGGAATGAGACGGGGTGAAGAAGAAGAGAGAGGGCTGCGGGTTCCTGGCCTGGACGGGCACCGGTGCTTCGGCAGCCGGCGATGAGGCCCTTGGGGCGCACGGATGTAGTGAAATGCAGGCACTCGATGCGTCCGGTTGGGGGTTGGGCTGCTGTAAGTGGACCGGAAGGGGTTCAATGGTTGGGGGATTGGATCTGGAGTGGATCCCGATGAAGACAGTGGCGGCGGACAGCGGATGGATGGGACATCCGGCCTAGGATCTAGGGTTGACTGCTAAATAGGTAGGTGGGTTTGGCTAGGGATGATTTGGACCCTCCGATTCGATCGGACGGTCGTAAAATATTAGGTTGGAGAGTCCAATGAACAAACCGATGACGGTTTGTGGTGAAACGGGGTTGATCCGGATCCAATGGTCATGACCGTCGGGTTCGGGTTCCGGGAGGTTTCCGGACTGGGCTGCGCGTAGGGTCGATGCACTGTGCACACGGGCTAGGCATAGAAGAGGGGGAAAACGGGCAACCCGGTGACAGAGTTTAAAATACCGAAACGTCCGACAATTGACCGGGTATAGTGCCGCTATATAATAAACGACATGGGTAACAAACGAGCTCCGATCGCGATGAAAATTGATAGGCGGCCTACGCATATTTAAATCAGTCCACACGTCAAGTTTCAACCGAATCAAAGAAAGTTTTACGCACACTTTAAAAACAAGGTTTTGACGATGCCGCAGGCGCGTGCGTGTGTGGTTGTACTCGAAACGCTCAACGACGATAACGGAGAGAACCCACAACTAATAACGGGTGCATGTTTTGAAAACGGGCGGCAACGGGATGCCGATGCAATGCAGATGATGCGAATGATGCGATGATGATGCCACAAATAAAATAAGCCACACGACGAAAACGGAATAGAAGGGGAATCTTCTGGGGCGTCGGCATCGGGCTGTCACAGCTACATAAGGGTATGTAGAATTTAAGAGTGTGTTCAGCACACCTCATATCTTCTCTTCATCATACCAAGTAGGCTGGCCTCCATATCCCGACTTGTGGAGAGGCAGCTTAGATATCCAGACTGCAGTTCTTTGAAATATTTTTTTTCAATATTGGGAAGCTCAATCTTAGCTTTCCCTTTCTCCAGTTCAGGCATTGCATTTTAGCGGTGTGCTTGGACAACACAGTGAAGACATGGGCTGTATAACCCGTCCCAGTGAGGACAACCCTCTCCTAGTGAGACGTGGCGTCTTTGGTTGTTTTCGGAGGACTAGGCGGGTTAGGATTGGCCTTCGAACTTGTTTCCATGGATGTGTCATCAACATTCGCTAGCTCAGCAGGAGTATCAGCAGGATCATCAACAACGACTTGATGACTTTCAGGAAGCTCAACATACGTATCAACAGGTTTAACATGAGTCTCAGGAATAACAAATTTCAGTTCCTCCTGCTCATGCGCACCAAGATTATTTGATGGCCCTCTAGTTTTATTCTTCTTGGCTTTAGCCCTGAAAAGTAAAAGTTAAGACTTATATAAAGGATTAAAAGTGCTAAAGCAAGTACTAGACGTAAAAGCAAAAGTTACCCTGGAAGGATAAACAGAGATGGCAGCTTTTACATAGATGAGCCGCCCGATGAAGGTGGTGATTCTTGATAAATTGAATTAAAAGGTTTAAGAGGCCGTTGGATAAGGGTAGATTTAAAAGAAAGGGATGGATTATCAGGTACATCTTTCCGTCATTTACAAGTGGAGTATTTTTCAGGTAAACCTGTTGCAAGTTCACCCGAGCAGCTTCATGTCTGGCGCCTTGGTGTAAATAAAGTTTTCTTCAAAAGGTAATCGGGAGCCAAATAAGCTTCCGGGTGAGACAAAGGTATTTTCCTAACAACCAGCCTTGGTGGCCTTGGAAACTAGAGACCTGAGGCAGAAGAGATGGAAATTACCTCAATATCTCCATCCTGGCTATCAACTTCATCATCCTAAGACTAAAGAGGTGATTAGCAAGTATAAGTTAAAAATAGGGTGAAGGTAAAAGTTTACCTCAGATTGGTGATCAACGGCTTGTGACTCGCCCATAACCGATGACTCTTCAACAACCACCTTGTTTTTGTTCTTCTTTGCAGCGATTTGGTTTTCTTGGCAGCAACTTTTGGCTGTCTTCATTTCCAAAATGACGAGTTCTTCCTCAGAAATATTGAGAAGAGAAAGCAAGTTTTGAAGCAGCAAAGAAACTCATAAACAAGGAAGGAAGTGTCAAAGATTATTAATTCAGGAGTCTGGTTCTGAGTATAGAACAACTTCAGTCCAGTTTTATAGCAAGCTTATTTTGTTTCACCCAATAGCTTATTTACAACTTTGTTTTTTGGACCGATTACTGTAGCGGAAAACACCCCACAACCTTTTCTTTTATTCCATATCACAGACTACAATGTACAAGCTATGTTAGAAAGTTACAAAGGGGGGTTATAAAGAGAACAAATCTCAAGGTGGTAAAAATGAAACCCACTTCATGAGGTCATCCCTAAAGCTAGCCTTAATTTTGTAAGCTAAAAGGGAGATGTCATGAATGAAATTGGCTCTTCATCTGTTGAAGCTACCACGTTCATTCCTGAAAACCTTTGCATTTATGATGGTCCATATGTTCCAGCACGCAGTGAAAACCACTTTAGTGAAAAAAGGGTGGAGAAAGTCTCTTTTGGCTCCAATTGTAATGTCCCACATGGAAGTTCCCTGCCATGGAAGTTTCTTTACAACTTTGTTGACTTCGTCTAAGTCGAGAATGATGTTGTTGAAGCATTGTGCATTGCTCAAATCATCATCATAGTTGCACATTAAAGCGCCACGGTGACTCAGGGGCATGATCTGCCAATCTATCCAACACCGGGTTAGATCAACTCCAGTTAACCCATTGATCATCAAGTCTTAGAGTTTGGACCACACAAAGGCGAGATCGGCATGATCTTCTGGAGTTAGTGAGTCGGGCAGTTCAAAATCCGTTGGAAAGCGCTATGCTCTAAAACCCGGCAGGGGTTTCTCATTAACACGAGCAGTGTTTTCGCAGTAAAACCAAGTTCTGCCCAACCTTTAGGGTGACTAGGGAAGGTGGCAGCAGGAAAACCATGGTCTCTTTGCCTCTAGATTATTACCCTGCCAAGTTCCAAACAGGGTCCATCAGCAAATTCTGTTTGGCGGTTGAGATAAAATAATTCCTTGAATAAAAGGACAGGGGGCTCCATTCCCATGTACACTTCACAAAAAACATGGAATTGGCACGACTTGGTTATGGAATTAGGGCCTAGGTCTTGAGGGTGGAGATTGTAAAAGTGCAGAACATCTTGAAAGAAGTTTTTACCGGGGAGGAGAAAACCCTCGCTCAAGATGATCCGTGAAAACCACTACCTCTCCTTCACCCGGTTGTGGACGTTCCTCCCCAAGGGTGGCTCCCAACCAATCTCTTCTTTTGATGACAAGGCCCCTAAGGACACGTAGTGATGTAGCATGGTATGAGAGACTTCAGAAGGCACTCAGTTGCACGAAACAGGTTTTGACATGATGGTGGATTCAAGGGAAAAGAGTTGCAGAAATATACTTGGCGGGTTATTCAAAATATAAACATATTATTTGACAAGCGAGATGCTCAATATGGAGCTTGTTTGGGTGATTCTAGTTAAAGTGACAAGGCAATCTACAATACTTAAGCCACCTTAACATGAGTGGCCACGTAAAGGGGAAGCGACCTATAGAAGCGGACGGGTTACAATCATATCAAGAAGCTGGCATAAAGTTAAAGGCGGTTTACAAATGGACAAGGTTTCCTGTTTTTTCTGCTAAGTATGGGACAAACGTTATTCTACCGAAGCGCTCAAAATTACGGATCTACAAAAGGTTCAAAAAGGGAAATATATGCCAACCTTATACAACACGGTGCAAAGTGGTAGCGATCTTATTGACAGATATCAAAAGAAATCTACAAAGCATCATGGGTGAAATAGGGAAACTAAACCTACGGCCATAATATTAAAGCCTGATTTCATCAGAACAGGTGAAGATGGATGGTAATAGAATGGACATGTGATGAACGCCGAAGAACTCCTATGAACAAGCTCTGGACTAATGCAGATATAGGGATGAAGAAGAAGTTACCTGGAGGGTGGCTGCCGACGGCGGACATGAGTAGCTGCGTCTTGATGGAGTCAGGGAGCGTCGTGTTCCTGAAAAGCTATGAACCGACGAAGGAAAACGGCAGTGGAAGCGGCGGCGTGATGAATAGAGGCATGCGAGAGCAGGAAGACGAGGGGGAAGGGTAAAAATGGTGGGGCCCTCGCGAGTATTTAAAGGCCAAAAAGGTTGAAGTGTGACCGATAGGTGCAGGAATCAAGGAGGCGTAGAAAAAATTGGAGTTAAGGGCGCCTTGATTCACAAGCCAAACAGATAAATATACAAACCATTATGACGACATCACGGAATCCCGATAATTCCGGGGTGGGTGACATCATTGATGAGCGGGGAAGTAAAATAGAAGATGAGCCGCCAAGATCAGAGATGAAGGATATTGACATCAATAAATTTAGATCAATCTGGACCTAATGTTGGGGATATAACCTCACTGTATAACCCGCCCTATTGGGCCGAGTCACTGTTATGGCGGCTCAATGATATGATCAATATGAGCCTTGACGTGCCAAACTGGAGACGTAAGGTGGGTCAGCAAGATGAGCCCGTTGGTGGCCTAGGACATGAAGTTGGTGATTCAAGACCCACAAGGTGGAAGGTCACCAGGAGTTTCCTTGTTTAAGGAGGAAGGCGAGTTAGAGACATACCGGGTCACGACTCATAACGTGACCCGGAACCTTGTAAACCACGGGCTCGACCTGTATATAAAGGCAAGTCTCCAGGGCCGTTGTACTTAAGTTACAATCCATCAAGAGATAGGTCAAGCGAATCCGCACCCTTCTAATTGATTTCATCATCAATACATACAAAGAAGGACGTAGGCTTTTACACAATCAGAGGGTCCTAACATTGGTAAACTCGTCTCTCGGTCCCGATCAACCCCTTTGTGTCTCCACATAGTTGCGATAGCCTCATCATTAAGTCCTTTCACGAGGACATATGTCATGACAAAAACACGACAATCAGTCATCCAGACAATTATGTCATCTGCATAGAAGTGAATTGTTAAGTAGAATTGCACAACCATCTCATCATTCCATGCACTCATCTCTCTGCCAACCAATTCTTCAATGTCAACAAGGTTGAAGTTTTCTCTCACATGGGGAAAGAATTCTTCATTGGCCTTAATGTATTCCTCATCGACATATCTCATGTTGCTGACTGATGGACTCTTATCAAACAAAATAGCCTCATAATAATCTTGATGTTCCCTTGTGTGAAAGAGGGGATCAAGAACAGTTATCCTCCTCACATCATAGGGATAAATGACTCTCCACTTCCTCAGCCATGCATCTCTCCTCTTCTTCATGTGCTCAGCAATTTGATGAAGTGGCAGATGAGGTCCTAGCTTCATAAGGATAGGTACATCCTCTTCTTCCTCCTCTTCAACAAAGGCTCTGGAAACAGTGCCTTTCACTTTGACAGATGCATGTATGTCCTTTGTAGTCCCCTTGGGAGATACAAGCTTCTTAGGAGGAGAAGACTTCTTGGGAGCAGAAGGCTTTTGTGGCATAGCATCAACCATTAGCTTCTTCTTCTTTGGAGGAGGGACCTTTGCTCGTATTTCTTCCTCCTCCTCATCAGCAGCATGTGGATCTTCATACATGGAGGTTTGTCTACCAATGACATGGACAACCCTCTTCTTGGGTCTATTCATACCTATCTTTTTAGTTCCAGAAGGTTTAGCATACTATTTCCTTACTACCTTCCTGACAGCAGACTTCTCCTTCTGCTTCTGGGGAGCAGAATCTTCAGCAACAAAATTAGAATCTTCTTCATGAGAATTAAGATTCTTTCTAGACGTGGTAGTTGCCTTGGGCATGCCATGACAGCTCGGAGTACCTAGATCAGAAGGGGTCCTCTCAGGACTAGTGTGTGAATCAGATTCAGCATGGGGCTCACTAAAGTTGTTCTGACTGTCATCGGAACCTAACATCTTGAAAGACCAATACACAAGCAAACTGGCAGACTAGCAGACAAGGAGACAAGTTGACCCTATGAAAAAATATAGAAGAGCATGAAAAGATAAGCATCACAAAATTGCAGAAGTTTTGTCAAATTTGAACTCTGAAAAAATTAGTTTTAACTTTCAGCAAAATTGGATTTCGGTTCCATCGAGTTTGAAATTTTGGAGCCACCAAGACACATGTTCTCTTTTACAAAAAACATTGCACCCCTTTTCGGTTTCACCAAAAATAAGAACTGTTCCACCAAGAACATTCTCAGCAACCGTAAAACAAAATTGGTACTACTGACTTTTCCAACTTGGTGACACCAAGATTCAATCTAGCGGACTGTCAAACATAAAAACTTCAATTCTCGCTAATCTAAGGAATTTTTGCTGGACAGAACTAGTAGAAATCTATGGACAGATAATGGCATAGCCTTTTGCGCAAGAATCAGATAGGAGTGCAAACGAGATTCAAATCCATACCCTAATTCGACGTGGATCCGCTAAGGTAGCGACGACAGTGAAGATCCCGTCGACGGCGGAGACTCCTGGCAAAGGCGCATGGGAGGAAGCCGAGAAGATGTCTGGGGAAGGAGACATTTGAAGAAATTTTTGAACTGTCGGGTCCGCCGATATATATATCCCTTCACCGTCGGTGACACCGAGTTGAGATTTTTGGTGCCACTGAGTTCCTCAACTGCTAGCTGACAGAGAAACTCGGTGATGCCGAAAAGCCAAACTTGACTATACCGAGATGAATAAAATTGATCAACCCTAAGCATCGGTGAGACCAAGATTTTGAGGTTGGTCACACCGAGATGCACTTTAAGAGGTTTTGGAATTCAGCCCTTGTCGATAGGATCCCCGAGTGCTCCTCACAAAGAGTGTCTCTAAAGTGCTTGCTCAAATTTTGTGATGTAGCGTGAATAGGATTTGAGACGAGAAAGCATAGATAGCTACAGGAGGGTACTTAGGCATTCTTGAATATCCAATTGGCCAAAATAAATAGAGAGCCAAATAACAACAATTGGGTATCCTCGAATGAGCAAAATAAGCATACCAATATGCTGACACAACAAGATGTCAAAAAAAACATGGTGAACATCCACAAACATTCTAGCATCTATCAAGAACTTTGGCGATGACGAAGTCATCTATATATGAGTATATTGACTTAGCAGCCAAGTAAAAATACTTGATCATAGGTCATACTGATCGATTAAGCACAAGTGGGGTTACCACTTTTATATAAAGCATTAATGTGTTCAAATCATTTAGGATACACTTGTACTCAAGTCTTACAGAAAATCTCCCCCTAGATGTGATATCGCCCCTAAGGGGGATCAACTAACCTTGGGTTTTGTCCTAGAAGACTTCAAGCTGGTGTAGTAGTGGTGGATGCTCATTATTGATGAATATCATCTTGAGTTGGGAGCAATACTTGTTGTTTCTTACTCTTCTCGCCTACATGGGTTAGTCCCAAAGAAAAAAGGAACAAATGCAAAGATATTTATGGACATGGAGTGAAATACATGGGAGGTGATGGCCAAAGATGCATTAATTACATTGTCACTTGATCACCTTTGAGGGAATGTGTGACTTCTTGAACTAATGCATATGGTTGAGGTTGATTGCATGTAGTTCTTGCCAAAACGAATAAGAGTGAATTTCATTGGCGGAGCCACCCCTCAAGAACTTTCTAGTTCTTACTCTTAGGGACCCGCATCACCTTGATGGGGATCCTTGGAGTTGTGGTACCACTAGATGAAGTAGTGGTAGAAGTGTCCTTGGGAACCCACTCGACCATGGCTTGGGGTTATTCCTCAAATGAGTCTATGTCCTCTTGAAACTTTCCCTTGCCCTTGTGGTCTTGTGGTAGAAGGCCATCTTGAGAGCTTGTTCCCTTGGGAGGAGTAGGATGATATTTCTCCTCTTCAGGAACAAACTTCCGAATGGGATATGGACCTCATTCCCAAACATCTTCATTGACGTTAAAGTGGCCAACACCTTTCTTCTTCCGAGGTCCTCCTTGCTGGCGCACAGTTTCTTTGAATTGCTTACCTCCAGCAAGACTCTTGAAGACACCTCTCTCTACAATCCCTTTCAACAAATCATTTTATTTCTCCGTTGTAACTTGGCTAAGAGAATCATTAGTGGAATAAAGAGAGCTACTAGCAACAACATGATTTGATCTACATTTGGAATTGTTGTTACTAGATGAAGAAACTTTCTTGCATTTGTTACTAGTGTTCTTGGGTTTAACTTGTGGAACAAAACTAGAAAAGAGTAATCGTTTGGCTAGATAATTAGAACACTTCTTTTGAAGACCATCATTGATTGCTTTTAGGAACTCATGCTCTTGCTCTAAATTTAGCTTCTCGAAGCGTAGCTTCTCATGAGTTCTTGCGAGCTCTCTATGATCTTCTAGAGTAGTTTCATATGCTAACGTGAGAGTGTTTAATTCTTTAGATAGTCATTCAATCTATTTCTTATCATCATCATTCGATTTCTCTTGACTAGCATGATTATTTGCAAGTTCATATTCAATGTTAACACTAGTCTTATCAAAGATCACGTCTTCTTCCCCTAACAACTCAACCTCATCACTATGAAAATCAAAGTATTCGGAGTGTGATACCTTGGGGCCTTTAGACACGAAGAAGTTTCCAATCCCTTCATTTGGTAAATCAAATAAGCCATAGGAGTTGGAGGAAACAAGTGCAATGCCAAAAACTCCTTCATCTTGACTATAGTCAGAGTGGGAGTGGTAGCTTCTCTCGGATTGGTTGTCAGACTCGGAGCCAGATAACCATTCGCCAACGTGAGCTTGATGTTTTCTTCTTGAATTGCTCTTGGTATACTTGTCCTTCTTCTTTGATTATTTTCCTCTCCGGGAGTGTCTTCGTTCATAATGATCTTCTCTACTCCTTCTCTCTCTGCGAGGTGACTCGTCTCTTGAGCTTTGTCTTCTAGGTGACTCTTTTCTTCGTTTGTGGGGAGCCGAGCACTCATTGAAAGTGTGTGGGCTTTCCAGAGTTGTAGCAGTTTCGGTCACGACTAGATGAACGCTTCTCATCACATCTTGTATAACTTGTTGAATTTCCTGACCATGAAGTTGATCTCTTCATTGGTAACAAGGGTGTCACTTGAAGTAGTGAGAGCATCGACTGAAGCATTGTAAGCACCACTTGACTTGTTGTGCAAATCATCTTTGTCCTTGAGTGACATTTCATGAGCAACAATCCTTCCAATGACTTCAGTTGGCTTGAGATCTTTGTGATTTGGCTTCATTGGGATTAATGTGCACATGGTGTCGTATCTTCCATCCAAGGCTCTAAGTATCTTCTTGATGATGAATTTGTTAGCCATCTCTTCACATCCTAAGCTGACAATCTCATTTGTGATGAGAGCTAGCCTGGAATACATCTCAATGACTCCTTCACCATCCTTCATCTTGAACTTGTCAAGCTTGAGTTTGAAGCACATCCTACTTAGATTCCTTGACAGAATCGGTACATTCATGCATATCAATCAAATATCCCAAATCTCCTTTGCATTCTCAAGGCGACTGATTTTGTTGAATTCTTCGGGCCACAACAAGTTGAACAGGATAACACAGGCTTGAGCATTGTATTGCAACATCTTCGGCTCAGCCGTTGTGGCATCACGATCTGGTTCTTTTCCTTCTTCAAAGAAATCACCTTTCACACCAACACGAACAACAGCCCAAACGGCAGGATTATGACCAAGAATATGCATTTTCATCTTATGCTTCGAACTAGCAAAATTGGTGCTATCAAAATATGGACCTCTACGGTGATAATTTACCTCACTATACGCCATACTTTCCTAGGTTGTTAAACCAATGCAATGGAGACCAAAGCTCTGATACCACTTGTAGGATCGAAATTATGTCTAGATGGGCGGTGATTACACTACTTGATAGGATAAAACTTAGCATTTTCCCAATTTTAGGTGAGGGCCAGTTTTAGCAATCATGACTAGTCAAGTACACCCTACACATGCACATCTAAGAGCATAGCAGCAAAAAGGAAAACATGCAAGTGTAAAGTAGAGGGTAAGGTCGGGAGATCAAACGCAAAGGTTGACACGGCAATTTTTGGCATGGTTCTGATAGGAGGTGGTATCGTACGTCCATGTTAGTGGAGAGTTCAACCCACAAAGGTTAACGGCTGCGAGAGTCCACAGAGGGCTCCACCCACAGGGGGTCCACAAAGAAGCGGGCTTGTCTATTCCACCACGGCTTCCGCCCACACAAGACTAGCCTCACTCACGGTAGATCTTCACCAAGTAGGCGATCTCCGTGCCCTTACAAACATCTTGGTACAACTACAAAACACGAAGTAGGAGGCTCCCAAGTGACACCTAACCAATCTAGGAGGCACCACCGTCCAAAAGGTAACATATGTGGTAGAACGACGAACTCCTTGCTCTTGTGCTTCAAAAGATATTCTCCTCAACACTCAACAACTCTCTCTCGGATTTGGCAGGGGTAGGAGAGATTGATCTTGTTGAAATCAACTTGGGGAGGCTAGAAATCAAGGCTAACATGGTTGGAATGGAATATCTTGATCTCAACACATGAGTAGGTGGCTCTCTCTCAGAAAAATGGATCTCGCAAGTGTGACTGTGTTCTGAGTGCTTCCTCTACGAATGAGAGGTAGGTGGAGGGGTATACATAGGTATATTCATAAATCCAAACGTTGCAACATTATTGCCCAACTCGATGACACCGAAATTAATCTCGGTGGTACCGAGTTGCACTAAATGAGGCAAGTTTTGAACTCTCGGTGACACCGATATATGAATCTCAGTGGTACCGATACAATAACCTAGACTGGTTTCCAAATCTTGGTGAGACTAATTTCAAAGTCAGAAAATCCGAAACTTGAAATATCCCCAACAGAAAGTTGGTCACACAATCTCGTTGGCATTGATAGGAATGTTGGTTGTACGGAGATGGAGGGTTTGGCATGGGAACTATCTAAGTGTAAAATCTGTACGGCCAAGTTGGAAATGTTGGTGGAACCAATTTTTCTTATGTGGTTTGGGACAGATATATTTTGTGGGAGAATGGCTGAGTATTTTTGGTGGCTATCTCTAAGAACTTGAGCAACCAATTCATCATGATACCTCATCCCTTTTTAATAGTATTGGCTTTCCTATGGACTCAAAGTGATTTCTCACAAATATAAAATGTAGAGTCTTCTTACTTGAAGCTTGAGCTAATCCTGTTCCTTCCTTGCAACAAAAGGGAATTTCCACACAATCCTATAGCCAAAGCATCTTTGAACTTTTCTGAAATATACTTGAATAAACTCATTAGTCCAATGATGCATATTTTTGGGGATATTACCTGCGGTATGACCCGCCCTATTGGGCCGGGTCAGGTAAGCGGCAATTCAACATTCATGATCAAAGATAGGACTTGTCCTAGGGCTTGAGATGCGTCAGGAGAACTTCAACGAAAAGCCGGCCAGGGCCCATGAGCCTAGATGGCGGTTCAAGATTAACGAAGAAGATAAGTTGCCGAGGAGATTTCCAAGCTTGGAAGACACGGTGGCTTAGAGATATGGAAGGCCACGATTTGTAATGTGGCCAGGTCTTTGTAAACCCTAGGGTATGACCTATATATAAAGGTGATTCTCTAGGGAAGATGGGTTAAGTTAGAATCCATCAAGAGCTAGGTCACGCGAGTTACACCCTCCTTGTAATCAAATCCACCATCAATATACACAAAGCAGGACGTAGGCTTTTACCTCCATACGAGGGGCCAAACCTGGGTAAACCTGAGTCTCGCTTCCGTTCACCCCCTTTGAGTAACCACCAATGTGCAATGGCTCCATCACTAAGTCCTTTCACGAGGACATCTGTTGTGACAAAACCACGATAGTTGGCGCCCACCATGGGGCTTGGACATGGTGGAGTTGAGTTCTCAAAGGGAGCCCTTCAACTGTTTGGAAGCTACACGGTCGGCATCATGACTAAGAGCCGTCGTGGGAAGTACAACATGGACAACTCTTAGTGGGGACCTGAGGCCGATTCAATCGAATCTGGATACAGGGTCCTCTTCGGCAAGATTCACATCTTCATTGGCAAGTTTGGGGCTCCCGTACCTGAGCCGGACACCTTCATCGACACCGTCGAGCCGGCACGGTACGCCTATCCTACCAACCATCAAGTCCCATGCTTTCGTTGGTTTTACACAAGGAATCGACCTACAAGACGAGCCGGTGATCCAGGAGAACACCCATGTCAACTCAGACGACGAGTCATCCATGGGCGACACAGATTCAATCTATCCTCTCCACGAAGGACAGCTCGGGGGATTGGCCGAGGCAGCAATTTCTGAGGACGTTGAAGGACCCCATCGTCAAGTCGCTATTTACATGGCGGGAGCGGTGGCCTCTCAGCGAAACGCGGCTGGTAACAACGAAGCCAGCGGATCAGGGAAGACCCCGGCTCAAGCTATGGCGGATTCGGTAGCAGAGCTGGCCAAACTCACGGCGATTACAATGACGGCGGAGAATCAGGAACAAGTCAAGATCGAGTTAGCAAAACTAAGGGAAGAGATGGCCAAAATCTAGCGCGACATTGAAGGTGAAGCCGCCAGGATGGCAACCCAACAGGCCCAGATCACCGCGGAGACAGAGCAGCTAAGTGTTGAGGGATGGTAGCTTGAACGACAACAACGGGCTTCCGATGCGATCCAATCGAGGAGGCATCACAACCGTGTGCCAGCCGATCTGAACCCAAATCGACTCTTCGATAGCCCACATACGCCTGGGATGGAGCCTAACCGGCCATGGCAAGTCGCCTAGCGTGTTGACCCGGCTCAGCCGCCGCCCAACCCACAGGCACCTCAGCCAGCGTCGGCTCAAGCACCGCGCTTCCACACACCGCGGGGTCACTTCTCAAGCCCCGTTGACAATGTGTTAGTAACAATACACAACCTTGAATATCTCCCCACCCACGAAAACTCTCCGGCTGAGGTAGAGGCAAGGAACGCCATTGAGATGATGAAAACGACAGTAGTACAACAGGCACAATATTCGTATAGCCGCGAGCGGCTACACTCCACACCTTAGGCAAGTCACACCAGGAGTCGTCATGATGACCCGCCTGCGGTGTCCAGCAGTGAATGACGACGTCCTCCGCAGATCAACTGTGACAGCCCGATGTCGACGTTCCAGAAGATTCCCCTCTCTTTCCGTTTTCGTCGTGTGTCTATTTATATTGGTCGCATCATCATCGCATCATGCGCATCATCAGCATTGCATCGGCATCTCCGTTGCCGCCAGTTTTCAAAACTTGCATCCGTTGTTAGTTGCCGGCTCGCGTCGTTGTTCGTTCCAAGCCTGACCGCACACGCACGCGCCCGCGGCACCGTCGTAACTCTGTTTTTAAAGCGTGTATAAAACTTCCTCTGATCGGGTTGAGATTTATCGTGCGGTATCATTTATATATAGCTAGGCCGCGTGTCGAATTTCGTCGCGATCGGAGTCCGTCTGGTACCCGAACGGTCGACCGTAGCGGCACCGTATTCGGTCTACCGTCGGACGTTTGTCAGTGTTTGAAAATTCGTTGCCGCGCCGCCCGTTCTCCCTCTCATCTCCGGGTGTCCTCTCTACACGGCCGCGTACCCATACCCGCGTTTGGAATCGTCCGAATCCAACCCCGCGGTTGGAACCGGAACGCGATTCCGGTTAACCGAGCCCCCCCCCCCCCGTTTGTCTATATATACCCCACCATCACATTTAGACAGCCATCCCTAACATGCCTCGTTTTCCGCGCCCGAAACCCTAGCCTCCCACCTGTTCTCTCTCTCCTCCCCCGCGCCGCCGGCCCGCCAGGCCCAGATCGGGCCCGGCCGAGCCCATCCGGCGCGCCGCCGCCTCCCGTGCTCCCGTCCGCCCCGCGCCTCCTGCCCGCAGCGAGCCGCCACTAGGAGCCGGCGCTACCCGACTCTCCCAACGGCGCCTCGGCCTCGCCCCTTGCCGCCGGAGCCCGCGCTCTACCGCTGGCCGCCGGCCTTCCCCTGCCCCGGATCCGGGTCGGCTCCCGTCGCCGCCCAGATCCGGTCGCCAGCCCCGGATCCGCTTCCCCCTCGCCGTTCCCTGCCACTGGCTGCGGGCTCGCCGCCAGCAGCCGCACGCCGGCATGCCTCGCGCCGCCATGGCCAGATCCTCCCGCTCGAGGCGGGGAGAACGAGCCGCCAGCCTCCAGCGCTCCTGGGCCGCACCAACTGCCTGGCCCAGCAGCCGGCTCCCTCCCTCGGCCCAGCAGCCGGCTCCCTCCCTCAGCCCAATAGGAGAGCCGCAGCCTCCTCACCAGGCCGGTCCGAGCCGGCCCAAGGTGAGCTCCCCGTGGCCCTCTGTGTTTTTTTTCCTTTTCTTTTTCGCCTAGGTGCTAGATAGTGATCCATGCTGATTTCGGCCCGGTTAGTTAATTAGGGATTTTTTTCGGAATTTTAAATTCCAGAAATAGACGGTTATTAAAACGTCCGTAGTTTTTAAACCGTAAGTCGGATCGAGGCGTATTTTATGTGGTTTTCGCGTAGTTTTGCGCGTAGAAGACAATTATCCAACTTGCATATTTATTTGACGTCGTTAACGTGTCGTATGCCTAGAATAGTGTGCTGCCTATAATGTTTTTGCCCGTAGTTTATTTTTCGCGCGTGTCCGGTTTGCCGAATGCCGTTTTAGAAATGCTCATGTTTTAGGGACTGATTTGCCATGTATTT
This sequence comes from Hordeum vulgare subsp. vulgare, assembly GCF_904849725.1. NCBI lineage: Eukaryota > Viridiplantae > Streptophyta > Magnoliopsida > Poales > Poaceae > Hordeum > Hordeum vulgare. Next base: position 390,013,601 of record NC_058521.1, read on the forward strand.
TAGAGTGGCCACGCGTATTTTTGCATGTAGGGATTTGCCGTGAGATTATTTCCCGTGCTTAGGACAATGTCTCGCATTTACGTGTGGTATTATTTTTTTGTTGCGCAACCCCACATATTTTATATGTTTTCGGGGTAGAAAAATGCCATGGATTTTTCTGTGCAATTAGTTTTAGCATTAGAGCAAGTTAGTTCGCGAGATATTTTGCTATGTTGGCCTTTTGATTAATTCGTAGGATTTATTCCGTGCCTCGTTTGAATTAGTTGTCAACTAGAGGGCTGATCTTGGATGTGGTATTTTTGGTTGCAAAAGAAATGCATGTTTAGGTGTGGTTTGATAGCCCTCAAGTTCACAGAAATAGTGCTGTTTTAGAGGAGCTGAAATATTTCTAAGTCTGGAATCTGTTATTATTTTGTTGCTGTCTTGGCTTGCTTGCATCTTGTGTTCTGTAGCTCTTCTGAGGTTGGTCCAATGGAGTTAGCTGTACCCCTTGTGTTTCTCTAGCATGCTATAAAGTTTCATGCCTTTTGGAGTCCTGTAGCTATAGGTTTTTCTGCTGCCAACATTGCTTCAGATCGAAAACTGCACTTTCATGAGGTGTAATTTTCACCAAGTCTGAAATAGTGTGTGAGATGCCGTTTTGTGTCTTCTTGTCCTAGTGCTCCTTGCTGCCATGTTAGTTTTTGTTAGTAGTTTGTAGTAGTGCTTCTTGCCCTCTTCCGTGCCATGCCTTTCTTGAGCATATCGGAGTTGTGTAGCCATAGTTGTGGGGCGTAGAAAATGCTATGTGGCTGATTTTGCCAGATTGTAGTGATTTCTAGTTTTGCTCGTAGATGTGGATCCGTAGCTCCGTTTTGATCGTGTCCTACATGAAACTTGCTTAGAATCTCGTGTAGTTTCATTTTCCCTTGCTGGTTGGATGTCTTGAAGTGCTCTTGACCGCCGTTGCACGCATATTGCATTCATGCCATCATATCTTGCGGTGCTTGTAACTTTTGATCCGTAGCTCCGTTGGAGATGTTCTTTATGTGTAGATTGCTTGCCTGGATGCGTAGAATCACGTGAACCTATTTGTTTTGATGTTTAACAACTAATTAAATGCATTAGTTCAGATCTGGACAGAATTGTAAATTAACATGTGAGGCCGTTTCGGAGATGCTATATGTCATTTCTGACCTCATTTAAAATGTCCAGATAGGTAGATTAATTTGCGCTTCACCTCTTGCATGTTTGACAACATTAATATTTCCGTGTAGATAACCGGGAGTGAACTAAATAATTAACGTGGAGTTTCGTCAATATGCAACTCGTGCATATTGAACTTCACTTAATGTGTAGTGTTTGATTGTGTGATTTGTCATGCCGTGACTTGCATGTATTCAGTTGTTCATGCATCATTTGTGTTGTACATCATGTGGTGAATTATGTGTGTTGATTCGTGTTTCCGGTTGCTCCGTCTCGATAGAGTTCCGCAAGCGTGTCGGATGTGAGGACCCGTTCGGCTACGTCGGTTCGTCTGCTTCACGGAGGCATTCTTCTTCCAAGTAGGATCTCAGGCAAGATGATCATTTCACTAGATACCATTACTATCATTTCCATGCTAGTTTACCGTTTCTGTCGATTATGTCTCGTTGCCTACCACCTGTTAAATATCAGCCTCTCAACAATGCCATGTTAACCTTCAACCTGTTCAACCTAGCAAACCATTGATTGGCTATGTTACTGCTTGCTTAATCCTGTTGATAGCGTTGCTAGTTGCAGGTGCAGTTGCTTCCATATGATAACATGGGTTCCTTGTCATATCACCATGTTAATGCTATTTAATTTAATGCACCTATATACTTGGTAAAAGGTGGAGGGCTCGGCCTTTCTAGCCTAGTGTTTTGTTCCACCTTTGCCCCCTTTAGTTACCGGCTACCGGTGTTATGTTCCATAATTGAGTGCTCCTAACACGATCGGGGTTGTTATGGGGACCCCCTTGATAATTCGTTTTAGATTAAAGCTGGTCTGGCAGGGCCCAACATTGGTACTACATTTGCCTAATCACCTAATAAAATTGCATAGGGACCCGCCGGCACCCGCGGACTATTTTAATCAACCCCCGGGCCAGTGCTCCTCATGAGTGTTGGTCCAAAACAGAGCAGCTTATTAACGCTACCCGGGGCAACTCGGCGTTTGGCGTGGTAACCATCGCTCATCCGCCGTGTCCTGAGAACGAGGTACGTGACTCCTATCGGGATCGTCGACACGTCGGGCGGCCTTGCTGGATTAGTTTTACCTTTGATGAAATATCTTGTGCATCGGGATTCCGGTGATGCTTTGGGTAATCTCAGAGTTGAGGTTTTCCACTAGGGAATCTGAAGAGATCGCGAGCTTCGTGATTGAGGATTTCTATGCGGCTTGTGGTAATTTGTGATGGATTAGTTGGAGCACCCCTGCAGGGTCAAATCTTTTGGAAAGTCGTGCCCATGGTTATGTGGCAACGTGCAAACTTTGTTTAACACTGGTTCTAGATAACTTGAAGTTAACTAAATTAAAACTTGTCAACTGTGTGCGTAACCGTGACTGTCTCTTTCGTGAGTTCCTTCTCCGATCGAGGACACGGTGGGGTTATGTCTGACGTAGGTAGGTGGTGAGGATCATTCATTTCATCATCAGTAGTACATGTCCGCTATGCGTAGATCTTCCCCCTCTTATTTCTGGTACTCGTAAGTTTAGCCACCAAATATATGCTTAGCCGCTGCTGCAACCTCACGAGTTAACCATACCTCAACCATTAAGCTTTGCTAGTCTTGATACCTTTGGAAATGAGATTGTTGAGTCCCCTGTGGATCACAGATTACTACAACACCAGTTGCAGGTACAGGTAAAGGTTACTTGATGCGAGCGCGTTGTCTGTTCATTTGGAGCTGCTTCTTCTTCTTCTTCTTCTTCATCGATCTAGGATGGGTTCCAGGCCGGCAGCCTCGGATAGCAAGGATGGACGTCGTTCTTATTTTTCTCGTTTGTTTTCGTCCGTAGTCGGACCCTGCTCTTACTCTTGATGATTATGTAATGCACTGATGTGACTCTGATGGAGCTTGTGGCGAGTGTAAGCCAACTCTTTATATATCTCTTCTTTTCTGTACATGTACTTGTAACGATATCCATTCTTGCGACATGACGAGATGCGCTTCTATCCCTGACTTGGCCCTCGTGCCAAATTGAGGATAGGGCCGCATCTTGGGCGTGACATCAACCCACCCAGAATACCTGACACATGGTCTCAAGACCTCGTGGTTGCGGCGCGATCCACCCACCTGATGGAGACAGTGGCCGCGGCGGGTCAAGGTTATCCGGCTTATGTGTTGCCTTCCCCCATGCAGGCCAAGTCAGGCAGCAGGAACATTGGGATACCTTGTTTGTCACCCGTCCTCTGCAACGAGCGTATGCCGAATGATTTCAATGGTCCACAAAGTTCCCAATTACACGCTGGATCTAGAGCCAGGGGCATGGATTGAGAGCTATGAGCTTTGGATATGCTTGGTGTGAATGAGGCAGTGTGTGCCAAGTATTTTACAATGATGGTTGAAGGGACGGTGCGCACTTGGCTGAAGAACCTGCCGCCCAAATCCATCATCACATGGGCCGAGTTGAAGGAACGTTTCGGTAAAAACTTTAGAGGGACTTGCAAGTGCCCGATGACTATCATCGACTTGCAGCACTGTGTCCAGCGCCCGGATGAGTCACCCCATCACTGGACGCGGCGGGTTGCGGAGGTGATCCACTCATCGGATGGCATTTAGGTGGCTCGGGCCGTGCTGGTCTTGGAGAAAAACTATCACTACGAGCCTCTGGTGTTGAAACTTGGGCGACTCAAGCGCAAGGTGCAAGACATGGGGGATTAATGGACACTCTGACTAGGTATGTCCAATCAGACGATACCAAATATCCCAGGGAGGATGATGACCACCGGGAAGGGCGAGTCATCCAAAGGCCATCATCAGTTCCTGGGGCGAGGCAACAACAACCCCACGGGACAAGGGAAGAAAAGGCAGAAGGAAGGCGCCACTGATTTCGTTGCCAATACTAACGCTGGGAACGGGAACCGGCATCAGAAAAAGTGGCTTCAGCGGGAAAAAGCCACACAACTATCATGAGATGCTTAAGGGCCCCTGCCCACAACATACCACCGCACAAGGTCAATCCAGCCATTCTTAGGAAGATTGTTATGTGATGCAGGAGTTTCGTGCTGAAGCGCTCAAAAACGGGCAAGGAGGCAATAATGGCGGTCACTCAGATCAGTTCGGTCCGCGCGGCTCACACAGAAACCCGTTTGGTGGGTTTCCTAACCCAGGCCCATAGGCGGGTCGTAGGCTAATGCTGGGCAGTATCAGGTCTCCCTCGTAGTGATCAAATCATTGACTCTACCGCGGGTTGCCAGCGATTGTGTTTCTTGGATGCTTACTGAGGATATCACAAGATCAAAACGGCTTTGGAGGATCAGGAGAAGACTTCGTTCATAACTCCCTTTGGAGCCTTTTGCTATGTATATATGTCATTTGGGCTCAAGAGCGCGGGGGCGACTTATCAACGCTACATCTAGAATTTCCTACATGGTCAAATTGGGCGCAATGTTCATGCCTAACATAGTGGTGAAATCCGAGAAGAAAGAGTCAATCTTGGAGGACCTTAAGGAGAATTTTGACAACCTGCACGTATATCAGATGAGGCTTAACCCGACCAAATGTGTTTTCGGAGTTCCTGCGGGGAAGTTATTGGGCTTCTTGGTGTCGGAATGAGGCATTGAGGCTAACCCGGACAAAATCAAGGTGATTACTTCACTTGGCAATCCCGCCAATATCAACCAAGTTCAGCGCATGGCAGTTCGTATTGCGGATCTAAGCCGTTTCATAAGTCGCCTTGGGGAGAAGGCCATTCCCCTTTATCAACTGCTCAAGAAAACAAACCGTTTTGTCTGGACAGATGAAGCCAATGAAGCTTTCGAGGACTTGAAGAAACAACTGGCTGACCTAGCTGCTCTTGTTTACAAAGAGCCTATGCTCCTGTACATTGCTGCCAACTCTAAGGCAGTAAGCGTAGCAGTGGTCGTCGAGCGCAGGGAAGAAGGAAAGGAATATCCGGTCCAAAGGCCGGTATACTTTGTCAGCAAAGTCTTGACCCTCTCCAAAAGTGTTATCCACACTGGTAGAAGTTGGTTTTTGGGATCTTCATGGCGAGTCGGAAACTAAAGCACTATTTTCAGGAGCATCCGATCACGGTAGTCACCTCCGCGCCGCTCGGCGACATTATACAAAATCATGAAGCAACTGGGCGGATTGCTAAGTGGGCCATTGATCTTGGTCCCCATCATGTGAAATATATGCCCCGCACGGCCATCAAGTCTCAGGCCTTAGTGGATTTCATCAACGATTGGACCGAGCTGCAAATTCCAAAAGACAGACCTGACCACACATATTGGACTATCTATTTTGATGAGTCTAGGTAGGTGGAAGGCTCGGGGGTTGGCTTGGTATTAACCTCACCTTAGGGAGACAAGTTTTGATATGTCCTCCGGCTCATATTCCCGTGTACCAACAATACGGCGGAATACGAGGCTTTGCTCCACGGGCTTAGAATCGCCAAACAGATGAATCTCAGTCGAGTCAGATGCTTGGGTGACTGAGATCTGGTGGCACAGCAAGTCCCTTGCACGTGGGATTCTGGACACCCTTTGATTGCGGCTTACATGCGTGTTGTGTCAGACGTGGCGGGTCACTTTCATGGTTATCAGGTTGATCATATTGATCGTCGACTCAACGAGGCAGCTGGTGCTCTTTCACGACTTGGGTCGCAGCGTAAGCCGATTCCCCCTACCGTCTTTTTGGATACTTTGCATAACCCGTCGGTGAAATTGCCTTCGGAGGAGTATATAACGGTTCCTGACCCTAAGTCTTAACTTGTCGCGGCTCTCCGTGCCATTCCGGATTGGGCGCTCCCTTACATGGCTTATCTGGCGCGAGGCGAGTTACCTGTTGATGAGTTGCTAGCCCGCCAAATTATCCGGTGATGCAAATCCATGGTTATACATAAAGGCGAGTTGCACAAGCGAAGCACTTCTGGAATCTTTCAAAGGTGCGTCTCGTCTGAAGAAGGGTGTGTGATTCTTAACGAGATTCACGCAGGTGATTGTGGTCATCACGTCGAGTCACCCTCTTTGGTATCCAAAGCCTTTAGGCATGGATTTTACTAGTTGACAACCCATGCAGATGTTGAGTACATAGTACGCAGATGTGACGTATGCCAAAAATTTGGGCGTCAGATGCATGTGTCGGCTCAGGCACTGTGGATGATCCCAATTACATGACTTTTGCGGTCTGGGGACTGGACATGGTTGCCCCCTTCAAGATGTCATCTAACAAAAAGACTCACCTATTGGTGGCGGTTGACAAGTTTACCAAGTGGGTTGAAGCAGAGCCAGTCAGTAGTTGCGATGCAGACACGGCCGTCAAGTTCCTCAAGAGGTTGATTTTTCGCTTCGGGTATCCTCATAGTATTATTACTGATAGTGGTACTATCTATCCAATGGCACCATGCAAGAATTTTGTGAGAAAGAGCACATCCGGCTTGATGTCTCTGCAGTTGCACACCCCCAATCTAACGGACACGCGGAGAGGGCGAATCAAGAAATTTTGCGGGGGATCAAGCCCGGACTTATGGTGCCTCTAGAACGTACTCCGGGATGTTCAGTTGAAGAACTGCCTTCGGTTTTATGGACCATCAGGACCACCCCTAATCGATCTATTGGTTACACGCCCTTTTTCTTGGTCTATGGAGCTGAGGCGGTGTTACCAAGTGACATCAAGCACGACTCGCCACGAGTCGCCGCTTACGTAGAGAAAGACAATTAGCTCGTTGGATGTCTTGGAGGAGGAATGCGACTTGGCAGCATCATGATCAGCGATTTACCAACAAGACTTGCGACGCTATCATAGCCGCCGAATCAAAAGTCGAGTATTTCAGGAGGGCGACTTAGTGCTTTAGTTGATTCAGGATCATACTTGTATGCATAAGTTATCCCCTCCGTGGGGAGGACCTTTTGTCGTCAGCAAGAGTCTTCATAATGGTTCCTACTACCTGGTGGATATTTGCCCAGGTAGGCCAACAACAGAGGTTGAAACAACCCGGCCTTGGAACATTGCCCACTTACGGCCTTACTATACTTAGAGCCACTGGCTCCTTATCTATGTACAGAATTTAGTCATTGTAATCTCTTTTTATATATATAAATCAATAAAGCCGGCGCCCACAAACTTTGGGGTCTCTGCCATTTCAGCTTCTTGAGAGCATGGATCTTTATTGTTTCATAAGTCATCCAAGCATGGACGCTATCAGCATCAAAGACCATAAGTCGCCATGCTGCGCTTATTTCAAAATTGGATGTTGGTATGCCAAAGAGGACCAAACTTGCCACGTTGCACGGTTCAAACATAGGCACCCTATATGGTTTCGAGAATTAAGCCGGCTTACTTGGGGGCTACTAGCTCCCAAGTCGTTTTGCAGTAAGAGCGTAAATGCTTTTGTAATCCTATGTCTGGCTTTTCCCTTATCATAGGTCACTTGGGGGCTTGTGCTCATTGAGTTTAGCCTGAATACCCTCTTGGCTAGCAAAAAATTAACACACTACAATGGTTATACTAGACTGTGTGTTTAGCGACTCGCCCTATGGTCCCATGTACTCTTGGCGAGTCAATCCATTTTTTGGACCCCGAACTTGCCTAGGTTAACACATGAAGGGTGGTAGCGGGAGCCGGCAGATGGAAAATAGACAAACCATGGGTTCACTGAACCTTCTTTACTGAAGCTTGACTCACACCTGATCAGCCGGTCTGAACAACTCAGGCTGCTGCAAAAGCCCTCCTGGGGTAGCACTAGAGTCTTGCAAGCTCATCCTACTCTGTCGTGACTCATTGAGCCGACAACCTTTATGACTACAATGTATCTTTGTGGCATAGCCAAAGTGTTTCATAAAAACTCCATTCTAAACCGCCGCGACTCATTGAGCCGGCTTATTTTTTCTTCTCTGATAAACATGGAAAGATATTATCTATCAGACATGGCAAAAGCACATGGCAAGGCGATTCATATTAATGAAAGGGTGAGACTTTAAAGTCAGCACAAGGTACTGTTATATCATAGTATTGTCTCAATCGCTAGCCTATTACATGGCTTAGAAGGCCATATCAGGAGACATAACCCGACCTTGGATGATCAAACAAAATTCCGCGGGTGATCTTCACGTCACTCCTGACTCAAGCCGCCTCCGGATTATCCTGCCTCGAGCTTTCTCCATCTTGGATCTGTAAGTCGCCCAATTTCAAATTGCAATTGGTCAAGGCATGGAACTCGTCCTCGTCAGTCAAGATGGTGGATAGATCGGCATCAGAGTCAAAAGGATGCTTACGGCGTTGCGGAGTCAGGTCGGTGATTCCATATGAAGGAGGAGTAACTCGTTTGTTGTGCTCATCATAAGCCACCTGATATTTGCCTAAATCCAGGCCGGCTGCTAGTTGAGTCGCCGCGAAGCGAGATTCCTTTACACAGCGATGGTAATCCTCTTTGGTAAACTCTGACCCATCGTCTTTGAGCTCTAGAAATCCGCCAGTTATTTCTTCCCGCTTAAGCTCTGGAGCATAGGACAAGCACCGACTTAAGGCGTTTAGTGTTCCTTTGCGGGCGGCTGACCTCTTCAGCTCCTCTATCTGGGTGGAAGCATGGACAAACAACCCAGCATATGCTTGATGGATGTTATGGGCTCTTTGTTACCCATGACGGACTTCATAGTCATCACACCACCAGTGTACAACTGCTCCGTCAAAGATAGATTTCATTTAGCTTCAAAATACAATCATTCTGAAGAGTGTCGGCTCGAGGACCTGCAGTAAAGAGGCACGATCGTAAGTCGCTGGAAGGTCATACAACACGCCTTCAGAAGGGAATAATTGATACTTACCGAACACAACATGGGCCATCTTTGAGATATGATGTTTTAATCCGGATAGCTCTTGCACGGCGGCCTTCATTTTCTCTTCGTCATATTCTGCCCTTTTCAGTAAGGCACCTTGCTCGATGTGGGCCTTGTCTTCAAACTCTTTCTGCTTTGCCTTCATTTTTTTCATGTCAGCCAGTGCAAGGCGAAGCCTCTCTTCAAATTTAGCTCGAGCATCCTGTTGTTCAGCCAGGCTTTGTTTCAAGCTGGCCACAGTTGAGTTGGCCCGAGTCAATGATTCCTGCAAAAACATCAGGGAAAACAAGTTTCACGACCATTGCAAGCAACATCCCTGACACTTGGGGGCTAATGTACGATTCATTTTTTCTAAGGTAATACCTTGAAACAAGACCCGACTCATCTTTAAAAACATGACCCAGCCCTTGGGGGCTACAGGTTGAATCTTTTCTTCAAGTATAAGCTAAAGACCCGACTCATCTTTAAAAAGATGACCCGACCCTTGGGGGCTACAGGTTGAAGCTTTTCTTCAAGCATAAGCTAAAGACCCGGCTCATCTTTAAAAACATGACCCGACCCTTGGGGGCTACAAGTTGAAGCTTTTCTTCAAATATAAGCTAAAGACCTAGCTCATCTTTAAAAAGATGACCCGACCCTTGGGGGCTACAGGTTGAAGCTTTTGTTCAAATACAATGTAAGGACCCGTCTCATCTTTGAAAAGATGATCCGGCCCTTCGGGGCTACAGGTCGAAGCTTTTCTTCAAGTACAAACTAAAGACCCGTTTCATATTTAAAAATATGACCCGACCCTTGGGGGATACATGTTGAAAGATTACACAAAGCACTATTCGTCATGCATGACTCGTCCTGTGGAGGGCTAATGGGAGGACATGTCAAGAAGGTTAAAAGGTATCATACCTCATGTTTTCTTCGCATCATGTTAACCAAGCTCTTTTCCATTTCATGGCTCGTCTCTAGGCGGCTCACAAAACCAGAGTACAGTTCATCAAACTCCGATTTCTCGTAATTGGCAACCTTTAGTTTGGTGATGTATTTTTCTTCAAAGACTTGGGCGTCTGTTGGTGCATGCATGGTTAAAACCACGGTTGCAGGCTTAGAATAACCGGTACTAGTGATGACGACTGGATCCGGGTCAGGTATCACGTCTTCAGCAGCTTTATGAGAACTGGGCGGGTTGAGGTCTTCAGTTAACTCCTTTTAAGGACTTGGAAGCTCGTCCCGGATGTCAGGGAAATCATCAAAGGCATAGGCATGAGTCTCAGGTGGCTCGTCTTGAGCTTCTGGGATGGAGGTACTCATTCCAAACATTTCAGCCACCTTAAGACCAGAAGATGACTCGACGGTTTTCCCCTTCTTTGCTTGAGCCCTAAGGAACGATGGTACAAATGTTAAAATAGAAACATTTACACCCGCAGGAACATGTTAATGAAGGAACTTACCCCTAAAGATGGATCAATGGGGGAAGAGTTGAGGCAGCTGATTCGCCAAATGAAGGAGGTGAAACCTGTTGGGTGAAGGATTGAAAGATTGGGTAAATCGCGAGAATAGCTTGCACAGGAAGAAAAGATGTTTTATAAAAATGTACCTCGTTCTGTCGTTTACAACCAGTTGTTTTCTCGGGCAAGCCAGACAAGAGGTCCCCAGAGTGGCTTCGAGTATGACACTTGGGCATAAAACTCGCCTTCTTCAAAAGGAAATTGGGTTCCAGATAAGCATCTGGGTGAGACAAGGGAACTATCCTACAGATTCGCCTTGCCGGCTTGGGAGGAGAAGAGTTTGAGTCGGCAGAAATGGAAATAACATTGACGTCTTCATGTTGGCTTTGAAAGTCATCATCCTATAAATATAAGAAGCAAAGCATGAGTACAAGTCAGATTAAAGCAATAAAGACAAAGAGCATTTACCTCTGATTGTTCTTCGGCGACCCGAGACTCGCCCACAACGGATGACTCTTTTGAAGTGGCCTTGCCTTTGTTTTTCTTTTTCTTCGAGGCGGGTTTGGTCGTTTTCTTGACGACTGTCTTGGGCCTTCAGTTCCAGAAGGCTGAACCCCACTGATTGACATAATTAAATCCCAGATCAGAAACAAGCGTGAGTATATTAAAAAGCTAGAACGGCGAGTTGGGATGTTTTACCTCTAGAGCCGGGTTACAAACGCACAAAGGTTTTAGCCCGATTTTGGAGCAGTTCTCAATAGGCTCGCCACTTAGCCTCTTCACAATTTCAAAAATAGCTTCTTCTTCAAGCCTCATGTTATAGAAGCATTGAGGGTGGTGTAAGTCGCCATTGAATTCACACATTAAGTCGTTCCGGCGGCTCAAAGGCATGATTCTCCACTCCACCCAGCAGCGGATCAGATCCATCCCGGTAAGACCATTGACGGTAAGAGCCCTGACCTTTGCAAAGATAGGGACAAATGAAGCTTCTTCTTCTTCGGTTAGCTTTTCACGCAACTTGAAATCATTGGGCAGACGTTCCTCCCTGAAACCTGGTAAGGGGTTCTCGTTGTGTGGAGAAGTGTCGCGGCAGTAAAACAAAGTTTTTGCCCAACCCTTGGGATGACTGGGCAATGTAACAACTGGGAACCCGCATTCTCATCGTCGCTGGATGTTGACTCCCCCAAGCTCTAGGCAGGGCCCATTGGCAAACTCTGTTTGGCTGTTCAGATAAAAGAACTTCCTGAACAAAAGTACAGTATGCTCTATTTGCAGGTAAGCCTCGCAAAACACTTGGAACTGGCAAAGGTTGCTGATGGAGTTTGGCCCTAAGTCTTGGCGATGGAGTTTGAACAAATGCAAGGCGTCCCCGAAAAACTTTGAGCTGGGCGGTGTGAAGCCTCGCTTAAGATGATCAGCAAAAACGACTACTTCCCCTTCGGCGGGTTGCAGACGTTGCTCTCCTAGGGCGGTTCGCCAGCCGATTGTTTCTCTGGGTGCAAGATTGTCCACTTTCAAATAATTCACAAGATAGGTGTCATCAACTTCTTTTGGCAACCAGTTCCACTTAGATATGGGACCCATGACTGCAAGCTTGAAACGAGAGGGACGATGATGTGCATAAGAAGGATTGGTGGGTCGTCATGACCTACTAAATGGTAACTCGCCGGCCAATAGCAGAGAGCATGTCTAAAGGGAAATTGTGACTCGCCACGACATTGATGGCGGGTTGCGATTCCAAAAAGTTTCCTTAGAATATTTCTAATCAACGGCAAACACGTTTTTAATACCAAGACAAAGGTTCACGGACCGACGGGTGATTCTATTGAGGAAAATAAACTTGCCAAAATAAAAGCGCTAAGAACACACGGACATTGTGCAGTAGTGTGGTGGTCCTGTGGAACAGTGGGGGGAACAACAGATTTACTCAGGATTGTTAACGGGACTACCGCAGTTCATTCCTAAAAAGAAGGATCTAAAGACCGTACCTATACGGGTCGATGGCGCGATGAGCCAACGCTCATGGAGTTCCGGTGTTACTCTAAGAACTAGGGAGGTTCGAGATTTAGATATACTGGAGAAGAAGGAGTTACCTGCTGATGGAAGGCGACGAGGGAAGCAGGCCGCGGAGGTTTGCACTGAAGACCATGCCCTAGATCAGCCCGAGAAGTAGCCGGTCCGAAGCAGAGGTTGGGTGGTGGCACGGTGTTCGTGACGCGAGCTTGAGGAAGAAGACGCAGTGGACGTGATGGTATAGAGGTAGGTGGGGATGCCCCTCTCCCCCCTTCGGCTATTCAAAGACCTAGGGAAGAAATCGAAACAGCAGGCGCGGGAGTCAAGGAGGCGCATTAAAAACCAGAGATGATGGCGCCTAGATTCTCGGGATGACAGGATAAGGCAAAAGATCCGTTGCAAGTGATGTCATCAAGATCCCTGGAATAGTGGAGAAGATGACATCATCAATAAATACCTGGCGACTCAGGCGATTTATAAAGATTGGCCGCTTGTTACTCGTTGAAGAAGAAAGGTCAGAGATTGTGTGTGAATCGTCATAAACAAACATGAAGGTTTATGTCACACCCTATTTTTACAACCACTTTCTCTGTGATGCAAAAATCTGATCTTGTTAAAACTTTTTCAAAACTAATGATGTGAGTGCCATGTTTGTCATTGAATGACTTGTGTGATGATCATGTGATGATAAAACCCCCTTTGACAATATTGAATTAGTGTCAAAAACTTCTTCTTGTTTCTGATCAGGGTAAAACCCTACTTTGAGTTGCACTACTTTCCCTTGATGGAAAGATTGGTTTCTACCCAAAGTTGGTGATCTGATTTTAACTTATTTTAGTATTCCAAAACCATAAAATAATTATTTTTAGAATTGTTTTCTTAATTTATTTACATGTCCATTTCTGAGGCCAGAATTGGTATTCCTACTTGGAAGAATACTTTTCAGCCTTAGAAAAATCTGATTAAATTTGGAGATGAATAGAAGTACATATATTTTCCATACATAAGATTTTAACACCTATTTATATTATACTTATTTGAGTAAAACCCTGAAAACCATTTTTGTCTGTTTTGATCTTTTGAAATATTTCGAAAGGAAATATTCTCAATAAAATCGTAGAAAATTCCAGTGGTATACCTAAGCCATATTTGGTGTCCACATAAAGTATCACTTTGATCCAAGGTGATTAAGGACCCCAAATAACCGAAAAACCCCTTCTGTCCAAGATGGAGTTAGAGCAACTCTACATGGCCAAGTTTGTCCTATGATGCTGAAACTTTGCAGGAGTGCCTAATACCTCAAATGAGGGTTCCACACCAAAAATGGGATTTGTGGGACTTAGTTTGCCCACACTCTCTTTGCAAGGGACAGATCCGGTCAAATAGTGGTGTTTTCAAGTTTACAAAGCACCAAACCCAAACCTGTTAAGTTGCAACACCAGTGGTGGGGTGCAACCCCCTCAATCCACTGTCGATCACCTTCTAACAGATGGGTAAAAGCCCTCTTAGCCACAGCTAAACCCAACCCCTTTGTTCCAAACTCATAGATTAGGTGGCCAGTATCAATGCCCAACCCCAGTCAACTGGCCCCTCACTGGTTCAAAGTAGAAATGCCAAAAACCCCAATCTAAGCTTCAGTTCAAAGCTGACAGCACTAGTTTTCCTTGTCTCCCTTGACCAGCCGAAGCTCCCACGAGACCCAAACGGCTAGCCTTACTCTCAGCCAGTGCCAAGACATGCTAGACACGTCCAAAGTACATCAGAGCACACCAGCATGACGTGGCATGCCAAAACTATGCTCTGGGCGCGCTACAGGAAGCCACCGAGGTGGGGGCGAAACTCTCGGCCAGTTCGAGTCTCCCCCGAGGTGTCCAACCTCTTCCCCGACAACCCCTCTGCGTCGAGCAACCCTCAGGGCCCCTCCTCTCTCGCTCTAGAGCTCGTGCGACGCGTGCCCGCGCGCACCAGAACCGGCCAAGGTTGCGCGGCCACGGATGCTGGACTCCTCTCTCTCTCCCTCTGTTGCAGATGCTTCTAGCAGTCCAAAACCACGTCCTGAGACCGTGGTTTCGACCCCAGCTCCTACCTGCACCCCCATGCGCGCCACGGTGAGTCACCGGCGCTCCCGAATCGACTCACCATCGCGGGCCTATTTATAGACCTCCCCTTCGCTCCAGCACCCCTCAAACAGCTTCACCACGACCACTAGCACCTCCCTAGCCACCCCAGCAAGCCAGCAGAGCCCCGGTGCTCGAGATCGACCGAGGCCCCTCTACCTCGGAGCTCTGGTCGATCTCTGGCCACACAACGGCTCTGGCGTTCCTTGACCCACCAAACCGATCCCCTCGACCCCAGGAAGCTTTCCCCCAACTTCCCCAAGCATTTCTGTGCCCCTAGCTACCTCCTCGACCACCTCCCGAAACTCCTCCGCCGTGGCCTTCTCGTTGCCAGCGAACCCTTGCCTCTCTGATGTTGTTCCGACCACCAGCAGGTAAGCGGCGTCATGCTGAGCCCATTTCTGTCCTCGTTGGGGCTTGAGAAAATTGGCAGCCTTGCCGGCGTGCTCCTCCTCCTCTCCGGCCAGAGGTAGGAGACGACCCCGACAGGTGTGCCCCACCTGTCGGTGGCCCAGCCCTCTCCCCCGCACTACCCCCGGGGCACCGCACGGCAGATTCAAACCTGACGGCGCGCACACGTGGGCAGGCTGTCGGCTGGCCTTGGGTAGGCCTACTTCCAGGCCGAGCCAGGCCACGGACTTAGCCCATTTTTCTTTTATTTTAAAAATCTTATTTCAAAGATTTTTATAAAAATATTTAACCAGTGTAAAAATATAATTTTTCACTGTTATTCTTCTAAAAATATGTTGTATTTAATAAGACCTTGAGATGAATTTTTCAAACAACTAATCTGTTTTGCTATAATAAAAAGGACTAAATTGCAATAGTTTTGCTTCTGTTTGGTTGATTTTAAAAATGTTCCTTCATTGGAAGCAGAGACAATTATTTTTCAAAATAACAACTTAGATTTATCAGTAATAAAGAACATTTTTAAAATGACTTTGTTAACTATTTTTGAGTGAGCTATTTCTTATTTATTCTTTTGACGATGATAGAAAACCCGTGTGACGAGGGAATCGGAGGGGAAGACCTCGAAGACCCCGGATACCTAGCCGACCAAGGCAAGAAGCCCTTTGAAAAGACGTGGATGTCGCCTATAGTGGGGGGGGTGAATAGGCGCTTTAAAATAATTAAGCTTTAGGCTTGAACAAATGCGGACTAAAACCAACGTTTAATATGTCAAGCACAAAACCTCAAACAACTAGGCTCACCTATGTGCACCAACAGCTTATGCTAAGCAAGATAAACAACTAAGTGATAGCAAGATATATGACAATGAACAATATGTCTATCACAAAGTAAAGTGCATAAGTAAAGGGTTTGGGTAAGAGATAACCGAGGCATGGGGAGACGATGATGTATCCCGAAGTTCACACCCTTGCGGATGCTAATCTCCATTGGAGCGGTGTGGAGGCACAATGCTCCCCAAGATGCCACTAAGGCCACCGTAATATCCTCACGCTCTCGCACAATGCAAGATGTCGTGATTCCACTAAGGGACCCTTGAGGGCGGTCACCGAACCCGTACAAATGGCAAACCTTGGGGGCGGTCACCGAACCCGTACAAATTGCTCGGGGCAATCTCCACAACCTAATTGGAGACCTCGACGCTTGCCCGGAGCTTTACACCACAATGATTGAGCTCCGAGACACCACCAAGATTCTAGGACATCCAAGCATCCACGAAGAACAATATCTAGGGTACTATGTACCAAAGGTAATAAGCTTCTCAACTTCTCACTTCCACGTATCACCGTGGAGATCTCAAACCGATGCAACTAATGCAATGGCAAGAACACACGAAGTGGTCAAGTCCCTCACACTCAAATCCCTCCACAACAACAAAAGCTATGGAGAAATATGAGAGGAAGAACAAGGAGCTCACAAAGAACTCCAAGATCTAGATCCAAGGAGTTCCCCTCACATAGAGGAGAAAGTGATTGGTGGAGATGTGGATCTAGATGTCCTCTCTCTTTTCCCTCAAGAATAAGCAAGAATCATTGGAGGGATTGAGAGTAAGCAAGCTCTAAGAATGTCAACAATGGAGGTAGAATAGGAGCTCAACAGATAGATGAGACCAAGGGGAAAGAAGACCCCCTTTATATAGTGGGGGAAGGAATCACACCGTTACCCCCACTTACAGCCCGAGTCTAGCGGTACTACCGCTGACCCTCCAACGGTACTACCGCTGGCTGCAGAGATACTACCACTGACCCTGCAGCGGTACTACCGCTGGCTGCAGCGGTACTACCGCTGAGCCCATGGTAGCACAAAGATACTACCGGGCCAACCACCGCCAAGAAAGTCTTCGCAAAAAGTCCGACGTAGTACAACCGCAAAGATGACGATACTAAAGTCCCGGAGCGGTACTACCGCTGACCAGGGGCGGTACTACCGCTGGGACAGCGGTACTACCGCCAGCTCTAGCGGTACTACCGCTAGGGCCAGAGGTACTACGGCCAACTCTAGCGGTACTACCTCTAGGGCCAGCGGTACTACCACTAGGTCCAGCGTTACTACCGCTCGCCACTGAAATAGCCATAACTTTCGCATACGAGCTCCGAATCGAGCAAACCCAAGCTTGTTGGAAATCTTAAGACCATGCAGATATGAAAATGCAAATGATATAGAGATGTGAGTCCTCTATGAATGAAGAACCGGCAAAAACTCCAACATCGAAAACATCATAGTAGATGCATATGGACTCCGTTTTCGATGAGCTCGAGCTTGTCATGAAGATGACCATAAGCTCTAAAACTCACAAAGAGAAACACCAAATAAGAACAAAGAAGTATGATGCAAGGATGCAAATGGTTTGAGCTCTCAACGAACGATACGATCAAGCTAATCACTTGAGAGCCCCCCTTGACAGTACAACATTCTATCCTAAACAGAAAACCTATCAAGGGCAAACCTTTACCTTGCACCTCGACCTCTTGAGCTAGATGATGATGATCTTGGCTTCCTCAAGATAGACCACCTTTCTTGATTACGTTGGCTTGATGAAGACTAGTTGATTTCTCCCCCATACTCACTATGGGTGAGCCACTCTTCAGCATAACTTCACAAGTCCATTGCCACCACAATGGACGGCAAGCTTCAAGCACGATATATTCGTGTTGATCCTCTTGAACTTGCACACCGCAATCTTGATGACGATCACCACTTGACGTCATCCTTCATGGGTTGTATGAGATCTTCCTTTTGACGCAAGCCCATGGAAACACACCTAACCCACACATAGAACTCTCATGAAGACCATGGGTTAGTACACAAACACGTAATGGACAATGCTTACCATACCATGGGATCACTTGATCCATCTCGGTACATCTTGTACGCTTTGTGTGTTGATCATCTTGATTTACTCTTTGTCTGAGATCTTGATCAACCTTGTATCTCTATGACCATTCTTTGGATAATACCTTGAATACCATCTTGGTCATCATATAAACTCCTTGAACCCAACAGATGGACTTCAAGAAGTGCCTATGGACAAGTCCTATATATATAACTTAAGGCAACCATTAGTCCATAGGAATTGTCATCAATTACCAAAACCACATATGGAGATATATGCTCTAACACCCTTTGACCATGACAGAGCATATGTTATATTGCATGTTAAGATAGCAAGTATTTCCGTTACATATGATCATAAGTGCCGGTAAATCATCTGATGAGATGTTACCGATGGCTTCTCCGGAGCACATGCATTGATCTTGATCCTACCCTCTAAGGATCATGCTAGTATCATGTTGACAAGTCAAGCTAGAGTAATAATAGAATGAGTATGTTGATGGACTAAATCAAGAGTTTATGAAAACCCCGTCGGGTGTCACTAATGCCCGAGGGTGATGATGAGTTAGGTGGCCACTTTTGGTGAAGTGGTGTACAGGGTATTTGTGTGAGTATGGTTTCGGAAATGGGAATAGGTTTATGATGTCTCGACCGTCCAAACCTTACCAGTACGACCACGTTACCCCTTATGGGACGGGGCTATGTTGATTACTCTAGTCGGTGCTAGCAAAGAGCCACATTACTAGTGGCAGGAGTGATATGTGGTCACTCTCGTGATGGGGTCATGCGAGGTAGGATGATATGCCATTTTTATGAGTTCCAGGCACACCGTTGGTCCCCGCATGGTTGATACTGTCTAGAGTCGGTGCCTGTAAGACGTACAACATGTGGGTAGGGTACCAATGGAGTGGACATCTTTGTCTAGTATCGTCAGAGGAAAGGCATTGATCGGGTACTTACCTCGGGTATGTTATATACCGCGGGTCGTGGATGACACGGAAGTTTCCCGGATCTCGTGGGTCCAGCGTACTACCTCTGTAGAGTGTAAAACTATTCGAAAGCCATGTCCACGGTCAAGGACAGTTGGGTGGTGCTGCTTAAACTACGTCCAGTCGTTTCCGCATAAACCAAGTGTGTGTGAGTTGTGATAAAAAGGAGTTGTTATGGAAGTAATGATATGACCAAGTTTGGTGACTTGGCATATTGGGTGAACCCGGATGGTTCAGCCCTCAACAAATATATTGATATATGTAACATGTTCCAAAAGTAATTCTTTAACCTGATGCATAATCATGATCATTCCACCAAGATGAATTCCACCAAAGATGCATGTTATTGTTATCCTTCACTTTCAATGTTCATATCATGGGATGTTTGCGAGTACATTCAAAGTACTCATTGGCTTGCCACTCTTTATATTATTGACCAAACATGGAAGGACCGGAGTTTGAAGATGAGTACGTCTTCGGAGACGCCCCTACGAACTAGGACGCTTCTGAGTGAGAACGCATGTCGGTGTAGGCTTCATCGCATGGGAACCCGCTTAGCCCTATGATTTCCGTTATTAGTTGTATCAGTATGATTTGGCCTTAGGCCCAACCTTGTGAACTTGACAATTCGGTCATGCGATGTAATAATTCGGTACTTGGATGTAATACTCTTATTATTCAGTATCTATGTGTTCGGTGAGCATTGATCTCTGGGACCACTGAGCACAATCATTCGGCAATCTCGACTTGTAAGTTGGGGTCCCCACAGTTTATTGGCGTGAATAAATTCAAGTCAATCTAGGGCCTGATGTTGGGGATATTACCTACGGTATGACCCACCCTATTGGGATGGGTCAGGTAACCGGCGATTCAATATTCATGATCAAAGATAGGCCTTGGCCCAGGGTTTGAGATGCGTCACGACAACTTCAACGAAAAGCCGGCCAGGGCCCATGAGCCTAGATGGCGGTTCAAGATTAATGGAGAAGATAAGTCACCGAGGATATTTCCTAGCTTAGAAGACATGGCGGCTTAGAGATAAGGAAGGCCACGATTTGTAATGTGGCCAGGACTTTGTAAACCCTAGGGCCTCGACCTGTATATAAAGGCGAGTCTCTAGCGCAGATAGGTTAAGTTAGAATTCATCGAGAGCTAGGTCAGACGAGTTATGCCCTCCTTGTAATCGAATCCACCATTAATATACACAAAGCAGGACGTAGGCTTTTACCTCCATAGGACGGGCCGAACCTAGGTAAACCTGAGTCTCGCTTCCGCTCACCCCCTTTGAGTCGCCATCAAGGCGCGATGGCTCCATCACTAAGTCCTTTCACGAGGACATCTGCCGTGACAAAACCACGACACATATGTTGTTATTAATTACGAAAACCACCTTAGGGAGCAACTGTGTTTTCAGCATGCGATGAATGTCGCCGATGGGGTCGGAGAGGCTGGAGACGAAACTGGAGCAGTACGATGGCTGTGCACCCCTACCCGACGTGCCGAATGTCAGAATTGGGGCTCCGCGAACACGGAAAGGTTCGAACTCTAGGGTGTGCTAGCTCTCCTACCCTGTTATATCTCTCAACTTCACTACAGCTCTTCGACGGCACGAGCTCAGGAAAGCGAAAAAGAACACACAAGCGGTTTACCCAGGTTCGGGCCACCTTGCGATGTAAAACCCTACTCCTACTTGTCTAGATTGTACGAGGTGGAAGACGAGTACAAAGGCGAGTTCTTACCCTAGTGGAGACGATGAGATCCCATGCTACAGAGGCCGACCCTCTCTTTTATACTAGCCTTTGTCCTCTTCCCCTGAAAATACAGTTGGCGGGAAGGGTCGCCACAACGGCCATTTTGAAAGGGGACAGGGTTGCGGTCTGCCCTAACAAAGGTGGTTTTCGCGTGCCAAAGCTCTTCATCGTGATGCACCAGAGGGCTCAGGGGTGACCACCGCCCTGTCAAGCCCCCATCCTTGGTCCTCTTCCACCAAATGGGAAACCTTTGGGGGTTGCTTTCGGAGCCCGCCAACTGGCCCTCTTCCCTAGCACGAAAGTGGATAGCCTCCCTGTCCGTGCCTGCTAGCAACACTCATGTGCCGCGTGTGCAGTTTGTGTCACCCACGTGGAGGCGCAGGGTCATAAGACCCTTCTAGGTCACCCTTGATGAGCCTGCCCCATGAGAGCCTCAGGTGTGGCCTAAGGATGCGTCCTTGCAGCGGGCAACCTCTCACGGTCCTTGGTGACGACCATGTGGCGCTTACCTCGCCACACGGGACCCTCAGAAGGGCCTTCATTGCTAGGCTTGCCAATTGGCCAAACCAGGCCTGTGTAGCGTGTTGCGTATGGGGCCGCAGGCCGACGATCCTGGGTACCCCCGGTGACAGGGGCCTTACAAAGGGTAACAATGTGGAGGCCGAAAACACCCCCGTTAGTATCTGGAAGGGGGATGAAGCCAACGAGCGGAAACTTTCAGTACTAAAACAACCCCACACCATTTGCAATTAAAAAGACATGGTCTCCCATGCAAAAAGTAAAAGGAATTATATGATACAACTACTTTTACAAGATAAGATTTTCAATCAAACATCAAATCTTTGGCGAATTGCGCCTCTATAGCCTGAGCACTGATAACCCACAAGTGTAGGGGATCGCAACAGTTTTAGAGGGTAGAGTATTCAACCAAAATTTATTGATTCGACACAAGGGGAAGCGAAAGAATATTCTCAAGTATTAGCAGCTGAGTTTGTCAATTTCAACCACACCTGAAAGATTAGTGTCTGCAAGCAAAGTATCAGTAGCAAAGTGGTATGGTAACAACGGTGCCAGAAAAACATCTGTTGACGGCAGACTATTCCTAACTTGTTGTATCAATGGCGCCAGTAAATAGCACGTTGAGAGGGGACTATTCTGCCCAGGCAACGGCTCCAGAAAAGTCTTGCAACAGGTAACAGCAAAGTAGCAAGTAACAGCAGTAGTGAGAGCAGCAACAAGTAACAGTAGTAGTGACAGTAGTAGCAAGGAACATCAGTAGTGACAGCAGCAGGAGAGTAACAGCAGTAGCAACAGTAGTAGCGACAAAGTAACATAGCAAGGACCAGTAGTAAAAGACTCGTAGGCAGTTGATCGGTGATGGATGAGTATGCCGGATGTGATTCATCATGTAACAGCTATAACACGGAGAGATATGTAACTAGCTCTCGTTCGTCAATCTAATGTAGGCATGTATTCCGTATGTAGTCATACGTGCTTAGGGAAAAGAACTTGCACGACATCTATTGTCCATCCCTCTCGTGGCAGCGGGGTCCTAATGGAAACTACGGGATATTAAGGTTCTCCTTTTAATAAAGAACCGGACCAACGCATTAACACTTGGTGAATACATGAACTCCTCATACTATGGTCATCTCCGGGAGTGGTTCCGGCTATTGTTACTCCGGGGTTGCTAGGTCATAACACATAGTAGGTGACTACAACTTGCAAGATAGGATCTAAAACACACATATATTGGCGACAACATAATAGGTTCAGATCTGAAATCATGGCACTCGGGCCCTAGTGTCAACAATTAAGCATGGCAAAGTAGTAGCAACATCAATCTCAGAACATAGTGGATACTAGGGATCAATCCCCATCAAAACTAACACGATTACATGATAGATCTCATCCAACTCATCACCGTCCAGCAAGCCTACGATGATATTACTCACGAACGATGAAGAGCATCATGGAATTGGCGATGGAGGAAGGTTGATGATGACGATGGCCACAATTTCCCCTCTTCGGAGCCCAGAACGGACTCCAGATCTGCCCTCCATATGAAGATGGCGGCGCCTCCGTATAGTAAAACGCGATGAATCCTTCTCTCTGATTTTATTGGGCGAGACGGAATAAACAGAGCTGAGTTTGGAGGCG
Source organism: Hordeum vulgare subsp. vulgare (assembly GCF_904849725.1). NCBI lineage: Eukaryota > Viridiplantae > Streptophyta > Magnoliopsida > Poales > Poaceae > Hordeum > Hordeum vulgare. The sequence goes on from NC_058521.1 coordinate 390,036,374, forward strand.
GTGGAGCCACGTGGGCCCCACAAGCCCTCATGGCGCGGCCAGGGGGGCGCGGCCCCTGGGCTTGTGGCCACTGGCCCACCCCCTCCGGTGGATCTTTGCGCAGTTATTTTTCATTCATTCGAGAAAAAATCTCCATAAATTTTCAGGACATTCCGAGAACTTTTATTTCTGCACAAAAACAACACCATGGCAATTCTGCTGAAAACAGCGTTAGTCCGGGTTAGTTCCATTCAAATCAAGCAAATTAGAGTCCAAAGCAAGGGCAAAAGAGTTCGGAAAAGTAGATATGACGGAGACGTATCAACTCCCCCAAGCTTAAAGCCTTGCTTGTCCTCAAGCAATTCAGTTGACAAACTGAAAGAGACGAAAGAAAAACTTTGACGAACTCTGTTTGATCTTGTTGTTGCAACTATGTCTAACTCATAACCAGAATTTCAGCAAGATCACAAGCAAACCACATAAGCAAATGACATCTAGGTCTCATGGTAAACTCATATCAATGGCATAATCAACTAGCGAGCAAATAATAATAAGCCTCAAATGTCAACACTTCAATCAAAACAACATGAAGCAGCACAAATAGATGCTATCTCGCTAGCTCTTTCTAAGACCACAAAACATAAATGCAGAGCACCTTCAAAGACCAAGGGCTGACTAAACATTGTAATTCAAGGCAAAGAAGATCCAGTCACAGTCATACTCAACACAGTTAAAAGCAAAGCATAAAAACGATAGAGATGCTCTCTAATTGGTGCTTTTATAAGAAGAGGATGACTCGACCGGAACATAAATAGACAGGCCCTTCGCAGAGAGAAGCATTTATTTGCAGAGGTGCCAGAGCTCCAACATTGAAAACACAGATAATAATTTTTGCTGGCATGCTTTCATTGTCAACGCAATGACTAAGAGTTCTCAACATCTTCCATGCTACACATGCTATAGGAGGTTCCCAAACAGAAAAGTAAAGTTTTGGCTCCTCCACCACCAATCAATCACACTCCACGGCTAGCCGAACCCTCGGGTACCGGCCATACCAACATCAATCCTGGGGGAGTTTTGTTTGCAATTATCTTTTCGATTTGAGCATGGAACTCGAAATTCCAATTATCGGCCCCTTTCTCGTGAATGATAGTGAATAAACACATATCGAGGATAACACACCTAGCATGGAAGATACCATTAGCCCCCTGTCACCACATGAGCGGTTCGGGCATGCAAAACAAATTATTTCTTGAAGGTTTAGAGAGTGGCACATGCAAATTTACTTGGAACAGCAGGTAGATACCGCACATAGGTAGGTATGGTGGACTCATATGGAACAACTTTGGGTTTATGGAGGTGGATGCACAAGTAGTATTCCCGCTTAGTACAAGTGAAGGCTAGCAAAAGACTGGGAAGCGACCAACTAGAGAGCGACAACAGTCATCAAATTGCATTGAGATTAACTAACATTGAGTGCAAGCATGAGTTGGACATAAATCACCATCAACATGAACATCATAGAGGCTATGTTGATTTTGTTTCAACTACATGCGTGAACATGCGCCAAGTCAAGCCACTTGAATCATTCAAAGGAGGATACCATCCTATCATACTACAACACAGTCATCTCAACATTTATGTGGGCATCCAAGACAAACCATTATAAGCTCCCAGCTAAGTAAGCATGGCATAAGCAACTATGATCTCTAAGTTTTCATTGCAAACATGTTTCTCTCACAACAAAGTTGAATCACGCATGATGAGCTAGCTTTTCCAGGCTCAGTCACTTCATCATATATCGTCATTATTGCCTTTAACTTGCATGACCAAACGATATGAACAATAATAAGAGTGCTTGTGCATTGGACAACGCTGGAATTCCCCCAAGCTTAGGCTTTTGGACTAAGTTGGTCTACTCCCAAGGATGGTCCTGGCGACACCCAAAATCATAATGGGGGTTATACGGGAGCGCTACAGCCACTGCCTGAATAGCTGCCTCACGGAGACAACATAATAGGTTCAGATCTAAAATCATGGCACTCGGGCCCTAGTGACAAGCATTAAGCATGGCAAAGTAGTAGCAACATCAATCTCAGAACATAGTGGATATTAGGGATCAATCCCCGTCAAACTAACTCGATTACATGATAGATCTCATCCAAGTCATCACCGTCCAGGACGCCTACGATGATATTACTCACGAACAATGAAGAGCATCATGGAATTGGCGATGCAGGAAGGTTGATGTTGACCATGGCGACGATTTCCCCTCTCCGGAGCCCAGAACGGACTCCAGATCTGCCCTCCAGATGAAGAACAGGGGGTGGCGGCGCCTCCGTATCATAAAACGTGATGAATCCTTCTCTCTGATTTTTTTTCCGGGCGATACGTAATAAATAGAGCTGAGTTTGGAGGCGGTGGAGCCACGTGGGCCCCACAAGCCCTCATGGCCCAGCCAGGGGGGGTGGCCGCGGCCCCTGCGCTTGTGGCCCACTGGCACACCCCCTCCGGTGGATCTTTGCGGAGGTATTTTTCATTAATTCCGGAAAAAATCTCCATAAATTTTCAGGACATTGCGAGAACTTCTATTTCTGCACAAAAACAACACGATGGCAATTCTGCTGAAAACAGCGTTAGTCCGGGTTAGTTCCATTCAAATCATGCAAATTAGAGTCCAAAACAAGGGCAAAAGAGTTCAGAAAAGTAGATACGACGGAGACGTATCAAGCACCTTCCATGGCAAAAGAGAAATACAGCTTCGGGCGTCTATGCTCCTTTCCGGGCGGTGGAGGCACGGTTGCTATCTTTAAAGGCTCCACCTTTGTCCAGTGCATCATCGTCCTTGCAAAGGTCATCTGAGCTCCCTCGATGCTGACAGAGTGCTTCATAATGTCAATTTGGGGTGCAACCGCAATCAACTTTTGCACTGTGCCAAAATAGCTACTATGCAGCGCCTCAATCAGCCAAAGCCTAATGCACACGTCGTTAATGGCCGCTTCTGTCGTATTGTGCAGCGCCATAAGTTGGTTCAACTGATCGGAGACAAGCAGGGGTTGCTCGGGGGCCCGAAATTGTGCCGAGAAAAGCATTTGCTGGGCAGTGCCCTCCTAGGATGCAGGGCAGTGCCCTCCTAGGATGCATAGTTCTTTACAACTTGTCCCGCACTCTTCAGGAGATCTACAATCGCACGTGGAGAACTCCAAACTCGAGTAAGCAATGCAAATCTTCGTCCGCCAAATGTACATTGTAGTAAATATCTCTTACCATCTGCAATTTGCTTGATCTGATGGATGTCCCTCCAAAGATCGTGTGCCTCCTTCTATGCTTCTTGGAGTGTGGTGGTTACTGAGGTCAGTTCAGAAGAGTTTTCTTTGTGCTTCCTCTCAAGGGCCTCATTTTTGTGATACCCTCCTTGAGCTCCTACTGGACCTCACTCACCCGGGCCTCAGACTTCTCGCTAGCAGCCTTGGCCTCTACGGCCACCGCTCTTGGTTTGGCGGCCTCCTTCTTGGTCTTGTCCCGTTCGGCTTTAGAACGCTCAACATGAGTTGCAATAGTTGTATTGGTCATTCAAACAAAATGCACTTTGAGACAAAAATATCAAACAACTCAATGAGAGAGCTAAGCCTTGAACACTTACTTTGTGCGTCTTCGAACCGCTTGTTGATGTAGTCCACCTCCTCCTTAGAAACCTATAGTTTCCGGTTCATTTCCGCCAACTCCATGGAGTTGGGGGTTGTGGCTGACGTAGAGGCCTACAAAAGAGCATTTTTCAAACTTCTATAAATCTCAGTTTTTTTCAAAATCCTCTCCTAGGATATTTCTTATCAACCCACCGGAATCTTAGGGGCTACACGCAACTTTTTCCAAACAATTCTGACCTCTGCATGAGTTTTTCTCACTCACTAAGGGCTCGGGGGCTACTAAGCATAAGATTACTTACAAACAATGCAAAATACAAAATCACTTTGTAAAGGAAAAGCGTATTTCTGACTGTTTGCGTTCTGTGGATTACCTTGATGCATGTCATCAGCGCGTCAAAAGCTTCTTCCAGACCGTTATTAATAGACTGAATGCTTTGCAATACTGCACTCATCTTAGGAATGGAAGATTCGTTGAGACCCTCCTCCCTCAGGGCAGGCAACCCAGTTCAGAATTGCTCCGTTGAGGATGGCTCTGGGTGCATCGTAGCAGTCTCCCTTCATGGAGAGACTACTACTAACGGTGTCGGAGAGGGAGCAGCCTTTGTAGTTGTCTTTAGAGGAGACCTAGAAGGTCCAGACCCTCCTTCCTTTCTTTTCTAGAGGGATTCATCCTCCTGGTCCTTTGTGGCCGAGGTGTTAACGTCGGCCATAATATCATCGCCCCTGGGTGTAGTTTCCGGCGAAGGGGGGACCTCTCTAGATACCACCTCCCCAATCTCCTCTATAATAGGGGAGGTGTGTGGGCGATCTATTCCCACTTTCAGCCAGATTGGCTAGCAAGGAATCCCCCTTTGAAATTTGATCAGTGGGGATGTCACGCTGCGGAAAATGGGCCTAGTTAGAGCCACGACACTTAAAGGAATGGAGTGTTCAGATTTTCGGTAAGTACCTTTGTGCTCGGGGTTTCGCCCTGAGGGTCCTCCGGGGGACCGATGCTTCATCCTCGGACTCCTTGTCCGATTCTGGAATATCCTCAGATAGGGTTGTGGGGGCCCTACATTGATTTTTCAGAGCAACGGGAATTGGATCTCCCTCAGCGTCTTCACACACTACTCTTTTCACTAGTAGGGAAAACCTTATAGGTAGGAGCCAAGTAGTAGCACTGAAAAACAACACGCGCTGCTGCTACTTAGCAGTAGTGCTGGAAACATTACGCGCTACTGCTAACGTCCGTAGTAGTAGCAATGGATGCCTTTGCAGCGCTACTGCTAAACGGGGCCCAATGAGGCCACCCACAGTATCTGCAGTAGTAGAGCTGGACTGTAAAAAGTGCTACTACTAAGTTCCAAAGCAGTAGTGCTTCCCTGGAACTAGCGCTACTGCTAAAAGGGGCCCAGCGAGGCCACTGACACGAGCTGTAGCAGCAGCGCTGGCTGCGGAAAAGCGCTACTGCTAAGTGCAATAGCAGTAGCGCGCCTCTGGAACCAGCGCTACTGCTACACGTGGATGTGGGCAGCTTTTCACCCCCACACACCCCCTCTCCCCCTTCGTCCCCCTTTGCCCTCCTTTTATCCTTTCCTCCTCCATTGTTACTTCTCCACCATTCTTGCCATTCTTCTCTCTTCCTTCTACCTTTCACCCACACACACACCCTCTCCCCCTTCCTCCCCCCTTTGCCCTATCCCCTCCTTTCTCCTTTCCTCCACAAGTGTTTCCCTCATTTCACCCACACACCCCCCTCTCCCCCTTCCTCTCCCTTTGCCCTATCCCCTCCTTTCTCCTTTCCTCTCTCTAAGTTACTTCTCCACCATTGTCACTTCTCCACTATTTACCCGTGCACAATCTCTCTCGGGATATATATAGGTGAGTTAAAAGTTAAGCATTTCAATAATGGGAATTTGTCTATTTGCGATATGAAGGGATTTGTGTGAGTGACAAGACCCGTGAGTTGCTTATGTTTTGCCAAAATGTTGATTTATTTCCGTTTCGGCGAATTTCGAGAAAACTCGATATGTCCTATTTTTAGGCAAGGTCATGCCAAATTTTTATATGCATGAATTTTTATGACCCTTTTGCTTGTTATACCTTGCAGTCATGAAGGTGAGTGGTAGGAAGGTGGAGCAATACTTGCAATCCGCGGTGATGGACATGTATGAAAATAAACGGACTGGGATTAGATGTTTGTGTACAAGACGCAAAGAAGGAGTAATTTTGGACCCTTTTAATCATGGAAGTTTGAAGTACCACTTTTGATCGTGGATGATACAACGTCTCAGCAGCTTACGTCAACAAAAGATGGCGGGTCTGGGAAAATCGTGTACATGGGGCATCGTAGATGGCTCGAAAAGGATGACCCATGGAGAAAACATGGACATCTATTCAATGGTTTGGATGATCATCGAGGACCTCCACGTAAGAGGAGCGGCGCCGAAATCAACGAGCTGTTGAATAACTGGCAATAGTGCCCCGCGCCAGGAAAGATGGAAAAGGCGCTGGATCCGCTGCTGAAGGTATGGAAACGAGGTCTCATTGCCTTGATCAAATGCATATAACAAAGACTGTCCTTGAAAGCTTGCTTGGCACACTGATGAACATGCCAGAGAAGACCAAGGATGGGCCGAAGGCAAGGAAAGACACGGAGGATTTGGAGATCAGGGGGGATCTCCACATGACCCGTAAAAAGTCGACGGAGGATACGGAAACGTCGACAGGGCCAAGGGGAAGAATACAAGTCAACAAGAAGGAGCATAATTGTTCCCCATTCTTGTTTCACCTTAAGTCCGAAGGAGCATGAAGAATTCATCAAGTGCCTTACATGAATCAAATTCAGTTCCGGTTACTATCAAAATATAAGCATATTTCTAGACACCAAGAAGAAAAGGTTCACCGGGATCAAGTCTCATAACTGTCACGTGATGATGAGGCAGATACTCCCGGTAGCCATTAGAGGGATATTGGACAAGCACGTTCGTAAGACGCTTACTGGTCTCTGCAACTTCTTCAACATTATCTCTCGAAAGTCCATCAGTGTGAAGCAGCTCCGAAGGCTACAGGAAGAGATCGTTGTCAAACTATGTGATCTTGAGATGTACTTCCCGCTCGTGTTCTTTGACATCATGGTGCATCTGCGTGTCCACATCGTGGACGACATCATCGACCTCGGGCCGACATTCCTTCACAGCATGATGCCGTTGGAGAGGATGAATGGGGTGATCAAAGGATTTGTTCGTAGCATGGCCCGTCCATAGGAGAGCATCGTCCAGGGGTATTTGAACCAAGAGTGCATCTCCTTTTGCGAGAATTATATGGGCAAAGAAGACCCTGTTGTTAGTTTGCCCGTCAACAAACACCATGGGAGGATCGAGGGACAAGGTCACAACAATGGCTGGAGGGAATTGCACGTGGGCTACTTGAATCGACGGGACGACTTTCACAAGGCTAACTTAGTAGTGCTACAACACCTAGATGTGGTAGATGATTATGTGACACTGCACAAAGAAATCATCGCAAAGAAGCACCGTGATCAGGGGATGCGCAAGATGGACAACGAAGTTCCTATAGAGCACAACGCCACTTGCTTGCGTTGGTTCAAAGAGCAGGTTCGTGCTAATCCCCCCGAAGAGGGCAGTGTGGACGGGTTTCTCATACACGTCTTAGCACAGGGCCCCGCGCCTAAATTCGTGTCCTATGAGGCATACGATATCAATGGGTACACGTTCTACACGGAGGCCAAATACATGGATAGTGATTACCAGAACTCAGGGGTGACGATTGGCATATTATCTTCATGATGAAGATCGAAGTTCATTTCCATACCCTCCTGAAACCCATATGCCTTGCAAAGACCTTCCCAATTTGGGCACCCTATTTCTATGTTAAAAACTGAATTCATTACTTTCATCACAAATGTGTGACCATGTATAGTCCTCAGGTTAGCTCTCCTCGTCTACATACTCTCGTGGTCTTCGAAACCGAGCCTCTCCAACACATACCTTCTTGCATGGCAAGGGAGGAACTAGTCGAATTGTATAAAATAGAAATTACATGTTGAAGCAAAGAAACAGAAGTCATGCATGCTTAATTAGGAAAAAACACTTGCCATCGTTGCTACCATAGAAACTTCGAAGGTCTTGTCAAGCTTCATGCTGAAGAACCTATCGTCTCGCTGGTGAGGCCTGGCGTACATACCGTGATAGTCGTCGCAATATTCACACTCTCAATATTCATTGTCACACATTTCCTTTGTTCATGATTCAAAAATTCGGCAAGATCATTATTCAAATAAGATAAATAGAGAGCGTGAATTTTTCCAGAACGGAAATGAATCAACATTCCGGCCAAACATACGCACTAGGAGTTGTTCTGTGGAATAACATACACACATCAAATATATGCATATAACTCATCATCATCTTACTCATTTAACAACTTATCAACATGAAAGTTAGGATTCCTCGATCAAGAACACACATGAAAGTCATACAAGGAGAAACGACAAACCAAAAGATAACCGATATTATCACTAATACAGCTCGAATATTATCATATAATATTACTAATACAAATCCAGTTCACGTCTCACGGAGCAGGCGGTGATAACCCAAAAGACAAGATAACCGATTTAATCACTAATACATGTCGAATATTATCATATAATATCACTAATACAAATCTAGTTGACATCTCATGGCGTAGGCGGTGGCAACCCAACGATAAGGAACCATCACCAGATCATAGCTCAGGTGATGTCCCTGAAGAACTTGCCAGGTATTGGAGAACCTGGCATCCAACGCAACCATGTAGCGACGGACGTGCTCGTCCTCCTCCCTAACGCGGCGACGTACCACCTCTGTGGGGGTCGTCTCCCTCAGCACCGATAGTGGCCCACGCGATCGCCACCAAAGAAGCTCTGGGTCGACGACGAGACCCGGACTCCTCACCAAGGTGCTCGCCCCGGTCGACGACGATACCTGGATTCCTCACCAAGGAACCCGGTCCCAGACATGGCGCCTATCAAGCAGGCTTTCACCGACCACTCTGCGACGAGGATGTGGGTCGGGCATCATCAACGACGAGACAAATTCCTATGAGAAATTTTTCTTACTGTTTAATGTTTTACTTTCTAGTTATTATTTGTACAGCAATCATCTTATTTTAATTTAGGTAGCGCCCAATACCTATTTTCTCAACATGCAAGTATGACACCAAATATACAATATTAAAACATAATATATATATATTTTGCAAATATTTGCACAACAACGTTCGGAGCTTGAGAAAATAAAATGAATAATGACATAAAAATTCATCTGTTTTGCAGGAACGTTGATTCATTCCCGGTGCGGCAAATCCTGGGCACTCGATATGTCCTAGTTTGTAGCACAAATCATGCCGAAATTCACGAATCTTTTTGGCATGAACTTTGCTAAAAAGTGGACAAATCGAGCACCTGAAATTTGCGAGAACAAAAATGAATCAACATTCTGACAAAACATAGTCCACTCAGCTTCATTCCCTGGAAACAACAGAAGTCCACTGGGTTATCCATCTCGCTCCCTCTCCCTCCCTCTCCATCTCCATCTCTCTTCCTCTCCCTCCCTCTCCATCTCTCTCTCTCCATCTCCTTACCTATCAATCTCTCTCCCTCTCCACCTCTCTCCCTCTCCCACTCTCACTAAGTACCACTAGTGGGGACGGGGCCTTTAGCCCCGGCCCGTAAGGGGCTTTAGTCCCGTTTCACCAACCGGGACTAAAGGGGCGGGAATAAAGGCCTAACCTTTAGTCCCGGCCCTGTTACAAACCGGGACTAAAGGTGCTCCACGTGGGCGCCTCGTAGCGCCCCAGGGGCAGGCCCTTTAGTCCCGGTTCGTTACACGGACCGGGACTAAAGAGTTTCAGATTCTGTTTATTTTTGGGTTGTTTTTGAATGAAATTATTTTTGGGTTTTAGGGTTTAGGTGTTCGGGAGATTAATGTGATGCCTCGTTTGGTGTTCGGGAATTATTTTTCATATAATTTAAATAGAAATAATTATGCATATATATATAAGATTAACTTATCTTACAAGCGAGCATATATATACAATTATATGGAGATCTGAATTATCGGGACTAGAGCCCATCTATTCGATTACATGGACGAACATCAGTAATGGCCCCCAGCTACACTAAATTGTCCTTTGTCATCTATAGCTTCCATCCTCAGAAAGGTCGCAAACTCCTCTGCAACAGCAATCGCGCGTTGCTCTGGTAGGACCTTCGTCCTCATGGCCGTGTACTATATAAGAAGAGGAGATGAATATGAATATCAATCATGATAACAAAGAATGACGGGTAAAAATAGAGGTGTGAATGTTCATTGCTTACGTCGAATCTGTGATCCTTGTGCTCAGAGGTAAACGTGTGAATGGTCTCGCAAACATAGTATCCGCATAGATGCGTTCCCCGTGGCTGTTGGTCGCACTTTACGAGAATAGAATATATATAATCAAAATAATAATCTAGCATCATAAATGTATTGCAAATAGAAGTATATCGTACTACTACTTAACTGAGCCGCTCTAAAGGTCAGCTTCTCAGGAAAGATACCGGGAGTTACGGACTTGAACCGCTTCCAAACCCTTCCCGACAAGGATAATGATTTGCTAAGTTTTTCATTAATTTATATATAGGAAAATCATCGAAAGAGACCGATAGAGCGCAAAAATGATTGAAATTACCATTGGATCATGTCCTGCAGGCTTTGGAACTGTTCCAAGGGTCTCGACAATGGGTCGAAGGCATCAACTCTTCCCTTATCAATTTGAATGTCCAACAGAATCCAATGGAAGTTGCACATGTATATATATATATATGTGTGTGTCAGTAACTTATCAATTACACATATAAGTGAATGGACACAACAGAGTAAAGACCCTCACCTGAAGTTGTATGGAAACAGTATGTGGTCACAGAAATTTTGATCTGTTTGAAACCTTAGAAGGTTTTCCTCCATCTCCTTGGGTTTATGAGTTAGCGTCGCTATATGTATTTTACTGGGTCAATAAACCCAATATTTAGGATGTTCTTACTTTTACAATCCAGAATCTTCATTCTGCATAATAGAGTACAAGTTATATATAGACAATGAATTGAAATAACTAAACAAGTTATATGTAGAAAACGAATTGAAAAACTTACAGACAATAGCAACTCAAAAGCGATTTCTCGAGGGTGTCTCCATTGTACATCTGGAAGAGTTCATCAAAGTCGATATGGATTTCTTCGGGGCGGCCGTAGTACTCCCGTGGGACACTCACCACGATCATCGTTCTCCCATTATTTGATTGACTTAAGTACCATGTATGCAAGTAACGCATATTTGTTGGGAGATCATCTTTGCTGACGAAAGGCTCTCCCATGACAAACTGTGGCTTAGGGGCTACCACAGCCTTGGGTAACCTATAGTCTTGGGAAGCCAGAACATCTTCAACCGAGACACCCCATTCAGCCGCCCACTTCTTTGCTAATTCAAAATCTTGCCCCTGCACCGGAGGGGGAACATCCTCGGTTAACACCTTGAGGGGTGGGATCGACTGTTTGGCCTGTTGTCCAAGCTAAGGAACGTCTGATTTTTTCTTGCTTGTAGTTGAACTTGATTTGCTCCCACTTGCACTTGCACGTGATCTGCTCTTTTTCACTTCCTTCTGCAATGTGCGTGTATAGTCATCAGGCTTATGGTGTAAGTTATACTGTGATGGAAGGGTCGTGAAGTATTCTGCAAATGCTATTTGCTTCTCTGTGTATTCCGGGCGGGGCTCGGGTTCCTTCTCTTTCATCTGCGCATCATGATGTTCCTTTGCTATCCTGGCGTTTTCCTCGGGGGTACGATCATAAGGTCTGATAGGAAGATTAGCATGAGGTACCTTTGGGAGGGGCAACCGTTTGCGCTTTGGGGGGCTCCGTCGCTTAGAAATCGTCGGCGGAGCGTTCTTGGTGGGACGCTTCCGCTTAGTATCCTGTGCGGGCGGCGGCGGAGACGGACGACCCAAGTCCAGCGGCAGTGATCGAGATGGACTCGTGTTGTGCTGGCCAACGTCATGTGGAGGGCTTGGAGGTAATGGAGGTGTAGGTGACCTGCGACGACTCGGAGGCGGTGTTGTCCTTGGGGCCGAGCCTGGAAGCTTGATGTAGTTCTTGTCCCATAGGATGACTCCACCCAGTACTTCTCCGAGTGTCCTCTCATCTTCGGGTGCAGCTATGTCGAGCTCCATATCATGAAACCCCACCATGATTTCATCCACCCTGACTTTAGCAAAGCCAGCTGAAATCTCACGGCCATGCCAGCATGCATCAGGCCAGAAGGTAAAGCTTGTCCGACGGCCACCGTCATGGATATATTCTTGAATTTCTGATGGAGTTCACATGATGTTGACTCCTTGATTCCATCCACGGGGTAGCCGGGACCGCCCTCTATCATTCTTCGTTCATCGTCGGGCGGGGCCTGAGAATCAGCCACGCTGCTTTTCCGCTTAGATGGGTTAAGGTAATATCAAGTGCAGGATCTTCCTGGCGCGCTACTCCTCTAAGCTCATCAATCTACTTATGTTGCTCGTTAATCCTGGCAAGCAACTGGTTGAACTTGTCATTCTCCTCATCCTGCTGCCGCTTCTTTGCTCTCTCTCGGCTTCTGTAAGTGTCTTGGTCTCTGGCAAACCCAAGCCACCATGGGTAAGAAGGACCGAATCCTCGCGTTCGTCCTCCATGTTCGTCATTGCCGACGACCAGTGTGAGCAAATCTTTCTCTCTATCTGCAATGAACTTTCTTTTTCCCTCCTTAATTTCTTTCACTATCCTTTTCCAATTCTCCCTGGGTATCCTAAGACCGTCACTGCAGATGAGGTCCCCTGTTTCTTCGTCGTACGAACCACCATGCGCAAGGAACCAATTTCTTGCTCTCAATTCCCACTCATCACGGAGTGGTTCAGGTACGATGCCTTTATCTAGAAGATCTTGCTCTTTCTTATCCCACTTTGGGATGGCATTCTCATAGCCCTGGCCCCACCTTGTGGTGATATTTCTTCTTGTCGGCATTTATCTTGTTCTTTTTTGATAATGCCTGGGCATCTTCTGACTCCTTGTACTCTTGAAATGCCTTCCAGTGATTCGCCTGCTTGGCTAGATACCCCTCGAATACTGGCAATTTCTTTGTCTTCAGATAGTTTTTCCATAGCTTCTTCTTCCAGCTATGGAACAGTTCGGCCATCTTCTTTTGAGTCCACTGCTTGACTTTGGCCCTCAGTTTGTCTGCGGCGTCTTCATTCTCACATTCTGGCAGGTTGATATGTGACATGAGATCATTCCAAAGATTATCTTTGTACCTTTCGGTGACATAGTCATTATCGGCTGCCCCTTTGCGCTTGTTCCACTCCCGAACGCTGATCGGGACGTGATCCCGAACGAGAACTCCGCATTGCTTCTTGAATGTGTCAGCAACATTCTCAGGAAGCTTGGGTTCGCTCGTAGGAAATATCACCTCAAAGGTGTAATGCGTCCGTGCATCCAACTTTCTAGTCGGGCCTCGTTTCGTAGCTTTGCTCGATGTGGAGGCCGAAGAGGGAGAAACATTCGTCAAGTGAATGTATATATGTATACAATATAGTGCTATCTCCAATATTTTTCACATATTATAAGTGATTGTCGAACTTCATATGTATACCTCGCCGGACTTTATTATTTCTTCACCGGCTTCTCCATCAGTGGAGCTATCACCTTCTCCGTCATTGGACCTATCTCCTGCCCCATCGGCTTCATCTTCGTGTCGCTCGACCTCCATTCCATATCCGGAGGGGTTTAGATATGACGACGGAGATTCAGCTGGTTCAACGTCGGGGTCGTCTTTGATTATATCTTCGAGGTTCCTGATATGTGGATCCATAGTTCTGCAAAAAACGGACATTTGATTAACTAATAAACTAACAAACTATTAACAATAGCAAAATTAGCCCAGTCCCGGACACTTAAGCATATACAATAGCAAAATTAAACTAGTCCTATTAATTTTCTTGCTAAAAATAAACTATTAACACTGAAGCATATACAATAGCAAAATTAAACTATTAACACTTAAGCATATAGAATAGAAAAATTAAGCAATAATCTAAGAAACACTATTAACACTTAAGCATATACACTATACAATAGCAAAATTAAATGGTAAAAAAATATTTCTTCTTCTTGTAACCCTAAACTAATTTTTCCTCTTCTTCTATTTCTCCTCTTCTTCTACTTCTTCTTCTACTTCTACTTCTCATCTTCTTCTACTACTTCTCCTCTTCTCTTCTTCTACTTCTCCTCTCCTCCTCTTCTAATTTTTTCTCTTCTTCTACTTCTCCTCTTCTTCTATTTTTCCTCTTCTTCTCCTCTCCTCCTCTTCTTATTCTCCTTTTTCTTCTTTTCTTGTCCTCCTCTTCTTATTTTCCTTTTTCCAAATTCTAAATATTACTAACCCTAATAATCTAACATAAACCTATTAACAATAGGAATTAAATGACAAAAAAAAAACTTTTTCTTCTTTTCTTCCCTTTTTCTTCCTTTCTTCTCCTTTTTCTTCCTTTCTTCTCCTTTTTCTTCCTTTCTTCTCCTTTTTCTTCTTTTCTTCTCCTTTTTCTTCTTTTCTTCTCCTTCCCTTTTTCTTCTTTTCTTCTCCTTTTTCTTCCTTTCTTCTCCTTTTTCTTCCTTTCTTCTCCTTCTTCTTCCTTTCTTCTCCTTCTTCTTCCTTTCTTCTCCTTTTTCTTCTTTTCTTCTCCTTCCCTTTTTCTTCTTTTCTTCTCCTTTTTCTTCCTTTCTTCTCCTTTTTCTTCCTTTCTTCTCCTTCTTCTTCCTTTCTTCTCCTTTTTCTTCTTTTCTTCTCCTTTTTCTTCTTTTCTTCTCCTTTTTCTTCTTTTCTCCTACTTGGCCAGAGTGTTGAGGAGGAGGGGGCGGGGGGCTTACCGGCCGGAGGTGTCGACGGCGCGCGGCGAGGAGGACGGCGGCGTGCGGCGAGGAGGACGGTGGCTGCGAGGAGGACAACGGCGATGACGAGGAAGACGGAAGGCGGCGGCGAGCAGGACGGCGGGCAGCCTGACAGCGTCGTCGAGTTCGTCGCTGTGCCGCGCCGGGTAGGAGAACGAGGAAGAAGGAGAGAAGGAAATGCGATTTGGGTTGGAAATTTTCTAACTCCCGCTTATATAGGTGGATCTTTAGTCCCGGTTCGGGGCTCGCTCCGGGACTACAGACCCCCTTTAGTCCCGGGTGGAGCCGCGACCCGGGACTAAAGGCCCTTTTTCGGCACACGAAAAGGCGGGAAGCAGGGGCCTTTAGTCCCGGTGCGGGGCTCCAACCGGGACTAAAGGGGGTCTTTAGTCCCGGGGCGTGGCTCCACCTGGGACTAAAGCCCCTCCTCGGCTGCACGATAAGTTTAGTCCCACCTCGCCCAGCGAGGGGGACTAAGACTTGTTTATAAGCCCCGTCGCAGCATCTCCATCGAGCTCCTCTCTAAAGCAGGCTTACGGGCCTAAACTGACTGTAAATTAAAAAATTGAAACTATATTTGAACTTGTGGAGTAAATTAAACTTGAATTCGAAGTGAGGTCACTTTGAATTTAGGTTTAATTTTCTTTACAAATTCTCATATAGTTTAAATTTTTTTTCTATTTTCAAAATTAACTATTTTGTTATTTTCAATCAAAAACTATGTTTATTAAAATTCTTTTTGCATATTTGAGAATTTGACAAAACTATGAAAATGAAAAGTGTTTGAAATTGAATAAATAATTCAAAACTATTTTCTATTTTCAAAATTAATTATTTTGACTATCCAAACTATTAACTATTTTGTTATTTTCAATTAAAAACTAGGTTTATTAAAATTCTTTTTGCATATTTGAGAATTTGAAAAAACTATGATAATGAAAATTGTTTGAAATTGAATAAATAATGCAAAACTATTTTCTATTTTCAAAACTAATTATTTTGACTATCCAAACTATTAACTTATTTTTTTTGAGCTAGTTGACCCTGAAATTGAAAAGCACTAAAATGACCTCTGAAAATGTTGAAAGTTGGCATTCTATCATCATTTCACCCACATAGCATGTGTTAAAAACTTGAGAGGGCTACGACAAAAACTGGATGCACTTCGTGTACAAAACGGACAATCTATCTCGAAGTATGAGGGTTTCGAACGAGAACTCATCTCTTACAAAGGGATTTCATTTTTTGAACTTATTTGAACTCCATACTTTTTGTGTGTTCAAAATGCACCATTCAAAGGCACGTTACAAAATTTCAACAATTTCTGACTTCATTTGGTATATTTCGTGCATTTACTTTTTTTTTGAGCTAGTTGACCCTGAAATTGAGAAGCACTACATATGAACTCTGAAAATGTTGAAAGTTGGCATGCTATCATCATTTCACACACATAGCATGTGTTAAAAAGTTGAGAGGGCTACGACAAAAACTGGATGCACTTCGTGTACAAAACGGACAATCTGTCTCGAAGTATCAGGGTTTCGAACGAGAACTCATCTCTTACAAAGGGATTTCATTTTTTTGAACTTATTTGAACTCCATACTTTTTGTGTGTTCAAAATGCACCATTCAAAGGCACATCACAAAATTTCAACAATTTCTGACTTCATTTGGTATATTTCGTGCATTTACTTTTTTTTTGAGCTAGTTGACCCTGAAATTAAAAAGCACTACAAATGAACTCTGAAAATGTTGAAAGTTGGCATGCTATCATCATTTCACCCACATGGCATGTGTTAATAAGTTGAGAGGGCTACGACAAAAACTGGATGCACTTCGTGTACAAAACGGACAATCTCTCTCGATGTATGAGGGTTTCGAACGAGAACTCATCTGTTACATAGGGATTTCATTTTTTTGAACTTATTTGAACTCCATACTTTTTGTGTGTTCAAAATGCACCATTCAAAGGCACATCACAAATTTCAACAATTTCTTACTTCATTTGGTATATTTCGTGCATTTACTTTTTTTTTGAGCTAGTTGACCCTGAAATTGAAAAGCACTACAAATGAACTCTGAAAATGTTGAAACTTGGCATGCTATCATCATTTCACCCACATAGCATGTGTTAAAAAGTTGAGAGGGCTACGACAAAAATTGGATGCACTTCGTGTACAAAACGGACAATCTCTCTCGAAGTATCAGGGTTTCGAACGAGAACTCATCTCTTACAAAGGGATTTCATTTTTTTGAACTTATTTTAACTCCATACTTTTTGTGTGTTCAAAATGCACCATTCAAAGGCACATCACAAAATTTCAACAATTTCTGACTTCATTTGGTATATTTCGTGCATTTACTTTTTTTTTGAGCTAGTTGACCCCGAAATTGAAAAGCACTACAAATGAACTCTGAAAATGTTGAAAGTTAGCATGCTATCATCATTTCACCCACATAGCATGTGTTAAAAAGTTGAGAGGGCTACGACAAAAACTGGATGCACTTCGTGTACAAAACGGACAATCTCTCTCGAAGTATCACGGTTTCGAACGAGAACTCATCTCTTACAAAGGGATTTCATTTTTTTGAACTTATTTGAAGTCCATACTTTTTGTTTGTTCAAAATGCACCATTCAAAGGCACATCACAAAATTTGAACAATTTCTGACTTCATTTGGTATTCTTCGTGCATTCCATGGAGAATTTGACAAAACTATGAAAATGAAAAGTGTTTGAAATTTAGTACATTCCATACATGCATTACATAAAAGGTTTAATACATTATTACATTATTGCACCAATATTCCTATCTATTATTTCTGTTTTCTTCTGTGTCGTAGCCATGGAGAATTTTCATCATTCAATAGGATGCTTGGGTCAGTTTTCACTTTGAAGGGCGGAATTTCATGAAACTTATTATAATCTTCTGACATGTCTGTCTTGTCATCTACTCCCACGATGTTTCTTTTCCCTGAAAGAACTATGTGGCGTTTTGGCTCATCGGATGATATCTTCTTTTGCTCATTTCTTTTTCTTGTTTTTGTAGACATGTCCTTCACATAGAAAACCTGAGCGACATCATTGGCTAGGACAAATGGTTCGTCCATGTATGCAAGATTGTTGAGATCCACTCTTGTCATGTCGTACTTTTGGTCTACAACTACCCCGCCTCCTGTCAGCTTCACCCATTTGCACCGAAACAAAGGGATCCTAAAAGTAGGTCCATAGTCAAGTTCCCATATCTCCTCTATGTACCCGTAATATGTTTCCAAACAGTGCCCATTCTCGTCTGTTGCATCAAAGCGGACACCACTATTTTGGTTGGTGCTCTTTTTATCTTGGGCAACCGTGTAAAACGTATTCCCATTTATCTCATACCCTTGGAAAGTACATATAGTCGAAGATGGTGGCCTGGCCAAATAGTACAGCTGATCTCCAACGGTGTCGTCATTCATGAGATGTGTCTGCAACCAACTGCCGAATGTCTTCTCGTGTTCCCCTTTAATCCAAGAGTCAGCCTTCCCCGGGTTTTCGGAGCGTAGAATATTCTTGTGTCTCATGCTATACGGAGCCACCACGGTGAAACTGTGTATAACTGTGTAGTGTGCTTGAGAGAAAGAATGCCCTTCCATTCATACTTTTGCTTTCCTTCCTAGTGTGCCTTTTCCTGTCAGCCTACCCTCCTACCGAGATTCAGGAACACCAAACGGCTTAAGGTCAGGAAGAAAGTCCACACAAAACTCAATGACCTCTCTGTTCCATAGCCCTTGGAGATGCTTCCTTCTGGCCTAGCACGGTTACGAACATATTTCTTTAAGACTCCCATGAACCTCTCGAAGGGGAACATATTGTGTAGAAACACAGGACCGAGAATTCTAATCTCTTCGACTAGGTGAACTAGGAGGTGTGTCATTATATTGAAGAAGGATGGCGGGAACAACAACTCAAAGATGACCAGACATTGGACCACATCAATCAGTAACCCTGATAGACTTTCTCGATCGATTACCTTCTGAGAAATTGCATTGAGGAATGCACATACCTTCACAATTGCCAGGCGAACATTTTCCGGTAGAATTCCCCTCAATGCAACCGGAAGCAATTGCGTCATAAGCA
Organism: Hordeum vulgare subsp. vulgare; assembly: GCF_904849725.1. Lineage (NCBI taxonomy): Eukaryota > Viridiplantae > Streptophyta > Magnoliopsida > Poales > Poaceae > Hordeum > Hordeum vulgare. The sequence continues at coordinate 390,055,109 of NC_058521.1, forward strand.
CGTGGCAGTTATGAGACTTTAGGTTTTGGAATTTTTTGTCTTTCATATTTATGATTCCCTTTATATTCAACGAGAAGCCAGTCGGGACCTTGATACTAAAAAGGACTTCAAAGAAGATTTCCTTCTCTTCCTTAGTAAGAGCGTAGCTGGCACGCCCTTGAAACTACCCTGGATGCATGTCATCTCTTCCTTTATGACGTTCCTGGTCCTTCCGTGCCTCCGGTGTATCTTTTGACTTCCCATACAAGCCCAGGAAGCCTAGAATATTCACGCAGAGATTCTTCGTCAGGTGCATCACGTCGATTGCCGAGCGGACCTCATGGACTTCCCAGTAGGGTAGCTCCCAAAATATAGATTTCTTCTTCCACATGGGTACGCACTTATCAGGGCCGTTAGGAATAGGTTGGCTGCCAGGACCCTTTCCAAAGATTACTTTTAAATCTTTGACCATATCAAATACTTCAGCACCAGTACGGATGACAGGCTTCCCCCGGGGTTCTGCCTTGCCATTGAAATGCTTGCCTTTTTTCTTTAAGGGATGCTTGGGTGGAAGAAAACGACGATTGTACGGGTACACATTCTTCCTACATTTGTCCAGATATATACTTTTTGTCTGATCCAAACAGTGCGTGCATGCATTGTATCCCTTGTTTGACTGTCCTGAAATGTTACTAAGAGCAGGCCAATCATTGATGGTTACGAAAAGCAACGCTTGAAGGTCAAATTCCTCTTGTTTGTGCTCGTCCCACACACGTACACCTGGTTCGGCCCACAGCTGTAAAAGTTCATCAACTAATGGCCTTAGGTACACATCAATATCATTGCCGGGTTGCTTTGGACCGTGGATAAGAACTGGCATCATAATGAACTTCCTCTTCATGCACAACCAAGGAGGAAGGTTGTAGATACATAGAGTAACGGGCCAGGTGCTGTGACTGCAACTCTGCTCCCCAAAAGGATTCATGCCATCTGTACTTAGACCTAACCATAAGTTCCTTGCGTCAGCTGCAAATCTCGGGAACTCTCTCTCGATTTTTCTCCACTGCCGACCATCAGCGGTGTGCCTCAACTTATCGTCTTTCATACGATCTTCCATGTGCCATCGCAACAACTTCGCATTATTTATTTCTGAACAGACGTTTCAACCGTGGTATTATAGGAGCATACCACATCACCTTGGCAGGAACCCTCTTCCTAGGTGGCTCGCCCTCAATATCACCAGGGTCATCTTTTCTGATCTTATACCGCAATGCAGTGCATACCGGGCATTTATCCATATTCTTGTACTTCTCTCCGCGGTAGAGGATGCAGTCATTAGGGCATGCATGTATCTTCTGCACGTCTAATTCTAGAGGGCAGACAAGCTTCTTTGCTTCGTACGTGCTGGCGGGCAATTCGTTCTTTCTTGGAAGCATCTTCTTCATCAGTACCAGCACATTTTCGAATGACGAGTCAGTCACACCGGTCTCTTCCTTCCACTTCAGCAATTCCAGTGTGCTACCCAGCTTCTTCTGGCCATCTTCACAAGTTGGGTACAACAATTTGTTGTGGTCCTGTAACATCTGCTCGAACTGCAACCTCTCCTTTTCTGTGTCGCAACCTCGCCGTGCATCAGAAATGACCCGGCCAAGATCATCAGTGGGCTCATCTGGTTCCCGTTCTTCATCCTGATCTTCTTCTTCATTGTCTTCCATTGCGGTATCATCATACTCAGGGAACATAGATCGGTAGTTGTCATCATCGATCTCTTCTTCTTCATCGTCGTCTTCCATCATAACCCCTCTTTCTCCGTGCTTGGTCCAAACATTATAGCCCGACATAAAACCGGACCGAAGCAGGTGGCTCTGAATGACTCTTGAGGAAGTGTAATCCTTCTCATTCCGACATTCTACACATGGACAAAACATAAAGCCCCACCATGCTTGTTTGCATCGGCTGCATCTCGAAAAGAATCCAAGCCTTTTCTGTAAGCGGCTCTGCATTGATCACCGTACATCCATGGATGGCTCATCTGTTTTATACGACAGTATATCAAATACAATCACGATCCTAAAAATTAGTACCGCACGGTCTAAACGAGGAAATATAGTTGCTAACCTTTTAGAATAAGTAGAAATAAAGAGGAAGAGGTTTAAGCGTGGCTCAGGCATCTCATATCGTAGTTGTGTTCGGTGAACTGAAGCGGCATCCCTCTAACACACATTTCAACAAACACCTCTAGTGCATAAAAAAAAGTGGAGAGCTAGCACACACCCACAATCCTCCATCCAAGAAAAATGCAAGGAAGAGGGGAGAGGGGGGCTGTGCTATATATAGGCAGAGGACTTTAGTCCCGGTTTGAAACACAAACCGGGACTAAAGGTGGAGCACATGTGGGCTGCCCACCGCGTAGCCCTTTAGTCCCGGTTTGGGACACGAACCGGGACTAAAGGCTCCTTACGGGCCGGGACTAAAGCCTCGAGGGAGGCATTGAGAATTTGGGCAACGTGGCCGGGCCTTTAGTCCCGGCCCAGAGGCAGGCCGGGTCTAAAGGGTCCCGGCCAAAGGCCCGTTTTCCACTAGTGTACATTGCCCTCTCCCTCTCTAACTAAGTACTATATAAATTACTCTAACCTAACCTAACTAACAACATCTTTATCTAACATAACCTAACTAACAACATTTTCACTAAGTACATAACCTAACATAACCTAAGTACTATATAAATTGCTCTAACTAGGGATCATAAATAAATTCATAACTAGGGTTCACCTAAATTAATTACTAGGGTTCATAACTAGGGTTCATAACTAAATTAACCTAGAGAGGAGGGGTGGGGCTTACCGAGAGGCAGGGGCGTTGAGGGTGTCTCAGGGAAGACGGTGGCGCGGAGGGTGGCTCTTGTGGCGGAGAGGCGCCTCCGATGACGGCAAGGGAGGCAGGGTGGCGAGGAGCGGACGAGGGTGGCTCCGGGGGCGCACGACTCTGGTGGCGGCTATGGCGCACGGCTCCGGTGGAAGCTCCGGTGACACCGACGGAGGGAGAGGTTGAGGGCAATGAGGGAGCAGGGGTTGCGAGGGAGAAGTTAGAGATGCGGACGAGAAGAATGGGGATTTGGGGGAGGGATGCCCGCGCAGGGAAAAGTGAGACTTAGTAGTAGCACACTTACCCAGCAAGCGCTATAGGTACTTAGCTATAGCACATTTCTCCTAGACAACTTAGTAGTAGGACGGTTCTCGGAACAACGCTACTACTATACCAAGCCTAGCAACAACGGTTAGAACTGTCATAGTAGCAGCACATTTTACATGAGCGCCCTACTGCTATTTTTGTAGTAGTAGCGAGCTTTTTATCCATGTGCAACTGTTATTTAGCAGTAGTGATTTGTTTTAACAAGCGCTACTGCTAAGATTCTGTGTATAAGCTTTTTCCTAGTAGTTTAAGGCTAGTCCTTTGTGGGCGGAAGCCGTGGTGGAATAGACAAGGCCGCTTCTTCATGGACCCCTTGTGGGTGGAGCCCTCCGTGGACTCTCGGAGCCGTTACCCTCCATGGGTTGAAGTCTCCACTAACATGGACGTACGATAGTGCCCCCTATCGGAACCATGCCAAAAATTGATGTGTCAAACTCTTTGCGTTTGATCTCCTAAACTCTACATCTTTACATGTGCAAAGTCTCTACTTTTCCGCTGCCATATATGTTGACTGGCATGTGTATATTGTCTAGACTTGTTAGAACTGCTTGATTTTAGCCTTCCTTGATATTGGTTTAGGCTAGGAATTTTATCTTGACAAGTAGTCTATTCACCCCCCTCTAGACACATCCTCTATCGATCCTACACGCATACAATCCAAGACAACGTAATAATCGTCATACTCCTTCCCTATGGTAATCGACATTGCATAACCCTAGTACCCCCGGTATCTATATAAACCAGGGGGCATAGTTTGTAAGACAAATTGAGCTTATCACCATTAGAGTTTAGACCACAACATCTGATCTCGAGATAGATCAACTTTGTACTTTGTACTACCTTTTCAATACAACAAGAGCATGACGTACTCTTTTACCTCTATCAAGAGGGCCCGAACCTAGGTAAAACATCGTCTCCTTCGTCCCCTTTTACCCAACGATCCAAGATTGACAGTTCATTCCCCCTAGTCGAGATCAGCCAGTTTTGACACCGACACTAGTAATTCCCTTTCATGTTGTTTTCCACCAAAGTTAGAAAAAATAAATTCATGAGACTCATAACCAAAACTTACATTGACCTTCTGAGTAACACAATTAATTTCATAATGAACATTGTTCAAGAAAGGTTTACCGGATATAACGGGATAAAAGTTATCTTGTTCTACACCAATTACTTCGAAATCAGTAGGGTACTCAATTTTTTCACCCAAGACTTCAACATCTCTAACAATCCCAAGTGGTGAAATAGTGTCTCTGTTTGCAAGATTAATAGTGACATCAATATCTTCAATCTCGATGGGAGCTATGTCAATCATAATTTTTTGATATAGAGTAAAAGGTACAACACTAACACTAGCACCCATGTCACACAAGCCATGATAACAATGATCTCCAATCTTAACAGAAACAACACACATGCCAACAAGTGGTTCATTTTTGTCTAACTTATCCTTGTGATTTTTAACTTGTTTTGCAATTCTAGCAGCTTCATCATAGAAGTAAATAACCTAACCAACAATGTTATATACTAGGAGATAATTAATCATATCAATATTAGGTTCATGATTTATTTTTTCAAAAGTTTTAGGTGTCCTAATATAAATTTTATTAACCATAGTTGCAACCTTATCATGTTCCTTAATCCTAACAGGAAAAGGAGGTTTCTCAATATAAGGAGTGGGTATAACTGGATCAACATGGTAAACAATTGTTTCATCTTTAAGTTTAATAGGTTCCCCTAATGGTTTTTCAATAGGTGGATGATATTTATGACACTTCTCCTTAGGGATATCAACATGAGTAGTAAATGATTCACACAAAGAAGCTATTATCTCGGAGTCAAGCCCATATTTATTGCTAAACTCATGGAAGATATCCGTTTCCATAAAAGATTTAACACAATGAAACTTAAGAGTTATACCTAATTCTTTAAATTTATCGAATTCCCAATTGTCACAGTTGCATTTAATCCTTCACAAAAGATCCCATTTGAATTCAATAGTTCTCTTCCTATAGGGACCACTAGAAAAGAAGATGATTGTATTTGATCATCATGAGAAAGTCGAGCATAGAAGTATATAATCATTTCTCTGTAGAGCTCATTTGTTGGGGCTAGTATGCATCATAGATTTAATCCTCCTCCAATATTGAGAGATGCATTCTCCTTCACGAGGGAAGAAATTCTATATAAAGTTCCGATCATAATGGACTAGATGCATAGGATAAAACTTGTGATGTAATTATAGCTTCATGTGACTCGAGTCCCAAGATCCAATATCGTAGAATAGCCTATACCAGATAAATGCTTTTACCTCCAGAGAAAAGGGGAAAACCTTCTTCTTAACATTATCACTCGATAAACCTACTAGCACAAATAATCCACAAATCTGATCGACATATAGCAAGTGGTAATTAGCATGAGTTGTACCACCATAAGGATTAGCTACCAGTTTCTCGAACATAACTAAAGAATCTCATATTAAATGTTTTTAGTGGGTTCAGTAGGTTCAATAGGCTGAGATAAAACATTTTACAGTTTTGTTCGACATGAAGATGCTCCAAACAAGCTACTCAAACGGTGACCATCCATAGTAACAAGCAACACAAATTTCAGCACGGACCAAGAATGTTTCCATACCAAGTTTCACTTAGCAAAGGTGTTCCACTCCTCGACAATGGTGCTAGAAAAGGGTCTTGATCACCCAAAAGTATAGGGGATCAATCATAGTCCTTTCAATAAGTACGAGTGTCGAACCTAGTGAGGAACAGAAGGAAATGATAAGGAGTTTCACCAAGGTATTCTCGACAAGTGCTATAAGTAACAGTGATAGATAGTTTTGTAGCGGGATAATGTGTAACAAGTGACAAGTAACAATAGTAGAAAGTTTGCAGCAAGATATTCCAATCATTTTTATAGCAAAGGACTGCCCTAAAAGTACTCTTATATGAAGCAAGCGCTCCCAAGGACACGTGGGAATTTATGTCTAGTCATGTTCATCATGTATCACTTGATTTGCGTTCGTTACTTTGATAATTTGATATGTGTGTGGAATGGTGCCAAAGTGTTTTTCTTACTTGAAAAAGAAACCCACTTATGATTACCCCCTCTCACAAGCATCCACCACTACGAAAGAAGAATTAATATATATCTAGCCATAGCAAGAAATGTGTGGATCAAAACCTGCCCCTCATGAAGCAACGTATAAACTGGGGTTTAAGCTTATGTCACTCTCGCAAACCATCATCTACTTATTACTCCACAATGCCTTCCCTTAGGACCATAACATGGTGAGGTTCCATGTAGTCGAAGTTCATACGACATCACTAAGAGAAGCAACAACATACACATCATCAAAATATCGAAGGAATACCGACTTCACATGATTATTTATAATAAGACTTATCATGTCGTTAGGAACAATAGTTACTACTCACACCTCATCAGAATGTTCAATATCAGAGTTATAATAATGGTGATTAAGGATATGAACATAATATCTTCCACCAACTAAACCAACAAGCATCAACTACAAGATGTAATCAACACTATTAGTAACCCACGGGTACTAATCTGAGGTTTTGACACAAAGATTGAGTACAAGGGATGAACTAGGGTTTGAGATGAGATGGTACTGATGAAGATGTTGATGAATATTGGTTATCCCATGAAGGAGGAAGCGTTGTAGATGACGATGGCTTCGATTTCCCCCTTCTAGAGGGAAGTTTCCTTGACGAAATCTCTCTGTCACAGAGCAAAAGGGCCTCTGCCCAGGTTTCCGCCTCGAGATGGCGGGCCTCATCCCGAAATTATCCTTATTATTTTTCTATGGTAAAATACACCACATAGGAGAAGAGGGGGTCAGCATACCTGTTAGGGCCCCACAAGCCATCAAGATGTGCCGTGGGCGCGCCGTGTTGGCTTGTGGCCAGTAGGCGTCCCCCCTTTGTTATATTTTGGCCCAATAATTCTTGTATATTGCATAATAATTCTCCGTGAAATTTTAGTTAATTTGGAGTCCAGTGATTTTTTAACCCTTTTCTTGGTTTTCATGTCCAGAATTTCAGTTTCAAGTAATTTCCCTCTTTGTGATGTACCTTGCATATTCAAAGAGGAAAGGCATAAGAATTGTACCATAATGAGGAATAATGGACAAGAATAACATAAATATCAAGAAGAATTCATGATTCAACATTGACATATCAAGTTCCTCTTTCATAATAATTGCAAGTAGGAACGACAAGAACATGCATATTATATCCATGAAAATCATAATGGGTAATAGTAAAGCACAACTAGTCAATATAATCATTAATAAGTGCAAACTTCTCTGGTATAGTGTAGTTCTGAGAATTCAAAAAGATAATAGGACTATCGTGTGTGAGTGGAATAGCAACAATTTCATGCTTAACATAAAGAATTATACCAATTTCATAATCATAAGCATAAATTCATATTAGCATCATGGCCACAAGTATAGCAAGCATCAAGTTCATCAAAAAAGGATATTTCAAACAAATCCAAGGGATCGTAGCAATTATTATAGAAATCATCCTTAGGTAAACACGAAGGGAAATTAAAAAATGTACGGGATAAAGAGTTACTATCATTAGAAAGTGTGCACGGATGATCAATCCTCTCTGCCTCCTTTTGTTCTTCGCTCTCCTCCTCGTATTTTTCATCTAACGAGCTCACGGTTTCAGAAATTTATTGTTCCATAGATTCCTGCAAAATATTAGTATGTTCTTAGGCAGCGGAAACTTTCTCAATAAATTTATCAGTGTAGGCATTGTATTTATAGTTCTCATAGCAATATTTAGGATAGCACAACTTTCGAATCTGTAAAGAGCATCACCATAACCTTCATACTTTTCAAACAAAGATTCAATTTCATAAGCACTCTAAAAAGCAATGACTTATTCTATTTTTTCAATATCATAGTAATCATATATACCATTGTCATAAGAAGCCAACGTTTCATTATCATTAACTTCACATTGAAAGGGAAGGTGTGGAGCCTTCATCTTAGAGAAACAAGTATAATCACGCCTCTTGCATAAATTCCAAGCATACCAACACAACACTTTAATTTGATCCCATAATTGTTTTACTTTTTTAGACAAGTGATAATCCCTAAAGAATTCTGAATGATCCAAATTATCTCCCATTATGAAGTTGAATGGGGATTTATGAGGATTGTTAAAGTACTACTTACTGTTTTCCACATAACAAACATTGGGGTTCTTAAGAGGTTTTCCATCTCCAAGAGTAGCAAGTACAACTAATTTGTTTTGTGTTTCATGTTCCATATCCATAACTAAAGATATATAAGAAATCTACTTAGAGATAAAGCAAACAAGAACACTCGAGAATACCAACCCCATGCTAGAGCTCCCAGACAATGGCGCTAGAAAAATGTATTGATAACCCACAAATGTAGGGTATTGTATATAGCCTTATCTATAAATAAGCGTGTCGACCCCAATGGGGATATAAAGGTAGAATTAATATTCTCTCAGGTTCTGTAGACCATCGATACAACTCTAAGCGCAACAATGCTTACTTTAGCTAGAACAATAAATACATTACTTTACGGGAATAAAACTAGAAGTACGTTGTAGGTGTAATAGGATAGGTTTGCAATATAAAAAAGAACAAGTAAATAAATGCTAGGGGTCGTTTAGATAAAGATTAATTAAGTTATTTGTTTAGTACAAAGCTTTTTGTACAACAATGAGAAAGAGTGTCCATAGGATATTCAATATAACACGATTGATATTTATCATAAGCAATGAGGTAGAGGCATACGCTAACATAATTTTCATACTTGGATCATAAGCACATATGATTGGAACTATAGCAAGCTTCCGCTAATACTAAAGATCATTAAGGTAAAACCCAACCACATCATTAAGTAACAAGTTCCCTTTACTCCCATACGCAACAACCCCTTACTCGAGTGTAAGCTTTTGTTACTCAGGCCACCCACTATAAGAGAATCATTAACATATTGGAAAACCCTACAACGGCAATCTGATGACCCACAAGTATAGGGGATCAATCATAGTCCTTTCTGTAAGTAAGAGTGTTGAACCCAACGAGGAGAAGAAGTAAATCATAAATGGTTTCAACAAAGTATTCTCTACAAGTGCTATGAGTAAAAATGATAGATAGTTTTGAAGCAAAGTAATTCGTATCAAGTGACAAGTAATAATATTAACAAGTGTGCAGAAAGATAGCCAAATCCTTTTTATAGCAAAGTACAGGCCTAAAAGTACTTTTATATGAAGCAAATGCTCGTGGGGATAATGTGAATTTATGTGTAGTCATGTTCATCATGTTGAGTTGACTCCATTTCATTACTTTGATAATTTAATATGTGTGTCGGCCGGTGCTAAGGTGATGTTCTTACTTGAACAATAAATCTGATTATGATTACCCCCTCCTGCAAGCATCCTCAACTATGAAAGAAGAATTAATACAAATCTAACCATAGCATGAAACATGTGGATCCAAATCAGTGCCTTATGTAGTAACACATAAACTAGGGTCTAAGATTTTGTCACTCTCGCAACCCATCATCTACTTATTACTCCATAATGCCTTCCCTTCGACCCATAACATGGTGAAGTGTCGTGTAGTCGATGTTCCCACGACACCACTAAGAGAAGCAACAGTATACATATCATCAAAATATCAAACGAATAACAACTTGACATGATTACTTATAACAAGACTTCTCCCATATCCTCGGGAATAAAAGTAACTATCCACACATCATCAACATGTTCAAGATCATAAGAATTATAATGGTGATCAAGGATTTGAACAGAATATCTTCCACCAAGTAAACCAACAAGCCTCAACTACAATATGTAATCAACACTACTAGTAACCCACACGTACCAATCTCAGGTTTTGAGACAAACATCGAATACAAGAGAGGAACTAGGTTTTGATATAAGATGGTCCTAGTGAATATGTTGATGAAGATTTGTCCTCCCACGAAGGAGGAAGCATTGGTGATGATGATGGCTTTGATCTCCCCCTCCCGGAAGGAAGTTTCCACGACAGTATCTCTCTATCGAAGAGCAAAACGGCCTTTGCCCAGGTTTCCGCCTCGAGACAGCGGTGCTTCATCCTGAAAGTATCTTCTTCATTTTTTAGGTCAAAACATACCTTATAGGAGAATAGGGGTTGGACACCTATATGGGCCCCATAAGCTAACAGGATGCGCCGAGGGGGTGGGCGCGCCGTATTTTCTTGTGGCTAGCTGGTGCCCCCTATGGTATTTTTAGCCCAATAATTCTTATATATTCCATAAAAATTCCCCTTGAAGTTTCATATCATTTGTGATCTAGTGATTTTTCAGTCTTTTTCTTGGTTTTCAGGTCCTGAGTTCCAGTTCTAGTAATTTCCCTCTTTGGGATGTACCTTCCATATTCAGAGAGAAAAGTCATAAGAATTGTACCATAATGAGTAATAATGAGTAGTATCAACAAGAATTCATGATACAAAATGGACATATCAACTCCCCCAATCTTAGACCTTGCTTGTCCTCAAGGGAAAGTCGGACTCGATAATAATGACCACATCATTTGAGTGAGAGGCGTCGATAAAAACAAAATACGGACATGAGAGCATCATGAATATTAATATAGCAGCAAATTTTTCAGCAGAAATCTTCTCATAAACAAGTAAAAATCTATCCAAAAATGTTGAAGTATGAAGCACAAACTTTACTGACAATCAACAAACTATACTCTTAGTCATTGAGACAATCACAATTCATCATATTTTGGTGAAGAGTCTATGTAAGAGCTTTCATTCTAGCAAATTCACACACTCAACCATCATTTTGCCTTCTATGATTGTTGACAATCATTACATATTTTTTGAGCTAATGTTTCCATTGGACACACAGGAAGATAGGGGTTTTATTGTTTTTGTCACCCAACTTATTTTCCTCAAGCATAATGTTAACAATAATGAATCATGATCACCTAAATCCAACTAGGTATTTTTATCTAGATCTTTCCCCAACAAATAATGCATACCAACTAGAGATTTAATTGGTAGGAATAGGGATAAACATTTATTGACTCTTGCATAAAAGTAAATGCAGGAAAGTAAAAGATAGGCCCTTCGTAGAGGAAAGCGGAGGTATTCATTAGCTTTTTATTTATTTGTATGGGTAAACTCTTAATGTAAAGGAACACCACTTTACATTGCACCTTATGATAGCAAACTCTATTATGTAGTCTGTCGGTTTTATTTCTTTGTCGTCACAAGATCGTTCAAAGCTTATTTTCCCTTACAATAAAAGATCATACATGTTTAGGAGCAATTTTTATTGCTTTGTGCATGGGTGACAACTTACTTGAAGGATTTTATTCAATACATAGATAGGTATGGTGGACTCTCATGTCAAGAAAGTGGGTTTTGGGGTTACGGATGCACAAGTAGTATCTCTACTTAGTGCGATTTTTTGGACTAGGAAATGATCTAAAGCAAGAACCACATGTTAGAGGATCCATGATGATAAACAAACATGATCATGACGTTGTCGTCCTTGTCCAACATCAACACTTTGAACATTATATGATATTTGGTGGGAGCTCATAATAATAAATATGTCCAAGATAGTATATTTGTTTCTGAATCTCCTCTTCTCTACCATAATTTTGCATGGATTGTATCAATGACTAATGTGATGTTTGTTCACCCCCGACAACTTTTATCTACCATACTTTTTCTATGTGAAGTCATTACTTCCTATGGGATTAGCATATGATTTTTCTATTTCTTTTATTTCAATACTATGATTAGTGCACAAGGGTAGAGCAAGCAAACTCGAACTAGTCTTTATTATATGACTGCCACACACGATTACATAGATAGGTAGATCTCAAAGCAAAATTGAAATTTATTACTATAAATCATGTAGCTAAGGATCGAACTAAGATAGATGATAAAGGTGAAATTGATGGTGATACGATACCGGGGCACCTCCCCCAATCTTGGAACAAGCTAAGGGTGGTGCCCATACCCATGTACTCATGTGTCCTTCTTGCATGATGCTGGTGATGATGTAATCCTTTTTGCAATGATGCTCCTTAGGATACGGATCTCCTCGTTAAGCTTACCAACTTCTAGCTTAAGGTCTAGATTATTCTTGCGAAGTTTGTTGGTGACGATCATTGTTCCCTCCATCAAAAGATGGATTTTACAAGAGGAGGCAGCAGTGGTGTCCACCTACGTACTATGATAACGGGTAAAACGTGTGGGGACCCCGATCCTAAGCCATAGGAATCCAGCCTGTAACACATCGCATCTCTTTGCGGTCTCACGCACGGTTATCCCCACGGTTGCAGCCTTACCTTAGCCGAGACCGTTTGCGCCTTTTGACTCGCGTATGCAATTGTGTCGATAGAAATCCAATGACAAAGAACCCGGATCGACATGTGTAGTCAAAAACCAAAGTGGCAGTTCCGCACAGGGACAGGCATACATGACCCAACAAAGCAGGTGTCGGTCACCAGCGAATGTAGACGAGACATAGAAAGCTACAAGGACTCCATTACATCGCGTGACATTTCCCCACCGGGGACAGACACAGCAGCTAAGAAGGACACATGCCGGTCAACCAATGTGTCCGGAGCAGTAGCGAACTACCATGGCTCATTGGATCACAAAGGGGCATTTCCCTGTAAGGAGTGCTACTAAAGCCTACGACTAGGTAATCGAACCCCATACATATCAGTACGACACATGTACGCATGGCCTGCCGATATGTATAGATACATCGATGGCATCACAACATAACAATAAACATACAAGCTTTATTTAAAAGGCTCGGAAGAGCCTCACACATAATAATACACAGTAGGGGTCTCACGACCCATCATAACAGTCATTCAAGTTACAAGCGAGCGGAAGTAGATAAACTGTCTGAGTACAGACACATGAAACTAGAAGGCACATGGCCTGACTATACTACAGACCCACCCTAGGCCAGATCGTAGCTGGGATACCAGCTACTCGTCGTCATCGATGTCTAGGAAGAACCCTCCATTAGGGTCATTAACAACCTCTGCAACAAATTATTAAACAAACATAAGTACAAGAGTACTCAGCAAGACTTTAGGATAACTATCTACTCATGCAATGTATCAATAAGGAATTGTGGGGTTTCATGCGGAAAGCCAGCATTTGACTCGTGGCTGGACAACATGCATTTTTAAATAATTTTGACAACTTGATTTCTCACACACGAGTCCACTAACACCACAACAATACTCCATCGTGGAATCATTCCGTCTCCATACGGAATTACCGTCCACGACACTCACGCTTATCTTGACAATTTTATGAGTAGCCATTAAAGTTATCTATGAACAACATATGTCTCCAAGTAGTCCATATCCGCGGACGCGGCTATTCGAATAGATCATAACCCTGCAGGGGTGTACTTCTTCAAACACGCTCTCGCCACTTATTGCCATGTGCACGTCATGCACCTCGGCAACCTTCAAGCGGAAGCCCAGCGAGGGAGTCGGCCACGACCGTTAACCACACTCATACTTAGTCTAGGTCTATCTTCTATCTGAGGGTAACCCGCACGGAAGTCCGGCCGAGGTTTCCGCCACGGCCCCAAACGATGTGCGCGGGGTTCCCAAGCCCACCATCCGGGTGCCACTTGGTACACCGTGCCACTGCCTACCGCATCACAGCCCACCTCTCAGGTCAGCGCTATGCACGGCCTCCATCATGACTATAAACACCGGAAACTACTTGCAACTCCTGGACCGAGTACTAAGCGATTAATAAGTCGAGCGGGGTCATATTTCAGGGCCCAGCATGTCGTAGTATCTCGTCTTGGATTACATACACGGAACTCAGTTCCTAGGGACGGTTCCAATGAAACAACCCGCCATGTACTCCTACATAGCCTTTCAACGGTACCTTTACCAAATCAGGTTCAACACACAACCTTTACTTACTGAACACATTCTCACAATTATGTTCATCTCCCAGATGATAGACCATACACAACTCTAAGCATAACATGCATAGCAGGATAAGGCACATCATGGCTCAAGCATCTACCAGGTATGCTAGGTTGCAAGGTTCAGCTATTTACTGTGACAAAGACAGGTCATGCAAAGGAAGTGGGTTCAACGAACGTGGCAAAAGCATTTGAAGCATTTGATCCTAATGCAATAAGTAAGTGCAGGAGCGAGAACATGGGATTTATCGGGATGATCAAAATGGTTGCTTGCCTTGTTGCTCAGAGGAGGGACAATATCCGTCAGTCGGATATTCGGTGGAATCCGGGGGAGCGGAGCCTACCAAAAGAAACGGCAACAATCAATAGCAATCATATGCAACAAAATGATGCATGAGCATGGCATGAGGATGCAAGGTTGTATGCTAATGTAGCTATCATTTATTAGGTTTGAAGTTGATTTGAATCAGATTAAATATCACTTCAAACGAGGTATTCTCGAATACCATTTTAATTGATTCGACCTGATTCTTAGATCAACTTGTTTTAACATGCATGGGAATGATATGTTAAATTGCTGGTAGTGATTGAACAATGTTTGATCATAGCATTTGAAGTGGAATTCAAATGATTTTCAAATTCCAACTCTAAAGCATTTATTTAATTTAACCTATTCATTATTCTACATGTTTGGTCAAGTAACATTTTCAAACATGTTTGAAAATGCCATATTCAGAATCCTTGTATTTTTCTGATACTTTTTCATATATAAATTATTTTCATTGGAGTTACAGATTAATTTCTATGATTTTTAGAAGTTTTGGGCATTTTTTGGAATTCTTTTAAATCAGAAAATCCACTTATTGCGTCAGCCCCATGTCATCATGGCGTTAGCCGTCGGCTGACCTGATCAGGTCAAACCCGACAGGGGTGACCCACTGGTCAGCCTCACAGGGATAATCCCGCGCTGACCAGCCCCTGATTACGTTTGACTTGGCCTGGGGCCCACTGGCCAGTGGCTAATTAGAGTTTAAAACATGGATTAGTGAGGCCAGGTCATCCCCTGCGGGAGACTGACCGGCGGCGACCAGATCCGCGGCGGATCTGTGCCGGAGTGTCACCGGAGATGGCTGTAGTGCTCGGGATCGAGAGCCGAGGGCACTGGGAGGATCCCCAGGCTCGGCCTCATCCAGTACTGGCCTCAGGGAGGACTGGGGAGGACCGGAGGTCACCGACGACGAGCGGAGGCGACGGCCGGAGCTCGGGTTCGTCGGTCCAGTGGCTAGGGGGCACGAAACCGAGGGGAAGAAGAGGCGAAATGATCGC
This sequence comes from Hordeum vulgare subsp. vulgare, assembly GCF_904849725.1. Lineage (NCBI taxonomy): Eukaryota > Viridiplantae > Streptophyta > Magnoliopsida > Poales > Poaceae > Hordeum > Hordeum vulgare. The sequence continues at coordinate 390,070,611 of NC_058521.1, forward strand.
AATCTCACGGGGAGTGCAGTGGAAGGCTTAGACGGCTCGGGGCGGCGCTGTGGGCGACGAATCGAACGAAGCTCGCCGGCGGCTGAAGCTTGAAGACGACGGTGCCGTGGGCGTTGCAGGGCTCGGGGGGACTTCTACTTCTGCAGGGATGTCCAGCTCATCGAGGCGGAGCGATTGGAGCATTCGGGGGGAAAGAACTAGTGGCCAGAGGCACGCGCAGCTCGAGCTCGAGCTCCTGTCAATGGCGGCAGAAGGGGAGGAAGGAACCGAGAGGAGAGGGGAGGAATGGCTCGCGGGAATGGATAGGGCCATGCTCGGGGAGGTTATCCCCACGCGTGCCAGCGCGAAGCGGCGGCCAGGCAAGCAGGGAGCTGCATGGAGGCACCGGGTGTCGCGGCGGCCACCTCCTGCTCCTACTTGCGAGGAGGAAGACGGCACAGGGACTAGGCCTGGGCCAAGTAAGCGACAGGTAGGTGTTTTGCCTTTTTTTTCTTGTTTTGTTTTCTGATTTACTAACTATTTTGGTTTGCTATGTATTTCAGCTCCAAAATAGTTTACAAAATTATTTTGAATACACCAGAAAATTTGTTGGAATATATCCAATTTTTCCTGAAGTTTTCAACATTTTTGAAAACTTAAAGTTTTTGAATTCAAATTTAAACTTGGATCTAGTAGCTTTTTGTATTTAAATAAAATGCCAAATGTGTTATGAAAATAGTTTACTTCACTGCTTATTTGCTTTCATGAATTATCAGAAAAGTTGAACTTTTCTTGGGGCCATTTTGGGTTCATTGATTTGAACAAGTTTAGAATTTCTTTGAATTTGAGAAGTGGCTAGTGTTTTTTTGAGTTTTGCTTCACCACTTGCTTTGATCTTGTTGCAATTTCTTGGATGCAATGCAAAGAAGATATGAGCACAATGCTATTCTTAATTAGGGTTCCAAGGATGTGCAAAACGTGTATTGGAAGGTGTAACCTTGTTTGGTAAGATCGAATTTTTGAACTTCACGTGCATATCTCCAGGTTGAGGCAGCGGTGCGCCTTCTTCATCATCATAACTTGAGGGATCATTCCCTTTAAGTCAGCCTACACCTCTTCTTATGTTGACCACCCATAGGGTTCAATATCCCCATAAACTAGGGGAATGGTAGTGAGGTCTAAAATGTAGCTTTCTTACTATGAATCTTGTGATGACATGTTGCCACCAAATTTGTTAGAAAAAATAGCCTCAAACAAGAATAGAGGAGAAACACGTGATGCGTTGCACAAAATAGATGGAAGTACATATAACGAATTTTTCTACGTCAAAATACAAGTCGAGGAAGAAAACAGAGTCCGAGAGGCACATGAGGGGCCCACAAGCTAAAAGGGTGCGCCAAGGAGGGTGGGCGGGCCCTGTTGGCTTGTGGCTCCCTCGTAGGTCCCCCTGACTTAGTTTTTCTAAAATACCAAAACAAATAGAACATATTTTTTTCGAATTTTAGGAGTCAATTTACTTATCGTATCACATACATACCCCTTTTCCAAGTGTCTGGAGTGTTCCGGGAGATCTCTCTTATGTGTTCTTTCGGTGTCATCACTTGAAAAATATTAGTTTTCATATTAATGGGTGTACATGAAATATAGTGTTTAAGCCTTTCCCCGTTTACCTCTCTCAGCTTTTCTCCTTCAAAGTTGTTAATCTTGATAGCATTGGAGCAATAGACCTCCTCAACGATATAAGGTCCTTCCCATTTGGAAAGAAGCTTACCTGGAAAAATATGAAATGGGAATTGTACAAAAGGACTAGGTCTCCTACAATGAATTCCAGTATTTGGATTCTCTTGGCATGCCATCTTTTAAGTTTTTATTTATATAACTTGGCATTTTCATAAGCTTTTGTCCTCCATTCGCTTAAGTAACTAATACCAAATAGACTCTTTCCACCGTCAAGTTTAAAATCATAGTGAAGTTATTTTGTTGCCCAATAAGCTTAATTTTCTAACTCAATAGGTAAATGACAAGCTTTTCCATAGACCATTTTGTAAGGGGACATTCCCATAGGGTTATTGTCAACAGTTCTATAATACCGTAAAGCATCATCAAGTTTCTTGGACCAATTCTTTCTTGATCTATTAACACTATTTTACAAGATCAATTTAATTCTCGGTTGCTCAATTCAAATTGACAACTAGACTGAGGATGATAAGGCGATGCAATTCCATGGTTAACATCATATTTAGCTAGAAGTTTACAGAGAGCACCATCAATAAAATGTGAATCACCATTAGTCATTAAATATCTCGGGAGTCCAAACATCGAGAAAATAACATCTTTAAGCATTTTAATAGAAGTTTTATGATCTCCACTACTAGTTGGAATAGCTTCTACCCACTTAGTAACGTAATCAAAAGCAACAAAAATATGTATAAACCCATTAGAGGAAGGAAAAGGTCCCATATAATCAAAGACCTAGACATCAAATGGTTCAATAGCAAGTGAATAATTCATTGGCATTTCCTCACGTCTACCAAATGTTACCAATTCTTTCACATACATCACAATAAAGGCATACTTACGAGCATCTTTGAAAACAGTGACCAATAAAAACCAGATTGTAATACCTTGTGTGCAATTTTGTCACCAGCGCGGTGCCCCTCGTAAGCCTCACAGGATTTGTCCCTCTTCATTCTCGGGTACACAACATCTAATAACACAATCTACTCCGTCTTTATAACAACATGAGTCATCCCAAAAGTAATGTCTTAAATCATAGAAGAACTTTTTATTTTATTCGTATGTGAAATTAGGTGCACTGGTGCGGCGACGTGCTATACAAACGGTTTTTAACCCCTTTCCACGATGGCATTGTAAACTGCCGCCTAGTGAATGTGGGCAATGGGAGGTCCTTCCCGCACAACCCATAAACCGTAGGGGATAGGCATCCGGTGACATAGGCTGCACAAATTGAGCTCGTGTGTGATCGAGCTGGCCATCGCATACAATTATACAGGCCAAATCGTTTCCATTCGTAGGTACATCCCACACAGTGATTCCTAGAGAAACGTTTCCATTCGTCTACATAACCCACACAGTCTATCCATGAGAAACATTTATGTTTGTATGCATATCCCACACAGTGAATCCTAGAAAAACGTTTTTGTTCATCTGCACATCCCACATAATGAATCCCAGACGAACGTTTTCGTTCATATATACATCCCACACAGTTTTATGCATGGGAAGCTCTCGGCGTCAGACTACCGCACATTTGCACCTATCACACTAGTCCCTAGCCATTGTATAGGAGAGTGTTCGAGCATTGGATTAGAATACACAGTTATGTGGGAGTTTCCACCTGATTAGGGATAAGTCTTTAATTGATTTTATCACTTTCCTTATTAATTGCTTCCAAAAAATCTGCCCTACTTAAATGCTCCCAAAAAATCCATCCTAATTAACTTCCAAGATTCGTTTTATGTTCCCAAAAATAGATTATAGTTAGTTTGCTATTTCTTAGAACTGGACGTTTGAAGCAAAACATTGGAACATGTGCTATTCAAAATTTGAGTGCTCGAAGCATAGTATACCAATGTTGGACGCATAACTGTTTAAGATACAATGACAAGTGTATCCATCCATGTATGAAGCGTGATGCACCATTGTGGGAAGCATGATTAGTGTGTAAGAAAAATTGTGCTCCTTATCTTCTCATATTCACTGTTTTCGCCGTGTGCCCCGATTCCATAGGTGATCCATATGCGTGATATTATTTGGGCATGGAAGCACTTGTGTGGTGGTGAGCTTGGTAGGAAGCACATATTGTGATAGGTGGAAATATGATTTACTAAAACTCGAAGAATATATTAGTTAAACTCTGTACATGGAGCCCGTGTGTCATAGTAAGGAACCATTCATTATGTTTCGTACTTACCACGTCAACCAGAGATTCTTTCGATTTGGCGAAGTCTTATGTATAGTGCACTAGTCTATTTTTTTGTGGCACGTTGAAGATGTATTTTAAAGGACAGTAAATTGTTTCCAATGCTCCATCAAATAGCTTCCAAGGAAACAAATATTTGTTCTCAATCGGACTTATTTACCATTAAAACTACATTATTTTAAAATCAAAATACTATTGCTTCCAAAGAAACGACAATATGCATTCAAAGCAATAACAATATGCATTGAAAGCAATAACAATATGCATCCAAAGAAATAACAATTCCAGACACCACCAGGTCAATGGACGACATGCTTCCTTTTCAGTCTTGGCCATGCTTCCTACTGATGCTAGTCATGTTTCCTTGTGATAATAGTCGTGCTTGTTTCCAATGGTGAGCGAGTTTCATTTCATCGTTACGTGGAGAGTGGCATCAACAAGGAGTGAAATGAACGGAGAAAGGCTGGAAAAACAATGCACCATTAGGTAAGGTCCTCATTGAAAACAAAGTAGTTCAGTTGAGAATGTGAGGGTGTGGCTTCATGTAGCTAGCCGCACTAGCTCCCATCCCTTGATGATCCTCCCTAGTGCATATTGAGCGTCCATGCTAGGATGGAATCATGTCCAGTTACTGATGGAGCGATGTCTCGATGTGGTATATCATGTGGTGGTTGGCACTACCACACCATCTACTATGGTGACGCGGGTGCGAGGACCTTGTTCCTCACACCATTGCTATATGGACGGACGTGTAGATTCTTACAAACTTCTTCTTTGCTTCATGTAATCCAAGTACATGATCATGCGACAGAGCTAGCAAAATATGATAAACCAACCAAATATAAATGGATAAGAATTCTACATACTACAACGAAAAAAGAACTATACCTAGGCTAGATGAGGATGGTGCAGAGAGCGATGCGTAGATGGGAAGCATGGAAATTTGAGTATACAAAACAATGCTATCTCAACATTAATAATCTCAATCTGACGCATACAAATTTGGACATGTAATTAGCATCAAAATTAGTTGATAATTCAGTGATTTGTGTATACCAAATTGAGATAAAAAATGATCAACATCAACTAGAGGAGATGAGACGAGGTGAGGATCGATTTCGTACAGATTAGCCACCACTATCATCATTGGGAAATGGGACATATGTGGCAGCACCTGTAACATCAAGCCACTGCTAGTGTCGTTGGTGAGGGTTTGGATAGAAGAAGTGGGAGAAAAATTACACTCAGATCAAAAGTAACGCAAATCAAAATAATTAATTAAAAAAGGATGAAAGATAAGATAAATCTGACCATAGTTCGGCTAGATGGATACACGTACTAGGGGTCGATGCCTGGGACGCGCATGCATCTTCCTTGCCTAGCCAAAATGGTGCACCAGTGCGATGGAAGTGGTGGTGACAGTGTAGGATTTGGTGAGGAAATGGTACAGTGATGAGGTTTACGTGGTCGATGGTGACATCCGGGGATGATGAAGCAAATCAGGGCAGGACGCCGCGTCATTGACGTGGAAGAGTTGCAGTCGTCATAGACTTTTTTATGCGGAGCAATGGTGATGGAAGTAGCCGTCGTGGCGAGCACGTGGATGAGCTTGTTGGTACGAGACAGGTGGTGCGAGATTAACTCGGGAGGGATAAATTTTATGATTAATTGATGGATTGAAGATTTCCTTCCAAATATGCACTGCTGGATTAGGAAAGAATCAACAACGCACGAGGAGTCTGATGAAAGTTTCCTACCAGAGTTTTGATAAGAAGCGTTTCCCTTTATGTATAGCCTCATGTGTGATAGGTGTAACGACCACACACGATCTGCCTCCATTAACCATTTTCTTTATTCAACTATATCACACACGAATTGATGAAGAAAACTATATGGCATTGGGCTATCCATCACAACCGCTTTTACTACTAGAACCGTTTGCAAAGTTCCATGACCCATTTAGCAGGTTTATTAGTTTACAATTAATAATTAAAGTATTATGCGAATTAACTTTTAATATCTAACAGCTGTTTGCCAATTTCATATCACGCACATAAATGTATTTTAACATCACAGTACAATAGCTACCTGAAAACAACATAGTACATCATATAACTAGTTCACCTTCATATATAAGAAAAATATTAGAACAATATATTCATTTCCCTAATCGACTGATGCATCATCAACCTGGTTTGTCTTTTCCACCTCTTCTTTCAGTTCAGTAAGGACCTGTTTGCACTGACTCACATCATCTTATTATAGTCTAATTAAAAATCTGAGCTCATGCTCCATCGTCCTCTTTTTTCCCCGCATCTTGAAATATTCTTCAATGTTGAGAATACTTTCTCTAAGCCTATCTATGTTCTCTTCCTCATACATGCTTCAGAGCTTTGCTACGCACATCTTCAAAGACTATGGCCACTCTTGATCAACCCACTCCAGGTAAGAACACTTTCGTTCATCCTATAATATTTAAAACTAAATCAATAACAATTGTAGGGAAATGGGTTTCTAGCAACATAGAAAATCAACAAATACATATTTTGAAAAACTGAAGAAACAGGTTAATTATGATATATCTTCTCAAAAAGATCAATGTGCAAATGAATTAATTTCTACTGCGATAGAAACCAAATTCAGAAACATCAGAAGCTTTAATTAACTGCAACAATGCTACAAGATCTTAGTCATGTACTATAAATAACAAATTGAACATTTTATAAGGAAGATAAATATAACTACAATAGCATAGCGATATTGTTTGGATGACATCAAATTGATACTAAGAAGTGTGTACATGCACAAATTTATTGACATAGAACTAATAGCACTAAGACCGTCCACTATGTATGCCAAAACCGGTGTCAAGACAACTGTTGCTACATTTGTCACAGGTGTCCTATAGTCCTAAGACGTTGCAAAGGAAAAAATTTGGGAACCGGACTCCGGAGCACCTAGTTGCTCCGATGTTGCGTTCCTTCATGTCATAAAGTTTTAGTATTTTACTGCTAGGCTACTGGGATGTGTGGACCAAAGTTGGCTGCACAAACTGCTGAAGTGGTGCCAAATAATTTTTCTAATGGCACTGCTCATGAGATGGCAACATTTTTAGATAATAGGTAGAAACTGTGGCACTGTCTTAATCACATCCAGAATAACATAGCACAGTGAGAGTGTATGAATCAGATCTAACAAATGGTTTGTAACAATGAAAGTGGGGCTAACATTCTGTGCAAATGGCAGCAACTTCCCTCTACTATCCACAGATTCAAATGCAACTAACTTCATGCATGGATATTGATGGTGACAACGAGCAGGTTAGATCTTCATTCGTTGCAACTGATGGTCACAAGGAGCTACAAGAGGAAGAAATGACTCAACTCGACCATCAGGTTAAAATCCTTCATTCAAATTCATAACCTGAGAGAGAGATAGGAGAGGCATACCCGATTGGTGAAGGATTTGAAGGAGGAGGAGAAACCACTAGAGAGGTCATTGAAGAAGGCCATGGCAACCGCGACGGTCGGATGCCAGACGGTGAGGGAGAGGAAGGAAGCAAAAAAGCAGCTATAGATTGGGAAGGAATGAAGAAGGAAACAAGGGAAATGTGACTTGTGGTCGGGGAGAAAAAGGGTGGGGAGGGGGGGAAGATATTCCGGCGGTAGGCCAAATATTGCGAGACGTGGAGGGAAACTTTGCGCGCGGTTCCGCCAGACACAATTCACTTTGAACGTTGTGTGCATCACAAACGATTCTTGTGCTTTACGCACATGCGATGAGTTTGATCATTTAAATTTAGGTGGAAATTTCCCTGGGTATTTACCTCATCCATGTCATTGCATAATTTAACAATGCTTGCTAATTTGGGCACACAAAAGAGCCTAGAGCACACGGACAACACTTACTAAATCGAGCAATTTTAGTAATTAAATAGGGTGAGTTGACCTAAACATTGCTCTAACAAAAGACTAGTGTTATAAACAAAGTCTAAGTACGCATATTTCTAATAAAGCCACCACCGCGCCACCCTATGCCTCGCCGGTGTAAGCTGAGACAGCGATGACTTATCCCGGCGACATGCCGCCGTTGGTGAACTTTGCGTCCTCCGGCTGAAGTCGACCGCGTCTATCTCCTCATCCTCATCTGCGCCGCCCTCAAGGTTGTAGTACTGGTAGTAGTGGCAACGCCAGAGCTCGCATTAATAGTCCACCACCGATTCCTCGGTGGACAGGCTCTTCTCTACCTCATCCTTGTCCACGTGCAACTCCTCCACAAAGCGCTCCTCGGTCTCTGCCACCTCTTGCAGCTCCAGCTCCCGCTCGACAATCTCATGAGGAAGAAGGTCATCCATGGCCTCTGCCTCCTTTTCATATGTGGGTTGCATGCTTGATTCCAACGTTGCCTGGAGTATCTTGGCGTGTGCGTCCTAGATATTTGTGTGGATGCCCTCGACTCGGGCGAGGGCGACATCGTCAGCATGGATGGCAGCTCGAGCACTCTCGGTCGGCGTTTGCAGCTACCGTCGGAGCAACTGCTGCACCCAGCTCGACTATTATAGCTGCCCTGTCGCATACGCCAGACGCCCTCTCGGCGGATGCGGCTGCGCTCTTGGCGTAGGCGGTCGCGCTCTTGGCGCAGGTGGTCGTGCTCTCGGCGTAGGAGGCATCGCACGGGGATGATACGACCATCGTACGAGGCCTCATCAAGCGTTTCCATGGTGTCATTCTTTGCAAGAAGGTTATACGGCCATCTCGGATTCATGGATTCGGGGGTGACCGGCAGTAGAGCAGGCGAAGCTTACGGAGGAAGACTTAAATAGACCCACAAATTTTCATTGTAAATGGTTCCTACAAAAAATTGTGTGTGATATTGTTCATATTTTGAATTTGCTGTGAAATACGAATTTGGAGTACAGTGGCAATGGGTAGTGTTTTAAATGTACGAGAAAATTTGGAGTACTAATACAACTCTCATGTCAAAATTAGGAAAATTCGATGGTTCATTTGAGCTTTTTAAGACATATAAGTGATTTTATATCCATCTAATTACCATAATTCAAATTTCAACTACATGTACATGCAATAACTAACCATAACGGTTTGAAAAGTCATGTTTGTAAAGCTATGTGCGAGTTAATTCCATGTGCAGTAAACTGGACGGAATTTTCAAACATATCGGTGTCACACCTTGGAAACAAAGCGTCGAGTGACATGGCATTTAAATTCCAAAAAATCAAAAATGATCAGAAACACTTGAAACCTTAATTTACGAAACTTTGGACATATACCCCTCACAAACTGGAGCTACTCAATACAAGGCTCGTGGTTCTGAGAAGACACAATTCATGTTTGATGACGAACGAGCAATAGCTTCCCCTTATGGCCTTCAAAAAAATTTCACATTTAACGTGCACTAATACAACTGACATGTCAAAATTTGGAAATTGTCAAGGGTCATTTGACCTTTTTAAGACATTTAAATGATTTTCTAGTCATTTAATGATTGTAATTCAAATTTGAACTACACGTACATATAACAGCTAACTATAATAGTGTGAAAAGTCATATATGTGTACTTGTTGTATGCGAGTTGATTCCATGTGTAGTAAATTAGACGGAATTTTCAAACATATTGGTGTCACGACTTAGACGCATGCTTGGAGTACCATGGTAACACAAAATAAGCATTCATGCCTTATATGAGGAAAGAAAATGTAAATATCTGTCAAGGAAACTGGGCCCCACACGATTGACACTCTATTTTGTGCCTCAAGGTTTTGAAGGTGAGTGGTGTGGGTTATTAATCAGACATATTTCTAGATTCGAAACCGTTAGCTATTAAGTTTACACACCACTTGTGCTGCGGGAATTGTTTGTGATTCAAACTATAGTACTCGTAAATTTCGGCGACCGACATGTGTACTGTTCCCGTCGATCTAGATTCCGGCCACCAATAAATACTACCTTGCTCATGTCGTCTCGCCTGCATTCTCATCTACATCCTCCCCTCGCTCACCCTCTATCTCTCTCTCTCTTTCTCTCTCTCTCCCTCTCTCTCTCTCTATCAAATCTCTGTCATGGCTCCGCCAATGTGCCCATGCGCCGACGAGGAGGCGCCACCCCCGAAGGATGTTCAGTCAAAGAGCAGCAACAAGGAGGACCCCTACACGCCGTCAGACGAGGTTGCGCCAGACCCCCCAACTTTGCAGTGGTTTTGAGGCCAGTACGATCTTTGTCTTTGGAAGTCGATGTCGCTTGCTGAGAAAGCGAAGCAAGTGGCATTCAAGAAGGAGATGGCGGAGGAGAATGCCACGTAATAGGCGACCTATCAATCCTGTGAGACCACCTGGAATAAGCAAGCGGTGGATCTACGGGGTGGGCACGTCATCGTGAGGAGGGGGTGTACGCAGACGGGTACTTCGCGAGGAAGGTCAAAGGCGCTAGGTCCCTAATCGATGCATGGAAGTGGGATAATAAGCTCCAACGTGCCACCAATGGGGAGCCCGTGTGGGCGACCAACAAAATGGCAAGATAGTTTGTGCTCGTCCACCAACAAGAGGCAGATCGGTACGTCAAGCACTCCGAGGCAAAGGAGGCGGAATACTACCTCCACGTTGGGAAGACGCCGCGCACCAGGGAGGTGTTGGCGAGGGGCTGCCGGAACATTGCCCCCAGGAGGGATTATTAGTTCTAGTATTGTTTGTTTTCAAGTTTATGCATTGTACATAGTAGTTAAGTATAATCACGTATAAGTGATGATATTATCTATATTATATGATGAACTAATGAAAAATTAATATATATTATGAATTCTATTTTTCTATCTACTTTTGTATACTAATATTTATCTAGCGGTTATCATTCACATATACAGAATGTAAAGCATATATACACATATTGAAAAAGAACATAAAAGAACACAAAACGGAGTACACACATTGAAATACAGCAATTTTATGATTGTTTTGAATACATAGAGATCCACGTCGAAACAACTCAACAAAATAAAACGCGTCCATGATCAGCAGCCCTTGCCTACGGTAGCTCTTGTCTCTGCCTGAACTCATGCAGGCATTCGTCCAAGCGGTCGACACGCTCGCGACACATTTGGAGCATGATCTCGAGCTCCAAGTTGGCTATTTCATCAGAGATCACCAGCTCGAGGATGCGACGCCCATGTTCCTCTACTGCACCCAGGTGGACACCTGGGCTAAGGAGGCAGTCGAGCCTAGCGACCACCGCGTTGGCATGGAGCGGGTGCGGACAAGGCGAACGACGCGATCCGTCCGAACGGCCCGAAGGGCATCCAATACAAGTATGAAACGGTGGGCATCCGGTGCAAGTACGACGTGGTTGGCCTCTGGTACAAGTACAACGCACACAGCCTCTACCCACTCCTAGTGAGGAATGGGGTTACTGGCGGGACATACCCAGCTGTGATGACATGTCGACAGCAGGCAAGCGCCGTTGGATCTCCTCTTGTTGTGCAGCGTGTCGCACCTCTCGCTCTGAGGCGCTCCAACGGTCTCGCTATGCGGCAAGCCGCATCCTATTGGTGCGAACGCGCGTAGCATGCTCTATGGTGCACCATCGATCATGTTGTGTGGGGATCTGCAGCCTCTCGGCGCTGACATGCCTATCTTGATCCGCGACGTTGAAGTGCCTTGCGCGAAGGGTGTGCTCAACCTTGGCGATGTCACACAACACATTGTCATTCAACGCATTGTCGGGGAGCACCTCGGCCTCGACGGGCCGTGGCACATTCTCGTTGTCCTCATCAAGGACGTTGATGGCAGAGACAGTGCTTCAGTGGGTTGGCATGCAAAGATGGATGTGCTACAGGCTGTGCGTGTTGCCTCAATGCGTCGCATGCCGCCTAGGTTTATGTGCAATATTGTTGGGTGGCGGCGGGAAACTGGTGATGAAATGGCAGGAAATGGTGACGTGTTCATAAAACGCCATCAATTAATGGAAACTTAGCATAGAAGGAACATCAAGATAGCACGATGCGTGCGGGCACATTCCTCGCCCAAGGTTATGATCCATATACTTGTGTGACCAAGATAGCACACTATTCATCGTAAATAATATTATTCCATTTATCCTAGTAGAGCAGTGGCGGCAAGCGTCACAAGAAGTAAATGATAATCATATGATTGTTTATCCTAGTTAATTATGCATGTAATAGTTTATTTTGGTGTGTGTAAATGACATGTGTGTACTAGCCACCTATGTAATTGGATGTTTAATTTGGTTGTGAAATCATTTCCTTATTAGTACTTATGTTGTTGTTCTATATGTAATCACATCGCGCATGGAACATACTAGGGAAATCTTTTGTGATGAATTCATCAATCGCTGACAATTGTATACCAGGACCTGTTTTCCCACAACGCATACGGCTTATTAGCATCAAATCATCTGTGTTACTATCAATCTTCGCACACATTTCTTATTACAGATATGTTAGTCGCGTACCACACACATCTTGTTAAGTTGAACCATTTCCGTTCTCTTGGCTCAAGGCAAACAGTTTATCCGAGTGAACTTTATGTTGTATATCACACACACCTTTGATTTGGCTGACCGTTTCTGTTGTGTTGCCTAATCAAAAATAGTTCATACCTGTGAACTGTATGCCATTTATCGCACACACCTTCATCTTGCTGCCCATCTCTGTTGTTCTGCCTCATCGCAAACAGTTCATTGGAGTGAACTGTATGCCACGCATCGCACACGCAATTCTAATCTAAATCGTGTTTGATATCTCCACCATGACAAACATTTTGCGTCTTTTTTGATGTTTTTTACATCACCATTTTCGATTCATCCATTGCATATAGTTTCGTCGAATGGTCTTTGATTGCAGTGTTGCGTTAGCAGCATCCTATAGTAGTGGTGGTATATATTTAGCAACAATGTAATTAGCATAATATGCATACCAAGGAGCACCGTGGGAAACATTTATAACAACTAATTGCTCATCAGAAAGATTATCATCAATAGACATTGCATCACCAAGAATATTTTCCATTCTAGACAAATTATCTCCTACTAGGTTTTCAGCTCCCTTCCTATGAACAATGTGCAGATGAAATTCTTGAAGTAAAAGCACCAACCTAATCGGTCTAGGCTTAGCATCTTTCTTTTCACTAAGGTAGTTAATATTAGCATGATTAGTGTGAATATTAGCTTTGGAATCAACGATATATGTTCTAAACTTATCACATGCAAAGACAACAACTAAGAAATCCTTCTCAGTAGTTGCATAATTTCTTTGAGCATTTCCTAGAGTTATACTAGCATAATGAATAACATTCAATTTCTTGTCTAGTTTTTGTCCAAGAAAAACACCAACAACATAATCGCTAGGATCACACATAATTTCAAAAGGTAGGTTCCAATCAGGTGGTTGAACAATAGGTGTAGAAATTCAGGATTTCTAAAGTATTTCAAAGGCTTCTACGTGATCATCATGAAAAACAAATGCAATATCATTTTTAAGAAGATTAGTTAGTGGTCTAGATATCTTTGACAAATCTTTAATAAAACGCCTATGGAAACCAGCATGACCAAGAAACCTTCTTATACCTTTTAGATCTTTACGACATGACACTTTCTTTATTGCATCAACTTTAGCCTTGTATACCTCAATACCTATTTCACAAATTTTATGCCCACGTACTATACCTTCATTCACCATGAAGTGGCACTTCTCCTAGTTCAAGATAAGGTTAGTTTCTTCACATCTCTACAAAACTCGATCAGGGTTGCTCAAGCAATCATGAAAAGAAGATTCATAAACAGAAAAGTCATCCATGAAAAACTCAAGAATATTTTCACCAAAATCAGAGAATATAGGAGTCATGCATCTTTTAATGGTAGTAGGTGCATTTCATACTCCAAAAGGCATACGCCTATAAGCATAAGTTCCAAAAGGGCAAGTAAAAGTTGTTTTCTCATGGTCCTCTTTTGGTACACGTATTTGAGAGAAGCCAGAATATTCATAAAGAAAGAAAAAAATGTGTGTGCTTAGATAATCTTTCTAACATTTGATCTACAAAAGGCAAGGCGTAATATCTTTTCTAGTAGCTTTATTTAATTTCCTGAAATCAATCACCATCCTATGACCAGTTATTATCCTTTGTGGTACAAGTTTATTTTTATCATTAGGGACAACAATTATACCTCCTTTCATAGGAACATAGTGAACAGGATTTACCCATCTATATGAGCAATAGGATAAATTGTACCTACCTCCAGAAGCTTTAGTATTTCAGTTCTTACCACTTCTTTTATTTTAGGATTCAAGCGGCGTTGATGATCGACGACAGGTTTAGCATCTGGTTCCAAATTAATCTTGTGTTCACATAGAGTGGGACTAATGCCCTTAATATCATCAAGAGTATATCCAATAGCAGCTCGGTGCTTCATGCTCTGAAATGTTAGCACTAATAATAACACGGTATATCTTATTTTCATCAAGATAAACATATTTCAAAGTATAAGTAATGTCTTTAATTCAAACACTTAATCTCCCTTAGGTGGGGGAGGATCTCCGTGAATGTCAACATGAAAACTGTGTTTAAGGGTAGGTGCTTTGTTAAAGAACATCTCGTCTATTTCATTTCTCCCATTCATGTGCATATCATTTTCATGGTTAAGGAAATATTGTTCTAAAGGTTCATTAAGAGGTACAGTAGCACAAGCAAGACCAATAGTTTGATATTTACTAGAATATTCTTTCTCATGTAGTTGTCTACCGAACTTAGAGAAATTAAATCCATGAGTCATATCACCAAAACTTACTTTAACCTTTTATGTAACACAATTAATTTCAGCATTAACGGTATTCTCTCACCCAAAACTTGAAAACTTCAGCACACAAAACTCAATAGAAACCTCGTGAGATCCGTTAGTATAATAGGCAAATCATAAACTTTATGTATTGTTATGTAACAGCACAGAACCGATGCTCCAAAAGATTCGCCTTTTATTCCGTTATCGTTGTGGGATTTCTTTGGTTGTCACTTTCATCATCTCGTCATGTGCATCATGTGCATATCATCGGCACTCCACTACCGTCAATTTTTTCAAAACTTGCATCCGTTATTAGTTGCTGGTTCTCTCGTTTTTGTCATCGAATGTTTCAGGACCAGCCACACACGCACGTGCAGCGACATCTTTAAAATATTGTTTTTAGAAATGTGTATAAAACTTTCTCGGATTGAGTTGAAAGTTGGCGTGTGGTCTAAATATAGTGTAGGTAGGCCAGATGCCAAATTCATCGCAACCGGAGTCTGTTTGATACCCGAACCGTTAAACCTATAGCAGCACTATAGACAGTTTATTTGTCGGACGTTTTTGGTATTCAAAGAACTTGTCACAGTCTACCATCTTTCCTCTATTCTCGGCCCGAACGGTTCAAAACGGAGTAAAAACCCTCATCTCTAACCCTTGCCTTAAATACACGCCCCCTCCTTCCAATTTTGGGCAAAAAACCGTAGCCCCAGCCTCCACCTACCTCCAGCCGCCACCTCTTCTCGAAGTTCGTGCCGGACCAGCCCACCTCTCCAACTTGGCACGCACCCATGGGCCAGCCACCCCTTGAGCCGCCGCCACGGTGAACCGGAAGCCGCCACATCTTCCCACCCCACCCTCCACCGCGGGCCGCACCAGCCAACGACAGGCCCCCTTCGGGCGCGAGCCGCCCTGCGCCCCTGCGCCCGCCCACACGTAGCCGACTCTCGCGCGCCCTCCCGCTACGCCACCACCTAGCTCCGGCGCCCGATAGACAACATCGCCATCGCCGGAGACCCAAGACATTGGCTCCATGTGCTCCTCCGCCACAGCATTACCCACGCCGAGCCGTCGTCGTCCCGTCGCTCGCTCATCGCGACACCTCTGCCCGTGTGGCACCATGCCTCGCATGCATTGTCGCCCCGCTGCCGGTCGCCAGCCCCGCCTCCAGCAAGATCCATGCACGAGCCCTCGGATCCACCCTTCCTCATCGCCCTCCGGCCACCTCCGATCGCTCAAGCCTCACCGGAGTACGTCGGCCAGCCTCCCGTGCCTCACTCTTATCCACCCATGGGTGAGTTATACGTCTCCAACGTATCTATAATTTTTGATTGTTCCATTATGTTATATTATCATTCTTGGATGTTTTATGATCATTTTATAGAAACTTATCATTTTTGGGACTAAGCTATTGACATAGTGCCTAGTGCCATCTCTGTTTTTTGCTGTTTTTTTCCTTCACAGAAAATAAATATAAGATGAAATCCAAATGCCATGAAACTTTACGAAGATTTTTTTTGGACCAAAAGGAAACTTGGTATCTAAGAAGGAGCACCAGAGGAGGCCCATGCTACGCACTAGACACCAAGGCGTGCTCAGGGCCCTTGGGGAGGCCTGGTGCCTAGTGGGGCCCTTAAGCGTCTCCTCCACCACCTCTGAGCTCTATAAATACCCCAATATTCGGAAAACCCTAGGGGACTCGACGAAAAATTGTTTAAGCCGCAGCAAGTTCTAGAACCCATGAAATCCAATGTAGAGCCCGTTCCGGAGAGGAATACGATCACGCAGGGGTTCACCATCCTCATTGGTGCTCTTCCAATGATGTGTGAGTAGTTCATATAAGACCTACGGATCTGAAGGCAGTAGTTAGATGGCTTTCTCTCTCGTTTTGTTTCTCAATACAATGGTCTCTTGGATATCCATATGATGTAACTCTTTCTTTTGCGTGTGTTTGTTGGGACTGATGAACTGTGAGTTTATGATCAGATCTATGAAAGCATATTCATGCTTGATTATTATAGTCTCATATCTCTTCTCCGATATTTGGTTTTTGTCTTCCCAACTTGATCTTTTATTTTTCAATGGGAAGAGGTGCTTTGTGATGGGTTCGATCTTGCGGTGCTCAATCTCAATACATAAAAAGACATGACACACATGTATCGTTGCTATCAAGGATAAAACGATGGGATCTATTGCTACATGAATAGATCTTGTCTATATCATGTCATCGTTCTTAAGGCATTACTCTGTTTCTCCTGGAACTCAATACACTAGATGCATGTTGGATACTGGTTGATGTATGGAGTAATAGAAGTAGATGCAGGCAGAAATCATTCTACTTGTCTTGGACATGATGCCTATATACATGATCATTGTCTTGAATATCGTCAAAATTATATTCCCTACTATTAATTTCCCAACGGTGATTTGTCTACCCATCATTTGCTATTTTCTCGAGAGAAGCCACTGATGAAACCTACAGCCCTCGTGTCTAATTCACATCATCTATTTGCAATCTCCACTTTGCTATTCATGTTTTATTTTATTTTCCCTTTTATTTTCAGATCTATATCATCAAAAAACCAAAAAATACCTTGTTTTCTTTTATTTGCTACCAACCTTATTTGCATCTATAAATATATACTTACTTTACCGACGAGGGATTGACAACCCCTCCACGCGTTGGGTTGCGAGGATTTTCTATTTGTGAGCAAGTGTCGCTTACATAGTCTTATGGATCTTCCTACTAGATTGTTACCTTAGTTTCATAACTGAGGGAAATACTTGCTATCGTAGTGCTACATCACCCTTTAAGCTTGGAGGGAAACCAACGCAAATCAGCGGGGAGTCAGTGATCAAGCCCCACCCCCTAGCCAGCGATAGTTTTTTTCTCTAAGTCATTTTATCTGCCTCAAAAAAGTCATCATCATGCCATGATTAACTCCTGATATTTTGCAAACCGTGTTTTAGATGGGGATGAAATATATACGGAAGTTGTACTACTCTTTGATCTCTACAGCATGGTAGCATTTGCATGCCTATTACGATTCATCTAGCTACTGTAAATTGCATTGTAAAAGTGCATCCCATCGTAGTTGGTAAATCTGTTATTTTCTTCAATGTTACGTGGATGATTGCAAACAAACCGTAGGCCTTTTGCATGTGGTTTCTTCATGAGATGTGTTCTATATTATGTCTACTTTGATTCCATGAGCCTGGTTGCCAGGTAGGTTATCATTAACATGTTTGTTTGTTGCTCCCAATGTGTTATCATATTAGAAACTGCAATCTGTTTACGTGAAGTTTCATTTTGTGTAGCTCGAATTAAGAAAACCATGCCTCTTTTGATTGTCCGGAATAGAGTGATTTGTAGTGTGCTATGCCTAGTTGCTGTTAGTAGGTTTCCCATGCCATCTATGGTATACGTAGATGTAGTTTTCATCATGTGAACATGCTAAGATGGTTGCTATTTGGTAGGGTCAAATATTTCTGTCTGAGAATCTGATAATTTCATAGTGCCATTTTGTAGGGGTACTAGCTATGAATGTGTGCATATTTAGACCTTGATAATGTGTAACTAAATGAAGTGCATCATGCCTAGTACCATGCGGTAAATTTTCATGCCATTATATGACTTGTAGCACATGTTTTTCTTGCTGCCAATATGCCTTCATGATAAAAACCCTATTGTTAAAACTCAAAATTTCACCAAGTCTGAAACTGTGTTCAACTTGCCATTTTGTGAGCTCTTTTCCTAGTGATCCATGCGTCTATTCAATTTTTCGTTAGGAGATGGTTGTTGTGCATCTTGTCCACTACCTCCTCATATCTTGTTTGAGCATTTTATTCACCAAGTCTGAAACTGTGTTCAACTTGCCAGTCTGTGAGTTCTTTTCCTCGTGATCCATGCTTCTATTCAATTTGACGTTAGGAGATGGTTGTTGTGAATCTTGTCCACTACTGCGTCATATCTTGTTTGAGCATTTTAGATTCCTGTAGCTTGTTGTTTCGGTGTGTATAAAATGCCATGTTGTTGATTTTGGCGGATTATAGTTATATCTTGTATGAGTTGTATTTGTTGAACCGTTTCTACGTTTTGAACATGCCATATATGTAACTTGATTAGAGTCTCATGGAGTTTCATAATATCTTGTTACATCCATTATTTAACATGTTTGCGGTTGTCATTTGCATAAATTTTGCATTCATGGCTTATTATCTTGTGTTGGTCATATCTTTTAGATAGTACCTCCGTTCCAGATGATCCATATATGTAAATCGACTAGAATGACATGTAGAATCACATAGTACAAATTGTTTTTCCTTGTTTAATTAATATAAAATATTTTTAGTTCATATTTGGATCAATTTATAAATTAACATAAGGGGTCATTTCAGAAATGCTATAAGTTGTTTCCGGCCTCATTTAAAATACCTAGATAGTGTAGTTTATTTATGCTTCACATCATGACATGTTTAACAACATTTAACATTGTCGTGTACCTAAACGGGAGTGAACTAAATAATTCAAAATTGGAGTTTCGATAATATGCAACTTGTTGCGTATCGAGCTTCGCTTAATATGTAGAAGTTGATTGTTATGCTTACCGCATCTTGCATAACTAAATGGACATGCATCATATGTGTTTGTGCATCATGTCATGCATATGTTGTGGTGTTTATTATGTGTTCATTATTATTTTCCGACTGTTTCTTCTCGGTAGAGTTCCAAACCGCTTCGGAGTGTTAGAATTTGTTCGACTACGTTGGTTTGTCTACTTCACCAAGCCGTTCTTCTTCCAAGCGAGATCTCAGGCAATATGATCATTTCCCTAGATACCACTACTATCATTTCTATGGTAGTTGTCTCATTTCTATCATTATGTCTCTCTACCTACCACCTGTAAAGTCAAGCCTCCCAACATTGCCATGAAAATCCTCTAACCCTCCCAGCAAACCTTTGTTTGGCTATGTTACCGCTTGCTCAACCCTTCTTACAGCATTGCTAGTGGCATATGTAGTTGCTTCCATGTGACAACATGGATACCTTGATATATCACAATATTACTGCTATGTAATTTAATTCACCTACACACTTGTAAGATGTGGAAGGCTTGGCCTTATAGCTCGGTGTTTTGTTCCACCTTTGCCGCCCTACTTACTTGTGTACCGATGCTATGTTCCATATTGAGCGCTCCTATCATGTTTGGGGTTGTCATGGGGACCCCCTTGATTTTTGTTTTAGGATAAAACTCTTCTCGCAAGGCCCAACATTGATACTATTTGCTTAATAAGAACTAACAAAATCTGCATAGGGCACTGATCACCCCGTGGATAATAAATCAACTACCCGAGTCAGTGCACCTCGTGAGTGTTGGTCCAAACAGAGGGCCAATCGGGGCAACTAGGGGGATTTGTAGCCGAACATGGTATGTACTGCTCATCCGGATGTGCCTTGAGAAAGAGATACACGCGGATCCTATTGGGATCTGGCCTGTCGGGTGGTCTTGCTGGATTTATTTTACCCTTCTCAAATGTCTTGTGCCCGGGATTCCAAGGATACTTTTGGCTATCTCGAGATTGAGGTTTTCCATCGGAATTTCCGAGGAGACTACAGGTCTTGTGTGGTTGAGGTTATTCCACGCAGATTGTGGTAGTTTGTGATGGACTAGTTGGAGCACCCCTGCAGGGTTATATCTTTCGGAAAGCCGTGCCCACAGTTATGTGGCAACTTGGAAACTTTGTTTAACACCCCATCATAGCAAACTTCAAGTAAACTTAATTAAAATATGCCAACTGTGTGCGTAACCATGATTGTGTCTTCTCATGAGGTCTATATCGGAAAGAGGACACGGTGGGGTTATGTTTGACTCATAAGTAGGTGTTCGGGATCATTTCATGATCATTATTTGTTCACGTCCGTTTATGTGTAGATCACCCCCCCCCCTTTGTCCTTCTAAGTTAGCCACTCAAATGAATGCTTAGTGCTTGCTGCACCCTCATCACTTAATCATACCTCACCCATTAATATTTGTTAGTCTTGATACCTTTGGAAATGTGATAGTTGAGTCCCTGTGGCTCACAGATTACTACAACAATAGTTACACGTACATGTAAAACGATACTTTGACGTGAGCGCGATGATTGCTCTATTTGAAGTTTCTTCTTCTTCTTCAATGATCTAGGATGGTTTCCAGGCTGACAGCTAAACCTGGGAATCGTTATTAAAAAATAGAGTGTAATGGTTCGGTTCTTACTTCGGGTTTGGTTGGTTCAGGTTTTATTGAGCTGAACTCTTTTTAGTTTGGTTTTGGTTTGGGTATGTGGAGAAACTAGTTTGGGTATAGTTGGTTATGGGTTAAAATAATTTGGTTATTAACGGTTTTAAACTATGGGTCCAAACTGGTTTCTAGGCATTGGTTATGTGCAATAATCAACGACGGCCGAGAACGAGTATCTTTGATCTGTGTGCATGCAGTAATGCACTATGTAATTATCTATTATGGGGAAACACCACATAAAAATGGGAAGTGTTTGCTTGTGCTTTGGCTAAGCAATTTGGTTTCAATACACCTGTCAGTGAGCTTTTCAGATCTGGGCATTTTCTTTTTGCCTCTTGTTGTGTGCTGATTGTATCTCAAGGATAACTTTGTTCCCAAATTGTTGTAGATGCACTTATGCCTTTTCTATCTTATTTTCTTCTTAACATGTCAATTTGTGCAATCATATGTACATTGAAGCAAACCCATAGTTATGTATTGGGTTTAGACCCACGGTTATGTATTGGGTTTAAATTGGTTTGGGTGGAAAAAATAGTGGGTTCAGTTTTGGTTGGGCTGAAAATGTCATTAAATGGGTATGGTTCAAGTATGGTTTTGAGAGATAAGTGTACGGCTATGGTGAAAGTATGAAACCATTCTGAGGTTTGCCAACAGCCTGGGATAGTAAGGATGGACGTCCTTTTATTTATTTGATTTAGTGTGTAGTCATACCCTGCTCTTTTGAATGGTGATTGGATGTATGTTTGTATTGAAATGATCATGATTAGTTTGTGGCCAGTATAAGCAAATTCCATATACTCATCTCTTGTGTACATGTACTCAATATCCATTCTTGCAAAATGACGAGATGTGCTTCTATCCATGTCAAGGCCCTTGAGCCAAAATAAGGATAGGATTGCATCTTGGGCGAGACAAGTACGTATCACAGCCAAGTTCCGACCTAGGAGCCCCTTGATTGATCAAACTTGGCCGAGTCGAGTCTAGTGAAAACCTACTTTGAGTCTAGTTATATATTGGAGAGTAGGATTATTTTCGATCGTCTTCTATGCTCTGGTGAGGAATCTTGACGTAGGAATTTTAATTCTACATGTCTTCGCGCTCAATAAAATTAGGATCACGCGGGTATTTTGGAATCTGTATGATGTCTATGTGATGGAGTTCTGACTTGGTGCCTCGTGTTATCGAGGAGTAGAGATCCAAGGGGTTTCTACACATTGTTATCGTTCAGCTTCCTTAGTATCTCAGGATGCGGATATCGAAATGCTTCAATACATTTATTGGTGGAAAATAGTGTTGTGACTTTTTCCCCAGTACTGGTGGAGATAGCTCGGCTAATCTACAAGGTATGGTATCATTATTTTTAGAAGGTTTGAGGTATATGAGTTTGCGAAACTTCTCGAAGATGTGTTGATAGTTGCGGGAATGGTCATGTAGCTGACTACATTGAGTAGGTTCCTGGACGAGCAACCTGATAGCATAAGCAAGAAAGATTTCGAAAGTTCTCACGTGGGAATTCAAGTAGTTACCTAGGATTGTCTTACAATAGATGCATGATGTGAGGTTGGGTTTTGACATCTAGTGGTTTGTTTGTTCAGGTCAGTCTTAAAGAGGACAGTCTCAACATGTGTCATCAAATATTCTCCGTCAAGCCTTGTAGTTGGTTACACCTAGGGAGCATATTCGAGCGTCATTTCAATATGACAATCCAATGTACGATCGAGCCCGTGCGAGCCTTACTATGAAAATATCGGACGGAATCTCTGTGATGAATTTGTTTTCGGCTTAATTGCAAGCCTCATCCTTCATTTTGTTGGATTATGGTAATTTGACTTGCTTTGATGTCAAGTGGTGATTCCATATTTTTTTCTGAGTGGTGTTCTCATATTTCTATGACAGTGCTAATCATGTATCTCAATCAAATTATCATGTCAATTCTTTTCAGCCGATGTGCTTCTCATCAAGATAATTCTATCCTCTCCAATATTCGCAAAATCATTCCTCTTATTTCTTTCTGGAGTTCACCCCATTTGTCCCAAGTGGTCTTCGTTTTTCCCCACCCTCCCGACCTTTCTCTTCACTTATTAAATTATTTTCCAAGTGTATTTCTTTTCATTGTTGGTTCCGCTATCTTTTATTTCAAATTTTATCTGGTGATTCATTGTGAATATTCTGAGGAGTTTCGAGCTCATCATTCTTCATTCCTGTTTTCTTCTCCTATGGATTCAAATTACGATTTCGAGCTTCATCATATCCTTTTCATCCAAATACTTCCCTTGTTGGAATTCTTATCCAAGCCTCTCTTATTTATTCAACCTCTCTATTCTAGCCGGAGTGCTGAAGATATCTCAAAATACTTTCTTCTCCTTTCAAATCCTTTCAATTATTTTGAGGGTCTCACCTCATCAAGTTTTCATTGATATGGTGCAATTTCTCTCTTCCTAATCAATATTTTCAACGGTGTTTTCTTTGAGTGGGCCCATAACCCACGCGTGATTTTCCCAGGATCTTATCTGGCTCTTCTAATCTTTTCCGAAGATCTCTAATTCTTTTAAAGTGTGACATAAGTATGGATTCCATCAGTCATATTCCTTCTCAAGATCATTTTCAAATTATTTCCATCGATGGCTCAACCGTTCTTTATTCATTATTTCGGAGTGTCTAACTAATTCTTGGTGGTGCTTCTCGACATCATTCTCACCTTGGAAGGACAAAGAAGTGTTTCTCTTAAATATTTCTCGATTCTCTTGAAGATTCATGGTTTCAGCTTTGTGCTATCGTCTCAAATTGTTTTCAATCATGAGAAATTCCTTCCATATCTGTCCGGTGCATTTCACAGTTGTTTTCATTTCTTGATCCTCCGAAGGCCATCCTTTCAGAATATTTCTTCATTCTTAACTTTCAGCTTTCATTCTCAAATTCTTCTCAATTGTTGTGTCTTCGTTAGTCTCTTAATTATTCTGGTGCCTCATTCAAGTTTTCTACCAAGCACATCCTGATCTATTTGTTCTCATGTATCGCCATTCATTCATAGTATCCCCAGTCAATTCAATTCTTACCGGTGTTTTGTTCAAGAGTTCTTGAAGTTTGTGCACTATGTCTCTCTTCATTCCTTTTCAAGAAGAATAAGTTGTATGCCAAATGTCACGACCGGTTTCCAAATAAATTAATTAATTGGAAATCAGCCATGTGTGTCCCCAGTGTAGAAAAATATTTCCCACTGATAGACTCATCTTGATACAGAAAACCAGTAGTACTTAATATTAAACACGTAGAGCAGAGGTTGCTCTACAATTTGTTACAACATGTCCAAGTCTCGCACAGACGGATATGTTACAGTGGTAATAGGATAACTCTACTGGATGTAATATAAGGGGCATGTCACATCCGAGTAATGTGGCATGCAAAGTACTACTACGCGCCAAGCATCAGAGTGAAGCTTGACGATTTATTCGCGGTGGTGGAAGCGGTAAATAATACAGCGGCAGACTCCAGGATCGCAAGACTGACTTGGACTCCTCTAGACATCGGACTCGCTATCAAACTCTTCATCCATGAGGTCTCCTTCAATCCATATCTGGCCACATCAACAAGCCAGTGAGTGCTTCGAAAAGTAATCGCAAACAGTTTGCACAAAAGAAGAGATGCATGCAGTTGGTTATTAATATGCATGGTTCAGATCATAATTTATAACAATGAATGTGTTAGAAATAAATTAAGTTAGTGGATAAATCGGGCGGTAATCCTCCCGAGATATCCTAACAGAAAGGTAAAAATGCACCGATAGGGTGTCTGGAGCGACGCCTCGAAAGGTTAACAAGTGTTAGTAAACCACCGTCAGGCGTTTGAGCGACACCACATATAGGGCATAAAATAAGTAGCAAGCCATAGACAGGCGTCTTAGCGACACCGCAAAAGGGGCATATAAATAAATAGCAATCCACAGTTGGGCGTCTTAGCGACACCGCGGAAGGGGCATTGTCACATCCGTGTAACCCTAACCAAGGTTTAACATTGTGCTCATATTTTTCTTTGCATTGCATCCAAGAAAGTGGCAACAAGATCAAAGTAAGTGGTGATGGGAAACTCAAAACCCTAGCCACTTCTTAATTCAAAGGAATAATAAATTTTATTCAAATCAATGAACCCAAAATGGCCTCAAGAAAAGTTCAACTTTTCTGAAAATTCTTGAAAGCAAATAAGCAGTGAAGAAAACCATTTTCTTAACACATTTGGCATTTTAAATAAATGCAAAAGGCTACTAGTTTCAAGTTTAAAATTTTGAATTTAAAAATATATAGTTTTCAAAAATGCTGAAAACTTTATGGGTGATTGGAAATATTCCAACTAACACCCCAGCATTTTTCAAACTATTTTTAGTTTGCTTTTGAAGGAAAAATAAATAGAAATCAATGTCAGTAATTAAAACAGAAACAAAACAGAAAGAAAATGAGAAAAGTCTTACATGTCGCTCACCTGGCCCGGCCCAGCTTCTTCCTATCGTCTTCCTCCCCCGCCAGTGGGCAGCAGGAGGTGGCCGCCACGTACTCCGGCGCGGCCACGCACCTGTGCGCCTGCCTGGCCGCCGCTCTGCGCTGGCACGCGAGGGGATAACCCTCCCGAGGCGTGCCCGAGCTCATCCTCTCCTGATTCTCCCCCTCTGCCTCGTTTCCTTCTACCGCCATTGGAGCCCGAGAAGAGATCGAGCTCGCCGTCATTCTAGCCTACCCTTCTCCCTCCTGAGTCGCGCAATAGGTCCGCCGCAACTCCCTGAAGCTTTCTAGCCACGAGCCCGACGCCGAGACGCAGTGAAACGACGAGACGCAGTCATCTTCTTCCTCGGGTCACCGAAGTTTGTCGCTGGCGTTCTTCCTCTCCAAGCCGTCCCCGAGCAAGCTAGCGCCAACACTGCACTCCCCGTGAGCTTGCGCAGCTTTACCCCAAGTTTCCCCCTTCGATCCCTTCCTCTAGCCATGATTTCACTTCAGCCCGACGAGATCTGCCGGGGGAGCTCGTTGCCGGTAGCCCTCCGGTGATCAGCTCGTCCTTTTGAGGCCACCAGCAGCTTCAGGCCGTCGCGTAGATGCCGTAGGAGCTGAGTCCCGTGCGTAGCTCCCTCTATTTCGATGACCCCGATGACGCCCGAACTTTGGTCGCCGCCAAGCTCGTCGTCGGCGTCATCTCTGGCCAGATCAGCCCCGGCTAAGTGCAAAAATGAACCCGTGGGAGACGTGTCGTTCCTCTGGTGCTCTCCGCGCAGAGTTTGGCCCCCTGTGCGCCGTTTCCGAGCACCTCCGCCATACTGGTGGTCGCCGGAGGCTCCCCGCCGGCGAGGACGACCTCGCCGCCGGTGGATCTCAGCTGGCGTGAGCCACTGACGCGTGGGGCCAGCCTCTGGGAGTTTAGGATTAACAAAAATAAATTTAATTAATTTGATAAGTCACTCACATGTGGGTCCAGTGAGGTTAATTAGCTAATTAAGATTAAAACCAATCTAAAAATGACCAGAGTCACTGACCACTTGGTCCCACTGGTCAGGTTTGACTTTCAACGGCCAGTTGGACCTGCTGATGTCATGCTGATGCAGTAAAGAGTTTTCTGATTTAAAAGAATTCCAGACAAATGCCAAAACTTCTAAAAATCATAGAAATTAATCTGTAACTCCAATGAAAATAATTTATATATGAAAAAGTATCAGAAAAATTCAAGGAATCTGAATATGTCATTTTCAAACATGTTTGAAAATGTTACTGAACCCAAACATGTGGATTAATGAATAAGTTAATTCTTATAAATACCTTGGAGATGGAATTTGGAAATTATTTAAATCCCACTACTAATTATATTATCAAACACTGTCAAAATCACAAACCAGCAACCTAACATGTCACTCCATGCATGTTAAAAATAAGTTGATCTGAGCATCAGGTCGAATCAATTAAAATGGTATTCAAGAATACCTCGTTTGAAGTGATATTTGAGTTTGATTTAAATCAACTTCAAACCTACTAAATGTTAACTATAATAATATACGACCTTGCATCCTCATGCCATGCTCATGCATCATCTTGTTGCATATGTTTGTTATTGATTGTTGTCATTCCTTTCGGTAGGCTCCGCTCCTCCTGATTCCACCGAATATCCGACTGACGGATATTGTCCCTCCTCTGAGCAACAAGGCAAGCAACCATTTTGATCATCCCGATAAATCCCATGTTCTCGCTCCTGCACTTACTTATTGCATTAGGACCAAATGCTTCAAATGCTTTTGCCACGTTAGTTGAACCCACTTCCTTTGCATGACCTATCCTTGTCACAGTAAATAGCCGAACCTTGCAACCTAGCATACCTGGTAGTTGCTAGAGCCATGATGTGCCTTATCCTGCTATGCATGCTATGCTTAGAGTTGTGTATGGTCTGTCATCTGGGAGATGAACAGAATTGTGAGAATGTGTTCAGTAAGTAAAGGGTATGTGTTGAACCTGATTTGGTAAAGGTACCGGTGAAAGGCTGTGTAGGAGTACATGGCGGATTGTTTCATTGGAACCGTCCTTAGGAAGTGAGTTTCGTGTATGTAATCCAAGACTAGATACTACCACACATTGGGATACTTAATTGACCCTCTCGACTTATTAATCGCTTAGTACTCAGTCCAGGAGTTGCAAGTAGTTTCTGACCTGAGAGGTGGGTTGTGATGCGGTAGGCAGTGGCACGGTGTACCAAGTGGCACCCGGATGGTGGGCTTGGGAACCCTACGCACATCGTTTGAGGCCGTGGCAGAAACCTCGGCCGGAGTTCCGTGCGGGTTACTCTCACATAGGCGATAAACCTGGACTAGGTACTAGGGTGATTAACGGTCGTGGCCGACTCCCTCACTGGGCTTCCGCTTGAAGGTTGCCGAGGTGCATGATGTGCACATGGCGATAAGTGGCGAGAGCGTGTGTGACGAAGTACACCCCTGCAGGGTTATGATCTATTCGAATAGCCGCATCCGCGGATATGGACTACTTGGATATATATGTTGTTCATAGATAACTTCAATGGCTACTCGTAAAATTGTCAAGATAAGCGTGAGTGTCGTGGATGGCATTTCCGCATGGAGACAGAATGATTCCACGATGGAGTATTGTTGTGGTGTTAGTGGACTCGTGTGCGAGAAATCAAGTTGTCAAAATTATTTAAAAATGCAAGTTGTCTAGCCACGAGTCAAATGCCGGCTTTCCGCATGAAACCCCACAATACCTTATTGATACTCTGCATGAGTAATTAGTTATCCTAATGTCTTGCTGAGTACCTCCGTACTCATGTTTGCTTAATAATTATTGCATAGGTTGCTAATGACCCTAATGGAGGGTTCTTCCTAGACATCGACGATGACGAGTAGCTGGTGTCCCAGCTACGATCTAGCCCTAGGTTGGGTCTGTAGTATAGTCAGGCCTTGTGCCTTCTAGTTTCACCTGTCTGTACTCAGACAGTTTTAAACACTTCCCCTGGCTTGTAACTGAATGACTGCTATGATGGGTCATGAGACCCTTACTGTGTAATATTATGTGCATGGCTCTTCCGAGCCTCTTAAATAAAGCTTGTATGTTTTGGTTATGTTGTGATGCCATCGATGTATCTATACATATCGGTATGCCCTGCGTACGTGTGTCGTACTTGATATGTATGGGGTTCGATTACCTAGCTGTAAACTTTAGTAGCACTCCTTACAGGGAAATGCCCCTTTGTGATCCAACGAGCCATGGTAGCTCGCTAATGCTCCGGACACATTGGTTGACCGGCATATGTCCTTCTTAGCTGCTGTGTCTGTCCTCTTTGGGGAAATGTCACGCGATGTAATGGAGTCCTTCTAGCTTGCTACGACTCGTCTACATTCGCTGGTGACCAACACCTGCTTTGCTGGGTCATGTATGCATGTCCCTGTGCGGAACTGCCACTTTGGTTTATGACTAGACATGTCGATCCGGGTTCTTTGTCATTGGAATGCTAGCGATACAAATGCATACGTGAGTCAAAAGGCGCAAACGGTCCCGGCTAAGGTAAGGCTGCAGCCGTGGGGTTAACCGTGCGTGAGACCGCAAAGGGATGCGATGTGTTACAGGCTGGATTCCTATGGCTTCGGATCGGGGTCCCGACAGCGTTGGTATCAAAGCCTGACTGACTGTAGGACTACTAAGCCAAACTGGTCGAAGTTGAGTCTAGAATTGCTTTAGTTATAAATAAGGGAATTGTTTGTGGAAGGGAATGTAAGACTC
This sequence comes from Hordeum vulgare subsp. vulgare, assembly GCF_904849725.1. Taxonomy (NCBI): domain Eukaryota; kingdom Viridiplantae; phylum Streptophyta; class Magnoliopsida; order Poales; family Poaceae; genus Hordeum; species Hordeum vulgare. Next base: position 390,099,871 of record NC_058521.1, read on the forward strand.
TTGTTCTCTTATCAAGTTATTCTATTCTGGTCATCCTCGTCTTTTCTGCAGGAACTAAGGACTAGGTTACTCATCTTCTTCTAGGCTCGTGTTTCTGATCGATAGATTATAAGACTACGGGTCGAGAGTTATTTTGGGTTCCTTTTATTCCTAGGAAAAAGGAAGTAAGTTTGCTGATCAGAGAATTGAACTTGATATTTGAGTTGTTACGCCATCCTATTTTTGGGGTTGTCTCAAAATTGTTTTTGAGCATTTACAGCCGTTATGCTGCCCAATTTTGCATTCAGAGCTCTAATGCTTTTGCATTACTCTCTATTTTCAGATGCCTGGCCGTCCTTCTCGTCAGGTGCTACGTCTGACCAGGTGCATTGATGTGTCGGGTCATACGGCCATGCTGGTCAGGGTGATGTCAGTGTGCGGTTACCGTTGGTACCCCGAGTACACAGTGGAGGAACAGTACCGAGACTTCAACCAGAGCCAGTATATCTGCACTGTTAGGGTATTTCCAGACTACCCTGGAGCTGAGGAGCCAATCCATTGGTCCTATGGGTAGGGAGTCACTATTGACATGGCAGTACAAGATGTTGCCTATTCAATGCTGACCATTATGAGGGCGAGACATGCACTGCTGCAGAATTCAGAGTTCTGCTATGTTCCTGCCTCTCAGCCTGGTGAAGAGGGATACCTCAGCGGAGTCTATTTTGATTCTTCTATGGAGGATCCACTACTGCAGTCCACTGCTGAGATGCTAGAGGACAGAGACAGGGATGCTCGTTCTCTCCGCATGGAGCTTTATGCTACCCATGCCCGTCTGTGGACGGCTTTGACGCAGCTGGCACCGGTAGTCCAGACAGGGTACGAAGATATGGAGATGCTGAACCCTGTTAGGACCCATCTTCCGACCCACGTTGACTGGCCAGCTATAGGAGGACTCACCCCTCTTCGGGGACCCCTATTACCACCAGTCAGGGGACCGAGGCCACATCGGTGTCCTTATGGATCCCAGGGATATCAGGCCAGAGTGTTTCCTGATCCGCAGGTTGAGCTTCCAGGCCATGGAGGCAATCTCTATGAGATGTTCTATGCGGATGCCTGAGCTGTGTGTGGAGGGATAGTATGGTAGTAGCCGTACGTTCACAGTCCTGCGTGACTTGTGAAGTGTGCCTGTGATGTGAAATGAATTCCGGAGGCCTAGATAAATAATGTATAGGAAGCTTGTAAGCCTCTGATGAGTAGTTTCATAATTTCAGTAGTTTGCTCTTCGATTAAGGTTGTACTGAACTATGTAAGGGTGTGTATGAACCATGGTGTATATATAGCAGTTGCTTGTTACCATGTTGTTCATATATTCATTTCCGCATTCCGTGTGTTCACTACATTCTTAATCCATAGCTAGTATTGATATGATATTGGTCTAAGCTGTGAGTTTGTTTGTCAGGATGGTGTTCACCAGGTTGAACCGTGCCCCTGCTCATGAGCAAGGCGAGGGTAGTCAAGCGTCGCAGGAAGACCTGCCTCACCCGCCCTCTCTAGCGGAAGTGATGCTTGAGGCAGAGAGAAACAAAAGGGAGACCAACCGACTGTTAGAGCGTATTGAGCAGAATACGGCTCGCCAGCCTAGGAATGCTGTGGTGTCCCTCAATGACTTCGTGAAGTTGAATCCTCCAAAGTTCCATCACTCCGTCGATCCCCTCGACGCTGATGACTGGTTGTGCAGCATCTCACGCAAGATTCGCTCTCCGAATGTTTCTGAGGCCGACAAGGTAACCTTTGCGATGTATTTTCTGGAAGGACCCGCCAATCTATGGTGGGAGAACTTTGAAGCTATGCGTCTTGCTGAGCCAGCAGCCACATGGGCAGACTTCAGTGCAGCCTTCCGTCTGCACCATATTCCAGAGGGCCTGATGGACAGAAAGAGAGAGGAGTTCTGTGCTTTCACCCAGGGCAAGATGACCGTGGATGCCTATAGCCGCGAGTTTGGTAACCTCGCTCGCTATGCAACAGAGGAGGTGTCTACTGACGCCAAGAAGAAAGCAAGATTCCGTAAGGGTCTGAGTCCTGAGCTTCGTCGTGATCTGCGCCTCCACGAGTGTGCAAGCTTTCAAGCCCTGGTCAACAAGGCGATCAGTGCCGAGACTGGTCATAGCGACTTTGAAGCCACAAGGAAGCACTCCCGTGACTTCGGCTCTTCATCTGGTTCCGCGTTTCCAAAACGCAGGCTGTGGGTTCCGAACAGTTCTCTGCCGCCAAGATACACTCCGAGGCCATCCTAGGTGGCGCCTCAGACGAATCGGACAAACCCTCCAGCAAAAACTTATGGTGGTCCAGCTAGTAATGCTGCACCACGTGCCAACCAAGTGATATGCTACAAGTGTGGAGAACCAGGGCACTATTCCCGTGAGTGTCCTCAAAATGTGGGTGCCAAGCAACCCGAAAAGCCCGTCGGGCAAGGCAAGTCGGGCAAAGCTTACTGTGTGAAGCCAACTCCTGCACGTGGCCGTGTGAACTATGTCTCAGCAGAAGAAGCTGCAGAGGATCCCGACGTCATACTGGGTACGCTTCTTATTAATCATCACCCAGTATTTATTCTCTTTCACACTGGGTCTTCTCATTCCTTCATTTCAGAAAGTTATGCACAGTTGCATAACATGTCTTTTTGTGATATGCCAATTCCATTGGTTGTCCAAACTACTGGTAGTAAATGGCAAACCTCTAGGATAACCTATGACAATGAAATTCTAGTAGATAGGCTAGTTTTTCTAGCCTCATTGATAGCCTTGAAATCTTCGGATATCAATATCATCTTGGGTATGGACTGGATGTCAGCTCACTATGCCAAGATTGATACTCATTCTAGAAATGTTCAGCCTACCCATCCCTCGGGTGAGATAGTCAATGTCTCTACTCGAGTTGCCAAATGCCAACTCTATTCCCTAAATGCCAACCCGCTGCCGGAACTTGAAGACATCCCGATTGTCCGTGACTTCCCGGATGTTTTAACAGAGGAACTGCCAGGAATTCCACCTGACAGAGATGTAGAGTTTGTGATAGATCTTGTTTCGGGAACTGTTCCAATACACAGAAGACCCTATAAGATGGCACCCCTGGAGCTAGCCGAACTTAAGAAGCAACTAGATGAGGCCTTGAATAAAGGTTTCATTCGTCCTAGCTCTTCTCCTTGGGTTGCCCCTTCCTCTTCGTCAAGAAGAAGGATGGAACGGATCGGATGGTTGTAGATTACTGACCAGTTAATCTAGTCACCATAAAGAACAAGTATCCGCTCCCCAGGATCAACAACCTGTACGATCAGCTCGCTGGATCCTCAGTCTTCTCAAAAATGGATTTGAGGTTGGGTTACCATCAAATCAAGATCAAGAACGGGGACATTCCAAAAACGGCTTTTGTTACTCGTTATGGCCAATACGAGTACACCGTCATATCCTTCGGGTTAACCAATGCCCCATCCACTTTCTCTCGTCTGATGAATTCAATCTTCATGGAGTATTTGGATAAATTCGTCGTGGTATACCTCGATGATATTCTCATCTACTCGAAGAACGAACAAGAACATGCCGCGCATCTAAGGCTGGTATTGATGAAACTTCGAGAGCATGGCCTTTATGCCAAGTTTTCAAAATGTGAATTTTGGTTACCAGAAGTGACCTATCTAGGTCACGTAATCTCTAGTAAGGGTATTGCTGTCAATCCCGAGCGAGTTCAAGCCGTCCTTGATTGGACTCAACCTGAATCGGTTAAGCAAGTTAGGAGTTTTCTTGGTCTAGCGAGCTATTGTCGCCGCTTTGTCGAGAATTTCTCCAAGGTTGCAAAGCCTCTAACTGAACTCCCCAAGAAGGATAAAAAGTTCGAGTGGACACCACAGTGTGAGCATAGTTTTCATGAACTGAAAAGACGCCTGACTTCCGCACCTGTGTTGCTACCACCAGATTTTTCTAAGGACTTTGTTATCTATTGCGATGCCTCGCGACAAGTATTAGGTTGCATTATTATGCAAGATCGTCATGTGATCGCATACGCATCTCGACAGTTGCGTCCACATGAGGATAATTATCCCACACATGACCTTGAGCTTGCAGCTATGGTCCATGCTCTAAAAACTTGGCGACATTACCTTCTGGGTAATCGTTGCAAAATATTCACAGATCACCAAAGTCTGAAATATATCTTCACCCAGTCGGATTTTAATCTCAGGCAAAGACGGTGGGTTGAGTTGATCTCCGATTACGACCTAGGGATAACTTACACCCCGGGGAAGGCCAATGTTATGGCTGATGCACTAAGTCGTAAATCTTATTGTAACAATTTGATGCTACAACAAGGTCAACCACATCTCTATGAGGAATTTCGAAAGTTAAATCTCCATATTGTTCCTTAAGGATTCCTTTCTACCCTGGTGGCGAAGCCTACTCTTAGGGATCAAATCATAGCCGTGCAGGCTTATGATAAGGGTATATCCCGGATCAAGGAGAATATTGCTAGCGGTAACGCTAGGGATTTCTCCATCAATGAGAAAGGTGTTGTGTTCTTTAAGAACCGTTTAGTGGTTCCTAAGAGCAAACGTCTGTGGCAATTGATCCTTAAGGAGGCTCATGATTCTCCTCTCACCATTCATCCCGGTAGTACTAAGATGTATCAGGACCTACGCCAGAGGTTCTCGTGGACTAGGATGAAGAGAGAAATTGTTGAGTTCGTTGCTAACTCCGACGTTTGTCGTCGAGTTAAGGCAGAACATCAAAGGCCTGCTGGCACCCTTCAACCTTTAGCTATTCCTGAATGGAAATGGGATAAAGTTAGTATGGATTTCATTACCGGATTTCCCAAGACCAAGAAAGGAAATAATGCTATCTTTGTGGTCATTGACCGTCTCTCCAAAGTAGCTCATTTTCTTCCAGTTCGTGAGAGTATAACAGCTAGCCAGCTAGCAGAGTTATATATCTCTCGAATAGTGTCTCTTCATGGTGTTCCCTAGCGATTAACTCAGACCATGGGAGTATTTTTACTTCTCGCTTCTGGGAAAGTTTTCAGAATGCTATGGGAACTCACTTATCTTTTAGCACTGCTTTCCATCCTCAATCAAGTGGTCAAGTAGAAAGAGTGAATCAAATCCTGGAAGATATGCTCCGAGCTTGTGTTATATCGTTCGATATGAATTGGGAGAAGTGCCTTCCATTCGCCGAATTTGCTTATAACAATAGTTATCAATCAAGCTTGGGCAAAGCTCCTTTTGAAGTTCTCTATGGACGAAGATGTCGAACACCTCTTAATTGGTCAGAAACCGGAGAGAGGCAACTCTTTGGCCCGGATATGATCCAGGATGCAGAAGAGCAGGTTCGCATTATACGAGAAAAGTTGAAAACAGCCCAGTCTCGTCAAAAGAGCCATTATGATCGTCATCATAAGGCTGTGACCTTTGAAGTTGACGAGAAGGCTTACCTTCGGGTTACACCTTTGAAGGGTACCCATCGATACAGTATCAAGGGCAAGTTGGCTCCTCGTTACATTTGTCCTTTTCGCATTCTTGCCAAACGAGGAGAAGTTGCCTACCAGTTGGAACTTCCTCCGCATCTTTCCAAGGTTCATGATGTCTTCCACGTCTCGCAACTCAGGCGTTGCTTTTCGGATCCTATCCGCGAAGTGGACCACAAAACGCTTGATCTCCAAGATAACCTTTCATACCGAGAATACCCCGTGCGTATTCTTGATCAAGCTGAGCGTACCACTCGACGTCGAAACCTCAAGTTTCTTAAAGTTCAATGGTCAAATCATTCTGAAAAGGAGGCAACATGGGAAAGAGAGGATTGTCTCCGACTTGAGTATCCTGCGTTATTCCCGACGACGTCTAAATCTCGGGACGAAATTCTTTTGAGTGGGGGTGAGTTTTCACATCCCTGTAACCCTAGCCAAGGTTTAGCATTGTGCTCATATTTTTGTTTGCATTGCATCCCTGTAAATGGCAACAAGATCAAAGTAAGTGGTGAAGGGAAACTCAAAACCCTAGCCACTTCTTAATTCAAAGGAATTATAAATTTTATTCTAATCCATGAACCCAAAACGGCCTCAAGAAAAGTTCAACTTTTCTGAAAATTCTTGAAAGCAAATAAGCAGTGAAGAAAACCATTTTCTTAACAAATTTTGCATTTTAAATAAATGCAAAAGGCTACTCGTTTCAAGTTTAAAATTTTGAATTTAAAAATATATAGTTTTCAAAAATGCTGAAAACTTTATGGGTGATTGGAAATATTCCAACTAACACCCCAACATTTTTCAAACTATTTTTAGTTTGCTTTTGAAGCCAAAATAAATAGAAATCAATGTCAGTAATTAAAACAGAAAGAAAACAGAAAGAAAATGAGAAAAGTCTTACCTGTCGCTCACTTGGCCCGGCCCAGCTTCTTCCTATCGTCTTCCTCCCCCTCCAGTGGGCAGCAGGAGGTGGCCGCCGCGTACTCCGGCGCGGCCACGCACCTGTGCGCCTGCCTGGCCGCCACTCTGCCTCGTTTCCTTCTGCCGCCATTGGAGCCCGAGCAGAGCTCGAGCTCGCTGTCATTCTAGCCTACCCTTCTCCCTCCTGAGCCGCGCAATAGGTCTGCCGCAACTCCCTAAAGCTTTCTAGCCACGATCCCGACGCCGAGACGCAGTGAAACGACGAGACGCAGTCGTCTTCTTCCTCGGGTCACCGAAGTTTGTCGCCGGCGTTCTTCCTCTCCAGGCCGTCCCCGAGCAAGCTAGCGCCACCACTGCACTCCCCCTAAGCTTGCGCAGCTTTCCCCCAAGTTTCCCCCTTCGGTCCATTCCTCTAGCCATGATTTCACTGGAGCCCGACGAGATCCGCCGCGGGAGCTCGTCGCCGGTAGCCCTCCGGTGATCAGCTCGTCCTTCTGATCCCACCACCAGCTTCAGGCCGTCGCGTAGATGTTCTAGGAGCTGAGTCCCGTGCGTAGCTCCCTCTGTTTCGATGACCCCGATGACGCCCGAACTTTGGCCGCCGCCAAGCTCGTCGCCGGCGTCATCTCCGGCCAGATCAGCCCCGGCTAAGTGCAAAAATGAACCCGCGGGAGACGTGTCGTTGCTCTGGTGCTCTCCGCGCAGATTTTGGCCCCCTGTGCGCCGTTTCTGAGCCCCTCCGCCGTACTGGTGGTCGCCGGAGGCTCCGCGCCGGCGAGGACGACCTCGCCGCCGGTGGATCTCAGCTGGCCTGAGCCACTGACGCGTGGGGCCAGCCTCTGGGAGTTTAGGATTAACAAAAATAAATTTAATTAATTTGATAAGTGACTCACATGTGGGTCCAGTGAGGTTAATTAGCTAATTAAGATTAAAACCAATCTAAAAATGACCAGAGTCACTCACAAGTGGGTCCCACCCGTCAGGTTTGACTTTCAATGGCCAGTTGGACCTACTGATGTCATGCTGATGCAGTAAAGAGTTTTCTGATTTAAAAGAATTCCAGAAAAATGCCAAAACTTCTAAAAATCATAGAAATTAATGTGTAACTCCAATGAAAATAATTTATATATGAAAAAGTATCAGAAAAATTTAAGGAATCTGAACATGTCATTTTCAAACATGTTTGAAAATGTTACTGAACCCAAACATGTAGATTAATGAATAAGTTAATTCTTATAAATACCTTGGAGATGGAATTTGGAAATTATTTAAATCCCACTACTAATTATATGATTAAACACTGTCCAGATCACAAACCAGCAACCTAACATGTCACTCCATGCATGTGAAAAATAAGTTGATCTGAGCATCAGGTCGAATCAATTAAAATGGTATTCGAGAATACCTCGTTTGAAGTGATATTTGAGTTTGATTCAAATCAACTTCAAACCTACTAAATGTTAACTATAATAATATACCACCTTGCATCCTCATGCCATGCTCATGCATCATCTTGTTGCATATGTTTGTTATTGATTGTTGTCATTCCTTTCGGTAGGCTCCGCTCCTCCGGATTCCACTGAATATCCGACTGACGGATATTGTCCCTCCTCTGAGCAACAAGGCAAGCAACCATTTTGATCATCCCGATAAATCCCATGTTCTCGCTCCTGCACTTACTTATTGCATTAGGGTTGCTCCACTGTACCCTGAATAGTTTGATGACCTTTTGTCTTGTCCTCCTTTCTGGTTCCTCTAATATTCTCAAGACATGTTCCTGATAGGATAGGTCTGGTTGCACTTCTATATTGTCATGGGCTACCTATTGATCGGGGTTCCTTACACACTTCCTTAGTTGAGAAATGTGGAACATGTCATGCACGTCTAACATTCTGCATGTAGATCCCACTGGTAGGCAACTTGGCCCCTTCGAGCAATTATGCGAAATGTTCTAATGAAACGGGGCGCAAGCTTGCCCTTGACCTTGAACCTTTGTAGTCCTCTCATAGGTGATACCTTTAGATATATATAATCATTGGGGTTGAAGCCGACATCACGGTGTTTGAGGTCGTAATAGCTTTTCTGATGACTTTAGGCTGTCTTGAGTCTGTCCCTTATGAGTATCATCTTGTCCTCTGCCTATTGAACTAGTTGCGGTCCAAAGATATGGCTATCTCCGGTTTCTGACCAATTTAGAGGCGTGCGAAATCTCCTTCCATATAAAGCTTCAAAAGGTGACATTTGTAAGCTTGCCTGATAACTGTTGTTGTAAGAGAATTTGGCGTAAGGCAAACTATCCCCCCAACTGTTTCCGTATGTGAGTACACAAGCCCTGAGCATGTCTTCACGAATCTGATTTACATGTTCGGTCTATCCTCCAGTTTGAGGGTGATATGCTATGTTGAACACTAACTGAGTTCCCAACGCTTGTTGCAAATACTCCCAAAACTTTGATGTATACTGCGTGACTCTATCGGATACATTAGTTTTGGGTATCCCATGCAAGCACACAATACGGGCGAGGTATAGTCTTTCTAGCTTCTGAGTGGAGTATGTAGTCTTTACTGGAATGAAGTGAGCCACCTTTGTGAGTCGATCTGTGAGAACCCATATAGCACCATGTCCGTGTCGTGACCGGGGTTTTCCGACAATGAAGTCCATGCCTACCTCATCCCACTTCCACTCGGGTACCTTCACAGGTTGCAATAGTCATACTGGCTTCTGGTGTTCTGCCTTGATTCGTTGGCATGAATCACACCTAGCAATGAAAGAGGCAATATCTCTTTTCATTCCGTGCCACCAATATTTTGTCTGGACATCTTTGAACATTTTTGTACATCCGGGGTGGATAGAGTATGGAAAATCGTGAGCCTCTTCCAAAATTTGAGTTTTGAGGTCCTCTTGGTCTGGTACACGCAGTCGGTCTATGTACCACAAAATCCCTTGTTCATCAATAATAAATTCGGGGGCTTTCCCAAGGTTCACCTTCTTCTTTATGGATTCTATGCTGGACTGTTCCTTCTGAGCCTTCTTGATATTCTCGTCTAGTGTGGGTGGTATTTCCAGTTGTACCACTATGCCTTCTGGAACGAGAAGCAGGTTTAGCAGACCGAAATCTTTTGCAATCTCAGGTCTTAGCTTTGGTGCAGGGCCCTTGCTTGAGGTGGGTTTCCGGCTAAGAGCATCGGCTACCACGTTAGCCTTACCAGGATGGTAATGAATGCCCGCATCATAGTCTTTAATTAACTTAAACCAACACCGTTTTGGTAGGTTGAGATCTGGTTGCATGAAAATATATTTCAGACTCTTATGATCCATGTATATTTCACAGCGATTTCCAAACAGAAAATGCCTCCCTTCCTTGAGAGCGTGTATCACGGTAGCCAACTACAAATCGTGAGTGGGGTAATTTTCTTCATGTCGCCGTAGTTGTCGTGATGCGTAAGCCACGACCTTCCCTTCATGCATAAGTATGCATCCGAGGACTTTCCTTGAGGCGTCACAGTATACTTAAATTTTTTTGTTTAAGTCTCGCATAATCAACACGGGAGACGTGGTCAGTCTCTTCTTCAGTTCTTGGAAACTGTTCTCACAGGCCTCTCCACAGGCAAAACATGTGTTACCAAGATGGGAGTAAAATATGTGTTCCTTGTATAAGAGTGGATGTTGACTTTAGTTGTTGATGTTGGAGTGCGAGGAGTTTGACTCTTTGTGTCCTCAGTCTTGTGCTTGATGTAGCATGCTGGTGTGAAATTTTTACGCTGGCGTTTACGAATGTCATCCAAGCTGCGACGTTCGGCCTCTAGTATGTTGGCTTTGTCCACAAGTGTTCTGAAGTCTGGAAATGTGTGAACAACCACCTGGCATTTTAATGCCGGAGCGAGTCCATCCAGGAATTTCTCAATTCTTTTCTCCTCTGTCTTGCAATTTTCACTTGCATAACGGGATAATTGATTATACTGGTCCAGATATTCCATTACAGTGGAACTCCTTTGTTTAAGGTCTTCAAATTACCTCTTCCATATTTTCATGATGATGTTTGGAATGTGTGCACCACGAAAAATCTCCTTGAATACAGCCCACATGATGTTGTTCTCGTGAGGGGGATATTTTCCCAACGCGAGGTTGCGGCTCCAGTCAGATAGTGAGGTACATAGAGTACTTTCTCATGGTCGGAACATTGAGCAATTGTAAGCTTCCTCTTAATGTCAAATAACCAATCGTCTGCTTCCATTGGTTTGTCGGTGTGCGAAAAAGTTGGCGGACGTGTCTTTTGTAATTAAGCCAATCTGGAGTGTTGTGGGTGAGGTCCACGCTGATTCCCCATATTCATAAGTTGATTCATCATCTCGTGATGTTGTTTCTGGCTTTCCTCATACAGACGACATACCTCTAAATATGTTGGGTCGCTCGCGTGTCGGCTTGATTGTCCTTGAGTGAAATCATTCCCTGTTTCGGCAGATTGATTTTCCCCCTACATCCTTCGCATGGAGCATGTCTAGGGACGGCTCATTTTCTCAAAGCTGGGCTAATGCCGCAAAAACGAAATGAGAAATTCGAATTCAAGAGAGAACAAATTTTAAAAAAAATCCGTGGAAACACTGCGAAAAGTCTTCTCATAAATTAACCGTCATGTTCGGAGAAGGACTGTGGTGCATCTTACATCACACATAATTATACATACCACTCAGGTCGTACTCTCGAATGCGTGACTTGTTATTTAACCTAGTGCACTTCTCCTGGTCCTACATGACGCAACACGACTACTTCCCTTCGGTCTAGGAGCACATCATCATATATATCAAACATATCACACAAGCGCATTGGCGATCTGCTGCACCATCTCTAGGAGGAGTCGGAAGGGGCCTGGATTGGATGACACAGGGAAAGTCCCAGATGAGGAGGTGGGGAGTCCACTTCCTCTAGCACTGGCTCTCGGTGGACTACACGAGGAGGCGAAGCACTAACTGGGTTAGCAGGCATGGCAACTCTAATGGGGGCAGGAGCAATAACTTGATTAAACTCCTCAATCGTAGGCAGCTGACGGCGAAGCTGAGCTGGCGGGGTGCATGAGGTAGAAGAAGACGGGCATGACCGAGGTGGTGCGGGACGAAGGAGCTCAGTCATGTGGTGAGGACGAGTAAGGTTCTCCATGCGAGCAGCCACTAGGTCATCCACTAAGCCATCAACGGCTGACTCCAAGGCCCTGACGTACTGTATGATCATCCCAATAGCATCATCTTCCTCTCCTTTTGGGGCATGCAAAAGCATAGTGACTGGTGTACGACACGTGACAAGGCAGGTAGTGATAAGGATGAGTCTTCATCACTGGGAGGGTGTCCTGGAGACGGGCAATTGCCCCCCCCCCCGGCTGCCGTCTGAATAGGCTGCCTCTCCGTAGGCATGGCTCTCCCAACAAAACTAAGACGACGGATCTCCGGTCGCCCACCAATAAAATGCACCCACGCCTGATGCATACTCAGGGAGTCGTTGATCTTGTGGCGGTAGAACGTGTATTCGATGCGAGTCGTCGGTCCAATCGTGATCTTAGCAATGACGAAAAGAAGTCCCAAAAATCCCGTCGGCTTGTTGGCGAACACCTGCAACGGGCAACCACTGCCATCCATCTACTCAGTAGACAAGAATTTCATATAGTCAAAACATAAATATATGTTGACTAACATAAAATATCTACAACATGCAGAAAATAAAAAAAACTAATCCGGTTAGTGATCGTGCGTAGGGGTTTCCTACAGTCAGCCTGGCTCTGATACCAAGGTTGTCATGGCCGGTTTCCAAATAACTAAATTAGTTGGAAATCAGCCATGTGCGTCCCTAGTGTAGAAAATATTTCCCACTGACAGACTCATCTTGATACAGAAAACCAGTAGTACTTACTATTAAACAGGTAGAGCAGAGGTTGCTCTACAATTTATTACAACATGTCCAAGTCTCGCACAGACGGATATGTTACAATGGTACTAGGATAACTCTACTGCTCGTAATATAAGGGGCATGTCACATCAGAGTAATGTGGCATGGTAAGTACTACTACGCGCCAAGCATCAGAGTGAAGCTTGATGATTTATTCGCGGTGGCGGAAGCGATGAAATAATACACCGTCAGACTCCAAGATCTCAAGACTGACTGGGACTCCTCTAGACATCATACTCGCTATCGAACTCTTCATCCATGAGGTCTCCTTCATCCATATCTGGCCACATCAACAAGCGAGTGAGTACTTCGAAAAGTACTTGCAAACAGTTCACACAAAATATGAGATGCATGCAGTTGGTTATTAATATGCATGGTTCAGATCATAATTTATAACAATGAATGTGTTCTAAATAAATTAAGTTAGTGGATAAATCGGACGGTAATCCTCCCGAGATATCCTAACAGAAAGGTAAAAATGCACAGATCGGGTCTCTGGAGCGACACCTCGAAAGGTTAACAAGGGTTAGTAAATCACCATCGAGCGTCTGAGCGACACCACATACAGGGCATAAAATAAGTAGCAAGCCACAGACGGGCGTCTTAGCGACACCACGGAAGGGGCATATAAATAAATAACAAGCCATAGTCGGGTGTCTTACCGGCACCGCAGAAGGGGCATATAAATAAACAAAAAGCCACAGTTGGGTGTCTTAGTGACACCACAGAAAGGGCATATAAATAAATAACAATCCGCAGCCCAACATCTTAGCGGCACCATAGAAAGGGCATACAAATAAGTAACAAGCCATAGTCGGGTGTCTTAGCGACACCACAGAAATGGCATATAAATAAACAAAAACTATCCATGTGGTACAACCAACCTTCAGGATAATTCTTGAACCAAAATATAATCATGTCACATTCCACATTACTGTTAGATAACAATTATTTAATCCACCACTTGTACTCCAATGACTGACTCTAAGATCGACACCTTACTTGTCAAAGGATTGTCCTTAACCGTGGACACGGCTACTCGAATAGTTTTAACTCTGCAGAGGTGTACTCTTTACCCATAGCTCACGGGTTCCGATAGTCCATATGACTAATCCCATGTACGGTACTTTAGAAGGAGACACTCAGAAACAGCACACACCCATTTTACCCCCACAAAGCCAGGCTTCACCCAGACTACGCTACCAGGGCAAAACAATAAGACGGGGAGTCTCCGACCTCGACTAGCATGGGATCATATTTATATCGCGCGCTAATAGGGAGTGCCCTCCCTCTCGGTCCCTGACCGGAAACACTCATGCTCCCTGACCGAATGACTAGATTTAGTCCAGGGCCATGGATACCTTCATTCCGGCCCCTCTACTTGGTGTGTGACTGATAATAGGCCTATGACCGACTATACAAAATCCTTACTCAGGAAACCGTGGTAGCACGATAATGAAAGTAAGACAGGGACAAGACTTGATCTAGGTCGATACTGGAGATACCAATTTCCTACCCATACCACTATGCTCTTGTCATGACGAGGCCCTAACCTATCACGTTCCGCGTCACTAGGTTATCCACGACCTCTCATGACCATCACTTGCCATGGTCTTGTTTTATCATTGATTATAAGATATCCAACATGTATGAATAATGCAAATGGATCAATATTGAATACTTGTTAGTGAGCAAACAACACATCAAAATTTAAAACATGTTTGCCTGGTTCCACGTAGTCGGGATCAAGGTCGGTGAAGTTAACATCGGCGTTTCCTTTGTCAGAATCTATGTTATATAACATGCAACATCGTAAGAGTTGAGGCCTAGCTACTGGTTCTAAATAAATTCTAGATAAATCTTAAAATAAACTACACCCTCACAAAAAGATTTTGCAAAAAGAATCAATGAGAAAGCTGTTGTAGCATAAAAGTTATAACCAAAGCAAAATCTAGGAATAATTTGTGATAAAGCAGAATTATACCAGGGGCTAGCGTAAGAAAACTCAAAGCGCCCATAGAAAGAATACCCCAACCCGCGGCGAGGGCGGTTTCTGGCAAAGGCGCTTTCACCAAAAACGCTTCAGAGAGAGGGAGAGAGAACCAGACGAGGGGGGCCCCCTTGTCAGGTTTGAAACTTCACCGGTGCCAGAGGCTCGCGGTGGTCGCCGGCGGCGATAGAGAAGAGGAGGGAACTGGCTAAGGGTGCCAATGCACTCACCGTGGACCCCCACGTTGGTGAGAAGAAGCTTCAGACGAAGAGGAGGCTCCACGTGGATGGCAGCCTTGCTCTGGCGGATGGCGACTTCGGGCAACTCCGAAACTTCACTGAGGAGCTACCTGCGATCAATTCGACGAGTGCTTAGGAGGAGGAGATCATCAGAGAGCTACAGGGAGGATCTAGGGCTCACTTCTCTGCCTACCTAGCTCGAACATGGCCGAGGTCAGCGGTCGGAGTCCGAGAAGAAGGCCTCTTCGAGGCCTTCTCTGGGTTGGGTAGATCTTCGGAGGGAGGAGTGAAGGTGGTGGAGTGGATTAGGGTCTCTGCAGCAGGGGCGGGGGTCTATTTATAGGGTACTGAGAGGAGGTGTCGTGAAGCTCATCTCCGGCGACAAATTTCGGCGATCTCGGAGCTTACCAAGGAGGGTTAAGGGGCGGGTTAGCATCTACGATGCATGGGAGTTCCATTTTCGCACTAAAATCGTGCGGTCATCGACGGAGTCTTCGGTTCGATGAGGCGGAGCTTGCTGTGCACTGCGGCAACACAGCTTGCGCTCTGTGCTGCCTCGTGCATGGCGACGGCATTCACGGCGAGCATAGGCTGCCGGAGCTTGCCCATCTCGGCCAGCTTCACCATCGACGCACACATGCAGTCATGGGACAACGCGGCGCCTTGATAAGAACTGGGCACAGGGGGGAGCAAATCTAGCTGATAGCACTGCTGAGATGGACGAGGCTATGGCACTGATTCGACGAGGCACTGACTCCAAATTTACTAAAGAAGTTTCAGAGTGTGCTGGCTACTGCACACCAAGTGCTCGGTCAAATGAAACAGGAACTTTCTCAAAAGATCTTGAGCTAAAAAAATTTGGGGTGAGCTCTCTTTGGGTGCAGAGATAGTGTGCAATTTTTCGGAATTTTTGAAAAGGTTTAAGTCACGTTTCTAATGAAAACAGAAAACTGTGGTCAAACTTGAGTCAAACCAAATTTGAAATTTTCAAACTTGTGAACCCAAAGTTTTTGGTAAAAGAGGTTGACGGTACTAAGGTCTACTACGTGTAAGAGTTTGGGTCAAAATCTCCAAAGGAATCACTAAGTTCCTTTGTAAATTTGCTACGGTCAAAACTGATTACAGAAATTACTTCTATTAAAAATAAATTATGAAAGGTGATTCAACCGTTCTAAAGTTTTGGTAAACAAATCAGAATGAAGACCTAGATGATGTAGAAATGAAAAATGGTCTAAAACAGGATGGAGGAAAAAGAAAACCTCTAATAGAAATAATTGAACTCATAGGAATAGTTTTATAGTTTGGTAAAGGAAAGAATATTCCCTCAAACCAATTCATTTGAAGAAGAGGCTAAATGAATATTTTTAAAATGAGGCAGGTGGACAAAAGAAAGCGTCAAAAGTTTTCTCAAAGGGGTTGTCAAAGAGCTCCAAGGCTTTTATCAAAACCAAAAATTTAAAAATCCATAAAAAAAGTCAAGAAATCCAAATAAAAACTTGGGTGTTACACCAAATCAATTGATTTTCATCAATTTAACTTGATGAAGGATAAGCATAACATAATTGTTGTTCTTCTTTCTTCAAAATGATTTCAATCCTTGTTCCCGAGTTGTTCATGATATCAAATTATTTATCCCAAGTGCTTCATCTTTTGTTTTCCGGAGTTCCTATTTTTATCAAGTGACTCTTCACGAAGTTCCATCTAATGTTTGCAAGGACATAATCTTATTCTTTTGCAACCTTCAATTATTTTCTATCATCCTTTCAAGGGTTCTTCATGGTGGTTCTTCAAGGATTTAATTCATTCTCAAAGTGTTCTTCAAGATTCTAGTTGGAGACTGTCAAGTGTTCTTTCCCTTGCATTTCAAGTGCAATTATTCCTCTGTTTTCCTTTGAGGTGGTGTTATAGCATTCTTGATTCATGAGGAATCTCAAAGAGAATTTGTTTCAAGAATAAGATATTTAAACCCACCAATTTCTTCGATCATGAGATATTTTCAACCCATTTGTCTTCCTTGGAGCTATCTTTCATTGGACTTCACCTAAAGCTTTTCCTAAGGATTGTTGTTGTTATGGTGATTATCGTTGATCCAAGTTCTCAATGTATCCTCTTGGTGGAAGAAGTTTGCATATCTTGTTGCTCCCAAGTAATCAATTGTTTCCGTTAGTGGCTCATTGTCACCTCATAATTTTGAGATGTTTCCATAAGCCCACAACCAGCTTGTTCTTTTCGTTGTTGATTTTCCAAAAATTCTGCTCAGTTCTTCTTGTAAGGATGCTCTTTAATTCAATTTTGATAGAAGTAGTCGTTTCCTTCTTGTTCTTTTCTTCCCAATGATCTAGTTTCTATTATGTTGTTCTCGAGGCTTTGTGATGTTGATCCCTTTCATCCATTATCTTGTTTTATCAAGATCATATTCTTTCCTTTGTTATCCATTTAGCTGGACTGTTGTGTTCTATTTTCAAGTTATTTCCATCTTATCAAGTTTTTCCTCTCCTTCCTACTGAAGTGCTGCCAATATTTCTTTTGAATTCTTGCTTGTTCCTCATGTCATTCTTCATCTCTTTATAACTTTCAAGATACGTTGGTTTCACTTGTTTGTCAAATAAACAACTTATTCTACCTCTGCCTTTATTATTCCTCTTCCCTATTTCATTCTAAGATCTCGGGTTGAGATCTCCTGTTAGTGGAGGAGAGTTGTAACAGCCCGGAACCGATGCTCCAGAAGATTCCTCTTTTATTTCGTTGTTGCCGTGTGATTTATTTGGTAGCCGCTTTCATCATCAAATAATGCTCATCATATGCATATCATCGGCACTCCAATGCCATCATTTTTCTTGAACTTGCACCCATAATTAGTTGCCGGTTCTCCCTGTTTTTGTCGTTGACCGTTTCGGGACCAACCACACACGCACGCGCCCGCGACATCGTTAAAATATTGTTTTTAAAAGTGTGTAGAAAACTTTCTCGGATTGTGTTGAAAGTCGGCGTCCAGTCTAAATATAGTGTAGGTAGGACGCCCGCCAAATTTCAACGCAATCGGAGCCCATCTGATACCCGAACCGTTAAACATATAGCGGTACTACAGTAGGTTTATTTGTCGAACATTTTCAGTGTTTAAAAAAACTTGTTAGGGGCTTCCATCTTCCCTCTCTTCTTAGCTCAAAGACCCCTACACAACCCAACACAGCCACTTAGCCACCCCCACGTACGGAGCCGTCCAATCGAGATCGAACGGCTCGAAAACGGACTAAAATCCTCATATCTAGCCCCCTCCTTCCAATTTTAGGCGAAAACCCTAGCCCCAGCCTCCACCTACCTCCAACCGCCACCACTCCTTGAAGTACGTGCTAGACTAATTTAGCTCCGCCACTTGGCGTGCAACTATGGGCCAGCCGCCCCTGAGCCGCCGCGACGGCGAACCAGAAGCCGCCACGTGTTCCCGCGCCTCCCACCTCCACCGCGGTCCGCGCCAACCCACGACAGGCCTGCCTCGGGATCGAGCCGCGCCGTGTCCCCATGCCAGCCCACTCGTAGTTGTTTCTCGCACGTTGTCCCGCTGCCCCGCCTCCTAGCTCCCTCGCCCGATAGTCGTCGCTGTCGTCGCCCTGCGCCACCCTTGCTGGAGACCCCAGCCATCGGATCCTTGCGGGCCTCCGCCACCGCATCGCCCGTGCCGAGCAGCCACCATCTCACCCCTCACTCGTTGGAGCAGCTCCCCCCACACGCCACCATGCCTCGATTCCGCTGCCTCCCCACCACCAGTCGCCAGCCCCGCCTCCGCCAAGATCCGGGTAGGAGCCCCAAATACGCCCTTCCTCGTTGCCTCCGACCACCTCCGATCGCCGGAGCCTCACCGGAGTCCACCAGCCGGCCTCCCCTGCCTCATCCCGATCTAGCCATGGGTGAGCAACCCCCCCCCCCCCCAGCCAGCGATAGTTTTTTTCTCTAAGTCAATTTATCTGCCTG
The DNA here is from genome assembly GCF_904849725.1 of Hordeum vulgare subsp. vulgare. Taxonomy (NCBI): domain Eukaryota; kingdom Viridiplantae; phylum Streptophyta; class Magnoliopsida; order Poales; family Poaceae; genus Hordeum; species Hordeum vulgare. Next base: position 390,118,405 of record NC_058521.1, read on the forward strand.
GAAAAAGTCATCATCATGCCATGTTTAGCTGCTGATATTTTGCAAACCGTGTTTCGAATGGAGATGAATTATATATGGAAGTTGTACTACTCTTTGAGATCTACAGCATGGTAGCATTTTCATGCCTATTAGGATTCATCTAGCTGCTGTAAATTGTATTGTAAATGTGCATCCCATCGTAGTCGATAAATCTGTTATTTTCTTCAACGTTGCATGGATGATTGCAAACAAACTGTAGGCCTTTTGCTTGTGGTTTCTTCGTGAGACATGCTCCATATTATATATAGTTTGTTTTCATGCCTTTGGTTGCCACATAGTTCATAATTAACATGTTCGTTTGTTGCTCCCAATGTGCTATCATGTTAAAAACTGTAATCTTTTTTTGTAAAGTTCCATTTTGCATAGCTCGAATTAACCAAACCACTCCTCTTTTGATTGTGCGAAATGGAGTGGTTTGTAGTGTGCTATGCCAAGTTGTTGTTATTAGGTTTCTCATGCCATGTATGTCACACTTAGCTGTAGTTCTCATCATGTCAATATACTAAGATGATTTTGTTGTTTGGTACTATCAAATATGTCTAAGTCTGAGAATCTGATTATTTCAGAGTGTCATGTTGTAGGGATGCTAGCTATGAATGTGTGCATATTTACACCTTGCTAATGTGGAATGAAATGAAGTCCATCATGCCTAATACCTTGAGGTAAATTTTCATGCCATTATATGACCTGCAGGACAAGATTTTCTTGCTGCCAATATGCCCTCATGATAAAAACTGCACTGCTAAAACTAGTAATTTCACTTAAGTCTGAAACTGTGGTCAACTTGCCATTTTGTAAGCTCTTTTCCTAGTTATCCATGCTTCTATTCAACTTGTCGTTAGGGGATGGTTCTTGTGCATCCTGTCCACTACTGCCTCATGTCTTGTTTGAGAATTTTAGATTCATGTAGCTTGTTGTTTTGGCGTGTATAAAATGTCATGTTGGTGACTTTGCCACATTATAGCTATATCTTTTATGAATTGTATTTGTTGAACCGTTGCTCCGTTTTGAATGTGCCATATATGGAACTTGCTTAGAATCTCATGTAGTTCCATAAAATCTTGTTGTATCCATGATTTAACATGTTTGTGGTTGTCATTTGCATACATTTTGCATTCATGGCATATTATCTTTTGTTGATCATATCTTTTAGACCATAACTCTGTTTCAGATGATCCATATATGTACATCGACTAGAATGACATGTAAAATCACATGGTGTAATTTGTTTCCCTGTTTAAATATAAAATATGTTTAGTTCAGATCTGGACCAATTTCGAAATTAACATATGGGGTCGTTTCGGAAATGCTATAAGTTGTTTCCGACCTCATTTAAAATGCCTAGATAGTGTAATTTATTTATGCTTCACCTTCTGACATGTTTAACAACATTTAACATTGTCATGTACCTAAACGGGAGTGAACTAAATAATTCAAAAATTGGAGTTTCGTCAATATGCAACTCATTGCATGTTGAGCTTCACTTAATGTGTAGAAGTTGAATGTTGTGCTTACCGCGTCTTGCATAATTAAATGGACATGCATCATATGTGTTTGTGCATCGTCATGCATATGTTGTGGTGTTTATTGTGTGTTGATTGTTATTTTTGGAATGTTTCTTCTCGATAGATTTTCGAACCGCTTCGGAGTGTGAGGATTCGTTCGACTATGATGGTTCGTCTACTTCACGGATTCGTTCTTCTTCCAAGTGGGATCTCAGGCAAGATGATCATTTCCCTATATACCACTGCTATCATTGCTATGGTAGTTGTCTCGTTTCTATCTTTATGTCTCGCTGCCTACCACATGTAATGTGAAGCCTCCCAACATTGCCATGAAAAGCCTCTAAACCTCCACATCCCAACAAACCTTTGTTTGGATATGTCACCGCTTGCTCAGCCCTTCTCATAGCATTGCTAGTTGTAGGTGCAGTTGCTTCCATGTGACAACATGAATTCCTTGATATATCACAATATTATTGCTTTTTAATTTAATGCAGCTATATACTTGGTAAGAGGTGGAAGGCTTGGCCTTCTAGCTCGGTGTTTTGTTCCACCTTTGCTGCCCTAGTTACTTGTGTACCGGTTTTATGTTCCATATTGAGCGCTCCTAACGTGTTTGGGGTTTATATGGGGACCCACTTGATTTTTGTTTTGAACATTTACATTTGTGCCCCTTTTTGCGCCCAGTCTCAAATTTGTCCCTAATTTTCAGCTATGCTCAAATTTGCCCCTAAGCCGGCAAATCCCTTTAGAAAAATGTCGTTCTCTGCCGTTACCGTCTGGTGAATGGGCTTTGACCGTTTGGTGAATAGTAACTTGGTGAATAGTAAATTCAAAAAAAATAAGCAAACAAATTCTAAAAAACTGAAATTTTGCGGGATCAAAGATACACGGGTGTGCAAGGTGCGTGCAAATGTTTGTCCTATTTGAACATTCCAGGAGCTCGTACCAAAGGAAAAAATTAAAACTATACGTGTGTAAACCGTAAATTCAAAAAATTAGCAAATAAATCAAAAAAAATATGAATATTTTTGGAGTCCAAGATGCTTGGTTGTGCAAGGTGCGTGAAAATTCTTGTTATGTTTAGATATTGTAGGAGCTCGTGGAGAAAAAAAACATAATTTGGTTCGGCAAAAAACTTTTAAAAAGTGCACTGTTTTTTTTGCTTGAGCTCCTCGCATGCCATTTCATCACAAAACTTTGCACGCACTTTGCACACCCAAGCTTCTTGGACGCCAAAACAATTCAGATGTTTTTGAATTTTCTTACTATTTTTTCAAATTTACTGTTCATAGGCATACAATTTTAATTTGTTTTCCTTTGGCACAAGCTCCTAGAATGTTCAAATAGCATGAAAAATTGCACGCACCTTGCGCTCCTGAGTATATTCTATCCCAAAAAAATAGATTTTTTTCTATTTTTCGAATTAACTTTTATTGAGTTACTATTCACCGACACGGTCAAAGCCCGTTGACCGGATGGTAACGGTACGGAAGGGCATTTCTATAAGGGGACTTGACACAAAGGGGCAAATTTGTGCATAGCTGAAAATTAGGGGCAAATCTGAGAGTGGGCACAAATTAGGGGCGCAAATGTAAATGAACCTTTTTGTTTTGGGATAAAACTCTTCTCGCCAGCCCCAACATTGGTACTATTTGCTTAATAACAACTAATAAAATTTGCAAAGGGAACTTATCACCCTGTGGGTAATTAACCAACAACCTCAGCTAGTGCTCCTCATGATTGTTGGTCCAAACAAAACCACTTGCGGGGGCCTCTCGGGGCAACTCGGGGGATTTCTATCCGGCCACCGTACATAATGCTCATCCTGTAGTGCCTTGAGAAAGAGATATGCGCGGCTCCTATTAGGATCTGCCTTGCGGGTGGTCTTGCTGGTTTTGTTTTACCCTTCTCGAATATCTTGTGTGCGGGATTCTGAGGATACTTTTGGCTATCTCGAGGTTGAGGTTTTCCATCAGAATTTTCGAGGAGACTATAGGTCTTGTGTGGTTGAGGTTATTCCACACAGCTTGCCGTAGTTTGTGATGGGCTAGTTGGAGTACCCCTGTCGGGTTATATCTTTTAGAAAGTCATGCTCACAATTATGTGGCAACTTGGAAACTTTTTTTAACACACGGTCATAGAAGTATTGAAGTAAACTTAATTAAAATATGCCAACTGTGTGCGTAATCATGACAGTCTCTTCTCGTGAGCTCTGTATCCGAATGAGGACACAATGGGGTTATGTTTGAATCATACGTAGGTGTTCAGGATCATTTCTTGATCACTATTAGTTCACATATGTTTATGCGTATTGTACTCGTAAGTTAGCCACTAAAATAAATGCTTAGTTCTTGCTGCAACCTCATCACTTAACCATACCTCACCCATTAATCTTTGCTAGTCTTGGTACGTTTGGAAATGAGATTGCTGAGTCCTTGTGGCTCAAATATTGCTAGAACAATAGTTGCAGATATAGGTTAAGCAGTACTTCTACGTGAGCGCGATGATTGTTCTATTTGGAGTTTCTTTTTATTCTTCTTTTATCTAGGATGGGTCCGAGGCTGGCAGCCTAGGATAGCAAGGATTGACGTAGTTTTATTCATTTGATTTCGTCCATAGTAGGACCCTGCTCTTCTAAATAGTGATTGAATGTATGTTTTTATTGCGATGATCATGATTAGCTTGTGTTGGTGTAATCCAATTCCATATACTCATCTTTTCTATACATGTACTTGTAACGATATCCATTCTTGCGAAACGACGAGATGCTCTTCTATCCCTGTCAAGGCCCTTGAGCCAAAATAAGGATAGGATCGCATCTTGAGCGTGACATGTTATAAATTGATTCACATTTACTTATTGTGTAAATTACTGTATTCTAACTTCTCCATGATTTATACCCCCTATATAATCCATAGAATCATCAAAACAGCAAATTATGCAAGCAAAAATAGAATCTCTCTAAAATAGAAGCGTCTGTAGTGATCAGCACTAAAACCATACTTATGTAACTGAGAAAATTCAAAGAACTTAGGAAAACATGGTAAATTTTTATATAAATTATGTGTAAAAAATTCAGATTAAAAATAGATTCCAGTAAAATCTAAGAAATTTTATATCGAATGTAAAAGTTTCTATTTTTTGCACAAAATAAATTCTACTATCATCCAAATCATCTCTAAGGCTTTATTTGGCACAAACAATAAGTAAAACATAAAACACAATCATTACGGTATTAGTAATCATGTAATCAAAATAAAACACCAAGTAAAACAAAAACTAAAGATAACTATTGGGTTGCCTCCCAACAAGCGTTATTGTTTTATGCCCCTAGCTAGGCATAATGCATTCTATCACGTGCTGTCATCCTTGACATTAAGTCTATAGGTGGCCCTAATGATTGATTCATAAGGTGGTTTAATTATTATATGGAAGTGTTCCATCCCTTTTTTTAATGGGAGTTGGAATCATATGTTTCCTTCCTTCATATTAATAATAGTACATATAGTTCGTAAGAAAGGCCTAACAAGTATTTTTGGACAAGACGGATTGCATTCAATATCAAGACAATGAAATACACATGCACATAATTTCTTGTATCAAGAATAATAACATCATTTATTCTACCCAAATGTTTCTTAATAGTGGATCCGCAAGAAGCAAGTTAAGGGAACATTCATGTATACTAGTGAGACATGGCACACCACATAGAGATTTAGGTATAGTAGAAACACTAGCACCAAGGTCACACAAAGCATTATATTCATAATACTTAAGCTTAATTTTAATATTAGGTTACCATTCATCATGCAATTTTCTAGGTATTGAAACTTATAGTTCAAGTTTTTCCTAGTGAGCTTTTACCATAGCTTCTACGATATGTTTAGTAAAAGCCTTATCTTATTCATAAGCATTAGGTGGGATAATTATGGATTGCAACAAGGAAATACATTCAACTAAAGAACAACTTTCATAATTAAATTCCTTGTAATCCAAAATAGTGGGCACATCACTAGCTAAAGTTTTGACCTCTCCAAATCCACTTTTTTCATTTTTCTCATTAGAATCATCACCCTCGGAACAAGCGGGACGCCTTCTTGATAAAGTTGACTCATCTCGAGACCCTTTTTAATTAATTTCATATTAGTAAATAATGGTTCAAAAGGATAAACACCAATCATTTTAATATCTTCATCATGATTACGGTAAAAATCAGGTGGAAGAGCATTTTAGTATAAAAACCTGAAAAACCAAAAACACACAGAAAATAGCAACTGGCACTTAACAGTGGGTTAATAGGTTACTTCCCAAAAGTGATATAAAATAGAATATAAATGCATATAAAGCATCCAATATTGATAATATAATAGAATGAAAGATACATTGGAGACGTATCAAACCCATGACCAAAACACATCTTTGAAGCACAAGTACCATAAAAATGATTAATGTGAAAGATTGTTTTTATTTATCCAAAATAAGAGGAGTGTGAGTTCATGAGGGGAACAACACTCCCCCTATGTCCATGCCTACATCTACAACAATATAAAATGATGAGTGCGATGGGATGTGCATTGCCTTAAGCCACGTTGCTCAAATCAATGATATTTAGCTCATGGCTTAACTCATGATATGTTGCTTCGTTCAATGGCTTCATGAAAATATCCGCTAGTTGTGCAATAGTCCCTATATAAATGAGATCAATCTCCCCATGCTTGATGTGGTCCCGAAAGAAATTTTATACATCTCCAACGTATCTATATTTTTTTACTGTTCCATGCTATAATATTATCGTTCTAGGATACTTTTTGGGGATTTTTTTGTTCATCCATATTATTTTTGAGCAATACCTATGAACCAGTGCCAAGTGTCAGTTGTTGTTTTCTGCATGTTTTTGGCTTTTCAGGTTTATAGTACCAAACAGAGTCCAAATACAATGAAACTTTTTGATGTTTTTTCTAGACCAAAAGAAGACCTAGAAGCTTCGTGAGAAGACTAGAGGCCGCACAAGGGCCTTGCAAGACAACAGTGCGCACCCGTAGGGGTGGTCGCACCCTGTTAGCTTGTGGGCCCCCCTCGGCTCTCCCGGCCTCGTTCTGTGGCTTATAAATTCTCATATATTCAAATAACCCCAGGAGATCTCCCAAAACACTTTTTCCGCCACCGCAAGTCTGTCTTCATCGTGTGCCCAAACGGAGCCCTCTTGTGGTGCCCTGTCGAAGGGGGATGGATCATGGAGGGCATGTACATCAACCTTGGTGCTCCCATGGTGATGTGTGAGTAGTGTACCATGGACCTATGGTTCCATAGCTATTATCTAGATGGGTCTCTCTCTATATGTTATTCAATACAAAGTTCATCGCATCTTCGCGATGATCTATTCAATGTAATCACTTTGTGCGGTGCGTTTGTTGGGATCCGATGAATTGCGGGCTTATGTTCAGATTATTCATGATAAAGATTTGAGTCTTCTCTGAATTACTATATGATTCTTATTTTCATGATTATTATAGCTTCGTAAATCTCTCCCATCTATTGATTTGGTTTGGCCAACTAGATTGATTTATCTTCAATGAGAGGGGTGTGTTGTAGTGGATTCAATCTTGCGGTGCTCAATCCCAGTAACATAGAGGGACATGACACATATTTGTATTGTTGACACTAAGGATAAAACGATGGGTTTGATTCATATTGGTTGGATTTTCTTTGTGTACATCATGTCATTGTTCTCCAAGCATTACTCCATTTTACTTAATACTCTAGATGCATGTTGTATAGCGATCACTGGGTGGAGTCATAGTAGTAGATGCAGGCAGGATTCAGTCTACTTTCTTATGGACGTGATGCATATATACACATAATCATTGTTGTGAATAAATATTTCATAAGTATGTGCTTTTCTATCAACTGCCAAACAGTGATTTGTTTACCCAGCGTATGCCTTCTTTGAGAGAGAGATGCCACTAGAGAACATTATGGCCCCCGGGTCTATTCTCATATAAATTTATAAATGCTACTATTGCCTTGCTGCCTTAATTTACTTTTTATTTATTTTTCAATGTATATTTATCCAACTATCATTTACACTACTTATTTGCTTTCAAGTAACGAGTTCAACTGGATTGACAACCCTCTTGCCTGTGTTGGGTGCAAGTGTTTGCTCTTTTGTGTGTAGGCGCTAAAGACGGGAGTTGTGTGGTCCTCCCATTGGTTTGATAACCTTTGTTCTTACTGAGGGAAATACTTATCTATATTGTGTTGCATCATCCCCTCCTCTTCTAGGAAAAACCCAACACAGATCACAAATATCAAAATGTTGACGAATCTCAATATGCTTCATCTTGTTATGTCGCATGGGTTTGTAGGAGATCATTAAGTGTATTGAGTGTATTTATCTTGGTTGATGAAGGTTCCTTCTCGATGTTGCTTGACTTCAAATTGAAGAAAGAACTTCAACTCTCCCATCATAGACATCTCAAACTTCTTGGTCATTAGTGCGGAAAACTCATCATTGAAAGCTTTGTTAGGAGAACCAAAGATAATATCATCAACATATAGGTGTCATATGGACAACACCATCTTAACACTCCTAGTAAAAAGAGTGGGATTGATTTTCTCAATTTCAAACTCTTGATCTTGCAATAACTCGGTAAGGTGCTCATACCACACATGTGTGGCTTGTTTAAGTCCATAGAGTGCCTTATTGAGTTTACATACATGATTAGGGAACTTGGGATCCTCCAACCCTAGAGGTTGTTTGACATATACCAACTCGTTAAGCGGGACAATAACAAAAGCACTCTTCACATCCATTTGTTGCAATTTAAAATCATGATGAGAAGCATATGCAAGCAACATGCAAATGAATTCAAGACAAGCAACGAGAGTGAAGGTTTCACTGTAGTCGATCCCCTCGACTTGGGAGTAGACTTGGGCAACTAATCTCGCCTTGATACAAACAACTATGCCATATGCATCTTGCTTGTTCTTGAAGATCCATTTGGTTCCAATGACAGTATGGTTCTCCTTTGGTCTTGGCACCAATATTCACACTTTGTTGTACTTGAGGTTGATGATTTCTTCATGCATGGATTCTAGACAATCCGGGTCCTCGAGCACCTCATAGACATTTTGGGGTTCAACACAAGAAACGAACATGTGATGCTCACAAAAGTTTTTTAATTGTCTACAAGTAGTTACCCCTTTTCTCAAGCTTCCAATGTTGTTCTCCATGAGTAAGGGTGGAAACTGTATTGGCATCACGATGCTCCAATTTCTCTTCAACAGAAACTTGAGGAGTTACAAAATTATCATATTGAGCGTCGTCTTGAGCTTGCCTCAGAGTCATGAACTTGATTTGGGCATCACTTGGTGCATCACCATCATTGTGAGGTTGATATATCCCTTTATCTTTTTCATTTGGTTGAGGGCCTTCACTTTTTTATTTAAAAGTGTGTGGGTCTAGTGTCGGTGATGGTCCCACTTGCGTAGAACAGCATTGTTCCCCTTCCCACATAAGGGGTTCCTCAATGGGTAGGAAAAGTCTCAAAGTAGTAGATGTGTTGCGATTTTGTGTTGTTGTTTAATCGGTCATCACCTCCCATCTATATATGAGGAGGCTAGACTTCCCATACAGGAAAATGATTTAAATACCATCCAAAACATTAATTTTGAACCTAATTTGAATGTGTGGTCCAAAGGCCTGGGGCTATAAAAAGTATGGAGAAGACTTATTGTGCCATTTGTGGAGATCACACATGACTTGAGATAGAGATGACTCCAGCCTAAACTTGTTCTTCTAAACAATTTGACCAACTTTCATGCTCAACACTTCTTCATCTGAAATCATCTTGAAGGTGCAATCGGGCGACTAAATATGTAAAAAATATTGAAAATCCAATTTTCTACCGAAAGTTACAAACCTTTTGTTAAGGTCTAAAGGCTCCAACTAAGCCCGAAGGGTCTAGACTACCTTTTCAGCAGCCAAGTATTGGTTGTAATTCTTTTATATACGTCCACAGGTTGAGTGATTCAAAAATAAAATTTGTTCATCTGAATGAGATAAACAATTTCCATGTAGAACATTCCTCCATTTGAGATCATATTAGTTACATTTTTGGCCATGCCAAAATCTATTGTTAACACTTTCCTCAATGGCACCTTTGAGGAAATTGTAAAATGTCGGCAACGTGGGATAGCGAATGATGGATGTCCCCTAGGGCGCCGCATGGCACGCCAGGCTGCTCAGTCGAAGAAGAGGCACGTGCAGTTGACGTCGATGTCAGGGTAGAGGCGCACGAAGGGATGACTAACTATGGGAGATGTAAACCGATCTTAGATCACAAAATCAAAAAAATGTCGATCAAATGTTTGGTGAGAGAGAAAAACTGTGATCAATGGATCGAGGAAAGGACTCTCTAGGATAGCGAATCAACAAGATCGACAGGCGAACCCTAACTACCAGTTGTGGTGAGGTTGGCTAGAAACTTGTGTTAGATACCATATAAGAGGATTAGTGGGGAGAGAACTGATGGAACTACTTTGTTGTATTGTTGAGCCATATGGGGAAGTATATACTTCATACAACTCAAAAAGAAATTTTGTATGTAGTATAAAAGACAAGAAGCCCTCCTACAAATAAGGTAGAAGAGAGATATGAACCTTATACTACCAACTACATTACATATATACTACCAAATATACTCTAATATGGATCGTAATAGTGTATGGACGCTTGCTGGGAGGGGCTGCATTTACAAACATTTTTGCTCACATTTTCTTCTGAGATGCATGGTAATTTCTTCATATATGCTTGATAGTTTCTAGAAAAAAGAAAATATTGCGGCAAACATGGACGAAAAATTTCATTTCGTACCACCTAATTTTTTTAAAAAAATGCACACTAGCCACCCCCTCTTAGAAAACATTCGCTAGTATTTCAAAAAGGAGAGTACTAGACGCCGGTCGGCCGACCAAAATTTTGGTTGGTCGTGCGTGATACTTGGATGCGATCCGCGTGGACCAATTGGATTGGATAGAAAAAGGATCTCCTCAAGCTTATCCTTCATTGCATTAGTCTTGCATCTTGCACAACTCCTTGGGTGTGCGACACCATGCTCTTTCGCCTTCGGTCGCAACAACACAAAACCCGTTGCTTCATGCTAGATAGTCATTCGGCTCGTCGTTGCCATCGCATTTCACAACAACCCACCACCAACATATCACCGTAAGCACTATGATAGTAGCAAAAAAAGTCAACGGTAGTAGCAAAATTCGATGGTAGCAAACGACATTCCCGGTTGTAGCTTTTATTTCCTCCTGTTGTAACTTTTTGAATTCCCGATTCTAGTAAAAAATGGTGGCGACATCGCATGCCTCTGTTCCACCGTTGCAACAAATGCAGTGGTTGGTTCCATTTTTTTCACGTTGTTTGTAGCACCGCCATGTGTACATCTTGAAGCTCGGCGACAACAGGTTGTAGCTTTTTGCGCTACTGGTTGCAGCTTTTTGCGTAGCTGGTTCCACTTTTTGCGCATCGTTGTAGCATCGCCCCATGTGCATCTTGTAGCTCGTTGTCGGCCAATTGTAGAATCGTATAGTGCCAGTTACAATGTTTTGTGCAACTACTTGTAGCGTTGACAAATATAACACACTTGGAGCTCGCCGACCGCTGGTTGTAGTACCACCTCGTGCAGCTTGCATCTCACCGCACATCGAATTTAGCACTACCTGATGACGGTTGCAACTCGCTGGTCGTCGGTTGTATCACCAATGATGGCCCTCCCAGGACGCCACCACATCAGATACATGTTGTGTTGGAAATATGCCCTAGAGGCAATAATAAATTGGTTATTATTACATTTCCTTGTTCATGATAATCGTTTATTATCCAAGCTGGAATTGCATTGATTGGAAACCCAAATACATGTGTGGTTACATGGACAACACACTATCCCTAGTCAGCCTCTAGTTGACTAGCTCGTTCATCAAAGAAGGTCAAGGTTTCCTAGCCATAGACAACTGTTGTCACTTGATAACAGGATCACATCATTAGGAGAATGATGTGATGGGCAAGACCCAAACTATAAACGTAGCATATGATCGTGTCAGTTTATTGCTACTGTTTTCTGCATGTCAATGTATGTGTTCCTATGACCATGAGATCATGCAACTCCCGGACACGGGAGGAATACCTTGTGTGTATCAAGCATCGCAACATAACTGGGTGACTATAAAGGTTCTCTACAGGTATCTCCGAAGGTGTCTGATATGGTTGGCATGGATCAAGACTGGGATTTTTCACTCCGTGTGACGGAGAGGTATCTTGGGGCCCACTCGGTAATACAACATCACAACAAGCCTTGCAAGCAATGTGAGTAAGGAGTTAGTCATGAAATCTTGTATTACGGAATGAGTAAAGAGACTTTCCGGTAACGAGATTGAACTAGGTATGGAGATGCCGACGATCGAATCTCGGGCGAGTAACATACCGATGGAAAGGGAACATTATACGGAATTAACTGAATCCTTGACATACAGGTTCAACCGATAGAGATATTCATAAAATATGTAGGAGCCAATATGGCCATCCAGGTCCAGTTATTGGTTATTGACCGGGAAGTGTCTTAGGTCATGTCTGCATAGTTCTCGAACCCACAGGGTCTGCACACTTAAGGTTCGGTGACGTTTAGGTATAGTTGAGTTATAGGTGTTGGCGATAGAAGGTTGTTCGGAGTCCCAGATGAGATCCTGGAAGTCACGAGGGGCTCCGGAATGGTCCGGAGGTAAAGATTGATATATAGGAAGTCCTGTTTTGGTCACCAAAAAAGTTTTGGGCTCATCGGTAGTGTACCGGGAGTGCCGGGAGGGTACCGGGGGACCATCCAGAGGGGTGTGACGACCCAAAGGCTTCATGGGGTGTGAGAGGAGGTAGACCAGCCCCTAGTGGGCTGGCCAAAGCCTCCCATAAGGGTCTATGCGGCTGGAGTGGAGGAATAAGGCAAAACGCCAAAAGGTGGAAAGGGTTTCTAAATAAGGAAGTAGTCCAAATAGGATTCCACCTCCCTTGTGGGAGGTGGATTCCTCCCTTGTTGGCTCGGCCGAACCTCTCTTTGGAGGAGGGGCTAAGGCAGCCTCCCCTCCTCTCCCTCCCATATATACTAGAGGTTTTAGAGGTGAGGTCTAGCCCTAATTGCCACGTGCTCCCTCTACTTCTCTTTAGATCTGTTTCTCCTCTAGTCTAGTTCGACGGTGCTTAGGCGAAGCCCTCTGGATTAGTTCACCACCACCACCACCTCGCCGCTGTGCTGGAGAACTGATCTACCTCTCTACCCCTCTTTATGGATCAACAAGGCGGGAATCATCATCGAGCTATACGTGTGCTGAACACGAAGGTGATGTCCGTTCGGCACTAGATCGGGATGGATCGTGAAGGCACCGCGGGACGGATCGCGTGATGAGATCGCGGGACGGGCTGTGATTTGGGTCGCAAAGATGTTCCACTACATCAACTGTATCATAGATGCTTCCGCTTAGCGATCTACAAGGGTATATAGATTCACTCTACCCTCTCGTACGTGATCATTGATACGTCTCCAACGTATTTATAATTTTTTATGGTTTCATGCTATTATCTTGTCAAACTTTGGATGTTTTGTATGCCTTTTATATATTTATTGGGACTAACTTATTAACTCAGTGCCAAGTGCCAGTTCCTGTTTTTTCCATGTTTTGACCCCTTCCAGAGGAGATATTGAAACGGACTCCAAACGGAAGAAAATCCCCGAAAAGATTTTTTTGGAATGAAAGAAGATCGGAGAACTTGGGAGCCAAGCCAGAGGAGCTCCAGGGGCCCAACAATCCCCAACCCCGCGGCCAGGGGGCAAGCCATCCAGGCTTGTGGGCCCCCTAGAGGTCCCCTGACCTAGGTCTTTCACCTATATAATCCCAAAAATTCTAGAAAAATCAGGAGATCATCGCAATCACTTTTCCTCTGCCGCAAGCTTCTGTCTCCGCAAGATCCCATCTCAGGCATGTCCTGGTGCCCTACTGGAGGGGGGATTCGGACACGGCGGGCTTCTTCATCAACACCATGACCTCTCCGATGATGCGTGAGTAGTTCACCATAGACCTACGGGTCCATATCTAGTAACTATATGTGTTCTTCTCTCTCTTGGATCTTCAATACAAAGTTCTCCCTGATCTTCATGGAGATCTATCCGATGTAATCTTCTTTTGCGGTGTGTTTGTCGAGATCCGATGAATTGTGGATTTATGATCAGATTATCTATGAATCTTATTTGAGTTTCTTCTGATCTCTCTTATGCATGATTTCATATCGTTGTAATTCTCTTCAAGTTGTGGGTTTTGTCTGGCCAACTAGATCTATGATTCTTGCAATGGGAGAAGTGCTTGGTTTTGGGTTCATACCGTGCGGTGACCTTACCCAGTGACAGAAGGGGTAGCGAGGCATGCATCGTGTTGTTGCCATCAAGGGTAAAAAGATGGGTTTTCATCATTGGTTTGAGATTATCCCTCTACATCATGTCATCTTGCTTAAAGCGTTACTCTGTTTGCCATGAACTCAATACACTAGATGCATGTTGGGTAGCGGTCGATGTGTGGAGTAATAGTAGTAGATGCAGAAAGTATCGGTCTACTTGTCTCGGACGTGATGCCTATATGCATGATCATTGCCTTAGATATCGTCATGACTTTGCGCGGTTCTATCAATTGCTCGACAGTAATTTGTTCACCCACCGTAATACTTGCTATTTTGAGAGAAGCCTCTAGTGAACACTATGGCCCCCAGGGTCTACTCCACAACATATTTTTAGCCTTACACTTTTTACTTCGTTGCACTTTCCGCCTTCAAATCTCACTTTGCAAACAATCTTGAAGGGATTGACAACCCCTTTGAAGCGTTGGGTGCAAGCTTGTTTGTGTTTGCGCAGGTACTCTGGACTTGACGAGACCCTCCTTCTGGATTGATACCTTGGTTCTCAAACTGAGGGAAATACTTACTGCTCCTGTGTTGCATCACCCTTTCCTCTTCAAGGGAAGAACCAACGCAAGCCCCCCTCTGTCAACGTGTCAACTTCTGGCGCTGTTGTCTGTGGGATAGCAGAAGGATTTCTGGCGCCGTTGCGGGAAGGAAGATCAAGTCAAGAACTCATCCAAGTTGGTGTCGCAAACTCATCTCTTGCATTTACTTTGTTTGCCAGTTGCCTCTCATTTTCCTCTCCCCCACTTCACCAATTTGCCTTTTTCGTTTGCCCTTTTCTCTTGCTTGCTTTCTGCTCGTCTATGTGGGATAGTCTATCCTCGTGGCTATCCACCAGTTTGAACGATACTCCCAAAAGCGAAGTTCTCAATTTCAAACAAATTGAGGGAGAAAACTTAAAGGACGCTTGGTATAGGATTTGCAATGCTCGGAGTAGATCTACTCATAAGAAATCCACTACCGTCTTGCTTCGCAGTTTTTATGTGGGTATTTCTCCTTGGAATAGGTATATTCTTGACACCATCGTAGGTGGAAATTTCTTGGGTAGCCATACCGTTGATTCTTATGGAGCAGTGATAAATTTGGTAGGCTCACCCCCACTCATGGTTAATGGAACTACCTTAACTCTGGAACATGTGATGCGTAGGCTGGACGCTATTGAAAATAAAGTTGCTACGATTGAACTCATTGAGAATTTGGATAAAAAGATCCACAATCAAATCACTCAGTACGGATCCAAGGTGGGAATGGTTTTGAAAATTTAGAGGAGAAGGAACCCACAGTTGACGAAAAGCTAGGTCATGATTCCGCTAGGATTGGCAAACTAGAGGATGTTATAACCAACTTGGGTTCCGCTTTTGCCGCTGTGCAGAATACTCCAAATTTTGCCCACAACAAAATCACCAAGTCTGTCTATGTTCCTAAAAGTAGTGGTGAATCATCCAGCAAGAAAGACGAAAACCTCAAGATGATAAGTGATCATGCCACTTATGGTTTGAGCACCAAACACGACGATACGTGATTCTATCGCTTCTATGCCTAGCTAAGGGCGTTAAACAATGGCGCTTGTTGGGAGGCAACCCAATGAATTTATATTTTTCTTTCTGTTTTGTTGCATCCACACTTTCATAATTCTGTTGTGATTGTGTTTTTTGTGTTTCTTTTTGTCTTTGAGCCAAGCAAAGCCTTTATGACTAGTCTTGGTAATGGTTGTTTGATCTTGCTGGAAAAAGACAGAAACTTTTCGCTCACGAGACGATTTTTCATTTTTATTCAGAAAGAGCTTTTGAGTTGATTATTTTTTCTGCTGATTGATATTGAAAGTGTGTTATATCGACTAGAGGGGGGGTGAATAGGAGATTTTTAGAATTTCATCACTGAGGAAATTCCTTTTGAGGAAATTCCTCACTGATGACTAACTTACAACGGAAACAGTAAAGGATCAGAAGTGCAAAGTTTCACAACAGCAGTTTTTCAGAGTGAGGAATGTGAAAACAGATTGCACTGTGAGAAGGCACGCAAAATACAGATGAGGATTAACTGGTGTGAAGAATTTGGGGTTGAGTAAATTCATAGAAAGTCTTCAGCAAATTCTTCAGACAGTAGCAGTGAAAGTCATCAACACATAATTTGAGGAAAGTAGGGAGTTGAGGAATTAGAACCCGTTTCTTAGTGAAGACAGTAGTTGATGACCCAGTTCCAACTGCTGTGACAGTCGTACATCTGGTTTGGACCGGCTTGGTATTGAAACCAAAGGACACACAATCCTGGGAGACACAGTCCCTACCGTGTTCTCCTTGGGCTAAGAACACAGAGTCCTCGCCCAACACTCGTGGTAAGTCTTCAGGACAGACTTCCAAACCCTCACAAACTTGGTCACCCAACGATCCACAATTGACTGATGGAAAGCTCTAGACCATGACGCCTAACCGTCTGGAGGATGCACAGTCCTCAAAGGTAAAAGGCTTCAGTCCCACACAGGAACAACTTCTTCAGTGATGCTCAATCACTAGGTTTGGTTTGTGGTTTCGGTGTATGGGGTATTTCCTCACTGATGAATTACTCTCGAAGACTCTGAGGAATTGGGTTGCTCTTATGACAAGTGTCAGTTTCTAACGGAGCAGCCAACCAGCTAATGGTTGTGGGGGTGGCTATTTATAGCCTGGGAGCATCCCGGCATGATTTGACACTAATGCCCTTAAATAATATGACCGTTGGTGTGGATAAGACCAATGACATGGCGTGGCTATCGAGACGGTCGGAACCCTCAACTGTGAGAGTCCTCTTGTCACTCGTATTCCTCACTTGAGGCTTTTGGTAGATATAGGCTTGGGTTGAGCATCATGAGGAAATTCATTCCAAAGTGTAACTTCGACCCCCTTTAACAGTACGGTGTTCCTATTACTCAAATGCGAAGAAAATAAAACAGAAAGAGTAAATCTTCATGCTTCAAATTCTTCAAAATGATTTTCTTGAGGACACACCGAATTCCTCAATTTCAGTATCTTCATGAGGAATATCAATTTCATCACAGATTCCTCGCGATTCATTTCTTCAGCTTCAGACCAATTTCTTCAACCGAAGATATATATTTTTAGGGATCGATATTCTTCAAATATCTCAAACTCCTCAATGACTTATAGATCCTGTGTACACTCATAAACACATTAGATACTTAACCTATAAGTCTTCAAACCACCAAAATCACTAAGGGGCACTAGATGCACTTACAATCTCCCCCTTTTTGGTGGTTGATGACAATTAGGTTAAGTCTTCAACAGGGATCAAAAATATGAAGTGTAAATACTCATTTGAGGAATTTGAAATCAAGATTCAGAGAACTCCCCCTGAAGATGTGCATATCTTGAGGATTTTTCTTTTCACAGCAAATGCACATTGATGATTTATATCATGGAGATATCCCCCCGAGTCTTGTAAATCATGCATACATGTAATATATCGTATGAAGAAAATGAAAATGCATGATGACAAATGGTATCTAATGAATTCCAGCATGAGTGCATTAAAACTTGAGGAATAAGCATGTGAAGAAAAACGTTCAAAAGCGTCAGAGTACCATCGGGCTTAAGTTACAACTCATTACATAAAACTTCAGAAGAGCCAAGAGTTTGTAACTTAAATATAGTTCATAAGCCCTAAAAATGTCCCGCTTGAAGACTAACTCTCAAGTTTCTCCCCCTTTGTCAACAAGTGACAAAAAGGGACAAACTGAGGACTAACGCCCGTGAAGACTTCACTTCTTCGCGGTTGAGGAAGAGTCGTGACGCTTCTTGGGAGTAGTCTTCTTCCTTGGACCGGTAGCAGTGTCGACCTGTTCTTCATCAGTTTCAGCAGTGAGAAATGAATAAAAGGAGTTGTCTTCAAGGTCTGGAACTGGAATGGGCCTTAACTTCTTCTTGGGATGCCACGACCAGTCAAAGTCTCGCTCAAAGTCCATTTCTTCAAGCTTAGTCTGAGTCTTCAGATGTGCAAGTGTAGCCCAGGTGCGATCAAAAACCTCATGCAGATAGTGATGGTTGTGCTTCACAGAGTTCTGTGTTTTAGTTAGGGTTTTCACAATGGCGCCAAACTGGCGTTTGACCCACTTGTGATTTCGATCCACCTTCTGGTGAAGACTGAGGAGGAGCTCTCTTATATTCATCACGCGAGGAGGAACGGGGCTTGCCACACGAGTCTTAGTATCATCCCATGAAGAATAAGCTTCTGGCTCTTTGAACTGGCCATCAAGGGGCCTACTGCCTTCTTCAATCACTGATTTGCCTTTTCCTTCAATGGGCTCGAAAGTCTTCTTGTTGAACCGAATAGGAGGCATATAACCAACATGGTTTTGGCACTCAGCATAAAAGTTGATGTTTGTCCTTGTCCTGATGAATCTCATGATCCATGGGGCATATATCTTGTGATCAAAAGGACACATAGCATTGTCGGCCAAAGTCCTCAAGAAGAAATCATGGATGTTGGTAGGAATACCATGAATGATGTTGAAGAGGATATTCTTCATGAGGCCTACGACATCTTCTTCAAAATCATGGCCTTTGATCGGCGCGAGCACACTGCAGAGGATTCTGTAGACAGACCTTGGTGTATATTTAAGCTCGTGGATGAGGAATGTTTTTCTCGGTGATTTTCCTTCAGCCAAAGGCTTCATGAGGACTTCCATCATCCCATTGGGCAGCTCACGCTCACCATAAAGCTTCACAGCCTCCTCTGAGGGAATTGGTACAGGCAGTTCACGGAGGAGCTCAGTAGCAGGAGCCTTGTAGTGAGTGTTTTGTGTCATCCAATCAAACACCCAAGTGTTAATGTCTTCAGTGTTGCCAGAGATGTGAAGAGTGGCATAGAACTGAAGAATGAGCTCATTGTTCCAGTCAAAGATGTCCGAGCACATCGACAGCAAACCAGCATCATGGAGTACATTGAGGACTGGCTCTAGACACGGTATAGCTTCAAGTTCAATGTGAGGAATATGCCTGTGCTGGAATATCTTGTTTCTTCCACACAGCACAGAGGCATAGTAATTCATCTGTGTCCTAGTCCAAAACTTCAGATGCCTCATTTGAGGCTTGTCATAGGGGTTCTGTCCAATGAAGTACATGCGTTCTTCAAAGAAATTCTCCTTTTGAAACTTTGGTCGCTTGGAGAATGGTTGACGCTAAACTGGCTGGAGATTTTGCTGAGGAATAGGAGGGGAGACAACAATTGCAGTCTCGGGGTTGAGCACGATGAATGCATTGTCTTGGTCAGGTGCATTTTCCTCAGCATTTTCCTCAGGGTGAGGAATTTCAGGAGCTGGGACTTCAGGCTGAGGAGATGGCTCTGGTTGGGCGTCAGGCTGAGGGGCTTGCTCTGGCTGTGCATCAGGCTGAGGAATAGTTTCATCTTGCTCAGGTGGAGGAGTTGGGTCAGCCTATTCCTCATCTTGAAGATTTTGCTCAGAGCTTTGAATTTCATCAGCTTGAGGATTTTCAGTTTGTTCTTCCTCAGCTGGCTTGGTGGCAGAGGCAGTTTCTTCAGCTGGTGCAGCTGATCCTTGAGCAGTGTCTTTCTGAGGAAAGAAGGGCTGAGGACTGTCGTCAATAAGCATTTCTTCGTCAGTGTGTTCCTCAGCGGCAGCATCCTTCATTTCCTCATCTGCCCCTTTCACTTGATCATCAAGGATGACCATTTCATAAGAAGGAGCGACATTTAGGGGCACAGGGTCCAGAGGAGCAGTCTCTTCAAGCGCTTTGAGGCGCTTGGCCTCTGTTTCTTCTTCTGCTGAGGAGGCCTTTCTCTTTTTGGCTTCCTTCTTAGCATCCCTGGTTTTCTTCACGTCTGATGCAGACGGAGTCATCTTCTTCACCTTTGAAGCTTTTGGTGAAGGGGTTCTCTCGACAGATTCTTCAGCTGGTTTTAAGGAACCAGCTGGAACAGAGTCATCAGCTTGCTTTGATGAAGCAGCTGGGTCAGGGGCAGTCTCATCAGCTGCAGCAGATTCATCAGCTGGAGCTTCCATGATGATTTCTTCAATAGCCGGTACATCTACACGGC
This sequence comes from Hordeum vulgare subsp. vulgare, assembly GCF_904849725.1. Classification (NCBI taxonomy): domain Eukaryota; kingdom Viridiplantae; phylum Streptophyta; class Magnoliopsida; order Poales; family Poaceae; genus Hordeum; species Hordeum vulgare. Next base: position 390,138,502 of record NC_058521.1, read on the forward strand.
TTTCTTGGTGTATTTCCTCAGCTTGAGGAGATTCATCTGCTGGCTCCTCAATCAAGGGCTGAGAAGTTGGTGCTGGAGGTGCAGCCTTCTTGTTGTAGTCATCAACAGCTTTAGTGGCCAGCTTGATGAAATTGCTCTTGAGACTCTTACGATCTTACAGCTTGGAGTACTTGTCAGTCAAATTCTTCAGCTCTGCCTGTGTTGACACCAGTGCATCAGGCGTCAAGCTGAGGAGATTATGCTTGCAGAATTTCTCCTTTTTACGCTTTGCAACCTTGGCCTGCTTGGCCTGCTGTTCTTTCCACTTGGCTTCATTGATGAAAGTGGCCACCATGTGGCTGATGCCAGGGGGAAGTTTCAAATCATCAAGCGGAGTGTTTCGGTCCTCATACCAGATGTTGATGTAGTCTAGGAGGACCTTGGGGTCCATGGCCAGAGGAATAGTCTTGCCTGATGCCTGAGCTACTCTCTCCTGCTTGTTTCTGATTATGGCTTGCAGGGTTTGATCATCATATTCATCACTGCCCTCTGATGCAGACGGGAAGGTGATGATTTTGCTGGGGCTCCGCAGAGTTGCTCTTTCAGCAGACACCTAAGTCTTCACCGGAGGTGGTGAAGACTTTGTCTCCGAGCTGGTTGCAGCCGGGAGTGAGGAGCTGGAGCTGGCGGTCATTGGCTTCATGACTGGCTTCGGTACTGGTGTTTCTTGAGGCTTTGGTGGTGGTGTTGAGGGTTTTGGAGCTGAGGGTTTTGTAACTGATGCCTGAGCATACTTCTCTTGAGGCTTTGAAGCCCTTGGCTCTGATGGCACAGACTGTGGTTGAGGAAGTGCTGAACCAGAGGTCTCAGCGGCAGAGGAACTAGCTGCAGCTGAGGCAGCAGCTGAGAATTCATTGAATTTCCTCACTTCAACATCTGCCTTCTTCTTGAGCTTAGCCAGATGCTTTTCCTTCTCATCTGGATAGTCATCAAGGGTCTTGAGGCTTGAGGGATGTGCTACTTGATGAGCCTCAAGTGGGGCCCGTTTTCCAGGGGGCTTCAGAGCAAATTTCTTCGCATACTTTGCAGTTACAAACCTGTATTCCTTCCATTCCTTCGCCCATCGGCGTTCTATCTTCTGCAGCCAGATCTTTCTCTTGGCCATTGTCTCATTTTCATCAGGTGTGCAATAGTCCAAGTAAATATCCTCAGGGATATCCGCAGCTGTGTTTTGCTCAAGTTTCTTTCCTCCCTTCTGTTTTCTGTCATCCTCCATTTTCTTCAGCTGAGGATTTTTCTGATGAGATTGAAATCTTGAGGATTCTGATGAGACTTGAAGATTTTTTTCAAGAAACGCTGCAAATGAGTTTATGTGATGAGAACCAAGAGATTCATCAGCTGACATGTGTGTACGTGTGAACAGAGTATAGTTGCGAGGAATTTGGAGAGGTCATATGCGTTCTCAGATTTGAAGAAAATGAAAAACTTTCACAGTTGAGGAATTTAACCAGTGGTCGAGGAATTTGCCTAAGCATGCTGTTCTTGGGTTCCAGTGTTGTACAGATCCGAAAATTTGCACAATTTAGGAATCTCGTGAAAATCTTAGATGCTTAGTATAGTTCATCAATGATGTGGTGATAGGCAGTGTTTGAGGAATCAAGTGCATATCGATTCTTGAGGAAAAACAGATTCCCATAGAAGATGTAAAATAGTAGATCTAACTTGCGGTAAAAATGGGATTTTATTTACCCTTGAAGGAGCACGCGAAGAACACAGAGAAGTTGTGTACAGAGGCTCTTCGGTCGCGTGTCCAATGTGCCCTAACCCGGCGACAGAGGACGTCTACGGCGGCGGCGGACGAAGATGGTCCGACTCCGGCGTGGTTCCGGCGACGGAGAAGCCGAGGCAGTGAAGCTCTTCCTCACCGGCGACGAGACTTCCAGCGATGGCGCTAGGGTTGGGTGCTGTTTGCTGTAGCAGGAGAACGATGGGGCGAAGAAGAGCTTGCCGAGGGGGATAGGGACATATTTATAGTCAGACAATTACTGTTGGTGCGAAGATTTCGGACCAAACAGCCCCGTCCTCTACGTCTCCGTAGGACACGTGTAGTTCCTGAACAAGGCAGTGGAGATAGTGGAGATCGTGGTTATCCGAATGTGGGAAGTGGGGTTCAGTTACTGCGCATTAAAGAAACAATTTTTGAAGATTTGAGGATTTTCGTTACAAAATCATCAGCTGACAAGAACGCAGTGAGGATTTTGAACAAAATTTCAAGTAGAACGCATATGAAGAATTGAATAGACTGGATGAGTATAGCATAGAGGGAATGTAGGGTCCGATCACATTCACTTAGAATAAATATCAACTTGAAGAAATAGCTATAAGTGAATGTTGTTGAGGACTTGAAATCACAGTCTATCTAGTCAAATGAAAGTCATCAAGTGTTTTTGAAGATTTTGTGATAAATCGTCACAATGAAGAACACTGTTTTGAAGAAAAACACATTTTGAGGAAATGGAACATTTGAAGAAAATCAACTTGAGGAATTTCACATTGGGCGGTGGCGTCACCCACCATATAAGAATGTTGATTACAAACGCCGCGTACAATTGTCGTAGGGCCGTGAGAATCAATTTCTTCGTTGGTTTCTTCACATTCAGAGTGATATTCTTCATCAGTTGAAGAAAATCGATTCATCATGTGTTGCACATCTAAGTCATCAATTTTGCATAAGTGTTAGGATGTGTGCATGTTTTTACAAAACATTTGAAGATTCTAAGATATTTAGCTCACACCGCAACTTGCAAAACCTTTTCTCATCCAAGGGCTTAGTGGAGATATCTGCCAGTTGATCATCAGTCTTCACATGGTCGATGAGGATATTTCCCTTGAGGACATGGTCCCAAAGAAAATGATGACAAATCTGGATGTGCTTGGTCTTCGAGTGTTGTATTGGGTTGTATGCAATCTTGATTGCACTCTCATTGTCGCAGTAGAGAGGCACATTCTTCATGTTGATGTCGTAGTCCTTGAGGGTTTGCTTCATCCATAGTAATTGAGCACAGCATGAACCAGCAGCAATGTACTCAGCTTCGGCAGTGGAGAGTGATACGCAGTTCTGCTTCTTTGAGGACCAGCGAACTAGTGATCTTCCGAGGAAATGGCATGTGCCAGAAGTTGCCTTGCGATCCACACGGTCACCAGCATAGTCAGAATCAGAATAGCCTACCAGATGAAGATTTGAGCCCTTGGGATACCATAATCCTAGTGTTGGTGTGTGAGCTAAGTATCGAAGAATATGTTTCACAGCCTTATGGTGTGATTCCTTCGGTTTTGCTTGAAAACATGCACACGTGCAAACACTAAGCATTATATCTGGCCTAGATGCACATAGATACAATAAAGAGCCAATCATAGAGCGATATACCTGCTGATCGAAATCTTTACCATTTTCATCAGTGCCGAGGTGGCCGTTGGTAGGCATTCGAGTCTTGGCACCCTTGCATTCATGCATGTCGAATTTCCTCACAACATCCTTGAGGTATTTCTCCTGTGATATGAAGATTCCATTGCGTTGTTGACGAATTTGAAGACCTAAGAAGAATTTCAGCTCCCCCATCATAGACATCTAATATTCTTCACTCATCATGTAAGCAAATTCATCACTGTATCGTTTGTCAGTACAGCCAAATATGATATCATCGACATATATTTGACACACAAATAGCTCATTATCATAGGATTTAGTGAAAAGAGTTGGATCGAGTGAACTAGGTTTGAAGCCTTTCTTCATGAGGAATTCCTTCAATGTATCATACCATGCCCGAGGGGCTTGCTTGAGACCATAAAGAGCCTTTTTGAGTCTGAAGACTTTGTCTGGATTCTTTGGATCCTCAAAACCTGGGGGCTGAGCAACATATACTTCTTCCTCAAGCTTACCATTGAGGAATGCACTTTTCACATCCATTTGATATAAGATGATGTTATGATGATTAGCATAAGCAAGTAGTATTCGAATAGCTTCAAGTCTAGCAACAGGTGCAAAAGTTTCATCGAAATCTATTCCTTCAACCTGGGTGTAGCCTTGGGCTACAAGTCGTGCCTTGTTCCTCACCACTTGACCGTCCTCATCTTGCTTGTTTCGGAAAATCCACTTGGTGCCGATGATGTTGTGCTTGCGAGGATCTGGTCGTTTGACGAGCTCCCATACGGCATTCAGCTTGAATTGAAGAAGTTCGTCTTGCATAGCTTGGATCCACTCCGGTTCCAGAAAAGCCTCAGCAACTTTTGAGGGTTCTGTGATGGATACAAAGGAAAAATGCCCACAAATGCTAACTAAGTGTGAAGCTTTTGAGCGAGTGAGAGGACCTGGCGCGTTGATGTCGTTGAGGATTTTGTCAAGTTCTACTTCATTTGCAATCCTCCGATGAGCTGGTTGAGGATTTCGTCTAGGCTGAGGAAGTGGTTCAGGTGCAATTTCCTCAGAAGCATCTCCTTGATTTTCATCAGTGATGGGGATCGTTTCTTCACCAATTTCCTCAGTGGGGACAATGTCTTCAGTAGGTTTGAGATTTATTGCTTCCTCAGGAGACATCTTATCTGGATCAGAAGGCAATTGCTCTCTTTGCGAGCCATTAGTTTCATCGAACCGCACATCTACAGTCTCAACAACTTTGTTGTGATAGTTGTTGAAGACTCTGTAAGTGTGCGAGTCCTTTCCATAACCGAGCATAAAACCTTCATGTGCCTTTGGTGCAAATTTTGAGCTATGGTGAGGATCTCTAATCCAACATTTTGCACCGAAGACTTTGAAATAACTTACATTGGGTTTCTTATCAGTGAGGAGTTCATATGAGGTTTTCTTGAGGAATTTGTGAAGATATACCCTCTTGATGATATGGCATGCAGTGTTGATTGCTTCAGGCCAAAAGCGACGAGGAGTCTGATATTCTTCAAGCATAGTTCTTTCCATTTCAACCAGAGTCATGTTCTTCCTTTCGACGACACCATTGTGCTGAGGAGTATAAGGAGCAGATAATTCGTGAGTAATACCAAGTTCATCAAGATAACCATCAAGACCAGTGTTTTTGAACTCGGTTCCATTATCACTCCTGATGTGTTTGATCTTGATGCCAAAATTCGTCGAGGCCCTTGAAGAAAATCGTTTGAAGATTTCCTCCACTTCAGTTTTATACACTATGATATGCACCCATGTATATCTGGTATAATCGTCAACTATGATGAAGCCATATAAAGATGCTGCATTGGTTAGTGTGGCATAGTGAGTAGGTCCAAATAGATCCATATGAAGCAATTCGAATGGACGTGTAGTGGTCATGATAGTCTGTGAGGGATGCTTGGATCTGGTCATTTTGCCAGATTCACAAGTACCGCAGAGATGATCCTTGAGGAATTTGACAGATTCAATGCCGATGACATGCTTCTTCTTTGCGAGCGTGTGCAAATTCCTCATTCCTGCATGACCTAGTCTTCGGTGCCACAACCATCCTTCTGTGGTTTTTGCTAGTAAGCAAGTGGCTGGTTGAGGACCTGTAGAGAAATCAACAATGTACAAATCCCCTCTTCTTACACCTTCGAAGACTTTGGATCTGTCAGATTCCATGATGACTACACATCTATATCTACCAAAGATAACAATCATATCAAGATCACAAAGCATCAAGACTGACATGAGGTTAAAACCAAGGGATTCAACAAGCATCACTTTGTCCATATGCCTATCCTTGGAAATAGCCACTTTGCCAAGTCCCAATACCTTGCTTTTACCTTTGTCAGCATATGTGATTTGCTTCAGAGGTGATGGAGTTAGTGGCATATTCATCAGCAAGCTTTTATCACTAGTCATGTGATGTGTGCAGCCACTATCAAGAACCCACTCAGTATTCTTGGGTTTGTCATCCTGCAGATGAATTAGTACAGCTTACCATCTCATATGCTTCAGGTTTGAAGAATATGATATCAATTTCATCAGATAAGAATTTCATCACAACAGAATTATAAGGACGTAAATATTTCTATTTCATCAACATTAGCTTGCGTTCTATCAAGCAATTCCTCAGGTCTCCAGCAAATTCTTCAGATGATGATTTTCATCTGGAGACCTGACCTGCAGAAGTGATTAGTTCGATTTCTTCACCACCCACATCTGAAGGGGTGGCAAAGCATTCATCATCCTGCGAGCACCATATGAGAAAGGTGGCATTGAATCTAATGCACTTCTCTTAATAGTAGGGGGGTTAAAGTACTCATATGAATATGCAGAAAACTGGTTTGAGGATTTATGAACATAATGATTTGAAGAGTAACGCTCATATTCATATTCCTTGTAGTTTCCCTGCATGTTAGATGCATTAGCACGGGTACGAGCATAATTTTGACCAGTTGAGGTTTTTAATCCTCTTGAAGACTTTGGTCCTCCTGAGGAATTTGATCTGTGGTTCAGATTCTTCAGTGGTGGTGTCATGAGGAAATTCACCTGAAGATTTTCAAGACAGCTTTTGGGAACCCAGATTTTCCTCAAGGGAGGGCCATTCCTGCAGTTAGTTCCAACATATCGAGCAAACACTTCACCAGATTGATTTTTGAACAGTTTATAGTTGGAGTCAAATGGCTCATCTGAGGAATAGGATAATTCACATGAAAAGCCAGTTGGATTAGATGGATCAAAAGGAGGCCCAGTAGCAGCAACCCATGAGGTTTTGGGATACTGCTCAGGTTTCCAATAAGATCCATCAGCATTTAATTTCCTCTCAAAGGCAATTCCTTCTTTCCTCTGGTTCCTGTTCAAGATCTGCTTTTTGAGCACATCACAAAAGGTTTGATGTCCTTTGAGGCTTTTGTATATGCCTGTCACATACAATTCCTTCAACCCTGCATTTTCATCAGTAACATTTGTGTTTTCCTCAAGTGAGGAAATAGACACAACAGGTGCAGTTGAAGAATTTGTAGCAATAGTAGCGTTTGATGATTCTGGTGAGGAATTAGCAGTTTCGCGTTCAATGCATTTAAGACATGGAGGAATGAATTCAACTTGACCAGCGCTGATCTGTTGAGCTAGTAATAAATCATTTTCCATACGAAGATCATCATGAGACATCCTCAGCTTCTCAAGATCAAGCTTCCTTTGAAGAAATTCATAGGAAAGCTTCTCATGATCAGCGAGGAGTGTATCATAACGATCCTGAAGATTATCAAATCTAGACTGAAGACTTTTCACATCTTCAGTGCGGATTTGGGTAAGGTTCATTTCATCATTCAACAGATCATCACTTTTATCTAGCGGTTTCTGAAGCTTTTCCATGGTAGTTTGTTGTTTAGTGGCAATGATAGCAAGTTTATTGTAACTGGGTTTTTTGTAATCATCAGGTGCACAGTCACTTGAATCAGAGGAGGAGGCATTGTTTGGTACCTTTCAACCTTTTGCCATGAAGCAATAGGTTGGAGCGAAGTCATCAGCATAGTCATCAGTCTGGATGGTGCAACCATTTTCTTCAAGATTGAAGATTGACTTGCTGATGAAAGTGGTTGCCAGTGTAAGACTAGCTTGTCCGGATTCTGAGTCTTCATCAGAACCATCTTCTTCATCACATTCCTCTGATTCTGCCTTGGAGTCCATTTCCTTGCCAATAAGTGCCCGAGCCTTTCTAAAACTAGTCTTCTTGTGCGATGAGGGCTTTGAAGATGAGGATTTTGAAGATTTCTTCTTCTTCTTCGAGTCATCAGAACTGTCATCCTTGTATTTCTTCTTCTTTGATTCCTTTCCCCAACGGGGACAATCAGCAATGTAATGATCTGATTTCTTGCACTTGTGGTAGGTTCGTTTCTTGTAGTCCTCAGATGAAGATTCTGATTTCCTCATGTCTCTTCTTGAAGATTTACCGAACTGGCCACGTCGTGTAAACCTCTGGAATTTCCTCACGAGCATTGCAATCTCCTGTCCAAATTATTCAGGGTCACCAATGCTGTCATCTGAGTCTTCTTCTTCAGATGAGGAAATTGCTCTAGCCTTCAGTGCACGTGGTCTGGAATAGCTTGGTCCATATAGATCTTTCATTTATTCTAGCTGGAACTCATGAGTATTTAGCCTTTCGAGTATATCAGCTGGATCAAGCATCTTGTAGTCTGGTCTTTCTTGAATCATGAGAACTAAAGTATCAAATGAGGAATCCAAGGATCTCAGCATTTTCTTCAAAACTTCGTGATCAGTAATGTCTCGAGCTCCCAGTGCTTGCAGTTCATTTGATATGTCAGTGAGGCGATCAAAGGTGTCTTGGCAGCTTTCATTGTCATGTCTCTTGAAGCAATTGAAGAGATTGCGAAGAATATCAACACGAGAGTCATGCTGGGTTGATACTCCTTCATTTACTTTGCACAGTCTCTCCCAGATCAGTGTTGCAGAGCCCAAAGCACTTACTCTTCCAAACTGGCCTGGGCTCAGATGGCCACAGATGATATTCTTCGCTTGAGAATCGAGTTGCTTGAATTTCTTCACATCAGCAGCAGAGACACTAGCAGAGATGATGGGGATGCCATGTTCCACAATATACCAAAGATCATTATCAATAGCTTGTAGATGCATTTGCATTTTGTTCTTCCAGAAGGGAAAGTTCTTTCCTTCGAAGGTAGGACATGCTGCAGTCACCTTAAACATGCCTGCAGTCGACATAACTAAAACTACAGGTGGTTAAACCAAAATCACACACAACAAGGGAGTACCTTGCTCTGATACCATTTGAAAGTGCGTTATATCGACTAGAGGGGGTGAATAGGAGATTTTTATAATTTCATCACTAAGGAAATTCCTTTTGAGGAAATTCCTCACTGATGACTAACTTACAGCGGAAACAGTAAAGGATCAAAAGTGCAAAGTTTCACAACAGCAGTTTTTCAGAGTGAGGCATGTGAAAATAGGTTACACTGTGAGCAGGCACGCAAAATACAGATGAGGATTAACTGGCGTGAAGAATTTGGGGTTGAGGAAATTCAGAGAAAGTCTTCAAAAAATTATTCAGACAGTAGCAGTGAAAGTCATCAACACATAATTTGAGGAAAGTAAGGAGTTGAGGAATTAGAACCCGTTTCTCAGTGAAGACAGTAGTTGATGACCCAGTTCCAACTGTTGTGACAGTCGTACATCTGGTTTGGAGCGGTTTGGTATTGAAACCAAAGGACACACAATCCCGAGACACACAGTCCCTACCGTGTTCTCCTTGGGCTAAGAACACACAGTCCTCGCCCAACACTCGTGGTAAATCTTCAGGGTAGACTTCCAAACCCTCACAAACTTGGTCACCCGGCGATCCACAATTGACTGCTGGAAAGCTCTAGACCATGACGCCTAACCGTCTGGAGGATGCACAGTCCTCAAAGGTAAAAGGCTTCAGTCCCACATAGGAACAACTTGTTCAGTGATGCTCAATCACTAGGTTTGGTTTGTGGTTTCGGTGTATGGGGTATTTCCTCAGTGATGAATTACTCTCGAAGACTCTGAGGAATTGGGTTGCTCTTATGACAAGTTTCAGTTTCTAACGGAGCAGCCAACCAGCTAATGGTTGTGGGGGTGGCTATTTATAGCCTGGGAGCATCCCGACATGATTTTACACTAATGCCCTTAAATAATATGACCGTTGGTGTGGATAAGACCAATGACATGGCGTGGCTATCGAGACGGTCGGAACCCTCAACTGTGAGAGTCCTCATGTCACTCGTATTCCTCACTTGAGGCTTTTGGTAGATTTAGGCTTGGGTTGAGCATCATGAGGAAATTCATTCCAAAGTGTAACTTCGGCCCCCTTTAACAGTACGTGTTCCTATTACTCAAATGCGAAGAAAATAAAACAGAAAGAGTAAATCTTCATGCTTCAAAGTCTTCAAAATGATTTTCTTCAGGACACACCGAATTCCTCAATTTCAGTATCTGCATGAGGAATATCAATTTCATCGCAGATTCCTCGCGATTCATTTCTTCAGCTTCAGACCAATTTCTTCAACCGAAGATATATATTTTTAGGGGTCGATATTCTTCAAATATCTCAAACTCCTCAATGACTTATAGATCATGTGTACACTCATAAACACATTAGATACTTAACCTATAAGTCTTCAAACCACCAAAATCACTAAGGGGCACTAGATGCACTTACAGATATGCTTTTTTCCCAGGCCGTCGTGATTTTTCAGATTTTTTGAGGTACGAGAAGTATATGAAGTATACATATTGCTATAGACTGGTCTGTTTTTGACAGATTCTGTTTTTGTTGAGTTGGTAGCTTGTTTTGATGAAACTATGGTTAGTATCGGGGGGTACTAGCCATGGAAAAGTGAGAATACAGTAGCCCATCATCAATATAGATGGAATTCAAGTTTTCTACAGTACCAAAAGAAGTGGTAGTTTGTTTTCTTGTACTAATGTTATCACAAGTTTCTGTTTAAGTTTTGTGTTGTGAAGTTTTCAAGTTTTGGGTGATGTTCCCATGGACAAAGAGATAAGGAGTGGAAAGACCTCAAGCTTGGGGGTGCCCAAGGCATCCCAAGCCAAATTCAAGGACACCAAAAATCCTAAGCTTGGGGATGCCCCGGGAAGGCATCCCCTCTTTCATCTTCAATCCATCGGCAACATTACTTGGAGCTATATTTTTATTCACCACATGATATGTGTTTTTCTTGGAGCGTCTTGTATCTTAGGAGTCTTTTCTTTTTGTTGTGTCACAATCATCCTTGCTGCACACCTTTTTGAGAGAGAGAGAGACATGCACTCATCGTGATTTTGCTAGAATGCTCATAGTGCTTCACTTATATCTTTTGAGCTAGATACTTTTGCTCTAGTGCTTCACTTATATCTTTTGAGCTAGATACTTTTGCTCTTGTGCTTCACTTATATCTTTAGAGCACGGTGGTGCATGATTTGGTAGTTGGCTTATGCTATGAAAGTAGTCCCAAATGTGCTAGGTACTCAAAGAGGATGCAAAAACCTCCATCTTCATGTGCATTGAGTAGAAAGAGAAGTTCCGATTCCTCTCAATTAGTTTTGAGACGTGGATTCGGTAATATTGAGAGTTATGTTAGTAGGGTGTTGTGAATCTAGAGATACTTGTGTTGGAGTTAGTGAATCCAGTAGCATGCACGTATGGTGAACCGCTATGTTAGGAAGTCGGAGCATAATTGATCTATTGATTGTCATCCTTTGTGTTGAGGTCGGGATCGCGCGATGGTTTACACCTACCAACTCTTCCCCTTGGAGAATGCGTTTAGCACTTCGTTTCCATTACTAATAAGAACTTTCGCAACAAGTATGTGAGTTCTTTATGACTAATGTTGAGTCCATGGATTATACGCACTTTCACCCTTCCACCATTGCTAGCTTCTCTAGTACCGCGCAACTCTCGTCGGTGCACAAAACCACCATATGCCTCCCTCAAAACAGCCACCATACCTACCTACTATGGCATTTTCATAGCCATTCCGAGATATATTTCCATGCAACTCCCACCATTTCGTCTCATGACTTGTGACGTCACTCTCATATTGCCATTGCATGATCGTAAGATAGCTAGCGAGATGTTTCAACGTCATACGCCATGTTAGATCGTTGCACATCCTGGTACACTGTCGGAGGCATTTCCTTTGGAGTCATCATCATTGTGGTCTTTGAGCTGTGAGTAAATAAAAGTGTGATGATCATCATCATTAGAGCATTGTCCCATGTGAGGAAAAAAAAAGGCCAAAGAGCCCAAAACAAAAAAAATAGAAAAGAAAAGAAAAGAAAAAAAAAGAGGCCTAAGAGCCCAAATGAAAAAAAAGAGAAAAAGAGAGAAGGGACAATGCTACTATCTTTTTCCACACGTGTGCTTCATGTTAGCACCATGTTCTTCATGATTGAGAGCTTCTTGCTTTGTCACTACCATATGCTAGTGGGAATCTTCGTTATATAACTTGGCTTGTATATTCCAATGATGGGCTTCCTCAAAATTGCCCTAGGTCTTCGTGATCAAGCAAGTTGGATGCACATCGACTAGTTCTCCTCTTGAGCTTTCACATACTTATAGCTCTAGTGCATCTCTTGTATGGCAATCCCTACTCATTCACATTGATATCTATTAATGGGCATCTCCATAGCCTATTGATACGCCGAGTCAATGTGACCATCTCCTCCCTTTTGTCTCACCACCACCACTACACTCTATTCCACCTATAGTGCTATATCCATGGCTCGCGCTCATGTATTGCGTGATAGTTACAAAAAGTTTGAGAAAGTAAGAGTGCGAAAACAATTACTTGGCCAATTCCGGGGTTGTGCATGATTTACATTAGTTGTGTGAGGATGATGGAGCATAGATAGACTATATGATTTTGTAGGGATAACTTTCTTTGGCCTTATTATTTTGAAAGTTCATGATTACTTTGCTAGTTTGCTTCAAGTATTACTGTTTTGATGTCAATAGCAAACTATTGTTTTGAATCTTACGGATCTGAACATTCATGTCACGTGAAAGAAGTTGCAAAGGACAACTATGCTAGGTAGCCTTCGACATAAAAATTCATTCTTTATCACTTCCCTACTCGAGGACGAGCAGGAGTTAAGCTTCGGGATGCTTGACACGTCTCCAACGTATCTATAATTTTTAGTGGTTTCATGCTATTATCTTGTCAAACTTTGGATGTTTTGTATGCCTTTTATATATTTTTTGGGACTAACTTATTAACTCAGTGCCAAGTGCCAGTTCTTGTTTTTCCATGTTTTTGACCCCTTTCAGAGGAAATTTTGAAACGGAGTCCAAACGGAAGAAAATCCCCGAAAAGATTTTTTTTTGGAACGGAAGAAGATCGGAGAACTTGGGAGCCAAGCCAGAGGAGCTCCAGGGGCCCCACAAGCCCCCACCCCGCGGCCAGGGGGACGCGCCATCCAGGCTTGTGGGCCCCCTGGAGGTCCCTTGACCTAGGTCTTTCGCCTATATAATCCCAAAAATTTCAGAAAAAATCAGGAGATCATCGCAATCACTTTTCCGGCGCCGCAAGCTTCTGTCTCCGCAAGATCCCATCTGGGGCACATCCTGGTGCCCCGCCGGAGGGGGGATTCGGACATGGAGGGCTTCTTCATCAACACCATGACTTCTCCGATGATGCGTGAGTAGTTCACCATAGACCTACGGGTCCATAGCTAGTAACTAGATGGCTTCTTCTCTCTCTTGGATCTTCAATACAAAGTTCTCCATGATCTTCATGGAGACCTATCCGATGTAATCTTCTTTGCGGTGTGTTTGTCGAGATCCGATGACTTGTGGATTTATGATCAGATTATCTATGAATCTTATTTGAGTTTCTTCTGATCTCTCTTATGCATGATTTCATATCCTTGTAATTCTCTTCGAGTTGTGGGTTTTGTCTGGCCAACTAGATCTATGATTCTTACAATGGGAGAAGTGCTTGGTTTTGGGTTCATACCGTACGGTGACCTCACCCAGTGACAGAAGGGTAGAGAGGCACGCATCGTGTTGTTTCCATCAAGAGTAAAAAGATGGGGTTTTCATCATTGGTTTGAGATTATCCCTCTACATCATGTCATATTGCTTAAAGCGTTACTCTGTTCGTCATGAAATCAATACACTAGATGCATGCTGGATAGCAGTCGATGTGTGGAGTAATAATAGTAGATGCAGAAAGTATCGGTCTACTTGTCTCGGACATGATGCCTATATGCATGATCATTGCCTTAGATATCGTCATGACTTTGCGCGGTTCTATCAATTGCTCGACAGTAATTTGTGCACCCACCGTAATACTTTCTATTTTGATAGAAGCCTCTAGTGAACACTATGGCCCACAGGGTCTACTCCACACCATAGTTTTAGCCTTACACTTTTTACTTTGTTGCACTTTCTGCCTTCAGATCTCACTTTGCAAACAATCTTGAAGGGATTGACAACCCCTTTGAAGCGTTGGGTGCAAGCTTGTTTGTGTTTGCACACGTACTCTGGACTTTGCGAGACCCTCCTTCTGGATCGATACCTTGGTTCTCAAACTAAGGGAAATACTTACTGCTCCTGTGCTGCATCACCCTTTCCTCTTCAAGGGAAGAACCAACGCAAGCCCAGCCTCTATCAACGTGTCAACTTCTGGCGCTGTTCTCTGTGGGATAGCAATCATCACCGTGGATAGGTATTGCATGTCTGTAGGAATTTTTTTGTTTCCCATGCAACGTTCCCCATCAGTGGCATCATGAGCTTGCTTCATGCGTAGATGATTTCTTGAGTAGAACACAAAAGAGTTTGTGGGCATTGATGCTTAATTTTCTGCCCTCCTTAGTCTTTTCTTGATTCGGCGGCATTGTTGGATTGAAGCGGCCCAGACCAACATTACTCATACGCTTACGACAGACCAGTTTCATCGACTAACATGCAACTTGTTGCATAAAGATGACTCGCAGGTGTTTGGTTCTTCAACTTTGGTTGAATCAGATTTGACCGAGGGGGTCGTTGGAGAAGGTTAAATAGCAATTTGCATATCACCGTTGTGGCTTTGCGTAAGTAAGATGCAATCATACTAGATACTCATAGCAGCCACGTAAAACTTGCAACAACAAATTAGTGGACATCTAACTTGTTTTGCACGGTATGCATGTGATGTGATATGGCACAAGACATGATATGATATATTGGATGTATGAGATTATCATGTTGTAATAGTTGAATATCGACTTGCTCGTCGTTGCTACGGCAACCGATAGGAGCCATAGGGTTGTCATTAATTATTTTTGCGCTTGGTGATGCTTTGCTTTGTTGCTATTAGTAGCTTTAGTAGTAACAGCATAGTTAGCGCAACAACCTCGATGGCAGCACAATGATGGATATCATGATGATGGAGATCATGGTGTGGCGCCGGTGACAATGGAGATCATACCAGTGCTTTGGTGATGGAGATCAGGAAGCACAAGTTCATGGCCATATCATGTCACTTATGATTAGCATGTGATGTTAATCCTTTTATGCACCTTGTTTTCCTTAGGATTGCGGTAGCATTATAAGGTGATCCCTCACTAAAATTTCAAGAAAAAATTGTATTCTCCCCGAATGTGCATGGTTACGACAGTTCGTCGTTTCGAGACACCACGTGATGATCGGGTGTGATAGACTCAACGTTCACATACAACGGGTGCAAAACAGTTGCACACACGGAACACTCGGGTTAAACTTGACGAGCCGAGCATGTATAGACATGTCCTTAGAACACAAGAGACCGAAAGGTCGAGCATGAATCATATAGTTGATATAATCAACATGGAGATGTTCACCATGGAAACTAAACTCAACTCACGTGATGATCGGACTTGAGTTAGTGGATTTGGATCACGCGCCACTCGAATGGCTATAGGGATGTCTATTTGAGTGGGAGTTCTTAAGAAATATGATTAATTGAACTCATTATCATGAACATAGTCAAAAGGTCTTTGCAAATTATGTTGTACCTTGTGTTGTAGCTCCATTGTTTTTGATATGTTCCTACAGAAAATTTAGTTGAAAGATGATAGTAGCAATTATGCAGACTGGGTCAGTAAACTATGGATTGTCCTCATTGCTGCACAAAAGGCTTATTTCCTTAACGCACCGCTTGGTGTGCTGAACCCCGAGCATCGTTTGTGAATGTTGCGAACATCTCACATACACGTTTTTGATGACTACGTGATAGTTCAGTGTGTAATGCTTAAAGGCTTAAAAATGAGGCGCCAAAGATGTTTGGAACGTCACGGAACAAAAGAGATATTCCAAGAGCTGAAATTGGGATTTCAGGCTCGTGCCCGCGTTGAGAGGTATGAGACCTCCGACAAGTTTCATGGCCTATGAAGTACGGGAGAAAAGCTCAATCGTTGAGCATGTGCTCAGATTGTCTGAGTTCTACAATCAGTTGAATCGAGTGGGAGTTCATCTTCCAGATAAGATAGTGATTGACATAGTTCTTTAAAGTCACTGCCACCAAGATACAGAGCTTCATGATGAACTATAACATATCAGGGATAGATATGACGATCCTTGAGCTATTCGCGATGTTTGACACCGTGAGATTAGAAATCAAGTAGGAGCATCAATTGTTGATGGTTAGTAAAACCACTAGTTTCAAGAAGGGCAAGGGTAAGAAGGGATGCTTCATGAAACAGCAACCCAGTTGCTGCTCTAGTGAAGAAACCCAAGGTTGAACCCAAACACGAGACTAAGTGCTTATATTATGAGGGAAACGGTCACTGAAGTGGAACTAACCTAGTTACTTGGTAGATAAGAAGGCTGGAAAAGTCGACAAAAGTATATGTGATATACATGATATTGATGTGTACCTTACTAGTACTCCTAGTAGCACCAGGGTATTAGATACCGGTTCAGTTGCTAAGTGTTAGTAACTCCAAATTATAGATATGGATTAAACAGATACTAGCAAGGGTGAGGTCATGATGTGTGTTGGAAGAAATTTCAAGGTTGATGTGATCAAAACATCATGTGTCCCCTCTACCATTGAGATTAGTGTTGAACCTAAATAAATGTTATTTGGTGTTTGCGTTGAGCATGAACATGATTAGATCGTGTGTATTGCAATGTGACTATTCATTTAAAGAAAATAATGGTTATTCTATTTGCTTGAATAAATACCTTCAACTGTTTATTGAGTCTCGATCGTAGTGATACACATGTTCATAATAATGATGCCAAAAGATATAAAGTAGTAATGATAGTACGACTTACTTGTGGCGTTGCCGCTTGAGTCATATTGGTACAAAAAGCATGAAGAAGCTCCATGCTGATGGATCTTTGGACTCACTTGTTTTTTGAAAAGTTTGAGACATGCGAACCATGTCTATTGGTATAAAGGCATGAAGAAACTCCATGCAGCTGGATCGTTTGGACTCACTTCATTTTGAATCACTTGAGACATGCAAATCATGCCACATGGGAAAGATGATTGAAGGCCTCGTTTTCAAGTGAGATGGAACAAGAAAGTAACTTGTTGGAAGTAATACATTTTGATGTGTGCAGTCCAATGAGTGCTGAGGCATGCAGTGGATATCGTTATGTTCTTAGTCCACAGATGATTAGAGTAGATACTAGTATATTTACTTGATTAAACACAAGTCTGAATTATTGAAAGGTTCAAGTAATTTCAGAGTGAAGTTGAAGATCGTCGTGATAAAAGGATAAAATGTCTACAATATGATCATAGAGATGAATATCTGAGTAGCGAGTTTGGTACACAATTAAGACATTGTGGAAATTGTTTCACAACTAATGCCACCTGGAACACCATAGTGTGATGGTGTGTCCGAACGTCGTAGTCGCGCCCTATTGGATATGGCTCATACTATTATATCTCTTATCAAATTACCACTATCATTTTAGGGTTAGGCATTAGAGACAACCACATTCAGTTTAAATATGGCACCACGTAATTCCGTTGAGATGACACCGTATGAACTATGGTTTAGAGAACCTAAGCCATCGTTTCTTAAAAGTTTGGGGCTGCAATGCTTATGTGAAAAAGTTTCAGCCTAATAAGCTTGAACCCAAAGCATATAAATTCATCTTCATAGGAAACCCAAAACAGTTGGGTATACCTCCTATCTCAGATCCGACAGCAAAGTGTTTGTTTCTAGAAACGGGTCCTATCTCGAGAAAGAGTTCCTCTCGAAAGAATTGAGTTGGAGGATGTTGGAACTTGATCAGGTTATTGAACCATCACTTCAACCAGTGTGTAGCACGGTGCAGGAAGTTAATCCTGTGGCGTCTACACCAATTGAAGTGGAAGCTGATGATGGTGATCATGAAGCTCCGGATCAAGTTACTACAAACCTCGTAGGTTGACAAGGAAACGTGCTGCTCTAGAGTAGTATGGTAATCCTGTCTTGGAGGTCATGTTGCTAGACAACAATGAACCTATGAGCTATGGAGAAGCGATGGTGGGCCTAGATTCCGACGAATGGCTGAAGGTCATGAAATCCGAGAGAGGATCCATGTATGAAAACAAAGTGTAAACTTTGGAAGAACTACTTGATGGTCGTAAGACTATTAAGTACAGATGGATCTTTAAAAGAATGACACACGATGATGGTGAAAAGTCACCATTAAGAATGCTCGTCTTGTAGCAAAGATGTTTCCGACAAGTTCAAGGAGTTGACTACAATGAGACTTTCTCACTCGTAGCGCTGCTAAGAGTCTATTGGAATTATGTTAGCAGTTGTTGCATTATTCATGAAATCTTGCATATATGATGTCAAAACATTGTTTCCTCGATGGTTTCCTTGAGGAAAGGTTGTATGTGATACAACGAGATGGTTTTGTCGATCCTAAGGATGCTAACAAGTATGCAAACTCCGGTGATCCTTCTATGGACCGGAGTAAGCATCTCGGAGTTGGAATATGCGCTTTGATGAGATGATCAATGCTTTTGGGTTTATGCAAAGTTTATGAGAAACTTGTATTTCCAAAGAAGTGAGTGGGAGCACTATAGAATTTCTGATAAATATATTTGGTTGACATATTTTGATCCGAAATAATGTAGATTCTGTGGAAAGCATAAATGGTTGTTTGAAAGGAGTTTTTCAAAGGAAAACCTAGATTAAGCTACTTGATCCTTGAGCTTCAAGATCTATGGAGATAGATCAAAGCGATTAATAGAACTTTCAAGCTTTGACACTAATCCGAATTAGCATCGATGTAACTAGTGGAATAAGGATTTTTTTTCTCGATTATGGAGGTGGTTAAAGAGTTCGTTGTAAAGGGTTACATCAATGCAAGCTTTGACACTAATCAGAATAACTTTGAGTAGTGAACCCGATTCGTATAGTGGTGCAGTCATTTGGAATAGTTCCAAATAGTGCGTGGTAGCAGCATCTATAGGATGACATATAGATTTGTAAAGCACACATGGATCGGAAAGGTTCAGACCGGTTGACTAAAACCTCTCTCATAAGCAAGACATGATCAAGCCCCAGAACTGTATGGGTGTTAGATTCATTACAATCACACAGTAATGTGAACTAGATTATTCACTCTAGTGCAAGTGGGAGACTATTGGAAATATGCCCTAGAGGCAATAATAAATTGGTTATTATTATATTTCCTTGTTCATGATAATCGTTTATTATCCATGCTACAATTGTATTGATTGGAAACTCAAATACATGTGTGGATACATAGACAACACACTGTCCCTAGTGAGCCTTTAGTGGACTAGCTTGTTGATCAAAGATGGTCAAGGTTTCCTGGCCATAGACAAGTGTGGTCACTTGAAAATGGGATTAGTCATTAGGAGAATGATGTTATGGACAAGACCCAAACTACAAACGTAGCATATGATTGTGTCATTTTATTGCTACTGTTTTCTGCATGTTAATGTATCTGTTCCTATGACCATGAGATCATGCCAGTCCCAGACACCGAAGGAATACCTTGTGTGTATCAAATGTCACAGCGTAACTGGGTGACTATAAAGGTGCTCTACGGGTATCTCCGAAGGTGTCTGTTATGGTTAGCATGGATCAAGACTTGGATTTGTCACTCCGTGTGACGAAGAGGTATCTCGGAGCCCACTCGGTAATACAACATCACAACAAGCCTTGTAAGCAATCTAACTAAGGAGTTAGTCACGGGATCTTGTATTACGGAACGAGTAAAGAGACTTGCCGGTAACGAGATTGAACTATGTAAGGAGATACCGACGATTGAATCTCAGGCAAGTAACATACCGATGGACAAAGGGAACATCATAGATGACTAACTAAATCCTTGACATAGAGGTTCAACCGATAGAGATCTTCACAGAGTATGTAGGAGACAATATGGACATCCAGGTCCCGCTATTGGTTATTGACCAGGGAGTGTGTCAGGTCATGTCTACATAGTTCTCGGACCCGCAGGGTCTGCATACTTAAGGTTCGGTGACGTTTCTATATAGTTGAGTTATAGGTGTTGGTGACCGAAGGTTGTTCGGAGTCCCGGATGCGATCCTGGACGTCACGAGGAGCTCTGGAATGGTCCAGAGGTAAACATTGATACATAGGAAGTCCTGTTTTGGTCACCGGGAAAGTTTTGGGCTCATCGGTAGTGTACCGGGAGTGCCGGGAGGGTACCTGGGGACCACCAGGAGGGGTGTGATGACCCAAAGGCTTCATGGGGTGTGAGAGGAGGTAGAGCAGCCCCTAGTGGGCTGGACAAAGCGTCCCCTCAGGGCCCATGCCGCTGGAGTGGAGGAATAACGCAAAAAGCCAAAAGGTGGAAAGGGTTTCTAAATTAGGAAGGAGTCCTAATAGGATTCCACCTCCCTTGTGGGAGGTGGATTCCTCCCTTGTTGGCTTGGCCTAACCTATCCTTGGAGGAGGGGCCAAGGCAGCCTCCCCTCCTCTCCCTCCTATATATAATAGAGGTTTTAGAGTTGAGGGCTAACCCTAATTGCCACGTTCTCCCTCTACTTCTCTCTAGATCTGCTTCTCCTCTAGTCTAGTTAGGAGGTTCTTAGGCGAAGCCCTGCTGGATTAGTTCACCACCACCACCACGACGCTGCCGTGCTGGAGAACTCATCTACCTATCATCCCCTCTTGATGGGTCAAGAAGGTGGGGATCATCATCGAGGGTTACGTGTGTTGAACGCGGAGGTGACGTCCGTTCGACACTTGATCGGGATGGATCGTGATGGGATCGCAGGACGGATCATGATGAGATCGTCGAACGGGCCGCGATTTGGTTCCAGAAGATGTTCCACTACATCAACCGTGCCATATATGCTTCCGCTTAGCAATCTACAAGGGTATGTAGATTCACTCTCCCCTCTCGTAGATGATCATCACCATGGATAGGTATTGCGTGTGCGTAGGAAATGTTTTTGTTTCCCATGCAACATTCCCGAACATGCTGGACTCAGCCCCTCCCGTCGCTCGCCTGTACCTCGTCATGCGCTCGCAACTGCGTAGTCGACAACAAGGGGCGGTGTATGTTGACCATGCACCATCACTTCGGTCCTCGGGTGTGGGGGCTTCAATCCCACGATGGTGTGTCTCTCGCACATCACCAACAATGAAGGGAGGGAGCGGAGAGGGCATGATTGGGTGTGTTGCTATGGAGGATGTTTTTGGGTTGGAGAGAACTAAGATGGACGGCACAAATGAATTGAGAGAGAATATGGCAATAAGGAAGAGAAGAAACATGGGACCAACATGCAGCATGATGCACGAGCGAGTGTCCGGCTCAATGCTAGGCCGATCAACTGACTCTGAATGTTTTCCTTTCCGAAAATAATTTTGATCGTCAAATTCATTTTTTAACTAGTTGCAAAATTTGTTAGTACTAATGATCTGGTACTCAACTAAAAAATCAAATTATAAGTGCCACATGTGTGGCACGAAACAATATGGTCCAAATGCATCCATTATCATTCATCTTGCCACATCAAATATATAACATCAACAGAATATTTTTTGTTTTTTGGACTTCAAAATGTTTTATCTTTTAATAAAAAATCCGATTAAAAATTCATCTTCATCATTAAATTCAATGCGATCTTCAAAACTACATCAATATTGATATGTTTCGACGACATTTTTAGGGGTCAAAAATTGCAATGATATTTACACTCAAGTTGCCATAGTGTTTACACTAAAGTTGCCATGATATTTCATCTAGTTTTTTTTCTAGATTTAGAGCTACAATTGTATTTCAACTATTTTTCATGGTCAATTTTATTAATTGACCATGACAATTTTATAATTAACCACAACAAATTTAATTCATGGAACATGGCATTTTTCAGTAATTCATCATGGATATTTTATTTTATAGAGCATGGCAATTTTAGTATTATGACCATGGAAATTTTAGTATTCTGATCGTAAAAATACTTTTTGTATAATGATGGCAAATTTCAGTGCATGTATTATGAAGAAAATAAGTAATTCACTATGATAATTTAAGTTTATGGTTCATAGCAAATTTGAATTACTAGTCATGCATTTTGAAAGTAGTTGACGATGAATTTCTTTTTATTTATGAACTATGTTAAAATTATTTCATTTGTCATGAATTTTTTTAGTAATTTACCAAGGCAAGTTTAGTTTATTAAATCTTTGTTATAACAAGTCAAAATTTACATTTAATCTAAAAGAAAAAATAGTTGAAATATATCGTGACAACTTTAGTGTAAACATCTTGACAATTTTTGTGAACTAGAAATGACAACTTTTAACCAAAAAAAGTTGTCAAAACATATCGCTATGAGATCTAGTTTCGAAGATGTCATCGCGACATATTTTAATGGTAAGAACAATTCTTCAATTGGATTTTTCATTTAAGAGATAAAACATTTTTAAAACTGGTATAATCAATTTTGTTATTTGTGCATGTATGTGGTGATGGATCGTGTTGTCCAAGTACTTTAGCACCACACGTGTGATACTTAGGCTGTCCATAATATAAGTATCGTATGTACTATCATCTATCCCAACTAACAATTTTAATAAGGTGGCATATAAAACAAGTGAAAAAAAGAGTGTTGAGTATCATATCAATAATATTGTATCTTATTATATGATGTATTATTATGTCATGCATGACAATAAGTAAACTATGTTTTGATGCCAACATATGATATTATACACTATAGATATCTCTACTATGAGGATCGAACATCGTGCTGGTTCGACCTCGCCTCCCACCCCTCGATCGCACGCAGTAAATAAGAATCACTCGATTCCACGTGCATGAGAAAACTTGTCCATGTTCCCACTCATTGTCGCTAAAGAAAGAACAAACTGCCACCACGCAAACACGTCCCAGCCCCATCTCTCCCCACCCCCTCGTTCCCGATCTCGTCTCTCTCCTGCCAAAAATCATCGCTGCCAGAGAGAGGAAGGAGTGCAGCCAAGGAACCGAGGAGCAGGGGGTCGCCTTTTTCGCTCGATAATGCCAACCGCCACCACTCACCGATGTCGCTGCTGGAGGAGGAGGCCATGGCGGAGGAGGTTGTCACCGCGGAGGCCACGTACCCCGAGGACGTGCTCACCTTGCATGTCGACAACTTCGACGACGCCATTGCCAAGCACCCCTTCATCCTTGTCGAGTTCTACGCCCCATGTGAGACCTCGCCTGTGGTATCCGTGCGCGTGTGGAGTGTTTGTGCATATCCGACGGGTTTAGATCGTGGTCGGTTTCGAGGGGTCTCAGATTCATGAATTACGGACCATGGGGGATCTGGCTTTGGTGATTGATGCGTCTGGATCGTTGATTCCTTTGTAGTTTCGATTGGATTTTGTAGCGACCCGACTCAAAACGAGCCAAGCCTCTGTGTTTCTGTGCCATCCCTGGATCAGTATGTTGGCACACACAGTACATCAATGTATATATCAAAGTGCAATCACATGTAAATAGCGTAAAACTGATATATACCTTAAATATCTCAGCGGAAGCGGTCAAGGGAGTGGAGTCCCAATAAACACCAACGGCAAGTTGAGTGTAGACCGTAACCCTGAATCGTATCCTTACTCGTCGAAGAAAATATGTGCAACATAAGACGTTGCAGCTGTGTAGGTCAGCATATTGAATATGCCGGCAAGTCACATAAGAGAGGGATGAAAAGTAAGCATCTATACTATATGCATATATGGCAGGTGGGGCTATAAGTTTTTAGCGAAAAGCAAGTTTTCTCCTACATCAAGAGAGGGCTAAAAGCAAAATGTTACTACATTGTTGGTTGTTAACGAGATGGTTCCGCCAACCAGTTCTTGTATCCGAGTTGTCAATAATTCCCACATCAATATTATTACTTGTGTTGAGAATTTCAGATAACTTCAGTTCCTTTGGCTCAAGTTGTCCATGACCGTGGACACGGCTAATCGATTAGGTTTGAGTACTCTGCAGAGTTTTGCACACGTTCCCCACAAGATTTGATCGCCTCCGTGTATGTCCTCGCACTTCAGGGTGTTTGAAGACCGGATGATCAAAACATGGTCTTTCAACAGGTCCCTCTGAATCCCTGTCGGTGCCCATCCATTCCTACCATTCTTCTACATCTGCTAGCACCGCGTGTCCAGAGTCGCCGCGTTGTCCAACCAAGCCAGAGCCCATAATGACTTGTGGCTGTGCAGGTAAGCCTTGGGTCTTGAGAATATCCGTCCGTCTCTTTGAGCCTGGGTGAAGCTTTCCACAGGATGTCATGGCCGTCCCCAGCATCCCGGGCATCCACTGGGTTCTCCATGGAGCCGATCAACCGTCCTTCACCCAGAGTTGCATTGCGTCCGAGGTCTTGAAACTCTTGTCTTAACTGGTCTCGATTACTTAGTCAACCTTGCATCACTCGTGTTATGCACTCAACCGAAATCCCGTCTACTCAAGCTTAGCAATATGAACTTTGTCGTCCCGGGGCCAAGTATCGGGGTTGTTGTGTGCCTACCACATGATACTACAATCTATACTAAAATTTCCAAGTACCTAAGCAGCATGCAATTGGGCATAGGATGGTAGAACTATGATGCATAAAACATAGGTGATAGTATGATCAAAGTGACTTGCCTGGTGATGTTGACGAAGAAGAATTTCTCAAGAAAATAACTTGATTGACTACTCGTCACTCTCCGATGAAATCAATATAGCAAACGTATCATTCACATAAGCACTCATACTAGCAATCATTCTAGCAATCAAAACAAAAGAGAGAGAGCGAATAAGAAACCGAAAGAACTTCAAATAAGACTAGGGAGTCTTCTACTACGTCAAACACTAAATAGTTTTTGTCTAACAGAAAATAATAACAAGGAACTAAGATATAAGTTTAAATAAGATAAAATAAAGTATTTTTCACAAAACTACTTGAAAGTATTCCCAAACGGGATTTGAGACAGTGGTGAAACCAATTGCAAGTTACTAAGGAACTAGAATTGATTTCATGATAACAAATAAAAATATAATAAAAACTTGTTGCAAAACTACTGTTAACTAACATAAACAAAACAATAATGTTTCTGAAATAATAAAGAAAATATTTTAAAACAAAAGTAGAAAAGGAATTAGCCAAAATTCTAAAAGAGGTGAAACAGAAATTGTTTCACAAGAAAGAGTGAGCAAAAATACTCAAACAATTCTGAAATTGTTACCACTGATAAATAAGATCACTAGTGATCAGTACCAAAAGGAATCAAATTAAAAGCTATCTCTAAACTCCTGGAATAAGCAAAACAAGGTTTAAACTAAATCTGATCTAACTCAAATTTGCAAATTTCAAACATAGACAAATTATATGTTTTTAAAAACTACAGGAAATGTGTGAGCTACTGGAAAACGAATCACTATCATTGGACTTCGGGATCAAAAGTTAAGGCCAAAACAAAACAGAAACTTTGCTGTTTTTGGAACTAGACAGAAAAAGAGAATAATTGCTACAGACACGTGGCGCCCACTGATTGGCTAAGGGTGTTTGCTGCATAGGCTAAACAACGGATGGCCGCTAAATAAGAAAAATGCTTCGGTTCACTTAACTGATGGACCGGTTCTTTTTAGAAAACCGAAGGGGTAAGTACTTCCTAATCTACACCGTAGGATCTAGATCTAAGGGATGAAACTACACAATACCAAAAACAGAACAAATAAAAAAAGGGAGGAGAGGTTACCTCGTCTGGGAGTAGCAGGAGCCTTCTCCGGCGAGGGTGGGCAACTCCGGCGGGGTGGGGGAGGGGCCGGTGGGAGGAGTGCTGGACGGGGGGCGAAGGGTGGAGGGGCTCCAGGGAGGGGAGGGAGGCGAGGTGGAGGGAGGGTTGCAGGGGGGCGAGGTGGGAAGCTGCTGGTGGTGCTGCTGCTCGCTGGTTCCAGGGAGGGGCGAGGTTGCAGGGCGACGGGGTGGGGAGGGGCGGCGGTGGAGGGGGGCGAAGGGGTGGCGGGGTGCAGGGGTGCCGGGGGGGCTCGGCAGGGAGGGGAGGGTGCAGGGAGGCCGACGGTGGGGAGCTCCTGTGAGTTTTCGGGTGCCGACTCCGGCGAGATGGCGCGCGAGCTAGAGGCGAGGAGAGGGTATGGTTTCAATGGGAATGGAATGAGGGAGCCATGGGGGTTCTTATAGAGGCGACGGGAGGCGCTGGGATGGAAAGAGCTTCGCGAATCCCGGAGGTGGAGATCCTCTCTCCATGCAAGGCAAGTTCTTGTGACTTGAGGGAGAGAGGAGGAAGAAGATGATCTTCTTGGGCCAGAATAGGAGAGTGCTTAATGGGCCACCTGGAGATTCCTAATAGAAACGATTTCTTTCCTATTTTTAAAACTAGGAAACTAAAACGATAAAAATGAAATCAAATCAATTCGGAATAAAGAGTTTCTATATACTAAAATTATCAGAAAAATAAAATATAGATGATGGGCATTTTTCCACGGCAAAAATAAAAACTTCAGAAAAACTTATTTTCACAAATTTTCCTAAAAGATTTATTTTCTTTTGCAAATAATTTTCAAATGACCCTCTAAGTTTTTAGGGTTCAAATAACTTTCAAGATGCCCGTGGGTTTGATGGTCATGTTCCTCCTCTCTTTTCTGTTTGACAGAAAGTATTTCCCGGCATTTCTTGCACGAAGAAAACTAATGGAAATGCAAAAGAATTCAATGCAAATATCTTCGTTCAAATTCTTTATAGTTGAAGAATTCATGTCATCTTCTCTCTTTGCTTTTAAAAGATTGAATTTGAATTCACCGGAGAAGGGGAAAGTTATTTTATTCCCTCTCATTCAAAAGTTTCGAAAAGTTTCAAATTTCACACAAGTTTCAATCACTCAAGCAAACAAACAAACAAACTAATAATAATTATATTAACATTCCAAAATTTATAAATTTTGGGATGTTACAGATTTGAAGTTCTTCGAGGGTTTAAAGGTTCTTGGGTTGGGATTTCACCGTGTCCAAATTTATACTGTAACTATGTAGTGCAGATTCTGTGTGTTCGACTTATTTCAGTACAATCTCACTTAGTTTGGTTGGGATTTTGTCAAAGTCGTTGCTAATTCTTTAAAATTGATTTTTTAAGGTGTGGACACTACAAGTCTACAAGAGCCTGGCACGAGAGGTAATTCTTCTAGATCCTTGGACCACTTACTTAGCACTCTATTATATGCTGAATTTATTGATCTCATTCATTGAATTTCCACTTGTGTGTTGTTGTAGTATGAGAAGGTGGCGCACCTGTTGAGCAAGCACGACCCAGCGATTGTTCTTGCTAAGGTTGATGCCAACGATGAGATGAACAAGCTTCTTGCGGGCAAGTACGAGGTCCATGGCTTCCCTACCCTTAAGATCCTCAGGAACAGAGGAAAGAACATTCAGGAATACAAGGGGCTCAGGGAGGCTAAGGGAATTATTGAGTACTCAAAGAAGCAGGTCGGCCCTGCTTCCAAGGAGATCAAGGCACCTAAAGATGCCACTTACCTTGAAGACAACAAGATCCACATTGGAAGCTTCTTCTTTTGTCTGTTCTTACTTTCATATAGCAATTTTCATATAGCCGTAGTTGACGTTCTATGTCTGTTGACTAAGTAATGATGGCAATTGTATAGGTTGGTGTGTTCATGGAATTCAGCGGCACTGGGTTTACAAACTTCCTTGAGGTTGCTGAGAAGTTGCGGTCTGATTATGACTTTGGCCACATTATGCATGCCAACCATCTCCCACGTGGTGATGCAGCAGTGGAGAGGCCATTGGTTAGGCTATTCAAGACATTTAATGAGCTCGTTGTTGATAGCAAGGTTATACATTGCTTGCTGTGCAAACGAATAATTATTCTCTCTATTCTATATTAGTTATTGCTGATTTTGTACAATTTAGTGAAAACTGATATGGAACCGAGGAGTGTTTATCTATGTTCTTACTTCATACATATTACAAAAATGAGATCCATGGGGGAGTCGAACTCCGGTCTGCAAGGTAATTCCATTGTACCCTTGCGACTGGGCTACTGCCCAGACCTTACTTCATACAGATTACTAATGTGATCTTTTGCCGGATTTTGTTGTTTCTGCTTTGGAGAAATTGATTGATGCTAGCAGCACCCTCAAAGTTGTTACTTTTGATAAGAACCCTGACAACCATCCTTACCTCCTAAAATTCTTCCAGAGCAATGCTCCCAAGGTAATGACTGACGCAACTTGCTTCTAGAATGCTTTATCATTTTTCG
Organism: Hordeum vulgare subsp. vulgare; assembly: GCF_904849725.1. Lineage (NCBI taxonomy): Eukaryota > Viridiplantae > Streptophyta > Magnoliopsida > Poales > Poaceae > Hordeum > Hordeum vulgare. The sequence continues at coordinate 390,166,660 of NC_058521.1, forward strand.
TAATTGTATGAGTTCTGTATAGATGACTAATTTTTATTTTATGTGCCTAGATGAGATGCCATACTTATGCATAAGCTCTTGGTTATGGTGAGACAGAAACTCCACAATTCCCCTTCTTTTTCTTCCAAGCTTCATATGCCTTGGTTGATATGATTTTTTTAGGTTAGGATAAATGATGCTGGTATATGCTAATCTGGTGAGAGAGCTTGTGCAGAAGAAGAAAAAATGCTTCCTAATCAAGCAGGTTGGCAACAACAATTCCAACATTAAGTCCAGCAAGGAAGTCGGACAACCTTTTACAGTGTGCATTCTCAGAACTCACAAGTAGTCTCGTTGGTAGTTGTTTGCCCTCTCCTAATCAAATGAATTATGGATGTCTCTTGTGCCACTCATAGATTCGTGTGGTGGTTGGTGTTTTTTCAGGCAAGGTAAACAACACAATAGTCAACTGTGTATTGCTTATCAAAATCTGGTATTATCAAAATCTGGTATTTACTTATCGGATCACATAATTAATTTTTAGGATGAAATTTTAGTATTTAACCAATCAAGCGGTCACGCGAGTAAATCATTATCGTTTAATGATATAGTGCATCTCGGCTGAGATACTTTTGGTTGCATGCTTAACCACAACTTCTTGACACCACCTCAAACTAGACATGAAGCAGTTTAGATTGGCAAATAGTTTATGCACCGCACATGCATGGAAAGCCTCCTGTCACATGTTTGTTATCTCCTACAAACTTCTCCTTTTATTTGTGGGGGAACTTCTCATGTGTAGTTCATGTTGCTACATGGTTTTTTCATATGCAATCGGTGACCTTCACACTATGAAGTACAATCAATGGATCTATATTTCTTTAACCTTTTAGCTACCTTTGAAGCAGATGTGATGATGAAAACATAACATCAGTGAACTTCTCTATATATTGTGTTCAGACTATCATACTAGATTGCTAAAATGTTCAAATATCTCAGGTGAAAGAAATATCACAAGTGAAAGTATATGGCACTTAGAAGAACACTTGTCATGTAAATGAGTTTTTTTGTAGTGCCAAGGTATTGTTTTAGTAAACTTCATGGGCGATGCACGATAACAGATGAAGGAGAGAGAGAGGTAGCAGTGTTGAATGTGTGTGCCCAGCTTCTCCGCCATCTCAGTAGAAATGGAAGACCTCGCCATCGAAAATTGATTGTAGAGACGTAGTGTGTGATATGCCAAAAGACAACGATTTTCGTGCCACGGTTAATTAGTATGTGATATGTCATCATGCAGCAATATGACTAGTGTAATAAAATGGCACAAATTTAAAGAATGTGACATTTTAATTAATTATATATTTTTAGTTGATTCCTCAATTATACATCATATATTTTATTCTTTAAATACATTTCTTGGCGCCACAAAAGCATTGACGAATGTTTTTGTTTGATTATTTTCAAGTATACATCATATGTGGGTTTCTTTATATTTCTTGCAGTCACGAAGACATTATCCTTCTAGCGCTCAATATAAAGAGATATAAACATCAACATTGATTGCATGCATAATTCATTTTTTTAATATGGCATAATTTCCATCTTGTTGTAAGTGAGATTTGCTAAGGTTGAGGAAGGTCATTAGCTCTTGTAGTATGTGAGATTTGCTAAAGTTAAGAAAGGTTTTTATGATGGTAAAGCGAGATGACATACTTTTAAAGAAACGAAAGTGGCATGGAAATGACATATGAAGAGAGTAGATGTGAAGGAGAAAGAGGCATTGCGAGAAAAAATGTTTTGTCTTCTTGAAGGTGGCCATAGACCAGGCTATCTTACCATCGCCTCAGGACAGGCTGGAAGATTGGTGGACAACTCGGCGCAAGCAAATTTACAAGTTGGAACGTAAGGGTTTTGATTCCTTTGTTATGCTCATCTAGTTGACACTATGCAAGCAATGGAACAAATGTGTGTTTGGCACATGCACCATACAAAAATGTGTGGGGCATGGCTGAACTCATTTTTGAGGAACTTCGATTGTGGGCATTAGCGGGAGGGACATGCAGTAGCGGAGGTATAGGCCCACCCTGGATTTACAAAGCAGCCCTTATATCATAGAAAATAGATACAATAACCAAATAAAAATAGATTCCTATGAGTGTATGCACTCTTGGCCCACTGTAGGATCAAAAGTATGTCTAGAGGGGGGGTGATTAGACTACTTGACAAGATAAATTTTTTGCCTTTTCCCAATTATACTTGAGAGGTAGCTACGGCAGTTACAACAAGTCAAGTACACCCTACACATGTAGTTCTAATAGTATAGCAGCGGAAAGTAAACATGCAAGTGTCAATAGAGGAGTAAGGTAGGGAGATCAAACGCATGAGGTTGACACGGTGATCTTTGGCATGGTTCCGGTAGGTGGTGCTATCGTAAGTCCATGTTAGTGGAGACTTCAACACACAGAGGGTAACGGCTGCGAGAGCCCACGGAGGGCTCCACCCACGGAGGGTCCACAAAGAAGCGGCCTTGTCTATTCCACCATGGCTTCTGTCCACACACGACTAGCCTTACTCATGGTAGATCTTCACGAAGTAGGCGATCTCCTTGCCCTTACAAACATCTTGGTTCAACTCCACAACACAAAGTAGGAGGCTCCCAAAAGATACCTAACCAATCTAGGAGGCACCACCCTCCAAAAGGTAATAGATGGGGTAGATCAATGAACTCCTTGCTCTTGTGCTTCTAAAGATAGCCTCCTCAACACAAATCACTCTCTCACAGAATATGCATGGGTGAGAGAGGTTGATTTGGTCGAAAGCAGTTTGGGAAGGCTAGAGATCAAGTTTCAAATGATTGGATTGGAATATCTTGGTCACAACACAAGAGTAGGTGGTTCTCTCTCAGAAAATGGACCTGGAAATGAAGTGTGTGTTCTAAGTGCTTCTCCCATGAATGAGAGGTGGGTGAAGGGGTATATATAGGCAGCAGCCAAAATCCAACCGTTACACACAAAAGAGCAAACTCGGTGACACCGAAGTTGGAAACTCGGTGGTACCGACTGTTGGGAAATGTTTCATGGGAAACAAAAAAATCCTACGCACACTAAAGACCTACCATGGTGATGATCATATACCAGAGGGTATATCGGATCCACATACCTTTGTAGATCGATAAGCGGGAAGGGTTAAGAAACATGGTTGATGTAGTAGAATTTCTTCGCGTTCCAAATCGCCGCCGTCCCACGATGCGTCCCGATCTAGTGCCGAACAGACATCACCTCCACGTTCATCACGCGTACAGCTCGACAATGATCTCCGCCTTCTTGATCCAGCAAGAGGGGGCAGAGAGGTAGATGAGTTCTCCGACAGCATGACGGCGTGACGGCGATGGTGGTGGAGCTAGTCCAACAGGGCTTCGCCTAAGCACCGCTGAAACTAGACTAGAGGAGAAACGAATCTAGAGAGAGGGCAGCACGTGGTTGATTGTTGTGTCCAAAACACTCAAAAACCTCTAGTATATATAGGAGGAGAGGAGGCAGCCTTGGCCCCTACTCCAAGGAGAACGGGTCGGCCGAACCAAGGAAGAGTGCACCTTCCATTGTGGGAAGGTGGACTACTTTGGGAGGACTTCTCCTTCCCTTCCTTTTAAAGGTCTTTTACCTTTTATATCTTCTACTAGCCGCATGGGCCTTTGAGAGATGCTTAGTCCAGCCCACGAGGGGATGGTCCACCTCTTTTCACAGCCCACAAGGCTCTTGGGTCGTAACACCCCTCCCGGTGGTCCCCCAGCACCCTCCCAGCACTCCCGGTTCACTACCGATGAGCCCGAAACTTTTCTCATGACCAAAACAGGACTTCATATATATATATATGTATCAATATTTACCTCCGGACCATTCCGAAGCTCCCCGTGTCGTCCAGGATCTCATCTGGGACTCTGAACAACCTTCGATCACCAACACCTATAAATCAACTATACCGAAACGTCACCGAACCTTAAGTGTGTAGACCCTGCGGGTTCGAGAACTATGTAGACATGACCGAGACACTCTCCGGTCAATATCCAATAGCGGGACCTGGACGTCCATATTGGATCCTATGTATTCTACGAAGATCTTATCGGTTTAACCTCTATGTCAAGGATTCACACAATCTCGTATATCATTTCCTTTGGCCTTCGGTATGTTACTTACCCAAGATTCGATCGTCGGTATCGACATACCTATTTCAATCTTGTTGCCGGCAAGTATCTTTACTTGTTCCATAATACAAGATCATGTGGCTAACTCTTTAGTCACATTGCTTGCAAGGCTTGTTTGTGATGTTGTACTACCGAGTGGTCCCCGAGATACCTCTCCGTCACACGGAGTAACAAATCCCAGTCTTGATCCATGTTAACTCAACGAACACCTTCGGAGATACCTGTAGAGCACCTTTACAGTCACCCAGTAACGTTGCGACATTTGATACACACAAGGCATTCCTCCAGTGTCAGTGAGTTACATGATCTCATGGTCATAGGAATGTATACTTGACATGCAGAAAACAATAGCAACAAAATAACACGATCATACGTTTATAGTTTGGGTCTTGTCCATCACATCATTCTCCTAATGATATGATCCCGTCATCAAGTGACAACACTTGTCTATGGCTAGGAAACCTTAACCATGTTTGATCAACGAGCTAGTCAACTAGATGCTCACTAATGACATTGTTTTGTCTATATATCCACACATGCATTTATGTTTCCATTCAATACAATTATAGCATGGATACTAAACGATTATCTTGAAACAGGAAATATAATAATAACTATTTTATTATTATATGTAGGGCATATTTACAAGAGTCTCCCACTTGCACTAAATTCAATAATCTAGCTTCACATCTCTATGTGATTTACAATGTAATGAATCTAACACCCATACAGTTCTGGTGTTGATCATGCTTTGCTCGTGGAAGCGGCTAGTCAGCGGATCTGCAACATTCAGATCTGTGTGCACTTTGCAAATATTTATGTCCTCCTCCTTGATATAATCACGGATGGCATTGAAGCATCGCTTTATGTGTCTAGTCCTCTTGTGAAACCTTGTTTCCTTGGCTAGATCAATGGCACGAGTGTTGTCACAGAACAGATTGATTGGGTCCAATGCACTTGGCACTACTCCAATATCTGACATGAACTGCTTCATCCAGACACCCTCCTTAACCGCCTCTGAGGTGGCTATGTACTCTGCTTCGCATGTAGAATCAGCTACGACGCTTTGCTTGGAACTGCACCAGCTTATCGCAACCCCGTTAAGAATATATATGTATCCGGTTTGTGACTTAGTGTCATCCGGATCAGTGTCGAAACTTGCATCGACGTAACCCTTTATGACGATCTCATCGTCACCTCCATAAACGAGAAACATTTCCTTAGTCCTTTTCACGTACTTCAGAATACTCTTGACCGTTGCCCAGTTCTCCACTCTTGGATCACTTTGAAACCTGTCTGCCATACTTATGGCAAGGCTGACATTCGGTCTTTTGCACAACATTACATACATGATAGACCCTATGGCTGGAGTGTAACATCCCAAAATTATAAATTTTGGAATGTTAATATAATTATTATTAGTTTGTTTGTTGGTTGCCTGAGTGATTGAAACTTGTGTGAAATTTGAAACTTTTCGAAACATTTGAATGAGAGGGAATAAAATGAATTTCCCCTTCTCCGGTGAATTCAAATTCAATCTTTTAAAAGCAAAGAGAGAAGATGACATGACTTCTTCAACTATAAAGAATTCGAACGGAGATATTTGCATTTGAATTCTTTTGCATTTCCATTCGTTTTCTTCATGCAAGAAATGCCGGGAAATACATTCTAAAGAGCCAGGAACATGACCCTCAAACCCACGGACATTTTGGAAGTTATTTGAACCCTCAAACTTAGAGGGTCATTTGAAAATTATTTGCAAAAGAAAATAAACCTTTTTGGCAATTTTGTGAAAATAATTTTTTCTGAAGTTTTTATTTTTGCCGTGGAAAAATGCCCATCATCTATATTTTATTTTTCTGATAATTTTAGTATATAAAAACTCTTTATTCCGAATTGATTTGATTTCCTTTTTATCGTTTTAGTTTCCTAGTTTTAAAAATAGGAAAGGAATCTCTATTAAATGGAAATAGGAGCTGGCCCAATTAAGACTTTCCTTTCACTCGCCCAAGAAGATCATCTTCTTCCTCCTCTCTCCCTCACGTGACAGAAACTTGCCTTCCATGGAGAGAAGAATCCCCACCTCTGGGATTCGCGAAGCACATTCCTTCCCAGCGCCTCCCGTCGCCTCTATAAGAACCCCCTGCGCCTCCTCGTTCCATTCCCGTTGAAAACTTCCCCTCTCCTCGCCTCTAGCTCGCGCACCCCTCACCGGACTCGTCACCGGGAAACTCGCAAGAGAACTCCCCACCGTCGGCCCCCTCCACCACTCCTCCCTGCCGAGCCCCCCTGGCACCCCTGCACATCCACGCCACCCCTCCACCGCCACCCCTCCACCGCCGCCCCACCCCACCCGTCCCCTGCACACCTCGCCTCCCTCCCCCTGGAACCAGCGATCAGAGGCCAGCAGCTTTCACCCTTCGGCCCTCCCCCTACAGCTCGACCTCGCCCCCCCAGGGAACTCCACCACGCCACCCCTCCACCCTTCGCCCCCCCTCCACCACTCCTCCCGCCGGCCCCTCCCCACCCCACCGGCACCCCATCCCACCTCGGCCACCATAGCCACCAGCACGGGAGCAACTCCCCAGCCACGGTAAGGCCTTCTTCCTTTTCTTTTTTTCTCTTGTTTTATTTTTTTTTTAGTTTGCCCTTAGATCTATTTTAACGGTATAGATTAGAGTGACTTACCCCTTCGGTTTTCTAAAAAGAACCAGCGGTTGTTTTATTTAGCCAAACAGTTTTCTTCTATGGTGCGGACGATTGTTAGTTTAGCACCGCAGCGCACACCCCCTAGCCAACCAGAGATCGCCACGTGGCCCGTTCATTAGTTAGCTTTCATCCTTTTTTTGCTGTTTAGTTCAAAAACAGAAAAGTTCCAATCTTGTTTAGCCTCTAACTTTTGATCCCCAAGTCCAATGATAGTGATTATTTTTCCAGTAGCTCACAAATTTCCTGTAGTTTTTAAAAACATATAATTTGTCTATGTTTGAAATTTTCAAATATAAGTTATATCAGATTTAGTTTAAACCTTGTTTTGCTTATTCCAGGAGTTTAAAAATAGAATTTAATTTGATTCCTTTTGGTACTGATCACTAGTGATCTTATTGATCAGTGGTAGACATTTCACATTTGTTTGAGTATTTTAGCTCACTGTTTCATGTGAAACAATTTCTGTTTCACCTCTTTTGAGATTTCGGCTAATTCATTTTCTATATTTGTTTTTAAAATATTTTCTTTATTATTACAGAAATATTATGTTTTGTTTCTGTTAGATAAACAGTAGTTTTGCAACAAGTTTTTATTTTATTTTTATTTGTTTTCATGAAATCAATTCTAGTTCCTTAGTAACTTGCAATTGGTTTCCGCATTGTTTCAAATCCCGTTTGGGAATACTTTCAAAATGTTTTGTGAAAAATACTTTATTTTATCTTAGTTAGATTTATATCTTAGTTCCTTGTTATTATTTTCTGTTAGACACAAACTATTTAGTGTTTGACGTAGTAGAAGACTCCTAGCTTTAGTGAAGTTTCTTTCGGATTCTTATTCGCTCTCTCTCTTTTGTTTTGATTGCTAGAATGATTGCTAGTATGAGTGCTTATGTGAATGATATGTTTGTTATATAGATTTCATCGGAGAGTGACGAGTAGTCTATCAAGTTATTTTCTTGAGAAATTCTTCTTCGTCAACATCACCAGGCAAGTCACTTTGATCATACTATCACCTATGTTTTATGCATCATAGTTCTACCATCCTATGCCCAATTGCATGCTGCTTAGGTACTTGGAAATTTTAGTATAGATTGTAGTATCATGTGGTAGGCACACAACAACCCCGATACTTGGCCTCGGGACGACAAATTTCATATTGCTATGCTTGAGTAGACGGGATTTCGGTGAGTGCATAACACGAGTGATGCGAGGTTGATTAAATAATCAAGACCGGTTAAGACAAGATTTTCAAGACCTCGGACGCAATGCAACTCTGGGTGAAGGACGGTTGATCGGCTCCCTGGAGAACCCAATGGATGCCCGGGATGCTGGGGACGGCCATGACATCCTGCGGAAAGCTTCACCCAGGCTCAAAGGGACGGACGGATATTTTCAAGACCCAAGGCTTGCCTGCACAGCCACAAGTCATTATGGGCTCTGGCTTGGTTGGACAACGCGGCGACTCTGGACAGGCGGTGCTAGCAGATGTAGAAGAACGGTAGGAATGGATGGGCACCGACAGGGATTCAGAGGGACCCGTTGAAAGACCATGTTTTGATCATCCGGTCTTCAAACACCATGAAGTGCGAGGACATACTCGGAGGCGATCAAATCTTGTGGGCAACGTGTGCAAAACTCTGCAGAGTACTCAAACCTAATCGATTAGCCATGCCCACGGTCATGGACGACTTGAGCCAAAGGAACTGGAGTTATCTGGATTTCTCAGCACCATTAAATATATTTGATGATGGTAATTATTGACAACTCGGGTACAAGAATTGGTTGGCGGAACCATCTCGTTAACAACCAACTATGTAGTAACATTTTGCTTTTAGCCCTCTCTTGATGTAGGAGAAAACTTGCTTTTCGCTAAAAACTTATAGCCCCACCTGCCATAAATGCATATAGTATAGATGATTACTTTTCACCCCTCTCTTATGTGACTTGCCGGCATATTCAATATGCTGACCTACACGGCTGCAACGTCTTATGTTGCAGATACTTTTCTTCGACGAGTAAGAGTACGATTCAGGGTTACGGTCTACACTCAACTTGCCGTTGGTGTTTATTGGGACTCCACTCCCTTGACCGCTTCCGCTGAGATATTTAAGGCATATATCTGTTTTACGCTATTTTACATGTGATTGCACTTTGATATATACACTGATGTACTATGTGTGCCAGCATACTGATCCAGGGATGGCACAGAAACACAGAGGCTTGACTCGTCTTGAGTCGGGTCGCTGCATGGAGCATAGGAGACGACACTCATCTTTTCTCTATCTTCTGCAGTTACTGGGCATTGAGTCTTACTAAACTTTATACCTTGTAACACAGGCAAGAATCCCTTCTTGGATTGTTCCATTTTGAACTTCTTCAAAACTTTGTCATGGTATGTGCTTTGTGAAAGTCTTATCATGCGCCTTGACCTATCTCTATAGATCTTTATGCCCAATATGTAAGCAGCTTCTCCCAGGTCCTTCATTGAAAAACTTTTATTCAAGTAATCCTTTACACTTTCCAAAAACTCTACATTGTTTTCAATTAGCAATATGTCATCCACATATAATATTAGAAACACAATAGATCTCCCACTCACTTTCTTGTAAATACAAGCTTCTCCAAAAACTTGTATAAACCCAAACGCCTTGATCACCTCATCAAAGCGTTGATTACAACTTCGAGATGCCTGCACCAGTCCATAAATCGGTCGTTGTAGCTTGCATACTTTGTCAGCATTCTCTTGATCGAGAAAACCTTCGGGTTGCATCATATACAACTCTTCCTTAAGAAACCCGTTAAGGAACGCCGTTTTGACATCCATCTGCCAGATTTCATAATCGAAAAATGCAGCTATTGCTAACATGATGTGGACGGACTTAAGCATCGCTACGGGTGAGAATGTCTCATCGTAGTCAACTCCTTGAACTTCTCAAAAACCCTTTGCCACAAGTCGAGCTTTATAAATGGTCACATTACCGTCTGCGTCCGTCTTCTTCTTAAAGATCCATATGTTCTGAATAGCCTTTCGATCTTCAGGTAATACTTCCAAAGTCCATACTTTGTTTTAATACATAGATCCTATCTCGGATTTCATGGCTTCTAACCATCAGTTGGAATTTGGGCCCACCATCACTTCTCCATAATTCGCATGCTCATTGTTGTCTAACAACATGATTGACAAGACAGGATTCCCGTACCACTCAGGAGTAGTACGTGCTCTTGTCAACCAGCAAGGTCCGATAGCAACTAGATGTGAAGCTTCATGATCACTATTATTAGCTTCCTCTTCAACTGGTGTAGCCTCGACAGAAATTTCTTTTTTGCTTTGCGCCACCATCTTGTTGAAGCAGAGGTTCTACAACCTCATCAAGTTCTATCTTCCTCCCACTCAATTCTTTCGAGAGAAACTCTTTCTCAAGAAAAGCTTTGTTCTTAGCGACAAACACTTTGCCCTCGGATTTGAGATAGGAAGTATACCCAACTGTCTCTTTTGGGTAATGGACGCACTTTTCCGCTTTGGGTTCCAGCTTTTCAGGCGGAAGCTTTTTGACATAAGCATCACATCCCCAAACTTTAAGAAACGACAACTTTGGCTTCTTGCCATACCACGACTCATATGGTGTCATCTCAACGGATTTTGATGGTGCCCTATTTAAAGTGAATGCAGCTATATCCAATGTATAGCCCCAAAACGATAATGGAAAATCTATAAGACACATCATAGAACGCACCATATCCAATAAAGTACGATTACAACGTTCAGACACACCACTGCGTTGTGGTGTTCCAGGTGGTGTCAACTGTGAAACAATTCCACACTGTCTTAAATGAGCACCAAACTCGTAACTCACATACGCACCTCCTCGATCAGATCGTAGGAATTTGATCTTCTTGTTACGATGATTTTCAACTTCACTGTGAAATTGCTTGAACTTTTCAAACATTTCAAACTTCTGCTTCATCAAGTAAATATAACCATACCTACTCCAATCATTAGTGAGGTGAGAAAATAACGATATCCATCGTGCGTCTCTATGCTCATCGGTTCGAACACCTCAGTATGTATGATCTCCAACAAGTCACTTGCACGCTCCATTGTTCCGGATAACGGAGTCTTAGTCATCTTGCCCATGAGACATGGTTTGCACGTGTGAAGTGATTCAAAATCAAGTGACTCCAATACACCATCAGCATCAGGTTTCTTTATGTGTTTTACACCAATATGACAGCGAAAGTGCCACAAGAAAGTAGCGCTATCATTATTAACTCTACATCTTTTGGTCTCAATGTTATGGACATGAGTGTCATCACTATCGAGATTCAATATGAAAAAACCCTCACATCGGGTGCATGACCATAAAAGATATTACTCATATAATAGAACAACCATTATTCTCTGATTTAAATGAGTAACCGTCTCGCAATAAACAAGATCCAGATATAATGTTCATGCTCAATGCAGACACTAAATAACAATTATTTAAGTTCATCACTAATCCTGATGGTAATTGAAGTGAGATTGTGCCGATGGCGATCGCATCAACCTTGGAACCATTTCCCACGTGCATCGTCACTTCATCCTTCGCCAGCCTTCGTTTATGTTGTAGTTCCTGTTTTGAGTTGCAAATGTGAGCAACAGAACAGGTATAAAATACCCAGGCACTACTACGAGAGCTGGTGAGGTACACATCAATAACATGTATATCAAATATACCTTGTCTGGCGTTGGCCGACTTCTTATCGGCTAGACACTTGGGGCAGTTTCTCTTCCAGTGACAAGTTCCCTTGCAATAATAACACTCAGTTTCCGGCTTAGGTCCAGCCTTGGGTTTCTTTGTCGGAGGGGCAACAGATTTGCCACTCTTCTTGGAGTTACTCTTCTTTCCTTTGTCGTTTTTCTTGAAACCGGTGGTCTTATTGACCATCAACACTTGATGCTCTTTCTGGATTTCTAACTCTGCGACTTTCAGCATCGCAAACAGCTCGGTGAGTTACTTATTCATCCCTTGCATGTTATAGTTCAACACAAAGCTCTTAAAGCTAGTTGGTAGTGATTGAAGAACTCTGTCAGTGATATCCTCTTGCGGGAGTTCAATCCCCAGCTGAGCTAGACGGTTAGAGTACCTAGACATTCTGAGTATGTGTTCACTGACAGACCCGTTCTCCTCCATTTTGCAAGCATAGAACTTATCAGAGGTCTCATACCTCTCGATACAGGCATTCTTATCAAAGATAAACTTTAACTCCTAGAACATCTCATATGATCCAAATCCACTAACTCAACTCCGGTCATCACGTGAGCTGGGATTAGTTTCAATGGTGAACATCTCCATGATGATCATATCAACTATATGATTCATGCTCGACCTTCTGTCTCTTGTGTTCTGAGTCCATGTATGTACATGCTAGGCTCGTCAAGTTTAACCCGAGTATTCCGTGTGTGCAACTATTTTGCACCCGTTGTATGTGAACGTTGAGTCTATCACACCCGATCATCACGTGGTGACTCGAAACGACGAACTGTCGCAACGGTGCATAGTCGGGGAGAACACAATTTTATCTTGAAATTCAGTGAGCGATCATCTTATAATGCTACCGTCGTCCTAAGCAAAATAAGGTGCATAAAAATATTAACATCACATGCAAATCAAAAGTGAAATGATATGGCCATGAACTTGTGCTTCTTGATCTCCATCACCAAAGCACCGGCATGATCTCCATTGTCACCGGCGCCACACCATGATCTCCATAATTGTGCTGCCGTCGAGATTGTCGCGCTAACTATGTTGTTACTACTAAATCTACTGCCTAGCGATATAGCAAGAGCATCTGCAAGAACAAAATAAATTTAAAGACAACCCTATGGCTCCTGCCGGTTGCCGTAGCATCGACGTGCAAGTCGATATTTAACTACTACAACATGATCATCTCGTATATCCAATATATCATATCATGTCATTGGCCATATCACATCACAAGCATACCTAGAAAAAACAAGTTAGACGTCTTCTAATTTGTTGTTACAAATTTTACGTGGCCGCTATGGGTATCTAGTATGATCGCATCTTACTTACGCAAAGCCAAAACGGTGATATGCAAGTTGCTATTTAACCTTCTCCAAGGACCACCTCGGCCAAATCCGATTCAACTAAAGTTGAAGAAACAGACACCCGCCAGTCATCTTTATGCAACAAGTTGCACGTCATTCGATGAAACAGGTCCCTCGTAAGCGTACGAGTGAAGTTGGTCCGGGTCGCTTCAATCCAACAATGCTGCCGAATCAAGAAAAGACTAAGGAGAGCAGCAAATTGAACATCAACACCCACAAACTCTTTTGTGTTCTACTCGATAAATCATCTATGCATGAACCTAGCTCATAATGCCACTGTTGGGGAATGTTGCATGGGAAACAAAAAATTCATACGCACACGAAAGACATATCATGGTGATGATCATCTATGAGAGGGGAGATCGGATCCACATACCCTTCTAGATCGCTAAGCAGGAAGCGTTAAGAAACGCGGTTGATGCAGTGAAATGTCTTCGTGATCCAAATCGCCGATGTCCCATGATCCGTCCCGATCTAGTGCCGAAACGGATGGCACCTCCACGTTCAGCACACGTACATCTCGACGAAGATCTCCGCCTTCTTAATCCAGCAAGAGGGGTGGAGAGGTAGATGAGTTCTTCAGCAGCGCGACGGCGTGACGGCGATGGTGGTGGACCTAGTCTGATAGGGCTTTGCCTAAGCGCCGCTGAAACTAGACTAGAGGAGAAGTGGATCTAGAGAGAGGGCAGCACGTGGCTGATTGTTGTGTCCAAAACCCTCAAAAACATCTAGTATATATAGGAGAAGAGGAGAGGAGGCAGCCTTGGCCCCTACTCCAAGGAGAAGGGGTCGGCCGAACCACGGAAGAGTCCACCTTCCCTTGTAGGAAGGTGGACTACTTTGGGAGGACTCCTCCTTCCCTTCCTTTTAAAAGTCTTTTACCTTTTATCTCTTCTCCTAGCTGCATGGGCCTTTGAGAGAGGCTTCGGCCATCCCACCACGGGCTGGTCCACCTCTTCTCGCAGCTCACAAGACTCTTGGGTCATCACACCCCTCCCGGTGGTCCTCGGGCACCCTCCCCGCACTCCCGGTACACTACCGATGAGTCCGAAACTTTTCCGGTGACCAAAACAGGACTTCCTATATATCAATATTTACCTCCAAACCATTTCGGAGCTCCCCGTGATGTCCAAGATCTCATATGGGACTCCAAACAACCTTCGGTCACCAACACCTATAACTCAACTATACTGAAACATCACCGAACCTTAAGTGAGTTGACCGTGCGGGTTCGATAACTATGTAGACATGACCGAGATACTCTCCGGTCAATATCCAATAGCGGTACATGGACGTCTATATTGGTTCCTACATATTCTACGAAGATCTTATCGGATGAACCTCTATGTCAAGGAGTCACACAATCCTGTATAACATTCCCTTTGTCCTTTGTTATGTTACTTGCCCAATATTCAATATTCGGTATCGACATACCTATTTCAATCTCGTTGCCGGCAAGTCTCTTTACTTGTTTCGTAATACAAGATCTCGTGGCTAATTCTTTAGTCACATTGCTTGCAAGGCTTGTTTGTGATGTTGTATTACCGAGTGGGCCCCGAGATACCTCTCTGTCACACGGAGTGACGAATCCCAGTCTTGATCCATGTTAACTCAACGGGAACCTTCGGAGATACATATAGAGCACCTTTATAGTCACCCAGTAATGTTGCGACGTTTGATCCACACAAGGCATTCCTCTGGTGTTAGTGAGTTACATGATCTCATGGTCATAGGAATGTATGCCTGACATGCAGAAAACAATAGCAACAAAATAACACGATCATATGCTACGTTTATAGTTTGGGTCTTGTCCATGATACGTCCCAAACGTATCTATAATTTCTGCTTGTTCCATGACCTTTTGGGTGACATTGTTATATGTTTTCCCACACTTTTTTGTTAGTTTACACATATTTGGACTAACCTACTAACTCAGTGCATCCAGTGCCAATTTTTGTCTCTTGATGTCTATTTTGCAGGGGCTTTTACCCAATTTTCCGAAGCCTAAAAAATTCCAGAAAAAATATATAAAGAATTAGCGAAACAGAAGCTTCCGAATCACCGAAGTTGGGCCAGAGGGGGCCAGGGGCCTCCCAGGTGGCCTGCTAGCGCGGCCAGGCCCTAGGTCGCACCAGGAGGTCGCCTAAGAGGGTCCCACCTCCTCTGGTGCCCTCCTTTGGCCTATATTTAGAGTCCAGAGAGAAAACCCTCGCAGACTTTCTGGAATCGTGAATTTCTCCATCGTTCGGCCGCCGCAGTGCTTCCAGATCGGGAGTGTCATGAGACCTCTTCCCGGCACCCTGTCGGAGGGAGGGTTGACCTTCGGGAGCTTCTCCACTGCCATGGACGCTTCTCGGGCATGCCGTGAGTAGTCCTCCTTGGACCAT
Organism: Hordeum vulgare subsp. vulgare; assembly: GCF_904849725.1. Lineage (NCBI taxonomy): Eukaryota > Viridiplantae > Streptophyta > Magnoliopsida > Poales > Poaceae > Hordeum > Hordeum vulgare. Next base: position 390,182,047 of record NC_058521.1, read on the forward strand.
GAGTCCATGACCTGTAGCCATGTGATGTCTTCTCTCCAATCTTGTGCTTCAATGGTTAGTCCTTGTGAGCTGCCCTACATGATCAAGGCATCTATGTAATTCTCTTGCTATTGCTATGCTCGGTTTGTTGGGATCCGATGGATTATGAGATTATGTTCACATTGTTATGAGTTATATATTTGATTATCCTTTTATACTATGTTCCTTAGTTATTCATGCATGTTCTTCGTTGCTATTTATTGCTTTGGCCAAGTAGTATATTGTAACTCCAAGAGGGAGCGTTATGCATGATTGTGGGTTCATGCCCCTCGATGTATAGCTTGAGTGACAGAAACATGAGACTAGGGGATGTGCTTGTTGCCACCAGAGAGAAAACAACGGTGCTTGTGACCATGGTTTCAAGGATTGTTTACCTTACGCATAGTTCTTAATGCAGTTGTCCATTGCTTTGAGTTTACACGTTGGGTGGGGCTCCCAACTTAATACCGGAGAGACGTTATGGATAGATATCTCAAGGTGGTTGATTAGTAAGTAGATGCTGATGAATAAACGGTCTACTTGTCTTGGCGTACTGCCCATTACTATTGAACCTCTAACTATCAAGGAGCATAATTAGCATTGCGGTGCGATCATAATTCTGTGAATTGCCGAACTGTGATTTGTTTACCCAAGCATAGTTGTTGATCGTCTTTTGGGAGGGAGACATCACTAGTGAACATCATGTGACTCCGGTCCATATCACCATCATTGTTTACACCTCCATAATTTACCGCTTTCATTTACTTTTCTGTTGCAATCACTATTACTTACCCGCTTGTGTTTTGATCCTTTGCAAACTACAAGGCCGGAGAGATTGACAACCTCTCTGTACTCGTTGGGAGCAAAGTTATTCGTTGTGTGTGCAGATCCACGTCTTCTGCTAGCGCCAGGGTGGAAGGCATATACTTGTTGAGCCTAGCAGTCCTCTTGGTTCGATAAACCTTACAGTCTCCGTGTAAGGGAAATCTGCTGCTGACTACATCTCCACCTTCCACTTGGGGTAACCAACGAGGGGCGAGAAGTATATCGATCAACTCGTTATCAAGCAAATTTCTGGCGCCGTTGTCGGGAACTCCAGTCTTCAAGATAGGGGAGTTGCACACTATCTTTTACCTTTGCTTTTTAGTCTTGTTAGTTTGCTTTGCACGATTGGCATGACTAGTTAGGCTTATGGAAAACTGCACTCTTAGTTCGCTGGTTGGTGAAGGCCGCTTTACCACACCCGTGGTAGGGAAGTCTCCTCCACCTATTGATTGTATCCCATTCAAAGTACCACTTGGGATAATTGAAATAATTAGGAACGATTGTTATGCAGGAGATGGAACAGTCGATCCTAGTATTCATTTGTTGAAACTTACAAAACTTTGTGAGTTGTTTAAGATTTCAGGTTTGACAAGAGATGGAGTCATGAGGAAATTATTTTCCTTCTCACTAAAAGGAAAAACATTGGAATGTTATAGGCTACTAGATGATTCTCACCTATGGGATTGGGAAGAGATTCAGTCTCTCTTTTACTCGAAGTTTTATCCTTTGCATGAAGTCCATGTGGATCATGGTAACAATGCTTTATGTGATACTTATATTGTAGAGTTTATTCATGGTCCCACTAAAAATTATTATGAGAAGGGAACATATGCTTATAGATATTTCAATAATATCAAGTTCCCTCTCTTTATGTTCAAGGTTTTGAAGCTGCACTTGTTTTGCCTTCCTATGTTTATTGCTTTGTGCTTCAATGAATTATTCTATTGCAATATTCCTATGCATAGGAAGCATGTTAGACTTAAATGTGTTTGGTATTGGCTTCTTGATGCTCTCTTTTGTTCTACAACTCTTATTCCTACGAGAGCATCATTAAAATCTTAAGCCTATCTTTATGGCTATAAAGAAAGAGCTCTAGGGAGACAACCCTTGTTATCTTTACTTTGAGTTTTTACTTTCTATTTTTAGTGATCTTGATATGTGTTACTACTGTAGCAACATCATTATATCTTTATTTTTAAGCTTTGTGCCAAGTTATAGCCTCTGATTGCAAGAAAGTTCAAAAATTGTAACATGCTGTCCAGAAACAGATTTTGTATGCTTGACAGAACAATTCACCAAAAATTACCAGATCATCTTTTTGATCTGAATTGTTTTGACAGCATTCTCTATATCATTGCCTTTCTAGCATATCTTCTGAGTTTTTTATTTGAGTTGCGGAAGTGCCCCGAATAAATTATTTACTACATGTTGTTCTGTTTTTTACATATTCTACAATGTTTTTGCGTTTTCATTGTTTTGCAAATCCTAAGCTTACTTTTTATTTGCAAAAACCTTTTGGCAATCATGAGAAGCAGTATTTTTTCATGAAAATCTTTAGTTCTAGCAGGTAATGAATTATTTTCTTAAGGGTACTAACCACTCTAATCAGCTTATGATGAGTTTCGTATGAAGGGAGTTTTCAGGTATGCAATGGGAGATGATGAAAGAAGATATAGGAGTGTCAAGCGCTCAAGCTTGGGGATGCCCCCATGCACCCCAAGAAATATTCAAAGGAGACTCAAGCGTCTAAGCTTGGGGATGCCCCCGTGCATCCCCTTCTCTATCAACACTCATCAGTTCGTCCATTGATGACCCACAAGTATAGGGGATCAATCGTAGTCCTTTCGATAAGTAAGAGTGTCGAACCCAAGGAGGAGCAGAAGGCTCTGATAAACAGTTTTCAGCAAGGTAATAACTGCAAGCACTGAAAGTAGCGGTAACAAGTGATGGTGTAGTGAGGTGAAACGAAGCAGGTGAAAAGTAACAAGAAACAAGAGTAGCAACGGTGCAGCAAAGTGGCCCAATCCCTTTTGTAGCAAGGGACAAACCTGAACAAAGTCTTATAGGAGGAAAAACGCTCCCGAGGACACACGGGAATTTCTGTCCTGCTAGTTTCATCCTGTTCATGTGATTCGCGTTCGTTACTTTGATAGTTTGATATGTGGGTGGACCCACGCTTGGGTACTGCCCTTACTTGGACAAGCAACCCACTTATGATTAACCCCTCTCGCAAGCATCCGCAACTACGAAATAAGAATTAAGACAACGTCTAACCATAGCATTAAACTAGTGGATCCAAATCAGCCCCTTACGAAGCAACGCATAGACTGGGGTTTAAGCTTCTGTCACTCTAGCAACCCATCATCTACTTACTACTCCCCAATGCCTTCCTCTAGGCCCAAATATGGTGAAGTGTTATGTAGTCGACATTCACATAACACCACTAGAGGAAAAGACAACATACAGCATATCAAAATACCGAACGAATACCAAATTCACATGACTATTATCAGCATGACTTATCCCATGTCCTCAGGAACAAAAGTAACTACTCACAAAGCATAATCATAATCATGATCAGAGGTGTAATGAGTAGCATCAAGGATCTGAACATAAACTCTTCCACCAAGTAATCGAACTAGCATCAACTACAAAGAGTAATCAACACTACTAGCAACCTTACATGTACCAATCGGAGTCGCGAGATGGAGATTGGTTACAAGAGATGAACTAGGGTTTGGAGAGGAGATGGTGCTGATGACGATGTTGATGGAGATGACTCCCCTCCGACGAGAGGACTGTTGGTGATGACGATGTTGATGGAGATGACTCCCCTCCGACGAGAGGACTGTTGGTGATGACGATGGCGACGATTTCCCCCTCCGAGAGGGAAGTTTCCTCGGCATGATCGTCCTGCCGGAGCTCTAGATTGGTTCTGCTCAAGTTCCACCTCGTGGCGGCGAAGAATCCACGAAAAATCTCCACCCTGATTTTTTTCTGGACGAAACCCTTCATATAGCAAAAGAGGGGGCCAGTGGGCCTCCAGGGTGCCCACAAGCCCTGTAGCCGTCGCCAAGGGGTGGCAGCTACCAGGCTTGTGGGCCCCTGGTAGCTCCCCTCTGGCACATCTTTCGCCCAGTATTTTTTATATATTCCCCAAAAATTCCACGTTGATTTTGAGGGAATTTGGAGTTGCGGAGAATAGAGGACTCAGACTTGCTCCTTTTCCAGTCCAGAATTCCAGCTGCCGGTATTCTCCCTCTTCAAATAAACCTTGCAAAATAAGAGGGAAAAGGCATAAGTATGGTACCAGAAAGTAATATAACAGACCATAAAGTGATAAATATCAACATGAAAGCATGATACAAAATGGACGTATCAACTCCCCCAAGCTTAGACCTCGCTTGTCCTCAAGCGAAAACCAAGATCCATAAACATGTCCACATGTTTAGGGATGAAGGTGTCGATAAAACATAATACGGACATGAGGGCATCATGATCACACATAGAACAGCAATACATCATAAAGATTCATATGGGAAAGTAACAATTCCTTCACAAAGCAAAGTATGAAACAAAAACCTTACCGAGAAGTAGCCAACAACAGTCCATAGTCATTGAAGCAGTTGCAATTTATGATAACATCAGAAAGAGTCAAATAAGAGCTTGTAAAGAAAACCCACATACTCAATCATCTCTTTTGTTTTCCACAATTGTTACAACTCACGTACTCATGGTATCAAAGTTTCAACTGGACACAGCGAAATATAGGGGCTTATAGTTTTGCCTCCCAACCATTTACCTCAAGGGTAAAGTCAACAATAATAAAGCATAAGTACTCATCTCCAAGTTGATATATGAATATAGATCTTTCCCTAACATGTGATGGTAGCCAAGACAAAGGCAAAATAAGGAATTGGTGGAGATCACCATGACTCTTTCATGGGCAAAAAGTAAAGGTACAAGATAGGCCCTTCGCAGAGGGAAGCAAAGGTTGTCATGCGCTTTTGAGGTTTGGATGTGTGTCCTCTTAGTGCGGAGGAATGTCACTTTATATTCCCCCCTATGATAAAGAACTTTATTATGCAGTCTGTCGCTTTTATGTCTTCCTCATCACAGGTTCGTATAAAGCTTATTTTCCACACACTAATAGATCATACATATTAGAGAGCAATTTTTATTGCTTGCACCGATGACAACTTACTTCAGGGATCTTATTAAATCCATAGGCAGGTATGGTGGACTCTCATGGCAAAACTGGGTTGAAGGTTTATGGATGCACAAGTAGTATCTCTACTTGGTGCGGGAGTTTTGGCTAATATGAGGTGGAAGCAATCGTCACATGCTAAGGGATCTCTAGGCATATAACATTGTTTGGAACCAAGCAAACACAATTCATTATGTTGTCTTCCTTGTCCAACATCTACTTCTAAGCATGTAATAGTTTCGTGAGTGCTCACAATTGTAAAAAAGTGTCTAAGATGATATATTTATATGTGAACCTCTCTTTCCTTATTACTTCTTATTAATTGCAACAATGACTGGGGTCTATGTTGGTCTGTTCTCAACAAGTTTCAATCATCATACTTGTTATATGTGAAGCTATCGCTTTCCATAAGATCACCTCATGATCTTTCATGCTATCGTTCTTTTAATACTTTTGATCACGTCACAAAACAAAGCCCTTGACTAAGATACTCTTTATTATATAGCTGGCAAGCTCGAATACATCGGGGGAGACACAAGGCAAAAGACTCAAACTAAACACTAAAGACTTATTCCACTAAGAGAAGAAATAAAAACTGAAAAGGAAAGAACTAAAACAAAGGTAAAAGCAAAAGATATAATGGTGATACGATACCAGGGCAACTCCCCCACGCTTGGCACAAGCGAAGGGAGTTGCCCATGCCAATGCTTAGTTGTCTTCCTTTGGTGGTGATGGTGGTGGAGACTTTGCCTTTGATTCCAAGAGAGCTATCAATCTTTGATTTATACCTTGGAGATCTGCGACATGGTTTTCCAGCAAAACAACTTCACGAGAAAGGGAAATATTGCAAGCACGAGTTGTTTCACAAAACCTCAAAAGTTCAATCAAGGATGGAGACAGCACTGGAGGAAGGGTTGGAGAAAATCCACTCCTTCAACGTATTCAATGTTGAACATAGGTTGAACTTCCTCCCTAGCTTGGGTTTTCTCCTTAGCTTTGTCCCTGACTTCCGTGACTTCTACTCTCTTCAGATCAGCATCTACTTCTTCATGAACTTGAGGGAGATTATTCTCCCCAACAGATTCCTGAGACATCTTTGCTCTAAATCTGCGGCAGACAACAGGCTCGAAACGAAAACAGAGGAAAACTGCGCGATACAGAGATCAAAACCCTCGGGCGTATATATAATGATTTTTTCTGGACCAGAAGGAGTGCTCCTCAAGAAAACGGAGTCCGGGAGGCACACGAGGTGCCCACAAGCCCTGTAGCCGCCGCCAGGGGGCAGGTGGCGGCTACCAAGCTTGTGGCCGCCTCGTGCGCTCTCCGGACTTCTTTTTATTTTTCTATTTTTCCAAAAATTCCAAAATGGAGAAAAATTCCTACTGGAAAAGTTTCAGAGTCCAATTACATACCAAAACACATACCTCTTTGTTTTCAGGGTCTGAAACAGGCTGATAAACATCCCTTATGTACTCCTCTCGAGTTATGATATTGATGATATTGGTCTCAACATTTATGGGAGTACCAGAGATATAATGCTTGATTCTTTGCCCATTTACCACTCTAGGAAAATTACCTTCTGTGTTATTGATTTTGATGGCACCGGAACGATATACTTCCTCGACAACGTAAGGACCTTCCCATTTAGAGAGAAGCTTGCCTGCGAAGAATCTTAAGAGAGAATTGTATAGCAGGACATAATCACCTACATTGAACTCTCGTTTTTGTATTCTTCTAATGTGCCATCTCTTAACCTTTTCCTTGAAAAACTTGGCATTCTCATATGCCTGGGCCCTCCATTCATCTAATGAGCTGATATCACACAACGGCTTCTCACCCACAAGTTTGAAATCGAAGTTGAGCTCTTTGATTGCCCAATAAGCTTTGTGTTCCAACTCAAGAGGTAAATGACAGGCCTTACCGTAAACCATTTTATATGGCGACATGCCCATGGGATTCTTATAAGCAGTCCTATAAGCCCATAGTGCATCGTCAAGTTTGCTAGACCAATTCTTCCGAGATCTATTGACAGTCTTCTCTAAGATCAATTTGATCTCCCTATTAGACTGAGGATGATAAGGAGATGCAACTCTATGGTTGACATCATACTTAGCAAGCATCTTGCGGAAAACACCATGAATGAAGTGTGAACCGCCATCAGTCATCAAATACCTAGGGACTCCAAATCTTGGGAAAATGACTTCTTTAAGCATCTTAATAGAGGTGTGATGATCAGCATTTCTAGTGGGGATAGCTTCTACCCACTTAGTGACATAATCAACAGTGACTAAGATGTGAGTATACCCATTGGAACTCGGGAAGGGTCCCATATAATCAAAGCCCCAGACATCAAATGGTTCAATGACAAGTGAATAGTTCATAGGCATTTCCTGAAGCTTACTGATGTTCCCTATTCTTTGGCATTCGTCACAAGACAAGACAAACTTACGGGCATCCTTGAAGAGAGTGGGCCAATAGAAACCTGATTGCAATACCTTATGAGCAGTTCTATCTCCAACATGGTGTCCTCCGTAGGCTTCGGAATGACACTTCCACAGGATCTGTCCCTGTTCATGTTCAGGCACACAACGTCTAATAATACCATCTACTCCTTCCTTATAAAGGTGAGGATCATCCCAAAAGTAGTGTCTCAAATCAAAGAAGAATTTCTTCTTTTGCTGGTAGGTGAAACTGGGTGGTATGTATTTGGCTACGATATAGTTTGCGTAATCAGCATACCACGGTGCACTATGTGAAGTGCGGATGACATTTAGTTGCTCATCACGAAAGGTGTCATCAATAGGTCGTGGGTCATCAAGGACATTCTCTAGTCTAGACAAGTTATCTCCTACAGGGTTATCAGCACCCTTTCGGTCAACAACGTGCAAATCAAATTCCTGTAGCAGGAGAACCCATCTGATTAGCCTAGGCTTAGCGTCCTTCTTCTCCATAAGGTACTTAATAGCAGCATGATTAGAGTGAATAGTGACTATGGAGTCAACTATATAAGATCTGAACTTTTCACATGCAAACACGACTGCTAAAAACTCCTTTTCCGTAGTGGCATAATTTCTTTGGGCACTGTCTAGAGTTTTACTAGCGTAGTGAATAACATTCAACTTCTTGTCAACTATTTGTCCTAGAACAGCACCAGCAGCATAATCACTAGCATCGCACATGATTTCAAAGGGCAAGTTCCAATCAGGTGGTTAAACAATAGGTGCGGTTATCAAGGCTTTCTTAAGTATTTCGAAAGCTTCCTCACAATCCTCATCAAAAACAAAAGGAACATCCTTCTGCAAGAGGTTGGTAAGAGGCCTAGAAATCTTAGAGAAGTCTTTAATGAACCTTCTATAGAAACCAGCATGACCTAGGAAACTTCATATACATCTGATATCTGTGGGGCAAGGCATTTTCTCAATTGCAACAACTTAGCCTTATCAACTTAAATGCCTTTCTCAGAGATTTTGTGTCCTAAGATGATGCCTTTGTTAACCATAAAGTGGCACTTCTCCCAGTTCAAGACGAGGTTGGTATCTTTGCATCTCTGTAAGACTCGATCAAGGTTGAAGAGGCAATCGTCAAAGGAAGAACCGTAAATGGAGAAATCATCCATGAAAACCTCAACAATCTTTTCACAAAAGTGAGAGAATATAGCCATCATACATCTTTGAAAGGTGGCAAGTGCATTGCATAAGCCAAAAGGCATACGTCTATAAGAAAAGGTACCGAAGGGGCAGGTGAAAGTGGTTTTCTCCTGATCAGATTGTGCAACAGGTATTTGCGAGAAACCTGAATAACCGTCTAGAAAGCAGAAGTGTGTGTTTAGATAGCCTTTCTAGCATTTGGTCGATAAACGGCAAAGGATAATGGTCTTTCCTGGTTGCCTTGTTCAGTTTTCGGAAGTCTATCACCATCCTACAGCCAGTAATAATCCTCTGTGGGATTAGTTCATTCTTATCATTAGGAACGACGGTGATACCTCCCTTCTTAGGTACGCAATGTACTGGACTTACCCAATCACTATGAGCAACAGGATAAATGATTCTTGCTTCCAAAAGCTTTAATATTTATTTCCTCACGACCTCTTTCATCATAGGATTTAATCTCCTTTGATGATCTGCAACTGGTTTAGAATCACGATCAGTTTTAATCTTGTGCTGACATAGAGTGGGACCAATACCCTTAAGATCATCAAGAGTATATCCAATAGCCGCACGGTGCTTCCTCAAAGTTTTTAATAACTTCTTCTCTTCGTGATTCGAGAGGTGAGCACTAATAATAACAGGATATATCTCCTTGTCATCAAGGTAGGCATACTTCAGAGTATCTGGTAACTGTTTTAGCTCGAACACAGGATCATCCTTTTGTGGGGGAGGATCCCCAAGCAGTTCAACAGGCAGATTATTCTTGAGAATAGGATATTGTTCTAAAACAATTTTATTTATCTCATCTCTTTCATCCATATGCATATCATTTTCATGCTCAAGCAGATATTGCTCTAAAGGATCCGTAGGAGGTACGGCAATAGAGGCAAGAGCAATGATTTCATCCCTACCAGACGACTCTTTTTCATGGGGTTGTCTTCCAAACTTGGAGAAGTTAAATTCATGAGACACACCCTCGAAATTAACAGTGACAGTCTGTTTAATGCAACCAATATGAGCATTGACAGTGTTGAGAAAGGGTCTACCAAATATGATGGGACAAAAGCTATCTTGTGCAGTAGCAAGGACGAGGAAATCAGTAGGGTACTTCGTCTTACCACACAAGACTTCTACATCTCGCACAATTCCCACAGGGCAGATAGTGTCTCTATTAGCTAACATAATAGTGACATCAATGGGTTCTAACTCAGCAGGTGCAATCTCATATTTGATTTCATCGTATAGGGACCAGGGTATTGCACTAACACTAGCACCCATATCACATAAACCATGATAACAGTGATCTCCTATCTTGACAGAAACAACGGGCAGGCCAACTACAGGTCCGTATGTGTCTTTCGCATGAGGTTTAGCAATTCTAGCGGAGTCCTCACAGAATTTGATAACATGCCCGTCTATGTCTTCGGCTAAGAGATCTTTGATAATAGCAACACTAGGTTCAACTCTAATTTCCTCAGGGGGTGCAAGTGGTCTAATGTAACCCCTACGTATCACAGTTGGAGCTTTAGAATAATCCTTTTTCCTAGCAGGGTAAGGTGGTTTCTTAGCGTAGGCACAAGGAACAATAGGATCACTAAAGGCAATGACTTTCTCTTCAACTTGATTGGGTTTAACTATGTTGACTTCTACAGGAGGGTGATACTTAAGCCACTTCTCTTTGGAAAGATCAACATGAGCAGCAAAAGATTCACATAGAGAAGCTACTATCTCAGAGTCAAGTCCATACTTAGCGCTAAAATCTCTAGAAGTGTTTGTTTCAACAAAAGATTTAACGCAATCAAACTGGAAATTCATACCTGACTCCTTACCTTCTTAAAGCTCCCAATCTTCAGAGTTACGTTTGATTCTTTCCAATAAATTCCACTTGTGATCAATATCCTTCTTCATAAAAGAACCGGTACAAGAAGTGTCAAGCATGGTACGATCTTCATGAGAAAGTCGAGCATAAAATTTTTGATTGATAATTTCTCTCGAGAGCTCATGATTGGGGCATGAATATAGCATTGATTTAAGCCTCCCCCAAACTTGAGCTATGCTTTCCCTGTCACGAGGCCAAAAGTTATAAATATAATTCCGATCACGATGTACTAAATGCATAGGATAAAACTTTTGATGAAATTCCAATTTCAACCGATTGTAGTCCCATGATCCAGTATCATCACATAGCCTATACCATGTCAACGCCTTATCCTTCAAAGATAAAGGAAATACTTTCTTATTTACCTCATCCTCGGGCAAACCTGCAAGCTTAAATAAACCACAACTTCATCTACATAGATTAGATGCAAGTCTGGATGTGATGATCCATCTCCTGTAAAAGGATTAGCCAGCAGTTTCTCAAGCATACCCGAAGGAATTTCATAAAAGATATTTTCAGTAGGTACCTCATGTTGAGGAGCAACTCCTTGTGCTTCCGTTCATGGTGAAGATACCCCGAACAAATTACTCAAAGGAACAGTTTCCATAGTAAGAAGTGACAATAAATTTCAGCACAGTATATAAATGTTTCCTTACCAAATTCCACTTACCAAAGGCACTTCACTCCCCGGCAACGGTGCCAGAAAAGAGTCCGGATGACCCACAAGTATAGGGGATCAATCGTAGTCCTTTTGATAAGTAAGAGTGTCGAACCCAACGAGGAGCAGAAGGCTCTGATAAATAGTATTCAGCAAGGTAATAACTGCAAGCACTGAAAGTAGCGGTAACAAGTGATGGTGTAGTGAGGTGAAACGAAGCAGGTGAAAAGTAACAAGAAACAAGAGTGGCAACGGTGTAGCAAAGTGGCCCAATCCCTTTTGTAGCAAGGGACAAGCCTGGACAAAGTCTTATAGGAGGAAAAACGCTCCCAAGGACACACGGGAATTTCTGTCATGCCAATTTCATCATGTTCATGTGATTCGCGTTCGTTACTTTGATAGTTTGATATGTGGGTGGACCCGCGCTTGGGTACTGCCCTTACTTGGACAAGCATCCCACTTATGATTAACCCCTCTCGCAAGCATCCGCAACTACGAAAGAAGAATTAAGACAACGTCTAACCATAGCATTAAACTAGTGGATCCAAATCAGCCCCTTACGAAGCAACGCATAGACTGGGGTTTAAGCTTCTGTCACTCTAGCAACCCATCATCTACTTACTACTCCCCAATGCCTTCCTCTAGGCCCAAATATGGTGAAGTGTTATGTAGTCGACGTTCACATAACACCACTAGAGGAGAAGACAACATACAGCATATTAAAATACCGAACGAATACCAATATCACATGACTATTATAAGCATGACTTGTCCCATCTCCTTAGGAACAAAAGTAACTACTCACAAAGCATAATCATAATCATGATCAGAGGTGTAATGAGTAGCATCAAGGATCAGAACATAAACTCTTCCACCATGTAATCCAACTAGCATCAACTACAAAGAGTAATCAACACTACTAGCAACCTTACAAGTACCAATCGGAGTCGCGAGACGGAGATTGGTTACAAGAGATGAACTAGGGTTTGGAGAGGAGATGGTGCTGATGAAGATGTTGATGGAGATGACTCCCCTTCGACGAGAGGAGTGTTGGTGATGACGATGGCGATGATTTCCACCTCCGGGAGGGAAGTTTCCCTGGCAGGATCGTCCTGTCGGAGCTCTAGATTGGTTCTGCTCAAGTTCCACCTCGTGGCGGCGGAGAATCCACAAAAAAGCTCCACCCTGATTTTTTTTCCGGATGAAACCCTTCATATAGCAAAAGAGGGGGCCAGTGGGCCACCAGGGTGCCCACAAGCCCGGTAGCCGCTGCCAGGGGGTGGCGGCTACCAGGCTTGTGGGCCCCGCAGCTCCCCTCTGACACTTCTTTCGCCCAGTATTTTTTATATATTCCCAAAAAATTCCACGTTGATTTTCAGGGCATTTGGAGTTGCGCCGAATAGAGAACTCAGACTTGCTCCTTTTCCAGTCCAGAATTCCAGCTGCCGGTATTCTCCCTCTTCAAATAAACCTTGCAAAATAAGATAGAAAAGGCATAAGTATTGTACCACAAAGTAATCTAAAAGACCATAACGCGATAAATATCAACATGAAAGCATGATGCAAAATGGACGTATCATCCATCTCCATGCTATATTTTTATCACTTCATATGATATGTGCTATGCTTGATGCGTATCACTATTTACTTTTTAGTTTGTTTTAGTTTTGCTTGTTGTTCATAACAAGTCGGAACCTAGCCTACCTTGTTTGGGAGAGACACACGCTCCATTCCACTCTAGAACACAACACATGTTTTCATGCTTATCTTTTTTGTGTGTTCTTCATCTTTTCGTAGCTACTGTCATGCTTAGCCCTTAGTTTTCATGCTTATCTTTTTAAGAGCTATTATTTAAGTTGCTTATGGAACTCTCTTGAGTTATCATGCTTATCTTGTTTAAAGAGTTGGCTTGTTGCACTGAGTTGTGTGTCTTGCATGAGTAGGTAATTCAGATTGCTATTTAAGTATAGTAGTAACTTGCAATAGTTTTGAGGTATTGATTTTAGTAATGTTTGGACTATTGGTGCCAAGAGCTTGAGCCTATTAGTGATAGGTATCATATTTTGGGAAATCCGTGTGTTTTTAAAAACTAAAAATTAGTTGAGAACTCTAGCTACTAAATTGATTGTTAACCTCTGGAGGGGTTGGGATATATAGAGTACCCTCACGTTACCATGAGTCGAGGATGCACAAGGATAACCAAACCCCCAAACACTCCTCCTCGGGGTACTTGTCTCTTTGTGACTTTCTTAACTAGATAGAGAGTTACCAATAATAAGTGTATGAGTTCTTCGGACTAATGTGAGTATTCGATTGTTGGCACTACCACCATCCATATTTTGCTAGCCTCTTCGGTACCGAGCATTGCCCTTTCACACATTGAGAGTTGGTGCAAACTCCGCCAGTGCATCCAAAGCCATGACATGATACGCTCTGTCATACATAAGCCTCATTATATCTTCGCTCAAAACAGCCACCATACCTACCTATTAAGGCATTTCCATAGCCTTTCACAGATACATTGCCATGCAACACCACCATATCATAACTTGATCTTCATGTTATACATGCTTTTGCTTGATCGAGGAGCCGCATGATAGTTGGGCCTTGCCCAAATTATTGCTACATGACGCGCTAGTATCATTGCATATCATGTTACACTCACGGAGGCATACATTTGCATACATCATGACAGTTTTCACTTGTCTTTACGTTGAGTACTTCTTATAAAGTTTGATGATTTTTCTTTTCACTAATGTAAAACATAGAGTGTTGCCCTTAAGAGAGTAAAAGATCCCAAAGAGGACAAACAAAAGATCCCAGAGAGGACAAATGAGATATAAAAATAAAGAGCCAAAGAGGCCACAAAAAATAAATAATAGAGAAAAAAAGGAAGTAAAAAGAGAGAAGGGGCAACACTACAATTCCTTTTGAAAGATCTACACTCGTACTCCATTGCTATGTTGGTACTACATAGAGATTATCATTCATGCATAACTATGTGGGGACCCTTACACTATAGAACTTGGTTTGCATATTCCAATGATGAACCTCCTCAAATGATCTCTAGGTCTTCATGAGCAAACAAGTTTGATGCACCCCCACTAGTTCCATTGCAGAGCTTACCTTAGCTCATATGTGCATCCGTTACATGGCAATCCCTACTCCTCACATCATATCTATCATTTGGCTTTCTCTCGCCTATGATTGTTCTCATTGATGTGAGCCCTTCACACCTTTTTGTCTTCCTTCCCCATCATTATTCTATTTTCCATCCTAAGTGCCAACATATCTTGCTTACGCTCATCCATTGCATGAGTGCTCAAAATCTAAAGGGAGAGGATCATTTTGACTTGTGCCTGACTAGTGGTCTGGGGATGAGTCAAAATAAGATTCTGAAGGAGACCAAGTGTGAAATTTTAGTAGATTGAGTTCTCAATTAAAAAAAATATTTTATGATCTCAACCCATCTCCCACTTCTTGCACGCAAACACCATTTGGAGACATTCGAGTCACGGACAGCGAGAGTTCTTGCACCTTTATGTTCTTACTTTGCTAAATTCAATACTAGATATAGACTCTTGCTTGTTATTGTCTTGACTTGAATTGCATATCTCTCTTGCTTTACTTTGAAGTTCTTATATGTGTGTTAGCATGTCACCACAGAAATTATTGTGTTATCATTTATCTACTCGAGGACGAGCAGAAATTAAGCTTGGGGATGTTGATACGTCCCAAACGTATTTATAATTTCTGCTTGTTCCATGATCTTTTGGGTGACATTGTTATATGTTTTGCCACACTTTTATATCATTTTACACATATTTGGACTAACCTACTAACTCAGTGCACCCAGTACCAGTTGGTGTCTGCTCATGTCTATTTTGCAGGGGCTTTTACCCAAATTTCCGAAGCCCGAAAAATTCGAGAAAAAATATAAAAAATCAGCGAAACAGAAGCTTCCGGATCACCGAAGTTGGGCCAAAGGGGGCCACGGGCCTCACAGGCGGCCTGCTGGCGCAGCCAGGCCCTAGGCCGCGCCAGGAGGTCGCCTGGCTGGGTCCCACCTCCTCCGGTGTCCTCCTTTGGCCTATATTTAGAGTCCCGAGAGGAAACCCTCGCAGACTTTCTGGAATTGCGAATTTCTCCATCGTTCCGCCGCCGCAGCGCTTTCGAGATCAGGAGCGTCAAGAGACCTCTTCCCGGCACCCTGCCGGACAGAGGGTTGACCTCCGGGAGCTTCTCCACCGCCATGGACGCTTCCCAGACGTGTCGTGACTATTCCTCCTTGGACCATGAGTCCATGACCAGTAGTAGTCTGATGTCTTCTCTCCAATCTTGTGCTTCAATGGTTAGTCCTTGTGAGATGCCCTACATGATCAAGGCATCTAAGTAATTCTCTTGCTATTGCTATGCTCGGTTTGTTGGGATCCAATGGATTATGAGATTATGTTCAGATTGTTATGAGTTATATATTTGATTATCCTTTTATATTATGTCCCTTAGTTATTCATGCATGTTCTTCGTTGCTATTTATTGCTTTGGCCAAGTAGTATATTCTAACTCCAAGAGGGAGCGTTATGCATGATTGTGGGTTCATGCCCCTCGATGTATACCTTGAGTGACAGAAACATGAGACTAGGGGATTGAGCTTGTTGCCACCAGACAGAAAACAACGGTGCTTGTGACCATGGTTGCAAGGATTGTTTACCTTACACATAGTTCTAAATGCAGTTGTCCATTGCTTTGAGTTTACACGTTGGGTGGGGCTCCCAACTTAATGCCAAAGAGATGTTTTCGATAGATATCTCAAGGTGGATGACTAGTAAGTAGATGCTGATGAATAAATGGTCTACTTGTCTAGGCGTACTGCCCATTACTATTGAACCTTTAACTATCAAGGAGTATAATTAGCATTGTGGTGCAATCATAATTCTGTCAATTAGCCAATTGTGATTTGTTTACCCAAGCAAAGTTGTTTATCGTCTCTTGGGAGAGAGACATCACTAGTGAACATCATGTGACTCCGGTACATATCACCATCATTGTTTACACCTCCATCATTTACCGCTTTCATTTACTTTTCCGTTGCAATCACTATTGCTTTCCCGCTTGTGTTTTGGTCCTTTGCAAACTACAAGGCCGGAGAGATTGACAACCTCTCTGTACTCATTGGGAGCAAAGTTATTTATTGTGTGTACAGGTCCACGTCTTATGCTAGAGCCAGGGTGGAAGAAACCTACTTGTTGAGCCTAGGAGTCCTCTTGGTTCGATAAACCTTACAGTCTCCGTGTAAGGGAAATCTGTTGCTGACTACATCTCCACCTTCCACTTGGGGTAACCAATTAGGGGCGAGAAATATATCCATCAACTCGGCATCAGTCCATCACATCATTCTCCTAATG
The DNA here is from genome assembly GCF_904849725.1 of Hordeum vulgare subsp. vulgare. Lineage (NCBI taxonomy): Eukaryota > Viridiplantae > Streptophyta > Magnoliopsida > Poales > Poaceae > Hordeum > Hordeum vulgare. Next base: position 390,198,686 of record NC_058521.1, read on the forward strand.
ATGTGATCCCTTCATCAAGTGACAACACTTGTCTATGGCTAGGAAACCTTAACCATCTTTGATCAACGAGCTAGTCAACTAGAGGCTCACTAGGGACATTGTTTTTTGTATATATCCACACATGCATTTATGTTTCCATTCAATACAATTATAGCATGGATAATAAACGATTATCTTGAAACAGGAAATATAATAATAACTATTTTATTAATGCCTCTAGGGCATATTTCCAACACCGACTAGCACTAAAGGTGTGAACTTTTGAATCTCGGTGAGACCGATATGCGCAACTCGGTGACACCGAAAAGGTGACTAACGGTAAGATGACCAAACCTGGTGGCACCGATACTCAAATTCGGAAATTCTAATTGGTGTATCTTGGCAACACAATGTTGGTCACACTGAACTCGGTAGCACCAATGAAGTTTCACTTGCGCCAATTTGGTGGGAATGGCTAGGGTTATGTCTAAGGTTCAAACTCGGTGGGTCTGATGTGGAAATGTTGGTGACACCGAATTTGTGATTGTGGAACCTGACAGAGTGGATATGTAGGAAAAATGGCTAAGTGTTTTGGTGGCTAACTTTGAGAATTTGAGCAATCAATTCATTTTACTATCTCACCTCCTTTTAGTAGTATTGTCTTTCCTATGGACTCAAAAGTGATTTCTCACAAATATAAAATGAAGAGTCTTCTATCTTGAAGATTGAGCTAATATAATTCCTTTCTTGCATCCAGGGTATCTCCACATAAACCTTAAGCCATAGCATCTTTGGAACTTTTCTAAAATATACTTGGAAAACACATTAGTCCAATGATGCATATGTTGTGATCAATTATCAAAACTACCCTGGGGAGCAATTGTTCTTTCAATCTCCCCCTTTTTGGTAATTGATGACAACATATAGATCAAAGCTTAGACAAAAGATATAATCAATGATTAGCATCAACACTTTGAGAAGTATGTGAAAAGCAAGAGCTCTCCCCAAATTTGTGCATTATTTAAAATTTGCATTTGAATGCAAATGCACGATCGATTAGGATCATGTGTTACTCTTCCATGTCACATACATCTTGGTGGTGCGTAAAAATAATAGCAATGCACATGACACTAACAAGATAAGTGAGTGATCATCAACAATGGTGGTCAACTCAATTACCTTCACATCCATGTTGTGGAATTTTGTCTCCATAACCCTCTCAAGACTCTTAGATTTTGCGTGATCTATTGGATGTTCATCTCCATGCATTGGACAGTGCTCACTAGAATGCCATCTGCTCAGCTGGGGTTCTGAGCTGTGGAACTGGGCGTGGCCTATTTCTAGGAGCTTCAGCATCTGCTGCCATTCTTACTACAACTGAGTTGGGATCATTGTCATCCATCACAACCTCATTATCTTCAAATGAAGGCTGAAGAGGTAGATAGGGACGATCAAGTAGATATGCACACTTTCCTAGCTTGGCATTGATGAGCATCAAAAAATTCAGATATTTTTGAAAATTTGAAGTCTGCAACTTAGGGTATGATCTTTTGCAGGATGTAAATCGGTGGCACCGAGTTGGCATTTTTGGAGTCACCAAGAAAGCTCACTCGCTTAACAGAAACTTGGCAGTCATTTTCGGTTGCACCGAAAAGAGCTACTCGGTCTCACGGAGTTGCTTCTCACGAACCCTAAAACAAGAATCAGTGGAACCAATTTTACAAACTCGGTCTCGCCGAGTTGCATATTGTGGCAGATCAGATCCAAAATTTCTACTTCTTCTACACTACGAGATTCATCTGGTGGGAGGAAGGGTTTGCACATGGAGGATCGAAGAAAATATTCCCAAATGCATAAGAATCAGATAGGGGAACGCAAAAGGAAATCGGATCCGTACCCTAACTTGGTGTCGGTTCGGCTACATCGGCAACGACAGAGCAGATTGCGTCGACGGCGGTGAATCCCAGAGGCAGCGGTGCTCAGGGAGACAAAGGCGATGACCTGAGGTCTCGGGGGCAGCGAGGGTTTGGCGAACAAACGGTTTATACAAAGTGAATTAAAAAAAATCGGTCCGCGGATATATATATATACCCGTGCGCTGTCGGTGTCACCGAGATGGCAAAACCGGTGTCACCGAGTTCCTCAACTGTCAGTACACATGGAAACTCGGTGTAACCGAGTTGGCGATTTCGGTGGTACAGAGAAAGGAAAACCTGATCAACTTTGAAAATCGGTGGCGCCAAGTTTGTGGAATTGGTCACACCGAATTTTTCAAAGAGGTTTTGGAAGGCAGCCTTTGACGATACGGAACTTCGAGTGCACCTTCACAGAGAGGGATCGACAAGTGCTTGTTCAAGTTTTGTGATGAAGCATCAATAGAACTTGACATGAGATAGCATAGATAGCTAGAGAGGGGTCATGTGCGTTCTTGTCCATCCAATTGGAAAAATATAAATCAAAAGCCAAATAACAACAATTTGATGTCCTCGAATGATCAAACACATGCACACCAACATGCTCACATAATAAGAATAATGAATAAAACATGGTGAACATGCACACACATCCTAGCAGTTATCAAGCACTTGGGCGATGACAAAGTCATCTATATATGAGTATATTGATATGGGAGCCAAGTAAGAATACTTGATCATAGGCCATACTCATCGTTAAGCACAAGTGGGGTTACCACTTTTACATAAGCATCAATGTGTCCATATCCTTAGGAGATGCTTATACTCAACTGTTAGAGTAAAGCTCCCCCTTGATATGATATCCCCACTAAGAGGGGTCAACTAACCTTGGGTTTTGTCATAGAAGACTTCAACTAGGTGAAGTAGTGGTGGATGCTCAATGTTGATGAAGATCATCTTGAATTGGGAGCGATCCTTGTTGTTTTCATACTATTCTCACCTACATGGGTTAATCCCAAAGCAAAATGAACATATGCAAGAATATCTATGGACATGGAGTGAAGCACACATGGGATAATGTACAAAGATGTATTAATTACCTTGTTCCTTGCTTACCATTGAGGGAATGTGTGACTCCTTGAACTAATGCATATGGTTGAGGTTGATTGCATGTAGTTCTTGCCAAAATGAATAAGAGTGAATTTCACTCGCACAGTCACCCCTCAAGAACTTCTAGTTCTTCCTCTTGGGAATCCACACCAAATTGATGGGAATCCTTGGAGTTGTGGTAGCACTTGTTGAGGTAGAGCTAGTAGTATCCTTGGGAATCCACTTGACCTTGGCTTGGGGTTCTTATTCAAATAGGTCAACATCATCTTGAAGCTTTCCCTTGCCTTTGTGGTCTTGTGGTAGAAGGCCATCTTGTGAGATTGTTCCTTTGGAAGGAGTGGAATCACACTTCTCTTCTTAGGGGACAAACTTGGGAGTGGGATATGGACCTTCTTTCCAAACATCTCCGTTGACGTTGAAGTAGCCAACACCTTGTTTCTTTCGATGTCCTCCTTGCTTGCGTACAATTTCCTCAAATTTCTTAATTACGGCAAGACTCTTTAAGACACCTCTCTCTATAATCCCTTTCAATAGATCATTTTCTTGCTCAAGTGTAACTTGGCTAAGAGAATCTTTAGTGGAATCAATAGAGGTACTAGCAACAACATTATTGGATTTAGCTTTAGCATTGTTGTTACTAGATGAAGAAACCTTCTTGCCTTTGTTACTAGTGTTCCTAGGTTTAACTTGAGGAACAAAGTTAGACAAGAGTAATCGTTTGGCTAGATAAGAAGAACTCTTCTTCCGAAGATCGTCATTGATTGCTTTTAAGAAATCATGCTCTTGCTCCAAGTTGAGCTTCTCGAAGTGTAGCTTCTCATGGGTTCTTGCAAGCTCTCTATGATCTTCTAGAGTAGTCTCATGAGCTAACTTAAGAGTTTTTAATTCTTGAGTTAGTCGTTCGATTTTTTCTTATCATCATCATTCGATTTCTCTTGACTATCATGATAAATAGCAAGTTCATTTTCAGTGCTTTCAGTAGTGTTAACTAGAAGCAAGTCGTCTTCTCTTAACAATTCATTCTCATCACTATTGAAATCAAGATACTTAGGATGTGATACCTTGGGGCCTTTATCCATGAAGCAGTTTCCAACTCCCTCATTTGGTGAATCAAATAAGTCATAGGAGTTGGTGGAAACAAGCGCAATCCCGACAACACCTTCATATCGACTATAGTCGGAGTTGGAGTGATAGCTTCTCTCGGAGTGGTGATCAGACTCAGAGCCAGAGACCCATTCACCAACATGAGCTTGGTGTCTTCTTCTTGAACTCCTCTTGGTGAATTTGTCCTTCTTCTCCGTTTCCTTGCCTCTTCGTGAGTGTCTACGTTCATAGTGATCTTCTCTACTCCTTCTCTCTCTACGAGGTGACTCATCTCTTGAGCTTCATCTTTGAGGCGACTCTTCTCTTCTTTTGTAGGGATCCGAGCACTCATTTGAGTAGTGTCTAGGTTTCCCACACTTGTAGCAGTTTCGGTCACGACTAGACGAACGCTTCTCATCATTTCTTGAACTTGAGATTCTATCTTTGCCTCTACTCTTGTAGAACTTGTTGAATTTTCTGACCATTAGGCTTATCTCTTCATCAGTGACCAGATTGTCTTTTGAAGTAGCGGGAGCATCACATGAATCTTTATAAGCACTGCTTGACTTGTTGTGCAACTCATCTTTGTCCTTGAGTGACATCTCATCAGCAACAATCCTACCAGTGACTTCAGTTGGCTTGAGATCTTTGTAATTCGGCATCATTTGGATCAATGTGCACACTATGTCATACTTGCCATCAAGAGCTCTAAGTATATTCTTGATGATGAATTTGTAGGTCATCTCTTCGCTTCCTAATCCGGCAATCTCATTGGTGATGAGAGCTAGCCTAGAGTACATTTCAGCGACTCCTTCACCATCCTTCATCTTGAACTTGCGAAGCTGGCTTTGAAGCACATCCAACTTAGATTCTTTGACAAAATCAGTACCTTCGTGCATCTCAACCAAATTATCCCAAATTTCTTTTTCATTCTCAAGAAGACTGATTTTGTTGAATTCTTCGGGGCAAAGGCAGTTGAAGATGATATCGCAGACTTGAGCATTAAGTTGCAACATCTTCAGTTCATCAGCTATCACATCACGATCTGGTTCATGCCCTTCTCCAAAGAAGTTACCTTGCACACCAACACGAATAACAGCCCAAACATGAGGATTAAAGCCAAGTATATGCATTTTCATTTTATGCTTCCAACTAGCAAAATTAGTGTCATCGAAGTAAGGACCTCTAAGATGATAATTTCCCTCACTAGATGCCATACTCTCCTAGGTTTCTAAACCAATGAAATGGAGACCAAGTTGTGATACCACTTGTAGGATCGAAAGTATGTCTAGAGGGGGGTGATTAGACTACTTGACAAGATAATTTTTTTGTTTTTTCCTAATTTTACCTGAGAGGTAGCTACGGTAATTATAACAAGTCAAGTACACCCTACACATGCAATTCTAATAGTATAGCAGCGGAAAGTAAACATGCAAGTGTAAATAGAGGAGTAAGGTAGGAAGATCAAACGCATGAGGTTGACACAGTGATTTTTGACATGGTTCCGATAGGTGGCGCTATCATACATCCATGTTAGTGGAGACTTCAACCCACGGAGGGTAACGGTTGTGAGAGTCCACGGAGGGCTCCATCCACGGAGGGTCCACAAAGAAGCGGACTTGTCTATCCCACCACGGCTTCCGTCCACACAGGACTAGCCTTACTCATGGTAGATCTTCACGAAGTAGGTGATCTCCTTGCCCTTACAAACATCTTGGTTCAACTCCACAACACGAAGTAGGAAGCTCCCAAGCGACACCAACCACTCTACGAGGCACCAACCTCCAAAATGTAATAGATGGGGTAGATCAATGAACTCCTTGCTCTTGTGCTTCTAAAGATAGTATCATCAACACAAATCACTCTCTCATAGAATATGCATGGGTAGGAGAGGTTGATTTGGTGGAAAGCAGTATGGGGAGGCTAGAGATCAAGTTTCAAATGATTGGATTGGAATATCTTGGTCTCAACACATGAGTAGGTGGTTCTCTCTCAGAAAATGGATTTGGAAATGAAGTGTGTGTTCTGAGTGCTTCTCCCACGAATGAGAGGTGGGTGAAGGTGTATATATAGGCAGCAGCCAAAATCCAACCACTACACACAAAATAGCAAACTCGGTGACACCAAAGTTGGAATGTCAGTGGTACCGACTAGCACTAAAGGTTTGAACTTTTGAATCTTAGTGAGACCGATATACACAACTCGGTGGCACCAAAAAGGTGACTAACAGTCAGATGACCGAACTCGATGACACCGATACTCAAATTCGGAAATTCCAATTTTGTGTATCTTGACAACAGATTGTTGGTCACACTGAACTTGGTAGCATCGATGCAGTTCCTGTTGCACCGATTTGGTGGGAATGGATAGGGTTATGTGTGAGGTTCAAACTCGGTGGGTCCGATGTGGAAATGTTGGTGACACCGAATTTGTGAATGTGGAACCTCACATAGTGAATATGTGGGAAAAATGACTGAGTGTTTTGGTGGCTAACTTTGAGCATTTGAGCAATCAGTTCATTTTACTACCTTACCCCTTTTTAATAGTATTGGCTTTCCTATGGACTCAAAAGTGATTTCTCACAAATATAAAATGAAGAGTCTTCTAGCTTGAAGCTTGAGCCAATATTATTCCTTTCTTGCATCCACAGGTATCTCCACATAAAACTTAAGCCATAATATCTTTTGAACTTTTCTGAAATATACTTGGAAAACACATTAGTCCAATGATGCATATGTTGTGATCAATTATAAAAACCACCATAGGGAGCAATTGTGCTTTCACCCACCGTGGCCCAATGGGTTGGGTCCGTCACTAGAGAAGGGAGTGCAACGATATTGCGAGTAGTTGGCTAGATGGATTCGGAGTGGAGTTTGAGTGAATCGCCGACTTTTGGTGATCTACCCTGTGTCATCTTTCTACCTTCTATAAAGCTAAGGTCCGTTGTTGGCGTACTCTCGAAAAGAAATGTGCGGTTAAGAAGCCACACGACGATGATGATGACAACAACAAGTGGATAAAATAGAAAATTAGTACAATTATTTGGGTTAGTGTGTTTTTATATTCCGTGGGAACGCGTGGTATTAAACTAGTAGTATTATAGGGCAAATCCTATTTGGCGCTGCAGGCGTCCATTAACGTGCATCTTGTTAACCAGCGCCTACAACGCACTGCGAACTAGGTCGGCCCATTTGATTGTTCTCATTGGTTAAACAACAGAAAAAGGTGAGCTAGGTGGGTACGAACAAGAGAGCTGCGGGTTTCAAGTACGATGCGATAACCACCAGGCCACTTCTCTAGGACGTGATTGATTCCCTATTTTTTGGTTCATTTACTTATTGTTTTTCCGAATTTGTTCGTTTTTCTCTTTTTACATTTTTTTTCTTAATTCTTACACTTTTGGATAAATGATAAATGTGTCAAGTTTTCTCAATTTTGCTATTTTTGTTCATAAAATCAATGAATTATTTTTCAGTTCATGAACTATTTTTCGAATTTGATGAACTTCTTTTCAAGTAAATTCGATGAACTTTTTTAAAATTTGATGATTTAAAAAAAATTGTATTACTTTTAAATTTATGAATATTTTTTCAAAATCGAGGAATGTTTTTAAATTTGATGAACTTTACTTCAAATAAATGAACTCCTTCGCGAAATTTGATAAACTTTGTTTATCAAATTGGTGATTTTGTTCCAAATCTGTGAACTTTTTTTAAACCCCGCTGAATTATTTTTGAATTCATGTTTTTTAATTCAAATCCAATAAAAAAATCATAAACCCGTGAACTTGTTTAAAAATCGTTAGTTTTTACTTCAAAATAGATGAACACTTTTCAAATCAAATAACTTTTTAGAAGTATTTTTCAAATTGATGAAGTTTTTTAAAACTCATGAACTTTTTACGATTTTATGCTTGTCCAATTTCATGTACCCTTTTTTGAAATTATGAACTTTTTTGGATTTGAAATAGTCAAACGAAAGAAACAGTTGAACGGAAGAAATAGTCGAACGAAAGAACGCAAGAAACAGTCGAAGGAACTAAACGGGCCCGAATAAAACAGCCCAAATACGGTCTGTGTCACTTCCCCTAACAGGCAGAAAAGGCGCCGATTAGGAGCTCCCGTATTATAGATTAACTTGATGTCCCTACACGTTGTTGCGGGAACCGTAATAAAACATATACATAAATAGATGCTAAAAAATTAAAATGGTTGCCAAAATAAATTTAAGAATACTCTTGGATTATATTCCGAAAACAATAAAGCATATGAAACTGTTGGAAATATGCCCTAGAGGCAATAATAAATTAATTATTATTATATTTCCTTGTTTATAATAATCGTTTATTATCCATGCAAGAATTATATTGATTGGAAACTCAAATACATTTATGGATACATAGACAACACACTGTCCCTAGTGAGCCCCTAGTTGACTAGTTCGTTGATTAAAGATGGTCAAGGTTTCCTGGCCATAGGCAAGTGTTGTCACTTGATAACGGGATCACATCATTAGGAGAATCATGTGATCGACAAGACCCAAATTATATAAGTAGCATATTGATCGTGTCATTTTATTGCTATTTTTTTCTGCGTGTCAAGTATTTATTCCTATGACCATGAGATCATATAACTCACTAGCACCGGAGGAATACCTTGTGTGTATCAAACGTCACAACGTAACTGGGTGACTATAAAGGTACTCTACAGGTATCTCCGAAGGTGTCCGTTGAGTTAGTATGGATCAAGACTGGGATTTGTCACTCCGTGTGACGGAGAGGTATCTTGGGGCCCACTCGATAATACAATATCACACACAAGCCTTGCAAGCAATGTGACTAAGTGTAAGTCACGGGATATTGTATTACGGAACGAGTAAAGAGACTTGCTGGTAACGAGATTAAAATAGGTATGCGGATACCGACGATCAAATCACGGGCAAGTAACATACCAAGGACAAAGGAAATGACATACGGGATTATATGAATCCTTGACACTTAGGTTCAACCGATAAGATCTTCGGATAATATGTAGGATCCAATATGGGCATCTAGGTCCCGCTATTGGATATTGACCGAGGAGTACCTCGGGGCATGTCTACATAGTTCTCGAGCCCGCAAGGTCTGCATACTTAAGGTTCGATGATGTTTTAGTATAGTTGAGTTATGTGTGTGGTTACTGGATGTTGTTCGGAGTCCCGGATGAGATCACAGACATAACGAGGGTTTTCGAAATGGTCCGGAAATGAAGATTGATATATAGGATGGTTTCATTTGGTTACCGGAAGGTTTTCGGGCATTACCAGGATTGTACGAGGAGTGACGAATGGCATTAGGGGTGGCGCACCAGCCTTTAGTGGGCTGGTGGGACAGCCCAAGAGGGCCTTGGCGCCAAGAGAAGAAAACGAAACAAATAAAAAAAAGGGGAGGTGGGAAGGAAGAGAAGGACTCCACTTTCCAATCCTAATTGGAGTAGGATTCCTCCTATCCTCCCTAGCCGGCGCACCCTTAAGGGCGCCCTCAAGGCAAGCCTCCTCCCCCTCCCTCCTATATATAGTGGTGATTTATGGCTGGTTGGAGACAACTTTTTGCCACGTGCAACTCAGATCTAGACACCATAGTTCTTCCTCTAGATCGTATTTCTGCGGAGCTCGGGCGGAGCCCTGCAGGAGTAGATCGTCACCACCACCAGAGCGCTGTCACGCTGCCGGAGAACTCATCTACTTCTTTGTCTTGCTTGCTGGATCAAGAAGGACGAGATCATCGTCGAGCTATACGTGTGCTGAACGCGGAGGTGTCGTCCGTTCGGCACTAGATCAGAACGGATCGTGGGACGGATCGCGGGACGGTTCGTGGGACGGTTTGTGGGGCTGATCGAGGGACGTGAAGATGTTCCACAACATCAACCTCGTTTCTTAATGCTTGCTAATGTGCGATCTACAATGGTACGTAGATCCAAATCTCCTCTCGTAGATGGACATCACCATGATAGGTCTTCGTGTGCGTAGGAAATTTTTTGTTTCCCGTGCAACGTTCCTGAACAGTGGCATCATGAGCTAGGTTCATGCGTAGATGTTATCTCGAGTAGAACACAAAGGGTTTTGTGGACGGCGATGTTCGATTTGCTGCCCTCCTTAGCCTTTTCTCGATTCAGCGGTATTGTTGGATTGAAGCGGCCCGGACCGACATTATTCGTACGCTTACGAAAGACTGGTTTCATCAATTGACATGCAACCTCGTTGCATAAAGATGACTGGCGGGTGTCAGTTTCTTCAACTTTAGTTGAAATGGTTTTAACTGAGGTGGTCCTTGGAGAGGTTAAATAGCAATCTGCACATCTCCGTTGTGGTTTTTGCGTAAGTAAGATGCGATCATACTAGATACCCATAGCAGCCACGTAAAACATGCAACAACAAATTAGAGAACGTCTAACTTGTTTTTGGAGGGTATGCTTGTGGTATGATATGGGCAATGATGTGATTTGATATATTGGATGTATGAGATGATCATGTTGTAATAGTTAATATCGACTTGCACGTTGACGGTACGGCAACCGGCAGGAGCCATAGGGTTGTCTTTAAACTAACATTTGTGTTTGCAGATGCGTTTACTATATTGCTAGGACGTAGCTTTAGTAGTAATAGCATAAGTAGCACGACAACCCCGATGGAGACACGTCGATGGAGATCATGGTGTGGCATCGGTGACAAGAAGATTGTGCCGGTGCTTTGGTGATGGAGATCAAGAAGCACATGATGATGGCCATATCATGTCGCTTATGAATTGCATGTGATATTAATCCTTTTATGCACCCTATTTTTCTTAGAACGACGGTAGCATTATGAGGTGATCTCTCACTAAAATTTCAAGACGAATTTGTGTTCTCCCCGACTGTGCACCATTGCTATAGTTCGTCGTTTCGAGACACCACGTGATGATCGGGTGTGATAGACTCAACGTTCACATACAACGGGTGCAAAACAGTTGCACACATGGAACACTCGGGTTAAACTTGACGAGCCTAGCATGTGCAGACATGGCCTCGGAACACAAGAGACCGAAAGGTCAAGCGTGAATAGTATAGTTGGTATGATTAGCATAGCGATGCTTATCACTGAAACTATTCTCAACTCACGTGATGATCGGACTTGAGTTAGTGGATTTGGATCATGTACCACTCAAATGACTAGAGAGATGTACTTTTTGAGTGCGAGTTCTTAAGTAACATGATTAATTGAACTAATTTTCATGAACATAGTCTAATGGTATTTGCGAATTACGATGTGGCTTGCGCTATAGCTCTACTATTTTTTATATGTTCCTAGAGAAACTTTAGTTGAAAGTTGATAGTAGCAACTTTGTGGACTGAGTCCGTAAAACTAAGGATTATCCTCATTGTTGTGCAGAAGGCTTATGTCCTTAATGCACCACTCGGTGTACTGCACCTCGAGCGTCGTCTGTGGATGTTGCGAACATCTAACGTACAGGTTTTTGATGACTACATGATAGTTCAGTATGCAATACTTAATGGCTTAGAAGCAAGGGGCCGAAGACGTTTTGAAACGTCACGAAACATAAGAGATGTTCTAGGAGATGAAATTGAGATTTCATGCTCGTGCCCTTGTTGAGAGGTATGAGACCCTCGACAAGATTCTTTGTATGCAAAGTAGAGGAGAAAATCTCAAATCGTTGAGCATGTTCTCAGATTGTCTGAGTACAACAATCGCTTGAATCAAGTGGGAGTTAATCTTCCAGATGAGATAGTGATGGTTCTCCAAAGTCACTGCCACTAAGTTGCTAGAGCTTCGTGATTAACTATAACATATCAAGGATAGATATGATTCTCAATGTTTGACACTATGAAAGTAGAAATCAAGAAGGAGCATCAATTGTTGATGGTTAGTAAAACCACTAGTTTCAAAAAGGGGCAAGGGCTAGAAGGGATACTTCATGAAACGCCAAACCAGTTCCTGCTCTAATGAAGAAACCCAAGATTAAACCCAAACCTGAGACTAAGTGCTTCTGTTATGAGGGGAACAGTCACTGAGGCGGAGCTACCCTAGATACTTGGTAGATAATAAGGTTGGCAAAGTCGACAAAAGTATATTTGATATACAAGATATTGATGTGTACTTTACTAGTACTCCTAGTAGCACGACGGTATTGGATACCGGTTCTATTGCTAAGTGATTAGTAACACGAAATGAAAGCTGTGGAATAAACGGAGACTAGCTAAAGGCGAGGTGACGATAGGTGTTGGAAGTGTTTCCAAGGTTGATGTGATCAAACATCGCACGCTCCCTCTACCAACGGGATTGGTGTTAGAACTAAATAATTGTTATTTGGTGTTTGCGTTGAGCATGAACATGATTGGATCGTGTTTATTGCAATACGATTATTCATTTAAAGAAAATAATAGTTATTCTATTTGCTTGAATAAATTACCTTCAATGGTTTATTGGATCTCGATCGTAGTGTTACACATGTTCATAATATTGGTGCCAAAAGATACAAAGTAGTAATGATAGTACCACTTACTTGTGGCACTGCCACTTGAGTCATGTTGGTGTAAAATGCATGAAGAAGCTCCATGCTGATGGATCTTGGTACTCACTCATTTTTGAAACGTTTGAGACATGCAAGTCATACCTATTGGTATGAATGCATGAAGAAACTCCATGCAGATGGATCGTTTGGACTCACTTGATTTTGAATCACTTGAGACATGCAAAACATACCACATGGAACAAGAGAGTAACTTATTGGGAGTAATATATTTTTGATGTGTGCAGTCCAATGAGTGTTGAGGCGTGCAGTGGATATCTTTATGTTCTTACTTCACTGATGATTTGAGTGGATACAGGAGTATTTACTTGATGAATCACAAGTCTGAAATATTGAAAAGTTCAAAGCTATTTTAGAGTGAAGATCATTGTGACAAGAGGATAAACTGTCTACGATATGATCATAGAGATGAATATCTGAGTTGCAAGTTTTGGTACACAGTTAAGACAATGTGGAAATTGTTTCGCAATTCTTGCCACCTAGAACACCATAGTGTGATGGTGTGTCCGAACGTCATAGCCGCACCCTATTGCATATAGCGCATACTGTGATGTATCTTATAGAATTACCACTATCGTTTATGGGTTATGCATTAGAGACAACCGCATTCACTTTAAATTGGGCACCGCGTATTTCTGTTGAGATGACACAATATAGACTATGGTTTGGAGAAACCTAAGCTGTCGTTTATTGAAAGTTTAGGGCTGCGACGCTTATGTGAAAAGGTTTCAGTCTGATAAGCTCGAACCCAAAGCGGATAAATGCATCTTCATAGGATATCCAAAATAGTTGGATACATCTCCTATCTCAGATCCGGAAGCAAAGTGTTTGTTTCTAGACACGGGTCCTTTCTCGAGGAAAGGCTTCTCTCGAAAGAATTGAGTGGGAGGGTGGTGGAACTTGATGAGGTTAGTGAACTGTCACTTCAACCAGTGTGTAGCAAGGCGCAGGAAGATGTTCCTGTGGTGCCTACACTAATTGAAGTGGAAACTCATGATGGTGATCACTAAGCTTCAGATCAAGTTACTACAAACCTCGTAGGTCGACAAGGTCACGTACTGCTACAGAGTGGTACGGTAACCCTGTCTTGGAGGTCATGTTGTTGAACAACAATGAACCTATGAGCTATGGAGAAGCGATGGTGGGCCCAGATTCCGACAAATGGCTGGAGGCCATGAAATCCGAGAGAGGATCCATGTATGAAAACAAAGTGTAGACTTTGGAAGAACTACTTGATGGTTGATGGGGTTATAGTCCTAGGGTAGGGTCATAGGTCTGCCCTATAGGTCCTACCCAAGGACTACCCTTCATAGAAGACAAGGCCCTTAGACAGTTCCGACTGAACTAAGGACGCCCCCATCATCTAGTCGGCGACGATCCACTGGGAGCATATCTAACGTACCGACTGGAATCCACTATGTACATCGTAACCTCCCAGGAGGGCAACGGTCATACGTTTTCATACACCATTATTAGCATTTAAAGCTTACGTTACCTGTAACGTAGGCATTTATTCGCTATTATTCCACCCTTGTCCACCGGGCCATTATGAAGGGCAGCGCACTCTATATAAGCCGCCCTTCCCCACTGGTGCAAGGGTTGGCACTTGCTGTAATCCTATAATCCACTCGACACAAAGCTCCCAAGAGCACTGAGACGTAGGGCTTTTACCTCCACCGTAGAGGGGCCTGAACTCATACATCCTCGTTGTAGCTAAGGCTCTGCCCATACTTTCGTACCCCATACTTCTACTATCAGACTTATACCCACGACAATGGTAGTAAGACTATTAAGTATATATGGATCTTTGAAAGGAAGACATATGATGATGGTGAAAACTCACTATTAAGAAAAGCTCGCCTTGTCGCAAAATATGTTTCCGACAAGATCAAAGAGTTGACTATGATGAGACTTTCTCACTCGTAGCGATGCTAAAAGTTTGTTGGAATTATGTTAGTAGTTGCTGCATTATTTATGAAATATTGCACATAGGATGTCAAAACATTGTTTCCTCCACGGTTTCCTTAAGGAAAGGTTATATGTGATACAACCAGAAGGTTTTGTCGATCCTAAGGATGCTAACAAGTATGCAAGCTCCAGCAATCCTTCTATGGACTGGTGCAAGCATCTCGGAGTTGGAATATACGCTTTGATAAGATGATCAAAGCTTTTGGGTTCGTACAAGGTTTATGAGAAACTTGTATTTCCAAAGAAGTGAGTGGGGGCACTATAGAATTTCTGATAAGTATATGTGGTTGACATATTGTTGATCGAAAGTAATGTAGAATTTCTGTAAAGCATAAAGGTTGTTTGAAAGGGGTTTTTCAAAGGAAGACCTAGATAGAGCTACTTGAACATTGAGCATCAAGATCTATGGAGATAGATCAAAATGCTAAACAGAACTTTCAAATGAAATGCATGCCTTGACAAGTTTTTGAAGGAGTTCAAAATAGATCAGTGAAGAAAGAGTTCTTGGCTGTGTTGTAAGTTGTGAATTTGAGTAAGACTCAAAAGCTCGACCACGAAAGAAGAAAGAGAAAGGACGAAGGTTGTCCCCTATGCCTTAGCCGTAGACTCTACAGTATGCCATGCTGTGTACCGCACCTGATGTGTGCCTTGCCACAAGTCTGTTAAGAGGTACAGAGAGTGATTCAGGATTGAATCACTGAACAACGGTCAAAGTTATCCTTAGTAACTAAATAGACTAAGGAATTTTTCTCGATTATGGAGCGGGTTAAAGAGTTCATCGTAAAGGATTACGTTGATGCAAGCTTTGACACTAATCCGAATAACTATGATTAGTAAAACGGATTCGTATAGTAGAATAGATATTTGGGAATATTTCCAAATAGCACGTAGTAGCAGCATCTATAACATGACATAAAGATTTGTCAAGCACACACGGATCTAAAAGATTCAAAACCGTTGACTAAAACCTCTCTCACGAGCAAGACGTGATCAGACCCCAGAACTATATGGGTGTTGGATTGGTTAAAATCACATGGTGATGTGAACTAGATTATTGACTCTAGTGCAAGTGGAAGACTATTGGAAATATGCCCTAGAGGCAATAATAAATTAGTTATTATTATATTTCCTTGTTCATAATAATCGTTTATTATCCATGCTAGAATTGTATTGATTGGAAACTCAAATACATGTGTGGATACATAGACAACACACTGTCCCTAGTGAGCCTCTAGTTGACTAGTTCGTTGATCAAAGATGGTCAAGGTTTCCTGGCCATAGGCAAGTGTTGTCACTTGATAACGGGATCACATCATTAGGAGAATCATGTGATGGACAAGACCCAAATTATATACGTAGCATATTGATCGTGTCATTTTATTGCTATTGTTTTCTGCGTGCCAAGTATTTATTCCTATGACCATGAGATCATATAACTCACTGGCACCGGAGGAATACCTTGTGTGTATCAAACATCAAAACATAACAGCGTGACTATAAAGGTACTCTACAGGTATCTCCGAAGGTGTCCGTTGAGTTAGTATGGATCAAGACTGGATTTGTCACTCCGTGTGACGGAGAGGTATCTCGGGGCCCACTCGGTAATACAACATCACACACAAGCCTTGCAAGCAATGTGACTAAGTGTAAGTCATGGATCTTGTATTATGGAACGAGTAAAGAGACTTGTCGGTAACGAGATTGAAATAGGTATGCGGATACCGACGATTAAATCTCGGGCAAGTAACATACCGAAGGACAAAGGGAATGACATACGGGTTTATATGAATCCTTGACATTGAGGTTCAACCTATAAGATATTCAGAGAATATGTAGGATCTAATATGGGCATCCAGGTCCCTCTATTGGATATTGACCGAGGAGTACCTCAGGGCATGTCTACATAGTTCTCGAACCCGCAATGTCTGCACACTTAAGGTTCGACGATGTTTTAGTATAGTTGAGTTATATGTGTGGTTACCGAATGTTGTTCGGAGTCCCGGATGAGATCACGGACGTCATGAGGGTTTCCGGAATGGTACGGAAACGAAGATTGATATATAGGATGGTTTCATTTGGTTACCGCAAGGTTTTCGGGCATTACCGGGATTATACCGGGAGTGACAAATGGGTTCCGGAAGTTCACCGGGAGGGGGGCAACCCACCCGGGGGAAGCCCAATGGCATTAGGTGTGGCGCACCAGACCTTAGTTGGCTGGTGGGACAGCCCAAGAGGGCCTTGGCACCAAGAGAAGAAAACCAAAGAAAAAAAAGGGAGGTGGGAAGGAAGAGAAGGACTCCACTTTCCAATCCTAATTGGAGTAGGATTCCTCCTCTCCTTCCTAGCTGGCGGACCCTTGAGGTCTTGTCCCTCAAGGAAAGCCTCCTCCCCCTCCCTCCTATATATAGTGGTGATTTATGGCTGATTGGAGACAACTTTTTGCCACGTGCAACTCAGATCTAGACACCATAGTTCTTCCTCTAGATCGTATTTCTGCGGAGCTCAGGCGGTGCCCTGCAGGAGTAGATCGTCACCACCACCGGAGCGCCGTCACACTGCTGGAGAACTCATCTACTTCTCTGTCTTGCTTGCTGGATCAAGAAGGCCGAGATCATCGTCGAGTTGTACGTGTGCTGAACGCGGAGGTGCCGTCCGTTCGGCACTAGATTGGAACGGATCATGGGACGGATCGCGGGACGGTTTGTGGGACGGTTCGTGGGGCTGATCGAGGGACGTGAAGACGTTCCACTACATCAATCACGTTTCTTAACACTTTCTGTTGTGCGATCTACAAGGGTACGTAGATCCAAATCTCCTCTCGCAGATGGACATCACCATGATAGGTCTTCGTGTGCGTAGGAAATTTTTTGTTTCCCATGCAACGTACCTCAACAGAAACATGTGACAATGTTGTATAAAAATAAAAACTATTGGGTTGAAGTCATGCCATTTTTGAAAAAAATGTGTAAGATGTCATATATATATATAGAGAGAGAGAGAAACTCTATTCATATATATATATATATTTGCTCTAAGGGTCTAACGTATATATGTAGGTCATGATATAAAAATGTGTAGCATCATGGTCTATGTCCGCACAAAAATTACTAAAACTAATTGACATGCATGATTGATGAGGTGGCATGGTTGCATGGATAGATTAATGCACAAAATGTATCTTATGAGCAGATGCATGACTTGATGATGTGGTATGCTTGCACGAGGAGGAAAAATAGATAATGGCTTACAACTACTCCCTCCGTTCCTAAATATAAGTCTTTTAAGAAATTTCACTATGGACTACGTACAAAGCAAAATGAGTGAATCTATACTCTAAAGTATGTCTATATACATCCGTATGTAGTAGTAGAATCTCTTAAAACATATATTTAGGAACAGAGGGTGTATTTAAGAATAAAGGATATCATATCATACTTTAATTACAACTGGGCTTAGCACTTTATCAGGGTCCAAGATCCGGTACTTGGCTGCTTCATGTGAGATAGCGAGCCCCGTGACCCGTGAGCACCACGATTCCGGCAATCGGTAAGGGAAACGTTTTCAGCCGGAGCACCGACCCAAACATTTTTGCCGGACCCATCAGTGAGGTTAGATCCCACTTAATCGTGCGGTCCCTGCCTTATCTTCTTTCTCCTTCCAGCAACGCGTGTCCCTCACCCGAGATTCGAATCTTTCTTGTCTCCTTCCCGCTAGATCGGAAGCCATGGCCATGGGCAACCGCCCCTCGCGCCTGCACCAGCCCATGCGAGCTCGCCGGCGCCGCCGTCGATCCTATGCGTCTAGGAGAGCTGCAACGACGGTCCAATGGAGCTGCATGGTCACCACGGGCACCACGGTCATCATCATTTTTGTTACAATCAATGTCCAAATTTGCTACAATCAGTGTCCAAATTTGCTACAACCGATGTCAAAAATTGCTACATCATACATGGCGTCGCGATTTTTGCTACAACCGGTGTTTCATTTTGCTACAACCAATGACATGGCGAGTTGCATCCCCTCTCTCAACTGTTCCTTGGCTGATGAAGTTGCGTCCATGGCCGAAGGTGAATTTTCGCTACATGCTTCAACCCGACATCGAAATTTGCTACAAACGGCTCTGCATTTTGCTATCACCGGTGTCGCACTTTGCTACATCGCACATGGCGTCACGATTTTTGGTACAACCGATGTTTCATTTTGCTACAACCGATGACATGGTGAGCTGCATCCCCTCTCCCAACTGCTCTGTGACGAGCTTCAAAGCCCGCGAAGAGCTCGTCCATGGCAGGGGAGGAAGGGGTGACGAGGACCGATGACGACGAGGACCGGCGACCGACGAGAACCACACGGGGCACAAGCGGGGCAACCCGCCAAGCCGACGAGCTACTCTGGCGACGGACGTGGATGGGTCGACACGGGGCAAGAGGCTTTGTTTTTCCTCGCGCATGGTTGGGTAGGGTGAGGTTGCAACATTTGCTGCATTTTTTTTTACCAAAAAGGCTTTCTCCCCGCTTTATAGATAAAGCAAATCACCGAGCCACAACATCCAACAACAGTCACAACAACACACATACACACACCGCACTGGAGGTAGCACTACAACACAAGGTACCAAGGTAACGCTATGGGCACATCACAACAAGCCCAAACAAAGGAAACACAACATGGCGGCACTGCAAAACACAAAGGGTCCTTTAATCCGGCTCCGGAGGTAGAGGAGGGAGTGACGGCGCCAAGCGAAGAGCCATCGCACGAAGATGAGAGATGATGGCGTCTCGGTCATGCAAGTGGCTAAGCGGCCGCCAGAGCTGCAGGTATCCACAAAATTTGGACACCGCGTCAGAAGCACGACGAAGAGGAACGTGTGGAATAACAAGCTTATTGTGGACAGTCCACAACATCCAGGCCAGGACTCCCACCGTCAACCACCTAGTGTGGCGGACAGACAGGGGCATAGCCTGAAGTTCAGCGAGCAGCAAGTTTGTGTGGCACCAGGTGCCACCGACCACTTCGCGGAGACAACTCCAGAGGAACTGCGCGGACACGCAATAAAAGAAGATGTGGTTCGAATCCTCTTCCATCGCACAAATCGGACAAATGCCATCCCCTGGCCCGTTCCGCTTAAGGACCTCGACACGAGAGGGGATGCGTCCACGAAGCCACTGTCAGAGGAATATCCGGATCTTCAAGGGGAGCCTAATTTCCCAGAGGGCCGCGAAAGGCTCGATGCTCGGGGACGGTGCAACTGCCTAGTATAAGGATTTCGTAGAGAAGCAACCCGATGGCTCTAATCGCGAGGAGATGCGGTCAGGCCGATCCAGATCCGAGCATGAAGGACGATGGACTCGAGGAGGTCCTGCCACGCGAGCGTTTCCATCGACCTGAAAGGGCGTCTAAATGCGAGGCGTCCTAGGTCGACGAGGACCTCCTCCTTAGAGATTCGTGGGGCGACCGCAATAGAAAATAGGGTCGGGAATGAAGCAACAAACAGGGACTCGTCGGTCCAACGGTCAAATCAGAACAAGGTAGATGCGCCGGAGTCAATCTTGATAGAGGTCCCAATGCAAAGTACCGGAAGCAAGTGGATAACTGTGAACCCGGCAAGAAGTTGGCTGGATAACTTATGCTTGCTTCAATGCCTTTAGGCAGCTCCGACGGACTGACCGGCCGAACAGCTGCCCCGGTCCCAGCGGCGCAGATCGCTCCCCAATCGCCGAGGCAAATCCACGACACGGTTTGAAACTTTGAATCACAACGGAATCCTTCTCTAACACCACCGCAAGCATCCCCGCACTTCTCCTCTCCGGTCGCCCTCTCCTTCCGTCCGCGAAGCAGCCACTCCGCTGTCGCTCCCGTAGGAACCCAGCACGTCGAATTCCGCTTCCACCACCTTGTAAGTCTCCTCCTCCCCCTCTCGTCTCCTACCTCGCTCGTGCCGCTCGATTCGGCCGGAAAATCCTAAGGCGACTCGGCTCCGATCGGCGGCGCGCGCCAAGTGCTCGACGATACTCCTCGTGCCGGATTCCTCACCTCCGATCGCTCGGTTTCTGCAGGAGGCCGGCGATGGCCGCGATGGGGTCTCTCGGCGACTCGTACGAGCTGCGCTGTGTCTCCGATCTACCCCCGCCGTTCCGCCCCGTGTTTGGGTTCAGGTTCGTGCGTGGCGATGCATACGCCCATCAGGCTCCGCGTTATTTTCTTCTACATTGTTCTTAGCATTCAGTGGCTTGAGATTTTGAGTAGCCTCGTAGGCTAATAGCTTCGTTATGGCGGAAAATTAGGCATCGCTGGGGGGAGGAATTTGGACTGCTCTGTGGCATGATGGGAGTTGGGATGGTATTCATAGTTCCTTCTCTTCTGTCTGCTCTGCAGGTACTTCAACTCATTGCAGAGCGAGTGCTTCCCAGTGTGTTTCCTCTCGGATGTAAACATGGTTGTCTCCGCGCCTACTGGGAGTGGTAAGACCGTACTGTTTGAGCTATGCATTCTGAGGCTCCTCTCGAGGTTCCTCACAATGGAGTGGAGGTTCAATTTGATAAAAGGAACTCTGAAAACAGTACGTGCTGACTAGCTTTTCTCAAACAACGTTGGGGCTATGCTCGGGAATCTAGCTAGGACACTAATCGTGATTTCCACTCCGTGCTTCACTGGGGTTGCGTGGTTAGATCTATATCGCTCCTATGAAGGCGTTGGTGCAGGAGAAGATGCGCGAGTGGAAAGTGAAGCTGGGCTCGTTGGGGATAAATTGCTTGGAGATGACTGGTGATAGTGAATTCTTTAACAAGAAGGCCATACATGATTCTGATTTGATCCTCACCACTCCTGAGGTATATGTCGCTGCTTGTTTTGCATCTTATGATCTACATAAACCTCTGCTTCTGCAAACTATTCCCCTATTTTTCTCAACCAACATTTGCGTGCAGAAGTTTGATTCTATGAGTCGTAATGGAATAAGGGATGGAGGATTGGGTTTCTTCAGTGACATTGCTCTGGTCCTTATTGATGAAGTTCATCTTCTCAATGATCCACGTGGAGCTGCCCTGGAAGCAGTGGTCAGTAGAATAAAAATGCTTTCTCGACTTGGCAACATGAAATCTGCTCCATTGGCAAATGTTCGATTCATAGCAGTTTCTGCAACTATCTCTAATGCTGAGGATATAGGTTAGTAAAAACGTGAATTAGATTGACCATGTAGAATTAACCACATTATCATGTGGGGAAGAAACTTATGAATTAACCTTGTGAAATTACAGCGGAATGGCTCCTAGCACCTCCTGAAGGAATCAAAAGGTAACAAAAGCAAGTTCCTCATAGATAATATGAAATAATAGTACCGAAACTTCCTTATTTACACTATGTTCCTTTTGCAGATTTGGAGAAGAGATGCGGCCAGTGAAGTTGACAACCAAAGTTCTTGGTATGATTCAGGCTTCTCGTTATTTTAGTATCTGGATGAGCATATGAGTGCATAAGAAAGATTGACACTGTACTTTGGCAACCCATAAGGTTGTTTATCATGAAGCTACTTGAACTTTTCTTATGCTCTAGGCCAACTGTTGTGCTGGTCGGACATAGTGAAAGTAATATTCAATCTATTCTTTTTTTGTCTTGCCTTAAAGAATTGATACCCTTCCAGATCTTATCAATTATTTTGAAAGCTTTGTATACCATGTGATTCAATTTTTGGTTTAATTGTTTTAAAGCAAGAAAAACATTACTCATGGCTGAGTCCATCCTGCATTGAAGGGGTGCAAATTTTACCAGTCATAAAATGATGTTAAAATAGATCTTTACTTTGTGCTGCTAAAAATTCAGGAGCATGTTGATTTTCCATACCAATTTGATAGAAGTTAACATCTCTGATGATATTTAGTACTGTCAGCCATTGGTATGTTTTCCCTAATTAATAATTGTTTCACGGTGCTATTTAGGTTATGCTCCAGCGAAAAATGACTTCCTGTTCGAGAGGGTACGCATAATTCCTATCCTTTAATGTTTGTTTTTTCGAAATTCTAGGGACGGATTAAGGAGGGGTGTTCAGATATATTCTATCATACTTTCTGCACAACGTTTTCTTCTGAAAAATACTGGATACTGTTTGAATAATTTTTTAAACTTAATTTCCTTTGTTTCTTTCACTTTCAGAGGCTACAAAGTTTCATTTTCGGTAAGTCATATCTCCTCATCTGTCAATTACACTGCCTACTGCCCATAAGTTACATTGTCAAAATTGAAGTGCTCAAAATAGGAAGTGAATATTGAATACAGATATACTGATGCAACACTCAAGAGGGAAGTCTGCACTTGTTTTCTGTTCTACAAGAAAAGGTGCACAAGAAGCAGCACAGTGCCTCTCACAAACTGCAGGGTCTCTTGGCTATTCAAACCCATTCATGAAATCTATGCAGCAGTATGAACATCTACGAGAGGCTTCCTTAACCTGTAGTGACAAGCAGCTGCAGTCTTGTATCGTACATGGAGGTCATGTTGAATCTTGTTCTCTGGGACATGACCTTCCTAATTTTGCTACTGATTACAGTGTTTTTGTCTTCTTATCTGGACACTCATGTTAGGTGTTGCCTAAATTTGCACTGACATAGTCGTATTTCCAAATTTCAGTTGGTTTCCATAATGGTGGTCTTTGCTTAAAGGATCGGAGTCTTGTTGAGGAGCTTTTCCTGAAGGGTGATCTTCAAATTCTATGCACGACAAATACTTTGGCACACGGCATCAATTTACCTGCACATACAGTAGTGATAAAGTCAACACAATTTTTGTGAGAACCTTTTTTTAATGTGAAAGCATTTCTACCTACCCTCTGATCTTTTTTATGATATTTTCTGATTTTCATACATTTTGTAGCAACAAAGAGAAGGGCTCTTATGTAGAATATGAGAGATCCATGGTTCTTCAGGTGTGCTATTAAGTCTCACTTGCTCCTGTAAAATAACATCTTAACAAACAAAGGATATGCACCGCCAAGCATTTATTTGCTATACATTTTTTTTCCTTCCAGCCTTAATAATATGCATGTTGCTTAAGGTGTTTTGACTTGCTTACCTGATTAACAAATGAATATAAATATAATAGACAGGTTAATAAATTTAGCTCAGGCCTCATTAATATCCATATAATTATATGTGAACTGTCCTTTGAATAACATAAGTTGGTTCTGACTTTGTTCCCGCAAATGATCGGATACGCTAAATTATTTTTCATGTATACAAGGATTTGGTTATCCTGTAATTACGTATTTATTTAAAATTAACACGTATTTGAACTCAACTGTCAAAGTTATTTACATTTTGTAATTCAAATAGGAAACAATAGTATGCGATAATGCCCTTGCTTCTGATAGAGCCTCTTTTTTTGGTCACCTCACAGATGTGTGGGAGGGCTGGCCGTCCACCATTTGATGATACTGGAACAGTTGTAATTATGACAAGAAGAGAGACAGTAATTTTTCTGTGTTTTCCTCTCTTGTTAATTCTGAAATATCATTGACAGGAAAATGGTATCTGTTTTTTGGTCTAACCTGTCGTAAGTTTATCTCGTAGGTCCATCTATATGAGAACCTTCTCAGTGGATGTGAAATGGTGGAGTCTCAGTAAGTTCTTTTATGTTCAGTTGAAAAGTTTCTTATGTGATGTTTTAACTGAAACTTAACTGTATCATGCCTGGTACTACTTCATTTGAAACTCTTGGCTAAGTATAGATACCATGACCAGGTTGCTGCCATGCGCAGTGGAGCACTTAAATGCAGAGATTGTTCAGCTGACAGTGTCTGACATAACTTTGGCAATTGAATGGCTCAAGTGCTCATATTTATACATCAGGATAAAAAAGGCATGAACGTACTACTCTTGATCTTTAAACCTCTTTGGTTTAAATGTATGATCTAACTCATGTCAAAATAAATTATCAGAATCCTGAGCACTACGGAATTAAGAAAGGGATTCCTCGTGATCTCCTTGAGAAACAAATGAGAGGTATATTTTGTGTAATTTGTGGACTTAACGGCTCTGTCATGAATTCGTGAAATGGTTATCTTTATGGATTGAATTTACAGATATATGTATTGAGAAGATCCACGAGTTGGGTGAGTATGGGCTAATTTGGACAGACGGAGATGGTTTCAGTCTAAAACCATTAGGTAAACTTTCAATTCTGCAAGAAAATTACAATTGAATGACATCATATGCAACAGCTTTCAAACTATAGTAGCATAAGCTTAAGTGTTTCACCATTTTTGTTTGAATCCCTTCTATGTTTGGTATTTGGCGAAGTGGGCTATAATTTTGTATCCCTTCTACTACTAACATTATTGCTTTACAATTTGTGCAATCTAGTTTTTGGAGAACATGGAACTATTATCAGTAATATACTAATATCCACATTGCTATTTTTATATATTAAAGAACGATTATTTCTGTAGTTTTACCTCTTTGCAATACCCACATTATACGGGAGTTGTAATGGGATGAAGTTTATCACACGAAATTGTATTAGAAAAGGTATCAGGTACTCAGAGAAATATAACAGGGTTAGGCATGCAATGTGAAATGTTATAACTCTGCTATTAATTTTCTGGTGGCCCTGAATTCATTTGTGTAGGAACGGGAGGAAGAGAGGACTACGGGAGGGAGAGAGGAGTACCTCCAGCAGCTGTGTATTTTGTGTGTGGCGGCTTGGGATAGGAACAGGATGGCTGGGAGCATCCTTTTTAGGTCAGTCCCACTACATGGGCCTGGGCCCTAAGAGATAACTTGTATGGGCTGGGCCATACCGGTTCAACACTCCCCCTCAAGATGGGTGGTAGATATCTATCATTCCCATCTTGTCACATGCCAAGTTACAATCCTTTGTTCCCAGACCCTTTGTCAAACAATCTGCAAACTGCTGCCCAGAACTGACATGAGTAAGGCTGATGACCCCGGCATCAAGCTTCTCCTTAATGAAGAACCGATCAATTTCCACATGCTTTGTCCTATCATGTTGAACTGGGTTATTAGCGATGGCTATAGCTGACTGATTGTCACACCACACCTTCAAGGGCCCCTTCCTCAGAAGTTTCAACTCGCTCAGTAGGTACTTCACCCAGAGCATCTCACACAACCCTTGAGATAATGCTCTATACTCAGCTTCTGCTATTGATCTAGACACAACCGGCTGTTTCTTGCTTCTCCATGATACCAAATTTCCTCCCACAAACATGCAGTAACCAGAAGTTGATCTTCTATCATCTTGACAACTGGCCCAGTCAGAGTCACTATAGCCATCCACCTCAAGATGTCCACTCTTCCCAAACCACAACCCTTTACCCGGAGTCCCCTTCAAGTATCTCAGGATTCTGTGCACAATATCAAGATGCCCACTCCTTGGTTCATGCATGTATCTGCTCACCACCCCCGTAGCATACGTAATGTCAGGCCTGGTATGACACAAGTACAACAACCTTCCAACCAGTTTCTGATACTCTTCCTTATTCACTAGCTCTCCTGATTGTGCTGTCACTTGGTGATTTTGTTCAATTGGAGTAGGGGCAATACGACATCCCATCATGCCCACGTCACTCAAGAGATCCAAGGTGTATTTTCGTTGGCACAAAGAGATTCCCTTCTCTGTCCGAGCCACTTCAATGCCAAGAAAGTATTTTAGGTTACCCAAATCCTTTACCTCAAACTCCTTGCTCAAACAACCCTTCAATCTCTCTATTTCCTCCTCATCATCTCCAGTGATGATAATGTCATCCACATAAACAGCAAGAATGGTGATCTTCCGATCAGAGTGCTTGTAGAACATCGTGTGGTCACCGTTACACTGACCATACCCCATACCACGGACAACACATCTGAACCTATCAAACCAGGCCCTTGGTGATTGCTTCAGTCCATACAAGGATTTCTTCAGCCTGCATACCTTCCCCGTAGTCTCTGAAGTACCAAAACCTGGTGGTATTTCCATGTACACTTCTTCTTGCAACTCACCATGCAAGAAGGCATTCTTGACATCTAATTGATGCAACTTCCACCCAAAGTTTGCAGCACAGGAGACCAATATCCTTACTGTGTTCATCTTTGCCACGGGAGCAAACGTCTCATCATAGTCAATTCCATAAGTTTGACTATATCCTCTGGCGACCAATCTGGCCTTATACCGTTCCACCTTCCCTTCAGGATTCTGCTTCACTGTATAGATCCACTTACAACTCACTGCTTTCTTTTCTGCCGGCAATGTGGTTAGCACCCATGTCTTGTTTTTCCTTAGTGCTTCCAACTCTTCTATCATCGCTTCACGCCACCTCGGATCTTGCTTTGCAGCCTTCCAATCCTTTGGAATTGACACAGTTTGAAGGGAGGCAACAAACGCCTTATATGTGGGTGACAAAGCCTTATAAGACACAAAATTGCCAATATCAAGATCATCACAAGCATCATCCTTCGGTAGAGCCTTTCTTGCTACTTCACCCTTTCTTGCTGCTTCACGTGTAGCCTTTCGCAATGCAATGGGCAACTCCACTGTGTCAGATGAGCTCGTCTCACTATCCTGCTGCTCCCCCTGCACTCTTGCCTCATTGCCTTGCTGCTCCCCTTGCACTCTTGCCTCATTTCCTTGTTGCTCCCCCTGCACTCTTGCCTCACTGCCTTGCTGCTCCCCTTGCACGTGTGGTTGCCGTCGAGAGTACACTAGGGTGTTCGTCTGCCATCGATCCCGAACAGGAACCCGAAGAGCACCAATCTTAAGTGTATCGACGGTTGGCTCGACAGGAACCTGCACATCATCATCAGTGAGAGTACTAACCGGAATTGTTCCCACTATTGGTTGGACCTGAACTTGCACATCATTAGCAGTGTTATTGCCCACAGAATCACCCTGAGTATGAGACACATCCTTCTCCTCCTCTTGACCATCGTGCACATGATGTAGGTGGTCAAGCTCTGCAAATAGCAGACTGAGATCAGTCGGCATACCATAGAATGGCTCGGACTCCCTGAAGGTAACATCCATACTCACGAACCTGCGCTTTTCAGAGGGAGACCAACATTTATACCCCTGCTGACTAGAAGAGTATCCCAGGAAGACACACTTCACTGCCCGAGGATCAAGCTTTCCAACAGATGGTCGGTGATCACGAACAAAGCAAGTACTGCCAAACAACTTTGGGGAAACAACAAACTTATTATCTCCAATGAGCAACTCAGATGGAGATTTCATACCTAATATCCTGGAAGGTGTCCGGTTGATCAGGTACGTGCCTGTCATAACTGCTTCATCCCATAAGAACTTAGGCACATTCATGGTAAACATTAATGACCGAGCAACCTCAAGAATATGACGATTCTTCCTTTCGGCCACTCCATTCTGAGGTGGGGTGTCCGAACATGAAGCTTGATGAAGAATTCCTTGGTTAGCCATGAAATCCCCAAAAATATTGTTCACATACTCTGTACCATTGTCAGTCCTGAGCACGTTGACCTGCACCTGAAACTGGTTCTTTACAAGAGCATGGAAGTTCTGAAAACAGCTAAACACCTCATCCTTGTGACGCATCAAGTAAATCCAAGTCATACGAGAATAGCAGTCAATGAAGGTAACAAAATACTTCTTTCCATTCATTGACACTACTGGGCTAGTCCATACATCCGAATGAATGAGCATAAAAGGAGATATGCTCCTAAGCCCCTTACTCACATATGAGGCTCGTGTGTGTTTTGCATATTCGCAAGCATCACATGTCAACTTGCCCTTGCCTATTCCACACATAACATCCGGAAAGATTCTACTCATCTTATCAAAAGATACATGACCCATTCTACAATGATGGATCATCGCCTGCTTCTCCTTGTCCTCCATGGTCGCAGCACACACCAAGTCCGGTTGCACCTCCTGGTCCATGTACCAGAGCCCCCTACGCCTGGTGCCAGTCCCAACCGTCTGGCTCGTCTGTCGCTCCTGAATCAAGCAACCGAACTTGTCAAGAATCACACGACAGTCTATTTGATCAATGAGAGCACTGAAAGAGACCAAATTGACAGGAAAAGCTGGCACATGCAAAACTGGCGATAAGGAGATGGCTGAAGTGCATTTGACTGTGCCAACCCCTACGACAGGCTGATTGGTACCATCGGCAGTTTGTATAGTGCCCTTGTGAGTAGGAGCATGCTTATGGTAAGACTCAAACACATAGGAATTACCCGCAACATGCTTAGATGCTCCAGAGTCTAAGACCCACTCTGAAGCACTCTCATTAGGAGTAAGAAATGCCTTCATCGCATTACCTTCATCAGTGGAGGCCAAGTGAGCAATGTCTCCATAGGCAGCCTCATCAACTCCCTTGCCCTGTGACGTCCCAGTGTCCTCTTCAACTACCATATGCGCCCTGCCCCCTGAGTAGCCACCTCTGCCCCTAGAAAGTTGACCCCCTGAGTTCCATGGGTATCCACCTCTGCCTCGAGCATACCTGCCTCTGCCAGTGCCCCCTCTGTTGTATCCCCTGCCTCTACCACGAGTTGCACATTCCCTCTTCCAATGACCTACCGCCCCACAAATATGACATGTGTTGGGATCTCCCCACTCCATGAGCTTCTCGAAAGCAGCAGCGAGCGCATTTGGTTCAGCCATCTTTGGTGTTCCAGCAGCACCACAGCCTCACTTCTTCTCCACAGCAGAACCAACACACAGCAGCAAAAACAGCAACTCAGATGCACAGCAGCAGGAACAGCACAACAATAGCTCCACTAACAGCACAGCAGCAGCTCCAGGAACAGACCACCACCAGCACCTTCTCCTCTAGCAGCAGCACCCAGCTCCCGGTCTCCCCTGTAGTGCAAACCACCACCACCAGCTGCAACCTCCTTCTCGGGCAAACAGCAGCAGTCGCAACCCCAGACTCCAGCAGCTGCCCTTCTTTCGCTTCCTCATCTCTCCTTCTCCCTTCCACCTCCAGAAACACAGCAGAACAGAGAGAGATAAGAGAGCCGGGGCAGGAAGGAACCAGCACCAGCCGTCGCCCTGTCGCCCGCGCAGCCGCTTCTCCTCCTCGCGCGCGCGCACAGCCCGTGCACAGCCGCCTCCTCTCCAGCGCGCAGGGCCGCCGTCGATCCCCACCGGACCCCGCAGCCACGCCGGCCGCCGCCGCCGTCCGTCAGGCCTTGCCGGACCTGGCCTCTGATACCATGTAGGAACGGGAGGGAGAGAGGAGTACCTCCAGCAGCTGTGTATTTTGTGTGTGGCGGCTTGGGATAGGAACGGGATGGCTGGGAGCATCCTTTTTAGGTCAGTCCCACTACATGGGCGGCCCTGGGCCCTAAGAGATAACTTGTATGGGCTGGGCCATACCGGTTCAACAATTTGTCCTCACATATTGTACTTCATTGCTATTTAGATGTTGCAGTGTTCCACTCAGTTGCATATGTGTATGTATTTCATTACATCTGCACATCAAATTACACTTTTGACATGTATCTTTCTACTCAGAACCTGGGAGGCTGATGACAAAATTCTATTTAAAGTTTGACACGATGAAGCTTATTGTCAAAGCTTCTGCATGTTGCAGTATGGAAGATTTATTGCATATCATATGCCGCTCTGCAGAGATTTCTTGTAGGTAGCTCTATATATTTGTTTTCAGATTTATTGCATATCATATGCCGCTCTGCAGAGATTTCTTGTAGGTAGCTCTATATATTTGTTTTCAGTATTTTAGTTTGTGTAGTGAATTAGTGATTTGATTTTTCTTCTTCTGGAATTTCAAGGGATCCAACTACGTCGAAATGAGAAGAAAACTCTAAATGACATAAATTCAGATAAAGAGGGAAGGCTTCGATTCCATGTTCTCAGTGAGAATGGAAAAAAGAAGAAGCGTATCCAGACAAGAGAAGATAAAATATTTGTATTAGCGAATGACTATTTAACTGGGGACCCCTTGATGCATGATTTATCCCTCAACCAGGTTGTTTGTTTGTGTAGCTTTAAACACATTTTAACATTATTTCCTTTCCTTCTGAATTTTTTGAACTTCTGCGTGCAGGAAACAAATTCAATATGCTCAAATGGATGTAGGATTGCCAAATGCATGAAAGAATATTTTATATACAAAAGGAGTTACAGATCTGCCGTAAATTCTATGCTCCTTGCGAAATGCCTAGATCAAAAACTTTGGGAAAGCAGTCTATTTTTACTCAAACAACTTCCTGGAATTGGAACTGTTACAGCAAAGGTTATTCATTTTTGAACCATAATTATTTAGGCACTCTATATAAAAACACTGCATAATTGACTGGTGAGTTTACGATTGCTATCCTAGGCACTCAAGACTGCTGGAGTTGATTCCTTTGAGAGCCTGGCAACTGCTGATGCTAGAAAGCTAGAAACTGCAACGGGACGAAATTATCCATTTGGAAATCAGATAAAGGACTCCTTGTCGTCATTACCGCCAAAAATTGACATACAAATTGAGGTCGAGGATGCTGGAAACAGACAAGGGAAATCAACCATTACCGTAACACTAAGCCGGCAATCACAGGCAGTTCGATCCAGTAAACAGAACTATTTTGACATGGTACATCTTTTAGATTATTTTTTATCATCCAATGCTGCTTAAACCTAAAAATTGTTAAACCATTGTTTGTTAGATTGTGGGCTCGGAGGAAGATAATATGATCCTTTTTCATGAAAAAATAAGGTCAGTGGTTTTATTTTATAATCTTGGTGTCCTTTATGTCCTTTTTCTTCTCCTGATGGGTAGTTTTGTTTTGTTTTGGTTATTCCTTCCATCATTTTCAACTCTTCTTTGAAGGGCTCAAGAGTTTTCCAGGTAATACTGAAGTCCTGTTATTTCAGCAAACATTTGGACCATTGTTATGTAAGTAGATAAGCAACTGAACTCTAACTGCCCTGCTATAAGTTGGTACATTGTCAAATGCTCTGTTGCTCCTTCAAGGAAGATATTCTTTTTCTTACATTTGTATTTTCAATAGATTATTCTAGCAGGGTAGCAGAATCTGGTAGTGCACCTCACCTTTTTAATTAGACTGTTACTTGTTCTGCTAACCACCAAATAGCACCTATGTTTGATACAGCAAACGAACTTAGCACAGTGATAGCAGAGATGAATAAAATGGCTCAACTAGATACCATCGTTCAAGGATATTGCTATTCTCTCTGACACCCAAATCAAAGCTAAGTTGCTCTTAGCTACTCTCACTGGCTATTCTGTTAAATGCAGCCCATATTCTGTAAAACTTTTGGTGCCATGCCCCCAGAGTGCCAGGGTGACTCTGAAGGTTGATCTGATTTTTGAAGAACACGGTAATGTCTCCAACAGATAACTATTGTTTGATAAATAAAAGGTTATTTACAATTTTATGCTGACATATATTGTGCATAAAATTTTATTTTGAAGTTGGTATTGATATCCACAAGAAGCATGTGGTCAGCAGGGAGGATGATTTGCATGTGACAAAAGCGTATGGGACAGAAAAGCCAAAACCCTTGTCCAGTCTTCCTGCTGATATTTGTTCGGTTAGCTCCAGGACAGCTCGAACAATTCCAGCTCAAGCTCATATTGGACGGAGCCCACTATCGAAAGAGGTTTGTGTTATAGAAGACGATGATGATGCCAACGTTCCAGACAAAGCTGACAATATGCCGAGAACGAGAACATTTAACAACTTGGCTTCACTGTAAGTTTATAACCTACTATATGCACTCCTCCAACAATTCTAGAATTGTCTTGCATTTATCAGTGTAGCCAAGAACAGAACACTTGCCTAATTAGTCACTAATCTAGTGTTTAGTACAAAAAATATCTGCTAGGGTTCTTTTGAAGCAAATATTTGCAATGTTGCCTTATGTCACCAGAGAACTGCTTTGGTTGAAACTTTGATGACATGTCAGATTTTGATCTTTCTTCCATGTTCTTTGAACCTTGTCTGAGCATTACCTTGTCTGAGGTGATATTTTGATGACTACAGAGAGGTCCCCAGCTTTGACTTAATGCTTGAAGAAGATAATGGAGGTAACACGATGCTAGAAAACTCCATACCTTGCTTTGTTTCACTTGCACTTGAGTCAGCAAGATCTGCTTTATGTACTTTGCTAAGCCAAATGTTTATAACCATTCCTAGATATGCAAGATGTATCATTTCCTGAAGCAGCAAAAGCAGAATGCAGAAGTGCCAGTAGCAGCACAATTTTTGATCACATACGCAAGAAATCCAGAGATTTTCCAACACTGATGTTGTCAAAGTCGATGGATAGCTCATATGAACCTTTGATACTGAAGAAGATGAAGACATCGAGGGACCAGTTTAACTTGGATCAGGGAATCCTGCATGCGAATGAGGTTACACCAATGGATTCTGAACATTCCGAGCTTAGAGTCTCTCCGACCAATACATCCGAGAAGTGTCGGATGATCCTGAGCAGAACTTCAGAGATGGGCCGCTCTCTGTTTGCAGAGAAAGTTTACAGCCCATTTGAGAAGAGCAAGAGCCTGAATAGAATTCCAGATGAAAACTCTGTTCAATTTGCTGACAGAAGGGGCAGCCTGTCTGAGAAGAGCAAGAGCCTGAGCAGAATTCCAGATGAGAACTCCATTCAATTTGCTGTGAGAACTGACAGCCTCTCCGAGAAGACCAAGATCTTGTGGACAGCACCAGATGAGAACTCTCATCAATTTGCAGGCAAAAGGGACAGCCCATCTGAGAAGAGCAAGATCCTGATGAGACCTCCAGATGACGGCACTCTTCATTTCGCAGGCAGAAGGGGCAGCCCATCCGAAAAGAGCAATGTCTTGAGCAGAACTCCTGATGAGACCAGTCTCCAGTTTGCAGCTAAAAGGGACAGCTCATCCGCGAAGAGCAATGCCTTGAGCAAAACACCTGAGGTGGACTCTGCTCAGCTTGCAGGTAGAAGGGACAACCCGTCGGAGAAGAACAAACTCTGTTCCAGCAGCCCCTTCCCAGATTTCCAGGCTATGAAGCAAGCTCCAGCCACAGTTCAGCCTCTCAGGATTCAAGACTACTGCAAGGATATATTGGCGAGTTCAAAGGGCAGTGGAACTGGCGAACCTTTCCTTGGTTTCAAGAGTGTCTTTTCGTTCCTCTGATCTTGTGAGTATCGTGTACAGGTCTGCTCAATGTTGTGCTCGAAATATGGCACGGTGACCTACCAGAGGCATTAGCTTGACAATTTCTGATGATTACTAGTACAGTAGGTTTTATCGTACAGCATTATATGTTGGAACACCTTTCTGTGCTGTGTACGAATGGTATGTGGATATAATGCATACTGTATTAATTAAACACAATGCGTTAAGTGCAATACGCCTCCCTGTCGCGTACAAATTTCTGTCTCTGAAAGGAAGTCATGGATGGACATTACAACTCGATGCTTAATTTTGCAACGATACTCGTCATAAAATTGTGTTTTCTGTTTATACCTGACTCTTCTGCAAACTTAACTCCCGATAATTTCAAGGTACTGAGAGGGGTGCAACTAACCCAACACCTCCCAATAATTTTGTGTTGCTATATCTCTTATCCTTTTGCATATAATAAACCTCATTTCAACATACTCCCTCCGTTCCTAAATATAAGTCTTTTAAGCGATTTCACTAGATGTCTACATACGGAGCAAAATGATTGAATGTACGCTCTAAAATATGTCTATATACATCCGTATGTAGTTCACTAGTGAAATCTCTACAAAGACTTATATTTAGAAACGGAGGGAGTAATATTTATCCAAACCTTGATGTTCCTAATGAACACATAATGCAATTTTCTTATTGGAATTCAAACACAGTTTGCGCAAGAATTCAAGTCAAAAGAATCAACATAGATCATAGTCATCATCATGTGCTGATCTGGAGCTTATACTAATTATGTGCCTCCCTAATTGTGGCTGATCTGGAGCTTATACCCGTTTCAGAAAGTAAGTCCCTCCTCTGTTTTTCTGACTGTTGGCTGCTCATTTTTAACTACACCATTCTTTCTTAAATGACCGGCAGAACTCCTGCCAGTTACACCTACAAAATAAAAGAAAAGGGTTAAATTTGCTCATATTAATGTAGACAGGACTTGATCCAACAAATAGAGGAGATGTAAATTGAAAGCATCAACTGATAAATGCCAAAGGTATGTGAGGAGAGTTGTCTATGTGAGTCAATGATTGACGTATTTTCTTGCATGATGAAGGCCCCATATCTACGTAGAAGATGCATCTGTGCATCTTGTAGAGTTTTTTTTTTCAGCGAGAATAGTAGGCGAGTGTCAATCTGTTGCCAGTCCAACGATTAGCAAGGTTGACAACTTTGTATGCTCGGTGGGTAAGATTTTATTACTCATTTGACTTGTATTCCCTCGTTCCTTTTAGAGATTTCACTACCAGACTACATACAGAGCAAAATGAGTGAATCTATACTTTAATGTATGTCTATATACATTCGTATGTAGTTTTCTAGTGAAAACTCTTAAAGAACTTATATTTAGGAACGAAGGGAGTAGAAGAGAAAACTTGGATGACTTATGATAAGATCATCTCGTGATACATTTGTCCTCTGTTCGCTGAACAAAGAAAATGAATTATTTCGGCAACACCATTTTCATGTAATTTGTGCAAAGCAACCTTACTAGAGAAGTAGAGAATGAGCTTATGTACTTACGGATTAATATTTTATGTTTCTTGCTTTTGTGTCAAAATGAGATAGAGTCAACTAGAACTACAACTCAACAAGTTTCTCAAATAAAAATCTACAACTCTACAAGGTACAAGGGAGCGAAGAGGGGAGCCAAAAATCCCGTTGAATGGCTTCTTGATTTGGATTAAGGCTAGAGATATCTCCAACATGTGCTTGTGTTTTCTCCCATTTCTTTTATTTATCGGAGCTTTAAATAGTTGAATTAAAACCACGACAAGTATTTTGAAACAGAGGGAGTATTTTACCGGTAATGCCCGAAATCTTTCTGGAAGCCAAATGTAACTTTCCTATATATCAATCTTTACCTCCGGACCATTCCGGAGCTCCTAGTAATGTCGGAGGTCTCATCCGGGACTCCAAACAACTTTCGGTTACCAACATCCATAATTCAACTATACCGAAACGTCACCGAACCTTAAGTGTGCAGACCCTGCGGGTTCGAGAACTATGTAGACATGACCGAGACACTCTCCGGTCAATATCCAATAGCGAGACCTGGTTGTCCATATTGGATCCTACATATACTATGAAGATCTTAATCGGTTGAACCTCTATGTCCAGGATTCAGTTAACCCGTATAACATTCCCTTTGTCCTTCGATATGTTACTTGCCCGAGATTCGATCGCAGTATCTCTACACCTATTTGAATCTCGTTACTAGCAAGTCTCTTTACTCGTTCCGTAATACAAAATCCCGTGGCTAACTATTTAGTCACAATGCTTGCAAGGCTTGTTGTGATGTTGTATTACCAAGTGGGCCCCGAGATACCTCTCCGTCATAGGGAGTGACAAATTCCAGTCTTGATCCATGCTAACTCAACAGATACCTTTGGAGATACATGTAGAGCACCTTTATAGTCACCCAGTTACGTTGCGACGTTTGATACACACAAGATATTCTTCCGGTGTCAGTGAGTTACATGATCTCATGGTCACAGGAACGTATACTTGACATGTAGAAAAACAGTAGCAATAAAATGACACGATCACATGCTACGTTCGTAGTTTGGGTCTTGTCCATCACATCATTCTCCTAATGACGTGATCCCGTTATCAAGTGACAACACTTGTATATGGCTAGGAAACCTTAACCATCTTTGATCAACGAGCTAGTCAACTAGAGGCTTACTATGGATAGTGTGTTGTCTATGTATCCACACATGTATCTGAGTTTCCATTCAATACAATTCTAGCATGGATAATAAACGATTATCTTGAACCAGGAAATATAATAATAACTATTTTATTATTGCCTCTAGGGCATATTTCCAACAAATACCTCTGAACCACTCAGCCGCACTAACTACATCCTATGGCGTGCTCAAGCTCGCTCGCAAATCATGCGAGCCGCCCTCTTTGGCTACATCGACAAAACCTCCCCTGAACCCACCAAGACAATTTTGTCTAAAGACTCCAACGGGAAGGAACAACTTGTTCCCAATCCCTCTCACAACCTTTGGGTGATCCAAGATCAGCAGATTGTAGCCTATCTTTTTAGAAATCTTTCCAAAGAAATCCTAGTCCAGGTTGCAGCGTTGGAAACCTCGTATGCGATCTGGACATCCCTTGCCAATATGTTCGCCGTTTAGTCTAAGTCCCATGAAAACAATCTTCGCATCTCTCTGACCAATGCCCACAAAGGTTCCCAATCTGCTGCTACATATTTTGGCTATATGAGATCGCTTTCAGATGAACTTGCAGCTGCAGGGAAGCCCATCAGAGAAGAGGAGTTGATCTCCTTCATCATTGCGGGTTGGATATGGACTACCAGCCCATTACCTCAGCCTTGGACGTCCGCACTGGTGAGCATGTCTCTGTCAACGAGTTGTTTGTGATGGCGGCAAACTTCAACCAGAGAGTCGAACTCTTCCATGGCTTGGGTGTATGAGGATTCAAGTACTCTGCCATGGCCGCGAGAAATTGCAGCGGTGGTGGTGGCGGCAAGGGTCTTGGCGCGCCAAAACCCACCAATGGTGGAGGCGGGTACTGCGGAGATGGAGGCAACAACATCGATGACAGCTACTATAGATCCAACTACAACCGAAACGGCAGCGACAATGGTGGTGGCCCTGCCTACAACAACAATAACAGTGATCGCGACCATAACTACAACAACAACGATCACGGGTGCTCTTTCTACAACAACAATCAGGGGCGCCGAGGTGGCTACGTAGGCGGCCATGGCAACAACAACAATGTCCAATTCCAAGGTTATGATGAGTATGAAGGCAAATGTCAAATTTGTAAGAAAACTAACTATATAGCGAAAGATTGTCTCTGGACTCCTCGC
This sequence comes from Hordeum vulgare subsp. vulgare, assembly GCF_904849725.1. Taxonomy (NCBI): domain Eukaryota; kingdom Viridiplantae; phylum Streptophyta; class Magnoliopsida; order Poales; family Poaceae; genus Hordeum; species Hordeum vulgare. Next base: position 390,236,299 of record NC_058521.1, read on the forward strand.
TGATTGCGTTGGTTTCCCTCCAAGCTTAAAGTGTGATGTAGCACAACGATGGCAAGTATTTCCCTGAGTTATGGAACCAAGGTATCAATCCACTAGGAAGATCCACAAGACGAGAGTTGCTCTAGAGATGGAATCCTCCATGCTGTAGCAAGCCACATAGGCCAGATGGGTTTTGAACTCGGCTCTTGCATCTCCCCCGGCGACGCGCCCCCCGCGGCGTGCTCGGCGTCGCCCTTCCCGTCCCCTGAGCCGTCGGCCCCCCTGTTCCGGTGAGCTCCCCTGCTGCGCTGCTCGGGGTCCTCCCACCCCTTCGCTGTCCCCCTCGCTGCCCTTGGCGCCGTGTTGGGCGGACGTCGCGGAGGCAGATGACATTGTGGTCGGGCGACCCATGGTGCGCCGGGCTCCCTCGGCTCGTGTGGGTGTGACCAGCGTGAGAGCGACTCGATCCCCCAGTGCGGCGGTCCGACGGCTCTCTCGGAGTCGCACAAGCACCCCGCGGTGGCTCGCCAATCGTCGCCTCTCTAAGGCTCGGCCTTGGGGAACCGGACCGCTCAGCGCCGCCGCGCTTCGGCATGGGGTGTGGCGGGGCGGTGTGACCGTGGGGCACTCCTCGCCCTTCCATCCCTAGCCCCGGCAACTCGTCCCCCCTCCTCCTAGGCCTCCCATCTCCCCGGCGTCCTCTTGCATCTCCGGCCGCCGATTGGCATTCCGTCCCTTCATCGCTGCTTTTGGGTCCTCTCCACTCCGGTTTTTCACTAGCCCTCTGCTCCTTCGGCCCTTGCAAACTGTGGCATCCGCGTTGTCGTCATCTCCGGGTGCGGCGGCGTCCGTGGCCAGTGGGAAAACCCTCGTTGTCGACCCCTCGCCTTGCGGACTGGGCCGCACCCAAGTGGGCCGACGGTGCCCTTTGCCGCCCCCACGCGGCGGTTGGGTGGGGTGGTCCATCACACGCCACTTCGGTCGTGGATCGGGCCCCCTTTCTGGGCCGGTGCAGACCTCCCCTCTTAGGCCCGTCTCTCGCCTTATATGGCCTCCCGCCGGTTTCCCTCGACGCCCTTCCCCGCTTCGCCCCTCGGCTCCCAGTTCCCTAACACTCCCCCCAACTGCTCCACCATCGCCCCTCCTCACTCTTTCCCCACCCTGGCTCTTCCCCGCCCCCTCCCATCTCACGCGAATGGGGAGACGATGGGGGCCACCAGAAGCGTCGTCTGGCCGATAGGCGGGATCCCCCTCGCCCCTCCCCCGATGCCATGCGTCGCCAGGAGGACCTCCACCGGCATCTATCCTCTTAGGGCGTGTACCGCTTGCCGCCATGTCAGGATCGTCACATGCCTCCCCGCTGCTCCCCTGATCGCGAGGATCATCGCTCCCCTGGTTGCGAGGGTCGCCGTGGCCGTTCCCGCCCCCGCTCCCTGCCGAGGCTTGGAGGAGCTGTTGGGTAACATCGCATGGGAAACAAAAAAAATCCTATGCGCACACAAGATCTATCCATGGTGATGACTATATACGAGAGGGGAGAGTGCATCTACATACCCTTGTAGATTGCTAAGCGGAAGCGTTAAGAGACGTGGTTGATGTAGTCGAACGTCTCCGTGATCCAAATCGCAAGTCGTCCCACGAACTCCGTCTCGATATAGCGCCGAACAGACGACACCTATGTGTTCAACACACGTGCAGCTCGATGACGATCTCCGTATTCTTGATCTAGCAAGAGAGACGAAGAGGTAGCTAAATTCTCCGGCAACACGACGACGTGACGGTGATGGTGGTGGAGCTACTCCGACAGGGCTTCGCCGTACCGTACCGAACTAGCTATGGGGTGTCACCAAGTGGTCGAGGGAGAGAGGGTTGCGCTATGGCTTCAGTGCCAAAAGCCTGTCTCGCCTCCACTATATATAGGTGGGAGGGAGGGGTGGCACCCTAGGGAAAAATCCCTAGGGTTTTGGCCAGCGCAAGAGAGGAGGAGGAGTCCTCCAAAACAACTTGGAAGGTGGAGTCCTCCTTCCCCAATTCGGTTTGTACCAGCTCTCCTTTCCTTTCTCCTACTTCGGCAGAATTGGCCCTTCTTGGACTGGCCACTAGCGCACTAGGGGCTGGTACGCCACCCTTGGGCCTCTTCAATTCTCTCCCGGGTGGGTGGCCCCTCCAGGTGGAACTCCGGAACCCATTCGTCACTCCCGGTACTTCACCGATAATGCCCGAAAACCTTCCGTAAGCGAAATGGATACTTCCTATATATCAATCTTCGTCTCCGAACCATTGCAGAAACCCTCGTAACGTCCGGGGTCTCATCCGGGACTTCAAGCAACCTTCGGTTACCAACATCAATAATTCAACTACACCGAAATGTCACGGAACCTTAAGTGTGCAGACCCTGCGGGTTCAAGAACTATGTAGACATGACCTGAGACACTCTCCGGTCAATAACCAATAGCGGGACCTGGAAGCCCATATTGGCTCCTACATATTCTACGAAGATCTTTATCGGTTGAACCTCTATGTCAAGGATTCAGTTAATCCCATATGATGTTCCCTTTGTCCATTGGTACGTTACTTGCCCGAGATTCGATCATCGGTATTTCCATACCTAGTTCAATCTCGTTACCGGCAAGTCTCTTTACTCATTCCATAATACGAGACCCCGTGACTAACTCCTTAGTTACATTGCTTACAAGGCTTATTGTGATGTTGTATTACCGAGTGGGCCCCGAGATACCTCTCCGTCATATGGAGTGACAAATCCCATTCTCGATTCATGCCAACCCAACAAACACCTTCGAAGATACTTGTAGAGCACCTTTATAGTCACCCAGTTACGTTGCGACGTTTGATACACACAAGGTATTCCTTTGGTGTCCGGGACTTGCATGATCTCATGGTCATAGGAGCAGATACATTGACATGTAGAAAACAGTAGCAATAAACTGACACGATCATATGCTACGTTTATAGTTTGGGTCTTGTCCATCACATCATTCTCCTAATGATGTGATCCCGTTACCAAGTGACAACCCTTGTCTATGGCCAGGAAACCTTGAACATCTTTGATCAACGAGCTAGTCAACTAGAGGCTCACTAGGGACAATGTGTTGTCTATGTATCCACACATGTATTTGAGTTTCCAATGAATACAATTCTAGCATGGATAATAAACGTTTATCTTGAACAAAGAAATATAATAATAACCAATTTATTATTGCCTCTAGGGCATATTTCCAACAAGAGCTTGAGCCACCACTCCCCCTCTCCAGTCCTTCGGTGGGACATGAGTCGCTCTCCGGCTTGTTTGGATTGCTCCCCACCTCACCTTCAGCAACAACAGTAGCAATCCGACTCCCCGCTCCTCCTCGCCGGTCCCAGCCACCGCGCACCAACGCAGCATCCCCCTAACGGCAATGGGGCTATGATACGTCCCAAATGTATCATTAATTTCTGCTTGTTCCATGATCTTTTGGGTGACATTATTATATGTTTTGCTACACTTTTATATCTTTTTACACATATTTGGACTAACCTACTAACTCAATGCACCCAATGCCAGTTTCTATCTGCTGATGTCTATTTTGCAGGGACTTTTACCCAATTTTCCAAAGCCCCAAAAATCTCGAGAAAAATATATAAAATCAGCGTACCAGAAGCTTCGAGATCACCGAAAATCCTGGCATGTCCTACCCCTGGACGCGCCCACAGGCCGCCTGGGTGGGTCCCACGCCCTCCGGTGCCCTACTTTGGCTCCTATTTTTACCCCCATGGAGGAAACGCTCATTCCGGAACCCTTTTCTCCAGAAGCAATTCTGATCTCTGGCGCCATCGCGAACAAGTTTCGGGGGACCAGAATTCCTGTTCCGGCACCCTGCCGGGACGGGGAAGTGCCCCCGGATTCATCTCCATCAACGTTGGTTTCTCCCTCCATGAAGCGGGAGTATTTCCTCCTCGGGGCTGAGGTCTTCTACAGTAGCTATGTGGTTAATTCTCTCTCTCATGACGTGATCTTGATTGTGATCATGGGCTATGTTAATCTAGGGTGATCCCATGATGTTTCCCCTTCTTCTATGTATTGGATTTATGTACTCACTTGATCTTATCTTGTATAATCCCCGAGACCATGGTGACAGCGGTCTATTGGACATGGATTAGAAGAATATTTTCATGAGTGATTTCCTCTTTTGTGAATTGATTGAAGATTGAGAGTCTCTTGGTGCTTGTCTTTGACTATCCTTAAGATATGTTGTGGTGATTGTGGTACTCTCTTTGGATGGCCGCAGTGACATTGGGAAATCCATCGATGAGAACTACAAACTCTGAGGTGTGCTTTTGTAGCCCTACATAATTCTCGTCCTCTCTTGATCACAAAGGAATGACCTTCGAGTATGTCTCCATTGCATGTTTTAGTGGAAATATCATGTGATTAGACTATGTTAATGTTGTTGGGAGTTGCCACTAGTGAAAGTATGAATCCTAGGCCTTGTTTCTCACCATTGTTACATCGTTTACGCTCACTTTTGTCACTTGCTTCCTTGCTTCCATTTTTATTTCAGATTTATATTACCTTGCTTTGCCACACCTATCACCCATATTTTACCATCTCTTCGCCGAACTAGTGCACCTATACATCTGACAATTGTATTAGGTGTGTTGGGGACACAAGTGACTTCTTGTATCTTAATTGCAGGGTTGCTTGAGAGAGACTATCTTCAACCTCTACTTCCCTGAGTTCGATAAACCTTAGGTCATCCACTTGAGGGAAATTGCTGCTGTCCTACAAAACTCTGCGCTTGGAGGCCCAACATAGTCTACAAGAATAGAAGCGTGTGTAGACATCAAGCTATTTCTGGCGCCGTTGCCGGGGAAGTGAGGGCTTGAAGATATATCTTTAGATCTTGCAATTAAATATTTTCGTTTCTTGTTTTTATTTTCACTAGTTGGGCTTATGGACAACTCTGCTCTTGGTTTGTTGCTTGTGGGGAACCGCTCCACCGCTATTGTTGTGGAGAAGCCTCCCCCACCTATGGAAATTGTGCCCTTGAAAATACCAACTGGTATTATTTATTGTGTCTTGGCTAATCGATATGCAGGAGATAGACATCTAGGCGAACACTTGCTATATCTTTCACAACTATGCTCCTTATTTAAGCTTGCAGGTATATCGATGGATTTTGTTATGAGAAATATATTCTCTCTATCATTAAAAGATAATGCTTTAGATTGGCATAGGCTTCTTGATAACTCTCATTTGCTAAATTGGCAAGATCTTAAACCTCTCTTTTATGCAAAGCTTTATCCTATTCATGAAATACATCGAGACAGGAACTATTTTTATAACTTTTGGTCTCGTGACGGAGAAAGCATCGCTCAAGCTTGGGGGAGATTGAAGTACCTAATGCTCAAATGTCCCAATCATTAGATCCCCAAGGAAATCATTCTTACAAATTTTTATGCAAGGCTTTCTCGTCAAGATAAAGAGATGCTCGGTGCTTCTTCTATGGGTTCTTTCACAAACGAAAGGATTGATGCTAAATGGGAACTCCTAGAAAGAATTCAACGCAATACAGAAGATTGGGATATCGACAAAGGTAAAGAGCCAGGTGTCGTGGTTTTGTCACGGCAGATGTCCTCGTGAAAGGACTTAGTACTGGAGCCATCACACCTTGGTGGCGACTCAAAGGGGTTGAGCAGGAGAGACACGGCGATTTACCCAGGTTCGGCCCCTCGTGAGGAGGTAAAGGCCTACGTCCTGCTTGAAGTTGTATTGATGTAGTTTCGATTACAAGGAGGGCGTAACTCTCCAAACCTAGCACTCGATGATTTCTAACCTGCCCTCTTCTTCCCTGGGATTCGCCTTTATATACAGGTCGAACCCCTAGGGTTTACAAGGGTACTTTCCTTCCTACAAATCGTGACCTCTGCGGTCTCTAAGTTGCCATCCTCTAAAGCTTGGAGACCTTCCGGAAATTATAAACCTCCATACAACCTTTGGTCTTGCCAGGCCAAGGCCCAAACCACGCTCAGGTGAATCGCCTGATTTGGTGACCCGGCCCAACTAGGGCGGGTTATTAACAGGTAATATCCCCAACATTAGGCCCCAGATTGACTTGAACTCTTTTCACGCCAATATTTCTGCTTAGTTAAAGGCGATTCATTCTTCATTCTTCTCTATACGTCAGAAACTTTCACCCGCCATCTGGCGCTGAAAATCTTTAAATCGCCAGACCATTTCTCGTCGGCATCTTCTTATCCCTTGAATTCCGGGAAGACTGACATAATCCCAACAGATCCTTTGGTGTCGTTATCCCAAAATTTTTGGAGCGCCATTATAGCGAATCTTTTTATCCTCCCGCGGTTCCCGCTCACGGCGCCTCGATTCCAGCTCCCGCCCTGTTTAATAGGTGTGGGGGGGGGGACAGGACTGGCGCTTCCCACCTACCAGTCTCATCAATCTCCTCCCCATTATCACAGCGAGGAAACCTTACTACCTTCCGAGGGCTCGCCGCCGACCGCAGTTCCTGTCGTCGCCCGAAAGCTTCAGCGCCGCCCATAGATCTTCGCCGCCGTCAAGCTTCGTACCGCGGCCGATCTGCTCGCCGCCATCGACCACTGCGTCGCCGTCGACCACCTCGCTATTTTCCAAGCACTCCGTCGCCGCCGAAGATCTCTGCGCTCGACAAGACTTTCGTGCTCCTCCAACAGCCTCCGTCGCCGTCGACCACTTCCGACCGAAATCGTCGGTTAGGTCACCGCTCACTTAAGAACAGATCCCATCCATGTTTGAAATTTCAAAATCGCCATGTTCTTGATGCCCTTCGTGAATATCTGTTACCTGTTCTTGACTGATTAATGCAAATGTCGATGAGATAGCCAATGTTTTTAATACCTTCATTTATCTGCCCTCGACTTGCGTGTTTAGAACAATATTTCGTCAAACGAACGATATCACCTTATCGTGGTAGTAAATTGCTGCATCCAGTCATTTTTCTCATGTTTTTCAACTGTCCAGTAGATCCATAGTTTACCTGCTCATTGCATAAAGCTGTTTGTAGTCTTCACACTTCACCATTTGGAACAAATGTCTTCGACACCTTTAGAACATAACTCTTCTGAATAGCCAAACTGCATAAGTCGCCAAAGCAACCTAACCCGGATCTTTATATGGCGGGTCAAGCTTTTCCCTTAGTCCGTGAACAAATTACTTGGTGAGTCAAATGAACTTATTTCACCCCTTACGGTAGATGTTCAAGGCGTGTAAATTCACCCGTACTTTACTCCTTTGTAGCATGGGCACCGTCTTCAAAAGTGACTGGCTCCCTACCAAAGTTGACGACACCATACTAGCAGACTATGTGAAAATGGGCAACTTGGACCCTCAGAATGTTATCGGTTGGCGTACCGGGTTCGGAGAAGATCTCCCCAACCCCAAAGAAGGGGAGATAGTCGTTTTCGTTGAACACCTTGAGCGAGGTTTTAAGCCGCCCGGATCAAAGTTTCTTAGAGATGCCATGGCTTTCATGAACGTCCGCCTCCAGGATCTGGGACCTAACTTGATAAGTAACCTATGCCAGTTCCAAGTGTTCTGTGAGGCTTATCTGCGGATGGAACCCTCGGTTCCCTTATTCTGGTACTTTTTCCACTTAAATCGCGAGACGGAATTTCACAATGGCCCCAGCCTGGAACTTGGCGGCGTAAATGTTCAGCGCCGCAGGGATAGCCCGTTTCCCTCACTCGCCATGCCAAGCCATCCCAAAGGCTGGGGCGAGTCTTGGTTCTACTGTCAAGAGACCTCACCCGCAGGAGAAAACAAGCTTCTGGGTTATAGGAAAGACCGCCTTCCAACAAACTTCAAACTTCCGGACAAGCTCACCAAAGAGGATGAATCAGATTTTATCCCAGTATTGTCCGAGTTAAGATCTTTGACAAACAACGGCCTTACTGGGGTCGACCTGATTCGCTGCTGGGTCGAATGGCGGATCCTTCCTTTGAGTCGCCGGGATGGGCTAATGTGCGAGTTTGATGGCACCTTAGATCATCCTCAATGTTATTTCCATACGGCTTTAACGGAAAAGGATATTGTCACCATCATCAAGAAGCTGACCGGCGAGCCTGCGGGAAAATGTGTCCAAATCGGCCTCAAACCCTTCTGCAAAATTAATCCGGCGCCCAAGGTAAGCGATTTTAACCCGCCCTTTGTCTCTATTTCTTATGTTTTATTCAAGTTGTGGCCTTTTATAACATATACCATTCCAGAAAGGTGATAAATTTTGGTCCAAGAAACCCAAAAGGCCAGCCATGAAGCAAGCTAAGCCGCCCCCAAAGAAAACCAAGGGCAAGGGCAAAGCTGCTGTGGCTGAGCCATCCGAAGCCGATGAATCTCAAGTCGGCGACGCACCTTCAGAAGTAAAAACCTATCCTCTTTTCACTCGCCATCCGCTATTGTTAACTTTGTATTTATGCCTCTGCCTCTCTTGAATAGAATGAAGACAACGAAAGCCAGGAGGATTCTGTAGAGGTAATTTCTGTTTCCTCCGATTCATCTCCTTCTCCACCTAAGTCGGCCAGGCGAATTTGTGGGAAAGTTCCCTTCTCACATCCAAATGCTTGTTTGGACCCCAATTTTCTATTGAAGAAAGCACAACATACCTCAAATCGGAAGACCCGAAGTCACTCCGGTGATCTGGTGTCCGGCTTACCAGCCAAGAACAAGAGGAAACCAAATGAGGTACCCATGAACAATACTTCATCATGTTTCTTTGGATCGCATCCGTAATCCGCCTATATCTTTGACGTATAGTTCTTGCAGAATTCTCCTCCTACATCTGGCGACTCAGTAATGTCGACACTTCCGCCAATGATTCGAGTCCCTGGGTAAGTCCTTTGACAATTTTACTTTGAATCCGAGGATAATGAATTACCAGTTTTTTTAATGAGCCGTTTCCCTTTTTAGGGCACAGGCGACTCCTGTCATAATTTCAGAGCCCATCAAAGAGTCAGCGCCAATCCAAGATGACCCGGATCAAGGTGAGCCTGACGATCAAATGGATCTTCCTAGCTCGCCCAAGGACACAACAGATGCCCCTAAGCCGCCAAGTCCATTGACAACAGCAGAAGACCCGGATGCTGTGGTTATCACTGGCACCAACTTCTCTAAACCGGCCACAACGGTTTTATCAAAGCATGCACCATCATCCTCTCAAAACATTCCTGAATTTGGACTCTCCAAGGCTAAGCTTTCTGAATATGAACATCTGGAATTCCAAGAACTCTGCTCTGGTTTTGCGAATCGCGTGGAGGCGAGTTACGAGATGGAGAAAAGCCTGCTCCGGATGCTAAAAAATAAACATGAGGTAAGCTTTGTTATATATTATATTACTCCCATTAACCCCAAGGGCCGGGTCATCAGTAGAAAGATGAGCCGGGTCTTGATAAATTAGAAAAAAACTTTCGACCAGTAACCCCCAAGGGCCAGGTCATCAGTAAAAAAGATGAGCCGGGTCTTGATAAATTAGAAAAAACTTTCGATCAGTAACCCCCAAGGGCCGGGTCATCAGTAAAAAAGATGAGCCGGGTCTTGATAACTTAGAAAAACTTTCGACCAGTAACCCCCAAGGGCCGGGTCATCAGTAAAAAAGATGAGCCGGGTCTTGATAACTTAGAAAAACTTTCGACCAGTAACCCCCAAGGGCCGGGTCATCAGTAAAAAGATGAGCTGGGTCTTGATATTGTATAATTTTATCTGAAAAAATTATACATTAGCCCCCAAGTGTCAGGGATATTGCTTGCAATAGTTCTCAGACATGCCCCTTATCATGTACTTTCAACAGGAAACTCTTACTCAGACTGAATCGGCGCTTGGCGATTTAAAGAAAAACTTATCTGATCAGCAAGATGCCCGAACTAAGTCGGAGGAGAAGTATCAATTGGTCCTGGCTGAGACGGAAAAACTCAAAGCCGATTTAAAAAGGGCTCAAGCTGACCAAGATACTGCAACAAAAAGAGCAGAGAAGGCTGATGCCAGGCTGGTTACTATGTAACAAGAATTGTCCGGCTTGAAGCGTCATATCTCAAACATGGCGCAAGCCGTCTTTGGTAAAATACTCAAACTTTTGATCTCTTTTTTTTACCAATAATTCTTATTGTGAGTTGCTGATTATCATGACCCCTTACACAGGTCCGAGAGCTGCCAACCTTCAGGATGATTGCGTGCTGGTGTTGAAGGCGATTTACACGCTGATAGAGCAGCTGTATACCGGCAGTGTATTAACTGAAAAGCTGTGATGGGTGCCAAGGAGCCTATAACTTCCATAAAGAAAATGCTTGGCTGCCTATCTACGCTTCCCCCTCAGATTGGCGAGTTGCCTCGGTCAGCCGCCCGGAAGGGGGTACTGACCACCTTAAGTCGCTGCTTGGCGTATGCTCCAGAGATCAGCCCGGAAGAGGTAGCGGCAGGCTTTCCTCAACTCAAAGATGACGGGTCAGAATTCATCGAAGAGGACTATCAGCGTGTCGTCAAGGACTCCCGGCTGGCGGCGACTCAACTTGCTGCAAGTCTGGACTTATCAAAGTATCAGGCTGCTTATGACAGCAAGAACAAGAAGGTCAACCCGCCAACCTTTGTGACAACCAGCTTAACTCCACGGCGACCCAAGAACCCTTTTGACTTGGACGCAGATCTTGCATCAATCCTGACCGATGAAGATGACTTCGCGGCTCTGGCCAAGTGTAACTAGGTACTGGGCGCCTTTTAAATTGAGGTCGGCCAAAGCTCGCAGCAAAATGATCCAAGGGTGCCAGCACAATAAACTTCATCGATTTGGCCTGAGAGCCATGTAATAGGCCTTTTTCATGAGTCGGTACTGCTTTTGTGATACTTTCGAAAGAATCTTTATATCACCCTTAAGGCGATTTGAAATATTGGATCCGCCGTTTGAAAATCCTTTATAATGCTTAACCCGCCATGGATGAAGTGATTTTGATCATCAACCTGTTTTAAGCTTGAAAAACATATGTGAAATCAAATAAATGACAACAAATATTTTCAAGATGAATCAGGAAAAAAGGTTTGGAAAACCTCGTGGCTATGTCATGAAGGAAAATAAAAATAGCAATTTCGTCGGCTCATAAGGTCGCGACAGGATGGGCCGAGTCAGAAAGCTCAAGCACACACCCTAAATGACGGTTTCGTCGGCTCATAAGGTCGCGACAGGATGGGGCGAGTCAGAATGCTCAAGCACGCACCCTAAGATGATGGTTTCGTCGGCTCATAAGGTCGCGACAGGATGGGCTGAGTCAGAAAGCTCAAGCACGCACCCTAAGACGATGGTTTCGTCGGCTCATAAGGTCGCGACAGGATGGGCCGAGTCAGAAAGCTCAAGCACGCACCCTAAGATGATGGTTTCGTCGTCTCATAAGGTCGCGACAGGATGGGGCGAGTCAGAAAGCTCAAGCACACACACCCTAAATGACGGTTTCATCGGCTCATAAGGTCGCGACAGGATGGGCCGAGTCAGAAAGCTCAAGTACACACCCTAAATGATGGTTTCGTCGGCTCATAAGGTCTCGACAGGATGGGGCGAGTCAGAAAGCTCAAGCACACACCCTAAGATGACGGTTTCGTCGGCTCATAAGGTCGCGACAGGATGGGGCGAGTCAGAAAGCTCAAGCACGCACCCTAAGATGATGGTTTCGTCGGCTCATAAGGTCGCGACAGGATGGGCCGAGTCAGAAAGCTCAAGCACACACCCTAAATGATGGTTTCGTCGGCTCATAAGGTCGCGACAGGATGGGGCGAGTCAGAAAGCTCAAGCACGCACCCTAAGTGACGGTTTCGTCGGCTCATAAGGTCGCGTAGGATGGGGCGAGTCAGAAAGCTCAAGCACCACCCTAAGATGATGGTTCTGTCGGCTCATCAGGTCGCAACAGGATGACAATTGATCTTTAAATGAAGAAGCCCCCAAGTCGGGAAGAATTTTAATTTTATTACTTCATAATGAAACTGAAAAACTTACAAAATACAGAGCTTAAGAGCTCAAGTGTAATAAGGCCGCAAGTGGGCAATATTCCAAGGGCGAGTTGACTCAACCTCCGTGGTTGGCCGGTTAGGCCGAAGATCCACCAGATAATAAGAGCCGTTGCGAAGATTCTTGCTCACGACGAATGGTCCTTCCCATGGTGGTGACAACTTATGCATGCCAACACGATCTTGTATCAACCGAAGAACTAAGTCGCCTTCCTGAAAGGTCCGGCTCTTAACCCGGCGGTTGTGATAACATCGTAGATCCTGTTGATAGATGGCCGAACGGGCCGCAGCCAGGTCACGTGCTTCTTCTAAGGCGTCCAAGGAATCTTGATGCGCCAGCTCATTGTCTTGCTCCACATATGCGGCGACTCTAGGCGAATCATGCCTTATGTTAGTAGGAAGAACGGCTTCTGCTCCATAGACCAAAAATGTCACACCCCAGTTTTTGGCCTTCCTGACTAATTAACTTATTTCAAAATTTAGGACCAATTAAATTTTTTGTGAATGCTTGTGATGCTTGAAGTGACTATTGTTTGCCTTGCTTGTTGCATGATTGTGTTTGATACCTAATGGATCCTGTCACTCTCCTAATCACCTCCTTACTCCATGATCTCCTGCCTAATGATCATGCCATGTGTTCAGAACAAATATCTATTTTTCACAAATATTATTTTCACCAAAAAGCTTTTCTTTGAATTAAACTTTCAAACCCCTGAGATGAGGTTTGCACTACAAGTCCTCAAAATAGGGAGTTTCTTTTGCACCAATTGTTTTATTTAAAACAATTATCAAAATGACTTTCAAAAACCACCATATTATTATTTTAAAAGTTATTTTATTATTTTATTTAAAAGCCCTTCTGTAAGGCCAGAAATGATATCCTATGAAGGAAAGTTATTTTTATTGCCTTCAAAATATTTCAGAAAATTTAGGGAAACTTAGTGGATATATTTATTCCATATTTATGAGTTTCAAAACATGGTCATGTTCAAAATATTGGGCAAACCCCTCCGAAACCATTCCTGCCTGTTTCAAGGTTTTGGAATATTTCTATAAGAAATATTCTCAATAAATTCCAGTAAAATTCTAGCATGTCATCTATGATATTATTGATGATCTTGCCAAGTTTCATTTCAATCCAAGTTGAGTTGACTCCCCTAATCACTCTAAAACCCTATCTGTCTAGAATCAAATTTGAGAAACTCTACATTGTGAAGTGTCTCCAATTGTGGGCAAATTTGGTGGACATGTTCCAGTACTCCAATGAGGCATCCACACCAAGTGGTACATCAAGGAGAATAGAGGAACTTGTCCTAAGACCCTCAAAACCCTCTCTGTTGATTTGTGACTTTGACAAACTTTACATTATAAAGTTTGTCCAATTGACCTCAAACTTTTTGTGCATGCCTTAATGATCAAATAATGCCCCTACACCAAATATATGATTTGTGGGAATTTATTTGAATAGGGTTCTAAGCAGAAACCCATTTCTGCCCCTTTCTAGGGTTTTTCAAGTCTACATTAGAAAACTTCTCCAGCAAATCCCAAATTTGGTGTGCAAGCCTATTTTCATCTATTATTTGATCCTGTTAAGTTTCACAGCCAGTGGAATCCATCTGATAGCCTAACCACAGATCAAACACCTTGTGTGCACTCACTAATTTGGCTTTTACTGCCCCTTCTACTTTTACGCTTGAGCTCAACTTTCTACCACAGCCTCACATAGTTACATTTCACCTCCAGTAACATTCCCATGGCCACTGGTCAATTATTGGAGAAGGTCCCTTTGTAACTCTCTCTCATTTTACCCTTGCCAGCACTGTTTTACCCTTCTTCCCATTCTTCTGCTTAAGCTATCACCCCCAACTCTTTTCAGAGCATATATTATATGCCAAGGCTTCATTTAGAACCAAGATATGGCATGCTCATGTGGAGAAAATGAGCAGCACTTCTTCAAATAGATTTCTGGCTGAATCATGGCTTTGAACAGCAAGTAGTAACTATCCTCCTTTGTTTGATCTGAAACTTTGCAGTCTGGTAGTCCTTCCATGCCTAACACTGCCAGACATAATTTCTCCCCAAGGCTTCCCTCCTAGGACCCACTTTTATCAGCTATAAGTTTGCTGTTAGAAACTTAACAACAGTCAAAGCAAGTTCAAACCAGCCCCAGATGCTTCCAAACTCCTCCAGTGCATCGTGGCAAGCATGCCTTGCATGGTTGACACCTTGGCCTAGCCAAGGGGTGCCCCAGGACACCAGGTGGGGTGGTGACCACCACCCTGGCATGCTGAAACGGTGCTCTGCACCATTGGACTCTAGCTGCAGCTTGGGTCCAGCGAGGGGAGCGTGTCCCAGAGCGCCGCAGAGCATCCTTGACCCCCTCAACGACGCTAGGTAGACTCCAAGACCCCTCTGGGACGTGTGGCGCCCATGCCCACGAGAGCTCCAGAGAGCTCTCGAGCTCTCTCGGCCCTCCCCTCTCTTATCTTCTCTCCCCGAGCCCCCAGTGTCTCTTTCCTCCTCCCTGGCTCCCATTTGGCTTCTCGTGTCTCCTCGGAGCCCTCTCATCCTCCCTGCTCCCTTCCCTCGCTTTCCTCCTATTCCTCCCCCACGGCCATGGCGCCGCCTCGGCCTCCCTTGCGTCCGAGCCAGCCGGCTCCTCTCCGGCCTCAAGTCCTCCCTTCCGCGAGCCCCCGCCGCTTCCCTTGTTCCCTCCGTTGGTCATGGCGCCACGCCTCCGTGGCCGCGAGCCACATCTGCCGCGACAGGAGCAGGCCGCGCCCAGGACCCCTGGGGCATGGGGCCCTCTTCTCCCTGGGTCGCCGCCCCTCCATGGCACTCCGGGAGGCCGGGCCTCATCGAGCGCCGTGCAGAGAGCCGTCCCCAGCGGCGCCGGGATCCCAGGGCTCACCTCCAGTCAGCTAGTCGGGAGGTTGAAGAAGGGCCCGTGGGCCCCACGCGTCGGCCGGTGGGTGCAGCCGCGAGGTGGGCTACGCCACGTAAGTGGCAGCGCCCCCACCCTTGCCGTCTCCCTGCGTGGAAGGCGCATTTCGGCTAGGGCGCCTCCTGCGTGGTTCGGCTGGCCAAGCCAAGCCAGTGGGCCGGCCCGAAGGCCTAGCTGACGCCTAGTGCGCAAGATAACCCCGAGGCTGTGCTCGTTTCTCTTCTTTTCCATTTTGTTTAAAACTTCAAATATCCATTACAAATTCATTTTAGCACCAATTCTAATGATTCAAATTTCTACAGGTTCCTAAATTCAAGCTCTATCCACATATGTGCTTTGCACATTTTTCCAAGAAGATTTTCTGTACTGTTATTACTCAAAATCCAAATTTGGATACAAATGTTCCACCTTTGCAAATTCCTAGAGGATCCATTTCAACTCCAAATGGAGTGATTCAAACTTCCAGAGACTTCTAAAATCATTCTCCATTTTTAGAACCCTGGTCAACATTTTTGTGTGACTTATTTCTGTTGCAACAAATAAATAGCTCCTATTGCTATTTAATCCTCATTGTAAAATCTCTAGAATATTCATACCATCTCCAAATCCAGTGAAACCACTTCCTAAATATTTCTAAAATCCTTCTCTGTTAAATGGGTGCCTCCACTCATTTTTAACAGAAATATTTCTGTTGGCTTATTCAATGGCCACCTATTGCTCCTTTCACCTATTCAAAAATCCTTGATGGTTCAAATCTCCTGTGAGAATCTTCAAGTATTTTTCTTATGGCCAGAGAGGTCCAAGAAAAATATAACTTCTATTTATGAGACACTTTTATTCTACTTGATGTGTGGCTTACTATGGTTGTTTCCGACGTTAGTTGACGGTACACGGAGTATTCGGGGACGAAGCGGAAGACCTCGAAGACCCCGAGGACTTAGGTGAGCAAGGCAAGCAGCCCTTTGACCATGACTTGAGCATATGAAATGATGCACGCTAGTATAGCAAGTACTTTCGTTGCATGAGATCACAGTGCCGGTTCATCATTGATGTGATGGTACCGAAGGCTTCATCGAAGCCCTTGCATGATAGTAATGTTATTCACATGGCTCCTCGGAGCACAAACATGATGAGCTGACCCTACTATCTATGAGGATCATGCTACTGTCATGTTGATTACTAAAGATATAAGATCATTGCATTGAGCTTGACCCTACCCCGTGAGGGTCATGTTATTACCATGTTGACAAGTAAAGTTAGAGCATATTATCACAAACATGATGATGAGTTAAATAAAGAGTTTATGAAAACCCCGTCGGGTGCCACTAATGCCCGAGGGTGATGATGAGTTGGTGATCACTTTTGGTGAAGTGATGCACCGGTGATTTTGTGTGAGTATGGTTTCGGAAATGGGATTAGATTTATGATGTGTCGACCGTCCCAACCTTACCAGTACGACCACGATACCCCTTTATGGGACAGGGCTTTGTTGATTACTTTGGTCGGTGCTAGCAAAGAGCCACATTACTTGTGGCGGGAGTGATCGGTGTCACTGTCGTGATGGGGTCATGCCAGGTAGGACGACTATGCCATTATTATGAGTTCCAGGCACACCGTTGGTCCCTGCATGGTTGATACAGTCCAGAGTCGATGCTCGTAAGACGTACAACATGTGGGCTGGGTACCAATCGAGTGGACCTCTTTGTCTAGTATCGTCAGGGGAAAGATGATGATCGGGTACTTACCTCGGGTATATGTGATATACCGCGAGTCGTGGATGACACGGAAGTTTCCCGTTTCTCGTGGGTCCAGCGTACTACCTCTGCAGAGTGTAAAACTATTCGAATAGCCGTGTCCACGGTCGAGGACAGTTGGGTGGTGCTGCTTAAACTACGTCCAGCGTTTCCGCATAAACCAAAGTGTGTCTGTGTGTGGTGTTTAAAAAGGTGTTGTTATAATCATGATAAAATATGACCAAGTTCGGTGACTTGGCATATAGGGTAAACCCGGATGGTTTAGCCCTCATTAATACATTGAGATTCTGACAAGTCCGATGACTTGGCATATAGGGTGAACCCGATGTGTCCAACCCTTGTCAGATATGTCGATATTTGTAACCTGTTCTTCAAGAGTAGTTCTTTAAGTTGTTGCATATACCTGAGCATCCCACCAAATTGCATTCCACCAGAGATATATGTTACTGTTATTCTTCACTATCAATGTTCATATCATGGGCTGTTTGCGAGTACATTCAAAGTACTCATTGGCTTGCCACTGGTTATTTCATTGATCAGGTGTGAAAGCAGGATATGGTGAAGATTAAATCGGTGACGTTCTTGCGAGCTAGGATGCTTCCCAGTCAGAATGCCTGTAGGTTAAGGCTGATGGCATGGGTTCACGCTTTCAACCAATAATTCTGCTATTGGTCTAGTTCGGTGCTTTGGCCTTTAAGGCCCTATGTATGTAAGACTCGACCGAAGTGGTCATTTATTGTATCAAACGGTATGTATGGATGTAAGACTCTATTATTCAGTATCTGTGTTCAGTGAGCATTGATCCTTAGGATCACTGGGCACGGCGATCTCGACTTACCAGTCGGGGTCCCCACAGAGCTGGTATCAGAGCCATCCTGACTGTAGGAAGCCCTTAGTTAGCATGGACGTTAGTTAGGATAAAACTGCTTTCCAGATCCTTCAAAATATTTACAAAACTTATATATTTTCTCAACTTTCCTAAAACTTCAAAGAAATTGAAGGTTATGCTCTAGCCTTCCACTCTTATTTTCTTGACACTCCTCGTCTACTTTTTCAAAACTTGCTAATGGTCGCTAGAACCTTATGCCCTTCTGACCACGGGATAAATTGAAATCCTCGTGGACAGCCCGGAAGGAAGTAATCTTTCCATGCAAACACCTGTGCTGAAGGACAGAAAAGACAACTCTACGACCAGGCGACACCAACAGAAGTACCTCTAAGAGGAACGAGGACATCGAGGCTTAGAAGATGGTGAAACCCTGGGCACTGTTCCAGAGTGATGCCACTTTCGCCTATGATAATATGGACATAATATATGCAAACCTTGATCTGCATCACTAGTAGAGCGACCCTGTCAGTTATAAGTAATTGTGTCGACCACCACCGGTGGATGAGAATCTTGCCATTTGGTCCGCCTCACCTTAGTGAGCAGGAAAACGATTCTCTTCATCCCCCGCTCTAGGTGTCGATATCGCAATTAGTATGCTTGACAGATCAGAACTCTATCATGTCATGCGAATATCGGTGCATGAAGATGTCCACTTGAGCCTCTCGAAGCCTCGGAAGACAAGAAGGCACCAACAAGATCATGAAGACAACAGAAGACCCTGTCAGTGACAGCTATGAAGAACCACCTTCGTCAGCAACTTCCCAAACGAGAAGACAACCAGAGTTCCTTACAACTCAAGCGAATTGCTTCAACAAGCGACAACAAGAGGCGTGACAACACCCTGAGAAGGTCCAGAAGACTTAGCGGACTCCTCTCCGGAGCAAGAAGCAAGCACGACTGTCGAGTTCCTGAACCTAGGATAGGATGAGTCGTGAATCCCCTATGCAAAGTCGAGTCCGTGAAATGGTTCGGATGGACCATGTTGTGTGTTGCTTATTTTTGTTGTTTGTGCTTCGATATAAGTCGCACTTTTGCTTAGGCAACAAGCATGCGGTTATATCACTTGCCTTATTTTGATGTTCAAAATAATTTTTGCACTTGTTTGAGTTGATTTTTCAACGCTTGTTTGATTGCGCTGAGCCCCTTAGACACTCCCCTCTGTGCTCTCTCTGTCTCTCACCTCTCTCGACAACTGAAGACGGCAAGGCAGATGCGCCAAGGATCCGCTTCAAAGGACGGCTGACGTTGAAGACACTGACTGTGCTATGCTTAACCACACGCAACCCGTAGGAGTGTGCTTTTCCCCTCGAGGTTGGAAAACCACACTAGACCAGACTAACCTCCACAAGCCTTTCCGACTCAAATTTTCTGGTCACGTGTCTAGTACACGGACTTGCCAGAACTCGTGTAGGTCCTCGATAAATCCCGCTGAGCACCGGGTTGTCAATGGAACAAGTGATCACCGTGAACAAGTATCCTTCCATCTCAAGATAGCACTGTAACCTTGATGCCATAAGAGGACCGATCTCCGATATGAGAGCATTAGACTAAGATTGTTGTGATGATAATAGCTGTCTTGAGGATATAGCTAGACTATTTTGGTGGATCGTGAGACCCTTATAAAGGTAGGTGGATTTGGTGGAACGAGTTGATACAGTAGTATAACCTGCATAATATGGAGTAAGATTGGATTTAGTAGGATGATTATGATCGTGAACCTTATTCTTGGTGGTATACATGACTTTAGCTAGTAGTTGGTATGATTTGATGCTCTTGCCAAGATAACTTGGAGTATCAAGTAGACTTCTTATTGGACCGAGTCTTCAATTTAAATAGGTAATCTTAATAGAGTATTAAGGATGACAAAGACCACATGGTTCAGAGTAAATTGGATTAGCTCGTTAATCTCGATCATGATACCATGTTTCTCGGCGGATATAGAGTGTGTATACTTGGAGTTGTCAAATTGATTTACAACCTATGTAGTTTGGCCTTGGAGATCAGATGGCCATGATTATTGAAGTTGGTGGATATACTACGACGTAATTCTAGCAGTAATATGTGAGTTATGACGACTCTAAGAGATTGTGTAGAACCCCATCCATGTTGGATTTGTAAGAGTGATAGGTCTAGTAATGATTGATCGGATTGATGGATCACTTGATCGGATTCATAGGATGGAAACAAAATATTGGATTGGTCTACTACGTGTTTCCTTAATATAGTAGTGTAGTACCCTGTCCATTGGATGACTTAGGTGGACAATTGGATTTGTTGTGCCTCAGATTCAATCGTGGTAGCTGTATGTCTCCCCAAGGTCCTTGCATAGTAATGCATGTACAGTTGGGGCTACGCCATACTTGTAAGTGTTTGGGTTTAGTTCTTCCCTCAACCCGGAGTTGACTAGCTTGAGCGGTGTGGAGTTGACCCACGTAGGATGATATCCTTGATGAGATGAGGTGATGTTGTCTCAAGTTAGCGGTTGAACTACTGGCATCTAAGGAATGTGCTTAGAGATAAGATGATAACTGTTCGCCACACCATAAGTTCCTGGAGACCCTAATGCTTCGCTGAGCCACACATGGACGGATTACGACCATAGAAGACGACTCTAAGTCGTTAAAATGTGGCCGGTACCCGCCCATAGCAAGTTCCCATTCTCCTCGCCTAATCCATGAGCACTATGCTTATGTCGTGTTTGGGGAAGGTACGATGTCATCCTCACTGATGACATACTTACTCACCCAGTAATAGGAAGAACACCTTAGTCGTGTTTGGTCGACCCCAGGAACGTCGATCGCTGTACCTCTTGAGGGTACCGTGATATCTCGAGAAGGTGGACTTCTCAAAGCAATCCCAAGAAGACGGAAGTCTATCCTACTCAAGTCAAGACGAAGAGCCGCCGTGACAAGGAAGCCACGACAATGACGATGAAGCATAAGAAGTCAACCACCGACCGCACACCGACTACGTCAACGACGTCAAGAAGCCTCGACGATTCAAGATGACGAAGCCCTTGGACAAGCGAAAGAATCAGACGACCTCTCCTTGGTCCAAATCAAGGACGAGAGTACTAGCAAGTCGTGGTGGAAACCTGCTGAAGGTGATTCCCGCTCGCCGAGTCGCAGACCCTGGGATTGGATGACTGGTCTATACTCTTGGGTAGCCAGCTTATCTAGAAACCCTCGCAGAATCCCAAGATGGCAGGACCTGTTCGGGACCTGAGCCTCCGAGCTTAGACTCATAGGTGAGACCCAGCCCGGACCCTTCCACGAGAAGCCTACAAAGACTAGTTGCGACCATAACTTGACTGCCGAAAGGAAGTCAAGGACTTCCCCGTAAACAGGAAGCCATGCGAAGACTTTGGTAGTGCGTTCTAACATGAGACATCTTGATGTCACTAACCGGCATGCGAAACCCCAGGACCAGATCCTAGACACACTATCTTGCCACGTATTCTCACTTGGAATACACTCGCAAGCCAGAACCTTGCACGGACTTAGCTTACCAAGCCCTTGACCTCGGTCAAGCCTAACTTATTGCCAGATTCCGCTCACGATCAGTCGAGGACTTGTGAACATTCGAAGTTGTATCATCAAGCACCTCAAGACCACCACAACAACCTGGGGACATGAAGACTACCTCCAACTCAAGATTCTGTATCTGAGTAACCCCTAGCCCAGGAATCTCGGGGACGAGATTCTCTTAAGAGGGTAAGGTCTGTCACACCCGAGTTTTTGTACTTCCTGACTAATTAACTTATTTCAAAATTTAGGACCAATTAAAAATTTTGTGAATGCTTGTGATGCTTGAAGTGACTATTGTTTGCCTTGCTTGTTGCATGATTGTGTTTGATACCTAATGGATCCTCTCACTCTCCTAATCACCTCCTTACTCCATGATCTCCTGCCTAATGAGCATGCCATGTGTTCAGAACAAATATCTATTTTTACCAAATATTATTTTCACCAAAAAGCTTTTCTTTGAATTAAACTTTCAAACCCCTGAGATGAGGTTTGCACTACAAGTCCTCAAATTAGGGAGTTTCTTTTGCACCAATTGTTTTATTTAAAACCATTATCAAAATGACTTTCAAAAACCACCATATTATTATTTTAAAAGTTATTTTATTATTTTATTTAAAAGCCCTTCTGTGAGGCCAGAAATGGTCTCCTATGAAGGAAAGTTATCTTTATTGCCTTCAAAATATTTCAGAAAATTTAGGTAAACTCAGTGGATATATTTATTCCATATTTATGAGTTACAACACATGGTCATGTTCAAAATATCGGGCAAACCCCTCCAAAACCATTCCTGCCAATTTCAAGCTTTTGGAATATTTCTATAAGAAATATTCTCAATAAATTCCAGTAAAATTCTAGCATGTCATCTATGATATTATTGATGATCTTGCCAAGTGTAATTTCAAT
Organism: Hordeum vulgare subsp. vulgare; assembly: GCF_904849725.1. Lineage (NCBI taxonomy): Eukaryota > Viridiplantae > Streptophyta > Magnoliopsida > Poales > Poaceae > Hordeum > Hordeum vulgare. The sequence goes on from NC_058521.1 coordinate 390,258,323, forward strand.
CCAAGTTGAATTGACTCCCCTAATCACTCTAAAACCCTATCTGTCTAGAATCAAATTTGAGCAACTCTACATTGTGAAGTGTCTCCAATTGTGCTCAAATTTGGTGGACATGTTCCAGTACTCCAATGAGGCATCCACACCAAGTGGTACATCAAGGAGAATAGAGGAACTTGTCCTAAGACCCTCAAAACCCTCTCTGTTGATTTGTGACTTTGACAAACTTTACATTATAAAGTTTGTCCAATTGACCTCAAACTTTTTGTGCATGCCTTAATGATCAAATAATGCCCCTACACCAAATATTGGATTTGTGGGAATTTATTTGAATAGGGTTCTAAGGAGAAACCCATTTCTGCCCCTTTCTAGGGTTTTTCAAGTCTACATTGGAAAACTTCTCCAGCAAATCCCAAATTTGGTGTGCAAGCCTATTTTCATCTATTATTTGATCCTGTTAAGTTTCACAGCCATTGGATTCCATCTGATAGCCTAACCACAGATCAAACACCTTGTGTGCACTCACGAATTTGGCTTCTATTGCCCCTTCTACTTTTACCCTTGAGCTCAACTTTCTACCACAACCTCACATAGTTACATTTCACCTCCAGTAACATTCCCATGGCCATTGGTCAATTATTGGAGAAGGTCCCTTTGTAACTCTCTCTCATTTTACCCTTGCCAGCACTGTTTTACCCTTCTTCCCATTCTTCTGCTTAAGCTATCACCCCCAACTCTTTTCAGAGCATCTATTATATGCCAAGGCTTCATTTAGAACCAAGATATGGCATGCTCATGTGGAGAAAATGAGCAGCACTTCTTCAAATAGATTTCTGGCTGAATCATGGCTTTGAACAACAAGTAGTAGCTATCCTCCTTTGTTTGATCTGAAACTTTGCAGTCTGGTAGTCCTTCCATGCCTAACACTGCCAGACATAATTTCTCCCCAAGGCTTCCCTCCTAGGACCCACTTTTATCAGCTATAAGTTTGCTGTTAGAAACTTAACAACAGTCAAAGCATGTTCAAACCAGCCCCAGATGCTTCCAAACTCCTCCATTGCATCGTGGCAAGCATGCATTGCATGGTTGACACCTTGGCCTGGCCAAGGGGTACCCCAGGACACCAGGTGGGGTGGTGACCACCACCCTGGCATGCTGAAACGGTGCTCTGCACCATTGGACTCTAGCTGCACCTTGGGTCCAGCGAGGGGAGCGTGTCCCAAAGCGCCGTAGAGCATCCTTGACCCCCTCCACGACGCTAGGTAGACTACCAGACCCCTCTGGGATGTGTGGCGCCCATGGCCATGAGAGCTCCAGAGATCTCTCGAGCTCTCTCGGCCCTCCCCTCTCTTATCTTCTCTCCCCGAGCCCCCAGTGTCTCTTTCCTCCTCCCCTGGCTCCCATTTGGCTTCTCCTCTCTCCCCGGAGCCCTCTCATCCTCCATGCTCCCTTCCCTCGCTTTCCTCCTCTTCCTCCCCCCACGGCCATGGCGCCGCCTCGGCCTCCCTTGCGTCCGAGCCAGCCGGCTCCTCTCCGGCCTCAAGTCTTCCCTTCCGCGAGCCCCCGCCGCTTCCCTTGTTCCCTCCGTTGGTCATGGCGCCGCGCCTCCGTGGCCGCGAGCCACATCTGCCGCGGCAGGAGCAGGCCGCGCCCAGGACCCCCTGGGGCATGGGGCCCTCTTCTCCCCGGGTCGCCGCCCCTCCATGGCACTCCGGGAGGCCGGGCCTCGTCGAGCGCCGTGCAGAGAGCCGTCCCCAGCGGCGCCGGGATCCCAGGGCTCACCTCCAGTCAGCCAGGCAGGAGGTTGAAGAAGGGCCCGTGGGCCCCACGCGTCGGCCGGTGGGTGCAGCCGCCAGGTGGGCCGCGCCACTTAAGTGGCAGCGCCCCCACCCTTGCCGTCTCCCTGCGTGGAAGGCGCATTTCGGCTAGGGCGCCTCCTGCGTGGCTCGGCTGGCCAAGCCAAGCCAGTGGGCCGGCCCGAAGGCCTAGCTGACGCCTAGTGCGCAAGATAACCCCGAGGCTGTGCTCGTTTCTCTTCTTTTCCATTTTGTTTAAAACTTCAAATATCCCTTATAAATTCATTTTAGCACCGATTCTAATGATTCAAATTTCTACAGGTTCCTAAATTCAAGCTCTATCCACATATGTGCTTTGCACATTTTTCCAAGAAGATTTTCTGTACTGTTATTACTCAAAATCCAAATTTGGATACAAATGTACCACCTTTGCAAATTCCTAGAGGATCCATTTCAACTCCAAATGGAGTGATTCAAACTTCCAGAGACTTCTAAAATCATTCTCCATTTTTAGAACCCTGGTCAACATTTTTGTGTGACTTATTTCTGTTGCAATAAATAAATAGCTCCTATTGCTATTTAATCCTCATTGTAAAATCTCTAGAATATTCATACCATCTCCAAATCCAGTGAAGCCACTTCCTAAATATTTCTAAAATCCTTCTCTATTAAATGGGTGCCTCCACTCATTTTTAACAGAAATATTTCTGTTGGCTTATTCAATGGCCACCTATTGCTCCTTTCACCTATTCAAAAATCCTTGATGATTCAAATCTCCTGTGAGAAGCTTCAGGTATTTTTCTTATGACCAGGGAGGTCCAAGAAAAATATTTATGAGACACTTTTATTCTACTTGATGTGTGGCTTACTATGGTTGTTTCCGACGTTAGTTGACGGTACACGGAGTATTCGGGGACGGAGCGGAAGACCTCGAAGACCCCGAGGACTTACGTGAGCAAGGCAAGCAACCCTTTGACCATGACTTGAGCATATGAAATGATGCATGCTAGTATAGCAAGTACTTTCGTTGCATGAGATCACAATGCCGGTTCATCATTGATGTGATGTTACCGAAGGCTTCATCGAAGCCCTTGCATGATAGTAATGTTATTCACATGGCTCCTCGGAGCACAAACATGATGAGCTGACCCTACTGTCTATGAGGATCATGCTACTGTCATGTTGATTACTAAAGATATAAGATCATTGCATTGAGCTTGACCCTACCCCGTGAGGGTCATGTTATTACCATGTTGACAAGTAAAGTTAGAGCATATTATCACAAACATGATAATGAATTAAATAAAGAGTTTATGAAAACCCCGTCGGGTGCCACTAATGCCCGAGGGTGATGATGAGTTGGTGATCACTTTTGGTGAAGTGATGCACCGGTGATTTTGTGTGATTATGGTATCGGAAATGGGATTAGATTTATGATGTGTCGACCATCCCAACCTTACCACTACGACCACGATACCCCTTTATGGGACGGGGCTTTGTTGATTACTCTGGTCGGTGCTAGCAAAGAGCCACATTACTAGTGGCGGGAGTGATCGGTGTCACTCTCGTGATGGGGTCGTGCCAGGTAGGACGACTATGCCATTATTATGAGTCCAGGCACACAGTTGGTCCCTGCATGGTTGATACAGTCCAGAGTCGGTGCTCGTAAGACGTACAACATGTGGGCTGGGTACCAATCGAGTGGACCTCTTTGTCTAGTATCGTCAGGGGAAAGATGATGATCGGGTACTTACCTCGGGTATATGTGATATACCGCGAGTCGTGGATGACACGGAAGTTTCCCGTTTCTCGTGGGTCCAGCGTACTAGCTCTGCAGAGTGTAAAACTATTCGAATAGCCGTGTCCACGGTCAAGGACAGTTGGGTGGTGCTGCTTAAACTACGTCCAGCGTTTCCGCATAAACCAAAGTGTGTGTGTGCGGTGTTTAAAAAGGTGTTGTTATAATCATGATAAAATATGACCAAGTTCGGTGATGTGGCATATAGGGTAATCCCGGATGGTTTAGCCCTCATTAATACATTGAGATTATGACAAGTCCGATGACTTGGCATATAGGGTGAACCCGATGTGTTCAACCCTTGTCAGATATGTCGATATCTGTAACCTGTTCTTCAAGAGTAGTTCTTTAACTTGTTGCATATACCTGAGCATCCCACCAAATTGCATTCCACCAGAGATATATGTTACTGTTATTCTTCACTATCAATGTTCATATCATGGGCTGTTTGCGAGTACATTCAAAGTACTCATTGGCTTGCCACTGGTTATTTTATTGACCAGGTGTGAAAGCAGGATATGGTGAAGATTAACTCGGTGACGTTCTTGCGAGCTAGGATGCTTCCCAGTCAGAATGCCTGTAGGTTAAGGCTGATGGCATGGGTTCACGCTTTCAACCATTAATTCCGCTATTGGTCTAGTTTGGTGCTTTGGCCTTTAAGGCCCTATCTATGTAAGACTCGACCGAAGTGGTCATTTATTGTATCAAACGGTATGTACGGATGTAAGATTCTATTATTCAGTATCTGTGTTCAGTGAGCATTGATCCTTAGGATCACTGCGCACGGCGATCTCGACTTACCAGTCGGGGTCCCCACAAAAAAGAAAGGGGTAAAACCCGTGGACCGGTTCGGGGTGGTCCGAATACTCCACATCACCGAAGGCAATTCTTCGACCCAACATCCTGGGGTCTTTTCCAGGGGAACCATGAGTCAGGGCTTAATTCCTCGTAAGACCTCCTGATTCGCCCGTTCCGCCTGCCCATTAGATTGTGGGTGAGCGACCGCATAAACATCAAGCCGGATATGCTCTCGACGGCAAAACTCCTGCATCGCCCCTTGGGACAGGTTAGTACCATTATCAGTAATGATACTATGTGGATATCCAAACCGGAAGATCAGCTTCTTCAAGAACTTGACCGCTGTCTCCGCATCACAACTTCCAACAGGTTCCGCCTCAACTCACTTGGTGAACTTATCAACCGCCACCAGCAAATGGGTTTTCTTATTGGATGACATTTTAAAGGGGCCGACCATGTCTAACCCCCAGACCGCAAAAGGCCAAGTGATGGGAATCATTCTTAATTCTTGAGCCGGAACATGAGCCTGTCGTCCATAACAATGGCATCCCTCGCACCGACGAACTATATCCTCTGCATCTGTATGAGCCGTCACCCAGAAGAAACCATGACGGAAAGCTTTTGACACCAAAGAGCGTGACCCGGCATGATGCCCACAGTCCCCGGAATGAATGTCATTTAAGATTATGCATCCTTCTTCGGAGGAAACGCATCGTTGAAAGACTCCAGAGGCGCTTCGTTTATATAACTCGCCATTGATGATCACCATGGATTTGCTGCGTCGAATGATCTGACGGGCCGAAACTTCGTCTGTTGGTAACTCGCCCCGGGCGAGATAAGCCAGATAAGGAAGAACCCAATCCGGCGTGACGTGGAGAGCCGCCACAAGCTGAGACTCAGGATCCGGTATTGCCAACTCCTCCTCCAATGGTAAAATCGCAGATGGTTTATGCAAAATGTCCAGAAAAACATTGGGAGGAACTGGCTTTCGCTGGGAACCAAGTCGTGACAGGGCGTCAGCCGCCTCGTTGAGGCTGGTCCACCTGATAACCATGAAAATGACCCGCCACGTCAGACACAGCTGTTCTGTAAACCGCCATCATGGGGTCCCGAGAATCCCAGGTACCCGAAACTTGCTGCGCCACCAAATCAGAGTCGCCAAAACACCTGACTCGCGTTAGATTCATCTCTTTGGCGAGTCGCAAACCGGGAAGCAAAGCTTCGTATTCTGCAGCATTGTTAGTGCATGGAAACATGAGTCGGAGAACATAACATAATTTATCTCCTTGAGGGGATACCAATACCACACCATCCCCCGAGCCTTCCAGCTGTCTAGATCCATCAAAATAAATAGTCCAGTAAGTGAGAGCAGGCCTGTCTTCCGAAGCTTGCAACTCCGTCCAGTCATTGACAAAATCAACTAAAGCCTGAGACTTGATGGCTGTGCGGGGGGTGTACTGCACGTGATGCGGCCCAAGTTCAATTGCCCACTTGGCAATCCGCCCTGTTGCCTCCCGATTCTGGATGATGTCCCCAAGGGGAGCAGAGCTAACCACTGTGATAGGGTGTTCTTGGAAATAATGTTTAGTTTCCGACTCGCCATAAACACCCCATACACTAACTTCTGGCAGTGTGGGTAACGTTGCTTGGAAAGGGTTAGCACCTCGCTGATAAAATATACCGGGCGTTGCACTGGGTACTCCTTCCCTTCCTCCTTTCTTTCAACAATCACTGCCACACTTACTGCTTTGGAATTTTCCGCAATATACAGAAGCATGGGCTCCTTTTCAGCCGGGGCGGCGAGGACCGGCGGGTTAACCAATTGCCATTTCAAAGCTTCGAGTGCCTCGTCTTCCTTGTTCGTCCAAACGAACCGGTCAGATTTCTTTAGTAACTGATAAGGAGGATTCGCCTTTTCACCCAGACGACTTACAAAGCGACTCAGAGCCGCAATGCGACCCGCCAGTCGTTGAACTTGATTAACGTTTGCCGGCTTTCCAAGGGATGTAACTGCTTCGATTTTGTCCGGGTTAGCTTCAATGCCACGCTCCGACACTTGGAAGCCCAACAATTTCCCTGCAGGAACACCAAAAACACACTTCGTGGGATTCAGCTTCATCTGATATACCCGCAAATTATCGAAAGTTTCTTTGAGATCCTCCAGTAGCGTCTCCCCCTGGCGGGTTTTGATCACAATATCATCGACATAGGCGTGGACGTTGCGACCGATTTGGCTGTGAAGGCAATTCTGGATGCAGCGCTGATAAGTCGCCCCCGCACTCTTGAGTCCAAAAGGCATGGACACATAGCAAAAGGCCCCAAAGGGGGTTATAAAAGTTGTTTTCTCTTGATTCTCCACGGCCATCTTGATCTGGTGATATCCTGAGTAGGCGTCCAAAAAGCACAATCGTTCGCATCCCGCCACCGAGTCAATGATCTGGTCGATGCGGGGAAGAGCGAAGGGATCTTTCGGACAAGCCCTGTTGAGGTCCGTGTAATCAATGCACATATGGAAGGTACCGTTCTTCTTGAGCACCAAAACCGGGTTAGCCAACCATTTGGGGTGAAAAACTTCCACGATGAATCCGGCGGCTAAGAGACGGGCGACTTCTTCCCCGATCGCCTTGCGTCATTCCTCGTTAAACCTGCGAAGATACTGCTGAATAGGTTTTGCCTTCGGGTCAACATTAAGATGGTGCTCAGCGAATTCTCTCGGCACACCAGGCATGTCAGAGGGTTTCCATGCGAAGATGTCCCGATTCTCACGGATGAATTCGATGAGCGCGCTTTCCTATTTGGGGTCCAGACCCGTCCCGATAGTGAACTGCTTGGATGAGTCGCCAGGAACGAAATCGATTGTTTTAGTGTCATCCGTTGGTTTGAACTTGAGGGGTGACTCAGCATCTGTCGTTGGCTTCTTCAGGGGTGACATGTCTGTCGGGTCAACATTGGCCCAATGGTGTTTGAGCTCCTCCGCAGCGCAGGTGACTTCCGCATAAGCCGTGTCCCCTTCTTCACATTCCTTTGCAATCCTTCTATCCCCTTCGACCGTGATGGGTCCCTTGGGACCGGGCATCTTGAGCTTAAGGTAAACGTAGCATGGGCGAGCCAAGAAGCGGGCGTAAGTCGGCCGCCCAAATAACACATGGTAGGGGCTTTTCAATTTGACCACCTCGAATATCAGTGACTCGGACCTGTAATTATGCGCCGTTCCAAATGCTACTCTGAGTCTGACTCGGCCTATGGGGTAGGCCGACTTGCCCGGGACAATTCCGTGGAAAACCGTGGTTGAAGGCATCAGGTCCTTTTCCAATAGATTCATCCTTTGGAAAGTGTCAAAGTATAAGATATTAATGCTGCTGCCACCATCCATTAGCACTTTGGACAGGGTGTAGCGCCCAACTTGGGGAACCACAACCAACGCTAAATCGCCCGGATTGTCAACTCTTGGCGGGTGATCCTCCCTACTCCACGATATGGTCTGTTTAGACCAGTGGAGGTACCTGGGAAGGGCCGGCTCGGACACACTGTACGCCCGGTGATTCACCTTCTTATCACATCTGCAAGCGTTGGTGGTGAAAACGTGATACTGCCCATTGCTTAACTGTTTGGGATTGCTGCGGAAGCCTCCGTTGTCATCCTCACCCTGCGGAGCCCCCTGTGGGGGCGGCTGCTGAAAGGCTCCTGGCGGGTTATACCGTCGCTGATGGTGTACCGGATACTGGCCGCTGCCTGGCTGCGGGCCTCCCTGAGGCCCCTGTTCGGGAAAACCGCCGAAGGGGTTCTGTCGTTGGTTGGGTGCGGCGAACTGCTCCTGGCGTTGGTCCGGGTCATCGCTTTGGCTTTTCTTGATCGCCTCCGCCCGAAACTCCCGCATCACGAAGCAGTTCTCCCAGGAGTGAGTCGCCGGACCGTCCACCATGGCATGGTGCGGGCAAGGGCCTTTGAGCAGCTCTTCATAGTTACGCGGCCTCTTCCCGCTAAAGCCCCTGTTTTTCTTCTGGCGTTGGTTGCCACTGTTGGCGTTGGTGTTGGTGACTAAATCCGAGGGCTCCACTTGCGGTCTTCGCTTGCCATTGGCTCCTTGATTGTGGCGATTACGTCCCTGGAACCGGGTATGATTTTTGGATGACTCGCCCTTCTTGGGCGAATTGGCCTTACCGTCCTCGCCAGGATCTTTGGTGTCATCCGCTTCAGCGTACCTAGTGAGGGTGTCCATCAGTTCTCCCATGTCTTGGACCTTTCGCTTAAGTCGCCCTAATTTTTGCACCAAGGGTTCATAGTGGCAATTCTGCTCGAGGATCAACACAGCCTGAGCCGCCGTAATACCGTCTGACGAATGGATAATTTCTGCAACCCGCCGTGACCAATGGTGGGCCGACTCATCAGGGCGCTGAACACAATGCTGCAGATCGACGATCATCATCGGACGTTTGCAAGTTCCTCGGAAGTTCTTGATGAATCGCTCTTTCAACTCGGCCCAGGTATGGATGGAGTTGGGGGGTAAGTTTTTCAACCAAGTACGTGCTGACCCCTCGAGCATCATCGTGAAGTACCTGGCGCAAACTGCATCGTTTACGTCGAGCATGTCCATGGCGATTTTATAACTCTCGACCCACGATGCCGGCTCAAGGTCCGGGGTGTAGTTAGGCACCTTTCTTGGTCCCTTAAAATCTTTGGGCATCCTTTCATTACGAAGGGCGGGGGCCAAGCATGGCACCCCCACTCGCCCACCGCTCCCGACGAGAGGGGCCGGGGCAACTTGGGTGGTCGGGAGATCCCGGCCCGACGGGTTCTGATGATCAGGCGGGTTGTCCCGAGGGACGGGTCGCGGCCCGCTGTTCACGGCGGGCTGGTCCTCTGGCCGACTCCTCGTGTAACTCGCCTGGGGGGTGGACTGCAGCCTATCTAGGCTATGTGAGAACTGGGCGTTTCGAATCACCGCCGTCTTCAACATCTCGATGGCGTTCCTTGCCTCTATCTCGGCAGGGCTGTTGCCGTGGATCGGGAGAGACTCCAAATGGCGAGTTGCAGCAAGGACATTGTCCACTGGGTTGGATAAGTGGCCTTGAGGCGTCCGGAATCGGGGGATGCGATCCTCAGCCCTCTGAACCGGCGGGTTAGGCGGTTTACCCGGCCCTCCCCCTGGGGCAGCTCCCGCCCCGGGGGTTCGTGGAGTGTCGAACAGGCGGGTCGGGTTGAGATCATGGGGCAGGCGACCTTGGTGTCTCCGTTGATGGACGACGTCGGATGCGCGCTGGTGTCTTTCGAGCCGCCAGTTGTCAGTATTTAAGCGCATTCTTTCGGCCGCAATTTGAGCCTGCCGAGTCTCGATCCTGGCGGACTCCACCTCGGCATCCCGATGAGCCTTTGCCACTACCTCTCTGAGTTTTGCCACCTCCACATTTATCCCCTCCTGGTTTTCTGGTGTGAGGGGAGTCGCCATCAGCCTTGTGATCTCCGCCGCTAATTCCACCAGGACAGCGGCCGGGCTTCTGGACGTCTCGCCGGTTCCATCGCCTCCCGTAGGGTTTTGCGAAGGCTGAGTCACCCGTGCCATATAAATGGCAATCTGGCGGCGGGTTCGGTCAAGGACTTCGGGGTCCATGGCTAGCGACAAGCCCCCAAGACAATCCCCATGTAGAGACCGGATTGAATCTGAATCGCCCATGGATGATTCGTCATCTGAGTTGACTGGCATAGTTTCCTGGGTCGCCGAACATTCTGGCTCCTCTGATCCCTGCATGAACCCAACAAAAACCGGGCGAGTCAGATTCGGCGTCACCACTGGGCGAACATACCTAGCCGGCTCGACGATGTCGGTGGAGATGTCCGGCTCAGGCACGGATGATCCGATCATGCCGATGAAGATGTTGATCTTGCTGAAGGGGACCCTGTAACCAGATTCGATCGAGTCTGCTTCGGGCCCCCATTGCTGGTTGTCGATGTAGATCTTCCCGCGGCGGCTCCGGGTCATGAGCCCCGTCGCGTAACTCCCAAACCCTGGTAGGGCTCCCTTTGAGAACTCAACTCCACCGTGCGTAGCCCCCACGGTGGGCGCCAACTGTCGTGGTTTTGTCACGGCAGATGTCCTCGTGAAAGGACTTAGTACTGGAGCCATCGCACCTTGGTGGCGACTCAAAGGGGTTGAGCAGGAGAGACACGGCGATTTACCCAGGTTCGGCCCCTCGTGAGGAGGTAAAGGCCTACATCCTGCTTGAAGTTGTATTGATGTAGTTTCGATTACAAGGAGGGCGTAACTCGCCAAACCTAGCACTCGATGATTTCTAACCTGCTTTCTTCTTCCCTGGGACTCACCTTTATATACAGGTCGAACCCCTAGGGTTTACAAGGGTACTTTCCTTCCTACAAATCATGACCTCTGCGGTCTCTAAGTCGCCATCCTCTAAAGCTTGGAGATCTTCCGGAAATTATAAACCGCCATACAACCTTTGGTCTTGCCAGGCCAAGGCCCAAACCACGCTCAGGTGAATCGCCTGATTTGGTGACCCGGCCCAACTAGGGCGGGTTATTAACAGGTAATATCCCCAACACCAGGTATAAATTATGAGTATGATTGCATTAAAGCCTTTGTTGAAACTACACGTTTTAATAAGTTTAGTGCTAAGTTTGGGCTTGATTCTCACCTCCTTGTTGATTTCATCAAATCTTTTGCTTCACATCTTAATATGCCTAAGGAGAATTGGATCAAGCATCATGAATCTTTTAAAGAGATTTGCAAAGAAAATGAAATTGTTAATGATAATTGCAACATGCATGATCAAATTCCTGAAAATGAAGTTTTATATAAGCATGTTAATTTTTGTGGAGTGGATAGACCTTGTGAAATGCCTATGATTGAAGAAGAGAAGTATTGTAAGCAACATAAGCATGAAAGAACAACCACTTGGGTTAGATATTTAAATGAAATTGCTAGAGAATTGTGTGACCTTTATCCTTTTACTTGTGAACTTTGTGGTATAGAGGGTCACTTTAATTTTCAATGCATGAACTTTCAAAACATAACTGTTAACCAGTTGTGTGATAACATGATTGTTTCTGATCTTTATGATGAACTCATGTTATTTTTGATGTGTGAAGAGTTATCAGAAAAAACTTCTTGGCTAGATGATAATGCCTTAGTAATAAACAACACTTTGCAAAAATGACATCTCTATTGTGTTGTTAATTGCCATGAAAATGATTACATAAGTAAGATTAGAAAGGAGGGAACTTTACCAAAGCATAAAAATGCCTCTTATGTTTCCACTAATAAAAAAGGAGAGTTTCTCCCAAGTTTCCCCTATTGTTTCTAATGATAAACCAGAATATTTGGAGAAGCTTCCTCTCCAACCACTCCCTCCTAAGGTGAAGAAGAAGAAAATAAGAGGAGGAAGAGGAACAAGAAGGAAGAAGAATGGGTATCAACCTGGCATGAGCATATTTCTCGCATCAACTTTTATCCTAACAGACATAAATTTATGGAGGAAGGCGAGCTTGATTGTTATTATCTTGATGATAAGTCCGTAGGTACTATTGAAGAGGATTTTGATTATGATATGCATGTTACTTATTGTGATTGGGAAGATGATGATAATGCTACTTATGATCTTGAAAATCTTTTTGGTACCAACTTTGAAAATGATGACATGAAAAGCTCTAAGCTTGGGGATGATAGGATTGCAAGTCCTTTACCCATTAGTGATGTGATAATTGATAATTCTTTTGCTAGTAAGAATAAATACAACATGTTTACAAATATAGTTGCTAGCAATAATAATGCTCTTCTCTACCATGATGATGTTATAACTCCTATCTATAGTGATTGTAAAGATACCTATGACATAAGGAGAAATTATCCTTATGAAACTTGTCATAATCATGGAGGGAATTACTCCCTTGCTGAACACCATCTCCCCAATACACAATTAATCTATAGTGTTTAGGTTGTTTATGATAGTCCTACTCCCACTATTACCAATGAGAAAGATTATGCTTATGTGGAGAGTAAGAGTACCTTTTTGCATGTGGATCATGGTAACAATGCTTTATGTGATACTTATATTGTTGAGTTTATTCATGATACCACTGGAAATTATTATGAGAAGGGAACACATGCTTATAGATATTTCAGTAATATCAAGTTCCCTCTCTTTATGTTGAAGGTTTTGAAGTTGCACTTGTTTTGCCTTCCTATGCTTATTGCTTTGTGCTTCAATGAATTATTCTATTGCAATATTCCTATGCACAGGAAGCATGTTAGACTTAAATGTGTTTGGTATTTGCTTCTTGATGCTCTCTTTTGTTCTACAACTTTTATTCCTATGAGAGCATCATTAAAGTCTTAAGCCTATCTTTATGGCTATAAAGAAAGAGCTCTAGGGAGACAACCCTTGTTATCTTTACTTCGAGTTTTTTAATTTCAGTTTTAGTGGTCTTGATGCTTGTTACTACTATAACAACATCATTGTATCTTTATTTTCAAGCTTTGTACTAAGTTTTAGCCTCCGATTGCAAGAAATTTCAAAAGTTGTGACATGTTGTCCAGAATCACATTCTATCTGCTTGATGGAAAAATTCGCCAAAAATCACCAGATCATCTTTTTGATCTGAATTTTTTTGACAGGATGCTCTATATAATTGTGTTTTCGGCATCAGTTCGGAGTATTTTTATTTGAGTTGCAGAAGTACCCGAAAAAATTATTTACTACCTGATGTTATGTTTTTCACAGATTCTGCCATGTTTTGCGTTTTCATCATTTTGCAAATCTTAAGCTTGATTTTCCTTTGCAAAAACCTTTTGGACATCATGAGAAACAATAGCTTTTGATGAAAATCTTTATTTCCAGTAGATAATGAATTATTTTATCATGGGTACTAACCACTCTAATCAGCTTATGATGAGTTCCGTATGAAGGGAGTTTTCAAGTAGGCGATGGAAGATGATGAAAAAAGATCCAGGAGTGTCAAGCGCTCAAGTTTGGGGATGCCCCATGCACCCCCAAGAAATATTCAAGGAGACTCAGGTGTCTAAGCTTGGGGATGCCCGCGTGCATCCCCTTCTCTATCAACAATCATCAGTTCGTCCATCTCCATGCTATATTTTATCACTTCATGTGTTATGTGCTATGCTTGGAGCGTCCCGCTCTTTACTTTTTAGTTTGTTTTAGTTTTTCTTGCTGGTCATAACAAGTCGGAACCTAGCCAACCTTGTTTGGGAGAGAAACACGCTCCATTCCAATCTAGAACACAACATAGGTTTCCATGCTTATCCTTTTTGTGTGTTCTTTATCTTTACATAGCTGCTCTCATGCTTAGCTCTTAGTTTTCATTATTATCTTTTTAAGAGCTTTTATTTAGGTTGATTTTGGAACTCTCTTGAGTTATCATGCTTATCTTGTTTAGAGAGTTGGCTTGTTGCACTGAGTTGTGTGTCTTGCATGAGTAGGTAAATGAGGTTGCTATTTAAGTATAGTAGTAACTTGCAATAGTTTTGAGGTATTGATTTGAGTAATGTTTGGACTATTGGTGCCAAGAGCTTGATCCTATTAGTGATAGGTGTCGTATTTTGGGAAATCCATGTGTTTTTCAACAACTAAAAATTAGTTGAGAACTCTAGCTACTAAATTGATCCCTAACCTCTGGAGGGGTTGGAATATATAGAGTACCCTCATGTTACCATGGGTCGAGGATGCGCAAGGATAACCAAACCCCCAAGCACTCCTCCTCAGGGTACTTGTCTCTTTGTGAATTTCCTAACTAGATAGAGAGTTACCGATAATAAGTGTATGAGTTCTTCGGACTAATGTGAGTATTCGATTGTTGGCACTTCCACCATCCATATTTTGCTAGCCTCTTCGGTACCGTGCATTGCCATTTCTCATCTTGAGAGTTGGTGCAAACTTCGCCGGTGCATCCAAACCCATGAAATTATACGCTATGTCATACATAAGCCTCATTATATCTTTCCTCAAAATAGCCATCATACCTACCTATTAAGGCATTTACATAGCCTTTCCAAGATACATTGCCATGCAACATCCACCATCTCATGACTTGATCTTCATGTCATACATTCTTTTTCTTGATCGAGGAGCCACATGCTAGTTGGGCCTTGCGCTTATTATTGCTACATGAGGCACTAGTATCATTGCATATCCTGCTACACTGGCAGAGGCATACATTTTCATACATCATGATAGTTTTCACTTGTCTTTATGTTGAGTACTTCTTATAAAGTGTGATGATCTTCTTTTTATTCATGTAAAACATAGAGTGTTTCCCTTAAGCGAGGAAAAGATCCCAAAGAGGACAAATGAAAATATCCCAAAGAGGACAAAAGAGAGATAAATAGAAAGAGCCAAAGAGGCCACACAAAAAAAGAGAAAAAGAAAAAAAAGAAAGAAAAGAGAGAAGGGGGCAACACTACTATTCCTTTGAAAGATCCACACTCGTACTCCATTGTTATATTTGCACTCCATAGGGACTATCATTCATGCATAAGTATGTGCGGACCCTTACACTATAGAACTTGGTTTGCATATTCCAATGACGAGCCTCCTCAAATGAGCTCTAGGTCTTCATGAGCAAACAAGTTGGATGCACCCCCACTAGTTCCATTGGAGAGATTACCTTAGTTCATATGTGCATCCGTTACATGGCAATCCCTACTCCTCACATCATATCTATCATTTGGCTTTCTCTCGCCTATGGTTGTCCTCGTTGATGTGAGACTTTCACACCTTTTTGTCTTCCTTCCCCATCATTATTCTATTTGCTATCCTAAGTGCCAATATATCTTGCTTACGCTCATCCATTGCATGAGTGCTCAAAGTCGAAAGGGAGAGGATCATTTTAACTTGTGCATGACTAGTGGTTTGGGGATGAGTCAAAATAAGATTCCGAAGGATACCAAATGTGAGGTTTATTAGATTGAGTTCTCAATTAAAAATATATTTTATGATCTCAACCCATCTCCCACTTCTTACACGCAAACACCATTTGGAGATATTCGAGTCACCGACAGCGAGAGCTCACCTTTATGTTCTTTCGTTGCTAATTTCAATACTAGATATAGACTCTTGCTTGTTATTGTCTTGACTTGAATTGCATATCTTACTTGCTTTACTTTGAAGTTCTTATATGTGTGTTAGCATGTCACCACAATAATTATTGTGTTATCATTTACCTACTCAAGGACGATCAGGAATTAAGCTTGGGGATGTTGATACGTCCCAAACGTATCTATAATTTCTGCTTGTTCCATGATCTTTTGGGTGACATTGTTACATGTTTTGCTACACTTTTATATATTTTTACACATATTTGGACTAACCTACTAACTCAGTTCACCCAGTGCCAGTTTCTGTGTGCTGATGTCTATTTTGCAGGGGCTTTTACCAAATTTTCCACAGCCCCAAAAATCCCGAGAAAAATATATAAAAATCAGCGTACCGGAAGCTTCCAGATCACCGAAGATGGGCCAGAGGGGGCAAGGGGCCGTCCAGGCGACCTCCTGGAGCGACCTACCCCTGGTCGCGCCCACATGCCGCCTGGGTGGGTCCCACGCCCTCCGGTGCCCTACTTTGGCTCATATTTTTACCCCATGGTGGAAACGCTGATTCTGGAACCCTTTTCTCCAGAAGCAATTCCGATCTCCGCTGCCATTGCCAACAAGTTTCGGGGGACCAGAATTCATGTTCCGGCACCCTGCCGGGACAGGGAAATGCCCCTGGATTCATCTCCATCGTCGTTGCTTCCTCCCTCCATGAAGCGGGAGTAGTTCCTCCTCGGGGCTGAGGTCTTCTACGGTAGCTATGTGGTTCATTCTCTCTCTCATGACATGATCTTGATTGTGATCATGGGCTATGTTAATCTAGAGTGATCCCATGATGTTTCCCCTTCTTCTATGTATTGGATTGATGTACTCACTTGATCTTATCTAGTGTAATCCCCGAGACCATGGTGACAATGGTCTATTGGACTTGGATTAGAAGAATATTTTCATGAGTGATTTCCTCTTTTGTGAATTGATTGAAGATTGAGAGTCTCTTATTGCTTGTCTTTGACTATCCTTAAGATATGTTGTGGTGATTGTGGTACTCTCTTTGGATGGCCGTAGTGACATTGGGAAATCCATCGATGAGAACTACGAACTCCGAGGTGTGCTTTTGTAGCCCTACATAATTCTCGTCCTCTCTTGATAACAAAGGAATGACCTCCGAGCACGTCTCCATTGCATGTTTTAGTGGAAATATCATGTGATTAGACTATGTTAATGTTGTTGGGAGTTGCCACTAGTGAAAGTATGAAGCCTAGGCCTTGTTTCTCACCATTGTTACACCGTTTATGCTCACTTTTGTCACTTGCTACCTTGCTGCCATTTTTATTTCAGATTTATATTACCTTGCTTTGCCACACCTATCACCCATATTTTACCATATCTTCGCCAAACTAGTGCACCTATACAACTGACAATTGTATTAGGTGTGTTGGGGACACAAGATACTTCTTATATCTTAATTGCAGGGTTGCTTGAGAGAGACCATCTTCAACCTCTACTTCCGTGAGTTCGATAAAACTTAGGTCATCCACTTGAGGGAAATTGTTGCTGTCCTACAAACCTCTGTGCTTGGAGGCCCAACATAGTCTACAAGAATAGAAGCGTGCGTAGACATCAGGCTACTGGGGGCCGACAGGGGGCAAAGAAAAAGTAGAAGTGACGCGGACTAGGTGGGGGTTCCGGCCTGACAATGCCCCCGGCATGACCACCCATGCTTCCCCCCTTCCGCGGCGCTCGCTCCCGCGTCTGGCAACTCCTTGGCCCAAGTGACTTGCTTCAACTACGGTGTCGCCGGGCACTCGCGGATCTCATGCGCAATTCTCCCTCATGCTATTTGTGCGAGGACCGGGCCACCCTCCTCTCCTGTGCCCAAACCGCCCGGTGGCGGAGGAGCTCATGATGTATGGCCACGACATCGAGGGTGTGGGCTTCTTCCACATTGAGGTGCCCGACATCCCGCCTCCCACCCCCTCACTCCTTGCGGTGGTCACCCTCCTGGGTGAGGGCATGGCTTCCCTGAGATGATCGAGGCCGAGCTCAACCACCTCTATCGCCGCCAGTGGGACTGGCAGGTGACATCAACCCGTGACAACATGTTCATGGTTCTCATCCCCAATGCGGTCATCCACGGTTATGGTACCCAGACTGGAGACATCACGCTCGCCCTCAACAAGCTCGTGCTAGACATCTCGGAGCCAGTCCATGACCCCTAGGCGGTCGCTGTTTTGGACACGGCGTGGATCCTCATTGGCGGCTCCCTGACATTGCCCGCTCAGAGAGGGTGATCCGCCACATGTCTTGGATCCTCGGCGTGCTGGTGGTGGTAGACGAGCTATCTCTTCACAAGGAGAAGTAGGTACGGGTCAAGGTGAAATCCCTTGACTCGTCTAAGCTCTGCACCACGGTCCGCGGCTTCTTCAATGATCAAGGCTTTGACCTCTTGATCTCCCCCGAGCCCCCAACCACGTCGGTCGCACTCGCCTCCCTAGATTTGGGGTGGCCAGGCGGTTGGGGAGATGATGGATACCCTGTTCGCCACCGCCACTCGCGCCACTCGAAACCGGATGATGACGAGGAGGAGTCCGACGACAATCACTTGATATCCCACAAGTATAGGGGATCGCGTGTAGCCTTTTCTATAAGTAATAGTGTCGAACCGAACGAGGAGCTAAAGGTGGGATATATATTATCTCAAGTTCTATCAACCATTGACAGAACTCTACGGACACTAAACGTTTTGCAATATCTAGGAGATAAAACTAGAGTGACAATACGGGTATGAGAGAAAGCTTTGCAAGATAATAAATACAAGAAATTAAATGTTAGTGCTGCAGCGATAAAATATACTAAGTAACCATAAACTAACAGTACCATGAGTGCAGAAAAATAGTGGTAATTGTGGCGGAATTGTTCATGATCAAATAGTGAAATTCAAGGTTGATGTTCCTCTTTTATGTGGGAGAGGCAAAGCTAACAAGCTCTCACTATCCAATGATTGCAAGTACTTATGATTGGAACTCTAGCAAATATCCGTAAATACTAGAAGATACATTAACGTAAAAATATCCAACCATAGCATTAAGATAAAAAGGTCCTCTTTATCCCATATGCTTTAATTACTGTATTGGGGCTCAAGTTTCTGTCACTCAAGCAGCCCACCCTCTAGCTTTCTCCACATACTACAAACCCTATGATGTGATCCATGCACGCATAAACATAAGATGGGCACCATAGGACTGTAAAAAATTCAATATATAGCTCAAACCATCCAAGAAGATTCAACAATCAATCATATGACAAAAGGGAACTACACAAACATGACATAGATGCAATAGGTCATCTGCAAATAATTTATAACATCAAACACCATGTTTACATGGGGGATTATAGAGATTCATGGGAGAGTGGACAACTGTAGCTATGGAGGAGATGATGATGGAGCTGTTGGTGAAGGCGGCATGAGGGCGGAGAGGATGGAGAAGGGGCAGCACGTGAGGTGCAGGGCGGCGCCGGCGGCCGTCGGCGGCGCAGGGGGCTCCTCCTGCGCCGGTCGGCCATCATGGGGGAGCGCCGCCCCTTAGCCTCCTTCCTCAATGGCTTCTTGGTGCTGTAGATGAGCCCTCCCCCATGGAGATGAGGCCATGGGGGAGGCAAAATTCGTGGCTTTTGGCGGCTGCCCAGAAATCAGGGTTTTCCTCTCCTTATATGAGCTGGGACGATCATCCTTGGACTACTGATGGATGCCCCTTTGATCCAAAGGCTCTTGGGCACCTCTAGAACCTTCCTCGGGACCACTCTCAGCCCTAATGAGGTCCCAAAGTCGTGGCTTGGCCGAATCCATCAAATATGGTAAGAGTTGGACTCAATCACGTCACCGATTCCCGTAATCCCGTAATCAGATATTTGTCCTCTAGTAAAACAGGCTTTCCTGGAGTGTCTGAACTCCAAATGGGCTGATTTTTTATGTCTATAACTACCAACATAATAATCCCCACACTTTTGTGTTATGAGATTTCCGTTTGAGGCCGTCTTCGACCCGTAACGTGGCAATCTTTAAAAATAGTTTTCAGACAGATTTCAAGAAAGTCCCAATTCGACTCCAAAAAGGTTTCCTCTTCTATTTTTGATAGCTCCTACACATATAAGTGTAAAACAAGAACATTATGCAATTTTGCAACTATTAATAGGTTAGTCAAAATAAATCATAAACTTAATATAAAAACAATTATCAAAAGCATAAAAGTAGCATGAAAACATCAAAAATTATAGATACGTTTTGGACGCATCAACATCCCCAAGCTTAGTTCCTACTCATCCTCGAGTAGGTGAAATGGTAAAAACAAAATAATTTTTGAGGTGACATGCTACCAACATAATCTTGATCATCATATTTGTAAAAGCATCTGTAAGTTGAGGTCATAGCACTCTAAACATAGGCATGATAAATATAATTCTAACAATGGAACTTAGCAACCATGTTGCAACATGAAAGGTAACACAAACGAAAGATCACGAAGAATAATGCACTTGAAAGTTATACGTTTGTTCCGAGCATAAAAAACATAGCAAAGTGGTATTTCGCTTGTCCTTAAGAGTGGGGCAAAACATAAATGCCAGGACACCTTCAAAGTTCAAGTGGGTGACTAGAACAAATAATAACACATCATGAATCAATCGATAATAAATTTTGGGACTATGCACATTATACTCAGAATGACAACTATGCTCTCTTAATTGGTGCATAAAGTTAGAAGATGAAGACTCAACATAAAAGTAAAAGAAAGGCCCTTCGCAGAGGGAAGCAGGGATTACTCATATGCTAGAGCTTTTAGAGATTTTTTAAATCAATAAGATTGTAAAACAAGCCTTTGGGAGGTGCATAATTCGTCAACGAATGCTAGCAGATAGCCCAATACTTCTCATGCTGGACAAGTTCTGAGGAACGGATCCTAAAGTGGGGACGATCAGATCCCCTTAGTCTCCTTTGTTTATAACTATTCTGATTTCTCATGAACAAAGCATGAATGAGGTTTTGTTTGTTGCTATTATTTTTTACGAGGTGGGCGCACTCTTGCCAGTCCCTCCTCGTATTAGGGGTTCGCAGATTAGACATGCAAACCCAAGATAAAGCTTGTCTAGTATGAGAAGATCATGAATTATCTACTACTTCCTCATGAGCTAAAACGGAGGCACAAAACATGAATACTTTTGAAAGTTTTAAAAGTAGCACATGATAAATTTACTTGGAGTGGCGGTTAAATACCACATGTAGGTAGGTATGGTGGACGCATTTGGCAAACTTTGGTTTTTGGGAGTTGGATGCACGAGTAGAGCTCATACTCAGTACAGGTGGAGGCTAGCCAAAGACTGAGAGCGACAAATTAAGAGAGCAATAATGGCCATAATCATGCATAGTGACAAAAACATTATTAATCAAAGCATAAATGGTATTGCAAGTCAAAAACTAAATGATCATAGAGGCTATAAGTGACTGGTTTGTAGTCATAACATGGTGTGAGCATGCGCCAAGTCAACCCAAATGAAGTAGTAAAGGAGAATACCACAATATTATGCTTCGATATGATAAAAACAACACATGATTCTTTCAATGGCACATTAAGCACTCTCAGCTATTTGAGACAAGTCATGCTACCTAAATAACTACTAAGCATATAATTAAGATAATATCTAACATGACATGTTAAAGTCTAAGCCACACTCTAAATGAGCTTCCTATTGCACCACTATAAGCATGAAATATTTTACTCTTCTCCAACACCAATCAACTTTCTTGAAACAATTCTCATAGATAATATTAAGTAAAGATCAGAGAGATAATCATATATAACTGAAGCAAACTAACAATATCTAAAAAAAATATGAGTGGAAAACAAGAGCTAAACACAACACTAGCAAAAAGTGAACACTCACAGAACAATAAGAGTGAAAACTAGAGTGTTCTTAAGCAATTAAAATGGAGCGTGTCTCTCTCCAAACTAACATGCTGGGATCCAACCATTTATTACAGCAAAGAAAACTAAACAAACTGAGAAGTAAAGAGCAGGACACTTAAAGCATAGCACATAACATATGAAGTGATAAAAATATAGCATGGAGAAGGATGAACTGATGATTGTTGATGGAGAAGGGGGTGCACGGGGGCATCCCCAAGCTTAGACGCTTGAGTCTCCTTCAATATTTCTTGGGGGTGCATAGGGGCATCCCCAAGCTTGAGCGCTTGACACTCCTGGATCTTTTTTCATCATCTTCCATCGCATACTTGAAAACTCCCTTCATACGAAACTCATCATAAGCTGATTAGAGTGGTTAGTGCCCACAATAAAATAATTTATTCTCTACTTGAAATAAAGATTTTCAGGAAGAGCTATTGTTTCTCAAGATTGTCAAAAGGTTTTTGCAAAGAAAAAGCAAGCTTAAGATTTTGCAAAACAGGACATAACCTGGGAAAAAACAGACCAACAGGTAGTAAATAATTTTTTCGGGGAACTTCTGCAACTCAAATCAAAAAAATCAAAACAGATGCCAGAAATATGATTATATATAGCATACTATAAAAGATTCATATCGAAAAGATGATCTGTTGATTTTTGGCGAATTGTTCCGTCAAGCAGACATAATCTCTTTCTGGACAACATGTCATAATTTTTGAACTTTCTTGCAATCGGAGGCTAAAACTTGGCACAAAACGAAATAAAAAGGATAACTAGAGGTTGATACACAGGTAAAAACTTCCAAGACTCAAATAAAACAAAATAAACTGAAATAAAACAACATGGAAACATAAGGAAAAAAGTGGGTTGCCTCCCACAAGCGCTTTTCTTTAACGCCTTTTACCTAGGCATGGAAAAAGGAGGGATGCCTTGGGCATCCCCAAGCTTTGATGATTGAATATTATTGAATACTTCATTGAGGTGCACTTGGGAGTCCCCCAGATTGAGATTTTCTCTTCTCATTCATCTCGTATCACCATCTCCATTGGATCTTAAATACTACATTCACATAAAATATGACAAAAACTCATTTGCAGGGTTAGTACTCATTAAATAAAATCCACTCATGTTCAAGCATTGACAAGTTTCATAATATTTACTCAACATTAGCCACTTTATATACTAAGGTGTTCATGATTTCCGTTGTCCGTCGAAAAACTAACAAAACTAATATCACCAAGTACAATATTGAATAAACTAAGAAATCTGTCAAAACTGAACAGTCTATATAGATGACACTCAATGAGATAGTTAGGTAGCTCAAATCAAAAAACTTAAAACTAATGAAAGACATATCATAATATCAGGTTTATGCAAAAAATATTTCAGATCAAAATACTATTCTGAGATTTATCACGATGTTTTACAGTGAAGCACAGGAAATCCATCTAAATAGAACAATCAGTAAAGATCGAATTATTAGACCTATCTACACACCTCAAATCAGAAAAGTCAAAACTAATGAAAGTAACATAATAAACAGTACTTTGTACTCAAGAAGTTTCAGATCAAGATCACGTTCTGGTGATCTTTAAAATTTTCTACGGTGGAGCACGAAAATATGTTTCTATGCAGCAAAGTGGCAAACTTGCATCATAAACAAACTAGAAGTTACCTATACATTTTATTTTTATGGTACAGAGCAATATGTAAAATATATACAAGATATATACAAGTTTTTAACTAAAAATCTTCCATGGAGAGAATTGTTTTGGTTTCATAGGCATGAACACAAGTGTTCAAGGGTGACCCCCACTTAAGCATTACTCATCTTTCCAATCACTTTCCTTTTTGAAAACGTTTTTAGATAACAAGTACAACTAATTTTTTTTTGTAATTCGCATTCCCTATCCATATAAAGATAGAGAACAACTTAAAACTGAAAGTAAAACTACTTAGAGATAAGGCAAATAAGTGCACACAAGAACATTCACCCCACGCTATTGCTCCCCGGCAACTGCGCCAGAAAAGGTCTTGATATCCCACAAGTATAGGGGATCATGTGTAGCCTTTTCGATAAGTAAAAGTGTCGAACCCAACGAGGAGCTAAAGGTGGGATAAATATTCTCTCAAGTTCTATCAACCATTGAGACAACTCTCCGCACACTAAACGTTTTGCAATATCTAGGAGATAAAACTAGAGTGACAATATGGGTATGAGAGAAAGCTTTGCAAGATAATAAATACAAGAAAGTAAATGTTAGTGCTGCTGCGAGAAAATATACTAAGTAACCATAAACTAACAGTACCATGAGTGCAGAAAGTGGTGGTAATTGTGGTGGAATTGTCCATCATCAAATAGTCAAATGTAAGGTTGATATTCCTCTTTCATATCAGAGGCAAAGCTAACAAGCTCTCACGATCCAATGATTGCAAATACTTATGATTGGAATTCTAGCAAACATCCGTAAATACTAGAAGATAAATTAAGGTAAAAATACCCAACCATAGCATTAAGATCAAACGGTCCTCTTTATCCCATATGCTTTAATCACTAGATTGGGGCTCATGTTTTTGTCACTCAAGCAGCCCAGCCTCTAACTTTCTCCACATGCTACAAACCCTATGATGTGATCCATGCACACATAAACATATGATGGGCACCATAGGATTGTAACAAATTCACTATATAGCTCAAACCATCCATGAAGATTCAACAATCAATCATATGACAAAAGGGAACTACACAAACATGACATCGATGCAATAGGTCATTTGCAAACAATTTATAACATCAAACACCATGTTTACATAGGGGATTACAGAGGTTTGTGGGAGAGTGGACCGCTGTAGCTATGGAGGAGATGATGATGGATGTGTTGGTGAAGGAGGCATCATGGCGGAGATGATGGAGAAGGGGCAGCACGTGAGGTGAGGGCGACGCCGGCGGCCGTCGGCGGCGCAGGGGGCTCCTCCTGCGTCGGTCGGCCATCATGAGGGAGTGAGGCCCCTTAGACCCCTTCCTCCATGGCTTCTTGATGCTGTAGATGATCCCTCCCCCATGGAGATGAGGCCATGGGGGAGGCAAAATTCGTGGCTTTTGGTGGCTGCCCAGAAATCATGGTTTTCCTCTCCTTATATGAGCTGGGACGATCATTCTTGCCCCTCCGATGGATGCCCCTTTGATCCAAAGGCTCTTGGGCACCTCTAGAACCTTCCTCGGGACCCCTCTCAGCCCTAATGAGGTCCCAAAGTCGTGGCTTGTCCGAATCCATCAAATATGGTAAAATTTGGACTCAATCACGTCACCGATTCCCGTAATCCCATAATTAGATATTTGTCCTCTAGTAAAACGGGCTTTCCTGGAGCGTCATAACTCCAAATGGGCTGATTTTTATGTCTATAACTATCAGCACAAAAATCCCCACACTTTTGTCTTCTGAGATTTCCGTTTGAGGCCGTCTTCGACCCGTAACATTGCAATCTTTAAAAAGAGTTTTCACACAGATTTCAGGAAAGTCCCAATTCGACTTCGACAAGGTTTCCTCTTCTATTTTTGATAGTTCCTACGCATAAAAGTGTAAAACAAGAACATTGTGCACTTTTGCAACTATTAATAGGTCAGTCCAAATAAATCATAAACTTAATATGAAAACAATTATCAAAAGCATAAAAGTAGCATGAAACCATCAAAAATTAAAGATATGCTTTGGACGTATCACCGCTCCCCCTCCATCGACCCGCAGGCCCCACCCGCTGATACTAAGGGCTCGACCATGGGACGCTCTCTCACCTTGCTACCCCACTGGCTCAAACACTCACCCTGTGGTCCAAATCCCCCCTCGATCTGTCCTGCCCATCTCACTTGCTGGTGGAGAGTGACACCTCCAGCGTTGGCCTGCTTGTCCTCTCGGCATCATCACCCCGCTCCCTCGACGTGATCCAGCCTGCCCCCAAGTCCCCCCTCGATGCTCCGGTCACTGTTATGGCTGCGCCCTAGATCCCTCCGTCCGCCGACCCCAAGGTTGCCAACCTGGCGCCCCGCGATGTTGGGGGAGACCGCTCCTACGCCACCAACCCTGGCTTCGGGTCTCGGTTACGATTCCCCAGATCCTCCGTGCTCCTCCGTCCTCCCGGCCTTGCCATTGGCCTCGACTCCGATCTATCTAGCCCCCGAGTCTATGGTGGCGACAGCGGTGGTCACCACCGCGCTCGCATCCCACCTGCTGCTTCCACGCATGGCCGCCTACTCCATACGGGGCAGAGCATCATCGACTCCGGTGACATCCTCGCATCACAGTGCCCGATAGGAGGCGACGAGACACGTTGGGATCCCGACGTTGCCTATTCCGGAGCGGGCCGCACTTGGGGTGGCGGCCCAGAACCTTGAGTCAGGTACCCCGGCCTTCCCCGCTAGTTTCGCAACTAGCTCGTTTTCTGCGCTTGAATCGATTTCGCTTGGCCGCCTTGCGATGGTTGCGTCCGACTCGACGATTGTGTTCAGGGGCGAAATCAATCCTCCCTTAACCCAAATTGAGGCAATTTGTGCTCGAGAAATTCTTGACGGCCGTGTGGCTGAGGCCCGTGCTCACCTTGAGTCTGCCGCCGGATCAGACCCGCCTACTCTCCCTAGGCCGTTGCGGACTCCCCCCGGAGGAGGCGGTGGAGGTCTGAGGCTGCACCCGCTCTCGCACTGCTGTCTTACACGCACGTAGCACATCACTTGTCCTAGGGTCAAGCAACCCCCCGATGGCTCACTGATGTGGACGCTCTTCTAGAACATCCACGGCTTCGGTCAGGATGGCCGCCGCCACGAGCTGATCGAATATATGCATGACGAACGGATTGACATAGTAGCCATTCAGGAGACAATGCACACTAAGTTTTCTCTCTCAGAGCTCAAGCCCTTGAGCTCCCACATGTTCGCCGGGCATTTGCTCCCTTCTAGTGGGATCACTGGCCACTCGGGTGGCATCCTTCTAGGTGTTAAGGATGCCACCTTCGAGGTTGGAAGCATGGACCGCGGCGAGTTCTTTGTTAGCATGGAGCTCTTCAAACGGGCATTGAGCTTCAAATGGGAAGTGATCATGGTCTATGGACCAGCCTACCACAGTCCACCCGCCTCTTTCCTCGAGGAGTTGAGGAGGAAAGTCATCGCGACTCATCTTCCCGTGATTGTTGGTGGCGGTATTAACCTCATCCGTTCAAAGGAGGACAAGAGCAATAATTTGGTCAACTAACCTTGGATGCATATGTTCAATGATTGCATCACCGAGCATGGCCTTCGAGAACTAGATAGGTTTGGTGCCAGATTTACCTGGACCAACTGCCAGGCCGACCCAATCCGCTCTATCCTCAGTCGGGTTCTTGTCTCCCCCGAATGTGAGCTCCGATATCCCCTTGCCTCGCTTCGGGCAATTACTCATATTGGGTTGGACCATGTTCCCCTCCTCCTCTCCTCTGATGATGACCACCCTCCACCTCCTCCGCTGTTCCACTTTGAGTTCTTCTCACTTAACCAGAATGGGTTTGTCGAGACTGTCTGTGACAAATAGCGGGCCACTCGCCTAGCCCCTCTCCGCACCCCTTCCGCGGTGGATTCCTGGCATCTCTATGTGAAGCGATCACGCCAATTCATAAAGGGGTGGCGTCGGAACCTCGAACGAGACCTGCGGGTGCGGAAGCAATCTCTCCTCGCATCCATTCAGCTTCTAGATCTCCGTGCCGATACTACGTGCCTCTCCGTTGAGGAACGGCTGTAGAGAAATGATCGAGAGGATCAGCTCACCGTCATCTACACTGATGAGGATGCTTATTGGCGGTTGCGAGGTACCCAAAATTGGGTCGTCAAGGGAGACGCCAATGCAGCCTATTTTCAGGCTATCCCTAATGGTCGTCGCCGCCGGAACTCCATCCCCTTCCTCTGGGACGGAAAATCCCTATTGCAGGGGCCAACAGACATCCATGCCAATGTAGATGGATTTTACAAAGCCCCTTTTCTGCCTCCCCTCGAGGAGGGCTGACCTTGGCACCAAACGTTTGGCTGGCCCACACGCGCGCCTACGCCGAGGAGAACTTGGCCCTCACGACTCCTTTCACGGAGGAGGAGGTTTGTGTTGGGTAACGTAGCATAAATTCAAAAAATTTCCTACGCATATTCAGATCTTCCTATGGAGAGACCAGCAACGAGAGAGGGGTGAGTGCATATTCATACCTTTGAAGATCGCTAAGTGGAAGCGTTGCTAGAACACGGTTGATGGAGTCGTAATCTCGGCGATTCAGATCGCGGTGTGATTCCGATCTAGTACCGAACCACGGCACCTCCGCGTTCAGCACACGTGCAACCCAATGACATCTCCCGCACCTTGATCCAGCAAGGAGGAGGGAGAGGTTGGGGAAGATCTCCGGCAGCACGACGGTGTGGTGTCGATGGAGAGACGAGGTCTCCCGGCAAGGCTTTGCCAAGCACCGTGGGAGAGGAGGAAGAAGGGGGGCAGGGCTGCGCCGAGGGAGATGAAAAACTGTGTGTAAAACAGCCCCAAAACCCCCACTATATATAGGAGGAGGGGAGGGGGGTGCCAACCCTTGGATTCCCACCCTAGGTGGTGCGGCAGCCCCCCAGATGGGAGGTGTGGCGGCCAGGGCAGGGGGAGGGGGTGGCGCACCCCTAGGTGGGCCTTAGGCCCACCAGCGCCTAGGGTTTCCCCCCTCTCCACCTCCTGCGCCTTGGGCCTCCTTGTGGGAGGCGCACCAGCCCACTTTGGGCTGGTTGCCCTCCCTCTTTTGGCCCACGCTACCTCTTGGGGCTGGTGGCCCCTCCCGGTGGACCCCCAGGACTATTTCCGGTGGTCCCGGTGGTCCCGGTACATTACCGGTGACGCCCGAAACATTTCCGGTGTCCAAAACCATCCATCCTATATATCAATCTTTACCCCTCGACCATTCCGGAGCTCCTCGTGACGTCCGGGATCTCATCCAGGACTCCGAAAAACTTTCGTAACCTCGTATATCAATTCCCTATAACCCTAGAGTCATCGAACCTTAAGTGTGTAGACCGTACGGGTTCGGGAGAGAGGCAGACATGACCGAGACACCTCTCCGGCCAATAACCATCAGCGGGGTCTGGATACCCATGGTGGCTCCCACTTTCTCCACGATGATCTCATCGGATGAACCACGATGTCAAGGATTCAATCAATCCCGTATACAACTCCCTTTGTGTGTCGGTATAGAACTTGCCCGAGATTCGATCGTCGGTATACCTATACCTTGTTCAATCTCGTTACCAGTAAGTCTCTTTAATCGTTCCGTAGCACGTCATCGTGTGAAAAACTCCTTAGTCACATTGAGCTCATGATGATGTTCTACCGAGTGGGCCCAGAGATACCTCCCCGTCACGCGGAGTGACAAATCCCGATCTCGATTCGTACCAACCCAACAGACACTTTTTGAGGTACCCGTAGTGCACCTTTATAGTCACCCAGTTACGTTGTGACGTTTGATACACCCAAAGCACTCCTACGATATCCGGGAGTTGCACAATCTCACAGTCAAAGGAAAATACACTTGACATTAGAAAAGCTTTAGCATACAAACAATACGATCTAGTGCTATGCTTAGGATTGGGTCTTGTCCATCACATCATTCTCCCAATGATGTGATCCCATTATCAATGACATCTAATGCCCATGACCAGGAAACCATGATCATCTATTGACTAACGAGCTAACCCACTAGAGGCTTGCTAGGGACACATTGTGATCTATTTATTCACACATGTATTGCTGTTTCCTGTTAATACAATTATAGCATGAACAATAGACGATTATCATGAAGAAGGAAATATGATAATAACCATTTTATTATTGCATCTAGGGCATATTTCCAACAGCCTCCCACTTGCACTAGAGTCAATAATCTAGTTACATTGTGATGTATCGAACACCCATATCATTATGGTGTTGATCATGTTTTGCTCGAGGAAGAGGTTTAGTCAACGGGTCTGCGACATTCAGATCCGTATGTACTTTACAAATCTCTATTACTCCACTCTGGACATGGTCCTGGATGGAGTTGTAGCGGCGTTTGATGTGCTTGGTCTTCCGGTGAAACCTGGGCTCCTTGGCTATGGCAATGGCCCCAGTGTTATCACAGAAGAGCGTCATTGGACCAGACGCGCTTGGAACCACTCCAAGGTCGGTGATGAGCTCCTTCATCCAAATTCCTTCATGAGCCGCTTCTGAAGCAGCTACGTACTCCACTTAACATGTAGATGCTGCCACGACTTCTTGCTTGCTGCTGCACCAGCTCACTGCCCCACCATTCAAAACATATACGTATCCGGTCTGTGACTTAGAGTCATCCGGATCTGTGTCGAAGCTAGCGTCGACGTAACCCTTTACGACGAGCTCTTCGTCACCTCCATAAATGAGAAACATCTCCTTAGTCCTCTTCAGGTGCTTAAGGATATTCTTGACCGATGTCCAGTGTTCCATACCGGGATCACTTTGGTACCTCCCTACCAAACTTATGGCAAGGTTTATATCAGGTCTGGTACACAGCATGGCATACATTAGAGAGCCTACGGCTGAAGCGTAGGGGACATTACTCATCTTCTCTCGATCTGCTGCCGTGGTCGGTGACTGAGTCTTACTCAATCTCATACCTTGCAAAACTGGCAAGAACCCTTTCTTTGAGTTTTCCATATTGAACTTCCTCAATATCTTGTCAAGGTATGTACTTTGTGAAAGACCTATGAGGCGCCTCGATCTATCTCTATAGATCTTGATGCCTAATATGTATGCAGCTTCTCCAAGGTCCTTCATTGAAAAACTCATGTTCAAATAGGCCTTTATGCTCTCCAACATATCTATATTATTCCCCATCAATAATATGTCATCCACATACAGTATGAGGAAAGCTACAGAGCTCCCACTCACTTTCTTGTACAGACAGGCTTCTCCGTAAACCTGTATGAACCCAAACGCTTTAATAACCTCATTAAAGCGAATGTTCCAACTTCGAGATGCTTGCACCAGCCCATAGATGGAGCGCTGGAGCTTGCACACTTTGTTAGCACCCTTAGGGTCGACAAAACCTTCTGGTTGCATCATATACAACTCTTCCTTAAGGTTCCCGTTAAGGAACGCTGTTTTGACGTCCATTTGCCAAATTACATAATCATAAAAGGCGGCAATTGCTAACATGATCCAGACTGATTTCAGCTTCGCTAGGGGAGAGAAAGTATCATCGTAGTCAATTCCTTGAATTTGTCGAAAACCCTTTGCGACAAGTCGAGCTTTATAAACGCTTACATCACCGTTTGCATCAGTCTTCTTCTTGAAGATCCATTTATTTTCTATGGCTCGCCGGTCATCGGGCAAGTCCACCAAAGTCCATACTTGTTCTCATACATGGATCCTATCTCGGATTTCATAGCTTCAAGCCATTTGTTGGAATGCGGGCCCGCCATTGCTTCTTCATAGTTTGAAGGTTCACCGTTGTCTAACACCATGATTTCCATCACAGGGTTGTCGTACCACTCTGGTGCGGAGCGTGCCCTTGTGGACCTTTGCGGTTCAGTAGTAACTTGATCTGAAGCTTCATGATCATTATCATCAACTTCCTCTTCAGTTGGTGCAGGCGCCACAGGAACAATTTCCTGTGCTGCGCTACTTTCCTGTTCGAGAGGGGGTGTAATTACCTCATCAAGTTCTACCTTCCTCCCACTTACTTCTTTCGAGAGAAACTCTTTCTCTAGAAAGGATCCATTCTTGGCAACAAAGGTTTTACCTTCGGATCTAAGATAGAAGGTATACCCAATAGTTTCCTTAGGGTATCCTATGAATACGCATTTCTCCGCTTTGGGTTCGAGCTTTTCTGGTTGAAGTTTCTTCACATAAGCATCGCATCCCCAAACTTTAAGAAACGACAACTTAGGCTTCTTTCCAAACCATAGTTCATACGGTGTCGTCTCAACGGATTTAGACGGTGCCCTATTTAAAGTGAATGCTGCAGTTTCTAATGCGTATCCCCAAAATGATAGTGGTATGTTGGTAAGAGACATCATAGATCGTACCATATCTAATAAAGTGCGATTACAACGTTCAGACACTCTGTTGCGTTGCAGTGTGCCAGGCAACGTCAGTTGTGAAACGATTCCACACCTCCTTAGGTGTGTGCCAAACTCGTGACTCAAATATTCTCCTCCACGATCAGATCGTAGGCACTTAATTTTTCTATCACGTTGATTCTTGACCTCACTCTCAAATTCCTTGAACTTTTCAAACGTCTCAGATTTGTGCTTCATCAAGTAGATATACCCATACCTAATCAAATCATCGGTGAGAGTGAGAACATAACGATAGCCACCACGAGCTTCAACGTTCATTGGACCACACACATCAGTATGTATTATTTCCAATAGGTCGGTTGCTCTCTCCATTATTCCTGAGAATGGAGTCTTAGTCATCTTGCCCATGAGGCACGGTTCGCATGTGTCAAATGATTCAAAGCCAAGAGACTCTAATAGTCCATCACTATGGAGCTTCTTCATGCGCTTAACACCAATATGACCAAGGCGGCAGTACCACAAGTATGTGGGACTATCATTATCAACTTTACATCTTTTGGTACTCACACTATGAATATGTGTAACATCACGATCGAGATTCATCAAGAATAAACCATTCACCAGCGGAGCATAAACATAAAACATATCACTCATATAAATAGAACAACCATTATTCTCTGACTTAAATGAGTAGCCGTCTCGCATTAAGCAAGACCCTGATACAATATTCATGCTCAAAGCTGGTACTAAATAACAATTATTAAGGTTTAAAACTAATCCCGATAGTAGATGTAGAGGTAGCGTGCCGACGGCGATCACATCGACCTTGGAGCCATTCCCGACGTGCATCGTCACCTCGTTCTTGGCCAGTCTCCGCTTATTCCACAGTTCCTGCCTTGAGTTGCAAATGTGAGCAACATCACCGGTATCAAATACCCAGGAGCTACTACGAGCGCTGGTAAGGTACACATCAATAACATGTATATCACATATACCTTTAACGTTGCCGACCTTCTTGTCCGTGAAGTATTTGGGGTAGTTCCGCTTCCAGTTACCTTTTCCCTTGCAATAGAAGCACTCAGTCTTAGGCTTGGGTCCATTCTTTTTATTCTTCCCAGCATCTGGCTTACCGGGCGCGGCAACGACTTTGCCGTCTTTCTTGAAGTTCTTCTTACCCTTGCCCTTCTTGAAACTAGTGGTCTTGTTGACCATCAACACTTGATGCTCTTTCTTGATTTCTACTTCTGCAGACTTGAGCATCGAGTACAACTCAGGAATGGTCTTCTCCATCCCTTGCATGTTGTAGTTCAGCACAAAACTTTGTAGCTTGGTGGCAGAGACTGGAGGATTCTGTCAATTATAGCATCATCCGTAAATTCGACTCCAAGTGAAGTCAGACGACCGTGTAACCCAGACATTTTGAGTATGTGCTCACTGACAGAACTATTCTGCTCCATCTTACAGCTAAAGAACTTGTCGGGGACTTCATATCTCTCGACACGGGCATGAGCTTGAAAAACTAGCTTCAGCTCTTGGAACATCTCATATGCACCGTGTTGCTCAAAACGCCTTTGGAGCCCCGTTTCCAAACTGTATAACATGCCACACCTAACCAGAGAGTAGTCATCACTCCGCGTTTGCCAGACGTTTAGAATGTCCTGGGCTGCTGCGGGAGCGGGAGGGTCACCTAGCGGCGCATCAAGGGCATAAGCCTTTTTATCTGCTTCAAGGATGAGCTTCAAGTTGCGAACCCAATCCGCATAGTTGCTACCATCATCTTTCAGCTTGTTTTCTCTAGGAATGCGTTGAAGCTGAGGTTGATGTTGGCCATCTAGAATATTTATAAGGACAACTTTTAGACTAAGTTCATGACAATTAAGTTCATTTAATAAAATTAAGTATGAACTCCCACTTAAATCGACATCCCTCTAGTCATCTAAGTGATACATGATCCATGTTGACTAACCCGTGTCCGATCATCACGTGAGACGGACTAGTCACCATGGTGAGCAACTTCATGCTGATCATATTCAACCATACGACTCATGTTCGACCTTTCGGTCTCTTGTATTCTAGGTCATGTCTGTACATGCTAAGCTCATCGAGTCAACCTAGGTGTTTCGCGTGTGTAAATCTGGCTTACACCCGTTGTATGCGAACGTTAGAATCTATCACACCCGATCATCACGTGGTGCTTCGAGACAACGATCCTTCGCAATGGTGCACACTTAGGGGAATACGTTCTCGAAATTTTAAGAGGGATCATCTTATTATGCTACCGTCGTTCTAAGCAATAAGATGAAAAACATGATAAACATCACAATGCAATCATATAGTCACATGATATGGCCATTGTCATCTTTGCTCTTTCGATCTCCATCTTCAGGCATCGCATGATCATCATTGTCACCGGAGTGAGACCATGATCTGCATCATCATGATTTCCATCATCGTGTCTCCGTGAAGTTGTCACGCCAACTACTAAGCACATGGCGTTGCATCTCATACAATAAATTAAGACAACTCCTATGGCTCTTGCCGGTTGTCATACTCATTGACATGCAAGTCGTGAAACCTATTACAATAACATGATCATCTCATACATCATACATGCAACATCACAACTTTGGCCATATCAGATCACATGTCAAACCTTGCAAAAACAAGTTAGACGTCCTCTAATTGTTGTTGCAAGTTTTACGTGGCTGATTTGGGTTTCTAGCAAGAACTCTTTCTTACCTACGTGACAGCCACAACGATGATATGCCAAAGCTATTTACCCTTCATAAGGACCCTTTTCATCAAATTCAATCCGACTAGAGTAGGAGAGACACACACCCGCTAGCCACCTTTATGCACGGTGTGCATGTCTGTCGGTGGAACCAGTCTCACGTAAGTGTACGTGTAAGGTCGGCCCGGGCCGCTTCATCCCTCAATACTACCGGAAAAGAATAAGACTAGTAACGGCAAGCAATTGACAAAATCATCGCCCACAACCTTTTGTGTTCTACTCGTGCATAGAATCTATGCATAGAAAACCTGGCTCTGATACCACTGTTGGGTAACGTAGCATAAATTCAAATTTTTTCCTACGCATATTCAGATCTTCCTATGGAGAGACCAGCAACGAGAGAGGGGTGAGTGCATCTTCATACCTTTGAAGATCGCTAAGCGTAAGCGTTGCTAGAACGCGGTTGATGGAGTCGTACTCGCGGCGATTCACATCGCGGTGTGATTCCGATCTAGTGTCGAACCACGACACCTCCGCGTTCAACACACGTGCAGCCCGG
This sequence comes from Hordeum vulgare subsp. vulgare, assembly GCF_904849725.1. Classification (NCBI taxonomy): domain Eukaryota; kingdom Viridiplantae; phylum Streptophyta; class Magnoliopsida; order Poales; family Poaceae; genus Hordeum; species Hordeum vulgare. The sequence goes on from NC_058521.1 coordinate 390,293,084, forward strand.
TGACGTCTCCCGCACCTTGATCCAGCAAGGAGGAGGGAGAGGTTGGGGAAGATCTCCGGCAGCACGACGGCGTGGTGTCGATGGAGAGATATGGTCTCCCAGCAGGGCTTCGCCAAGCACCGTGGGAGAGGAGGAAGAAGGGGGGCAGGGCTGCGCCGAGGGAGATGGAAAACTGTGTGTAAAACATACCCAAAACCCCCACTATATATAGGAGGAGGGGAGGGGGGTGACAACCATAGGGTTCCCACCCTAGGTGGTGCGGCAGACCCCCCAGATGGGAGGTGCGGCGGCCAGGGCAGGGGGAGGGGGTGGCAAACCCCTAGGTGGGCCTTAGGCCCACCAGTGCCTAGGGTTCCCCCCTCTCCACCTCCTGCATCTTGGGCCTCCTTGTGGGAGGCACACCAGCCCACTTTGGGCTGGTTGCCCTCCCTCTTTTGGCCCACGCTACCTCTTGGGGCTGGTGGCCCCTCCCGGTGGACCCCCGGGACCATTTCCGGTGGTCCCGGTACATTACCGGTGACGCCCGAAACATTTCTGATGTCCAAAACCATCCATCCTATATATCAATCTTTACCCCCGGACCATTCCGGAGCTCCTCGTGACGTCCGAGATCTCATCCGGGACTCCGAACAATTTTCAGTAACCTCGTATAGCAATTCCCTATAACCCTAGTGTCATCGAACCTTAAGTGTGTAGACCCTACGGGTTCGGGAGACAGGAAGACATGACCGAGACACCTCTCCAGCCAATAACCATCAGCGGGGTCTAGATACCCATGGTGGCTCCCACTTGCTCCACGATGATCGCATCGGATGAACCACGATATCAAGGATTCAATCAATACCGTATACAATTCCCTTTGTCTGTCGGTATAGAACTTGCCCGAGATTCGATCGTCGGTATACCTATACCTTGTTCAATCTCGTTACCGGTAAGTCTCTTTACTCATTCCGTAGCACGTCATCGTGTGACTAAATCCTTAGTCACATTGAGCTCATGATGATGTTCTACCGAGTGGGCCCAGAGATACCTCCCCGTCACGCGGAGTGACAAATTGAAAGTGCGTTATATCGACTAGAGGGGGGTGAATAGGGGATTTTTAGAATTTCATCACCGAGGAAATTACTTTTGAGGAAATTCCTCACGGATGACTAACTTACAGCGGAAACAGTAAAGGATCAGACGTGCAAACGTTCACAACAGCAGTATTTCAGAGTGAAGAATGTGAAAACAGATTGCATAGTAAGCAGGCACGTAGAATACAGATGATGATTAACTATTGTGAAGAATTTGGGGTTGAGGAAATTCAGAGAAAGTCTTTAGCAAATTCAGAGAAATTCTTCAAACAGTCACTGTGAAAGTCATCAACACACAATACAAGGAAAGTAAAGAGTTGAGGAATTAGAACCCGTTTCTTAGTGAAGACAGTTGTTGATGACCCTGTTCCAACTGCTGTGACAGTTGTACATCTAGTTTGGAGCGGCTTGGTATTGGAACCAAAGGACACCCAGTCCCGGGGCACACTGTCCCTACCGTATTCTCCTTGAGCTAAGGACACACAGTCCTCGCCAAACACTCGTGGTAAGTCTTCGGGGCAGACTTCCAAACCCTCACAAACTTGGTCACCCGGCGATCCACAATTGACTGCTGGATTGCTCTAGACCATGACGCCTAACCGTCTAGAGGATGCACAGTCCTCAAAGGTAAAATGCTTCAGTCCAACACAGGAACAACTTCTTCAGTGATGTTCAATCACTAGGTTTGGTTTGTGGTTTCAGTGTATGGGGTATTTCCTCACTGATGAATTACTCTCGAAGGCTCTGAGGAATTTGGGTTGCTCTTATGACAAGTGTCAGTTTCTAACGGAGCAGCCAACCAGCTAGTGGTTGTGGGGGGTGGCTATTTATAGCCTGTGAGCATCCCGACATGATTTGACACTAATGCCCTTAAATAATATGACTGTTGGAGTGGATAAGACCAATGACTTGGCGTGGTTATCAAAACGGTCGGAACCCTCAACTGTGAGAGTCCTCATGTCACTCATATTCCTCACTTGAGGCTTTTGGTAGGATTAGGCTTGGGTTGAGCATCATGAGGAAATTCATTCCATAGTGTAACTTCGACCCCCTTTAACAGTACGGTGTTCCTATTACTCAAATGCAAAGAAGGTAAAACAGAAGGTGTAAATCTTCATGCTTCAAATTCTTCAGAATGATTTTCTTCAGGAACCACCGGACTTCTCAATATCAGTATCTTCATGAGGAATATCAATTTCATCGCAGATTCCTCGCGATTCATTTCTTCAGCTTCAGACCAATTTCTTCAATTGAAGACATATATTTTTAGGGGTCGATATTCTTCAAATATATCAAACTCCTCAGTGACTTATAGATCCTGTGTATACTCACAAACACATTAGATACTTAACCTATAAGTCTTCAAACCACCAAAATCACTAAGGGGCTGTGTATACTCACAAACACATTAGATACTTAACCTATAAGTCTTCAAACCACCAAAATCACTAAGGGGCACTAGATGCACTTACAATCTCTCCCTTTTTGGTGGTTGATGACAATTAGGTTAAGTCTTCAACAGGGATCAAAAATATGAAGTGTAAATACTCATTTGAGGAATTTGAAAACAAGATTCAGAGAGACTCCCCCTGAAGATGTGCATACATTGAGGATTCTGCTTTTATAGCAAATGCACATTGATGATTTATATCATGGAGATCTCCCCCCGAGTCTTGTAAATCATGCAAATATGTAACATATCATTTGAAGAAAATGAAGATTCATGATGACAAATGGTATCTGACGAATTTCAGCATGCGTGCATTAAAACTTGAAGAATAAGCATGCGAAGAAAAACGTTCAAAAGCGTCAGAGTACCATCGGGCTTAAGTTACAAATCATTAAAAAAACTTCAGAAGAGCCAAGAGTTTGTAACTTAAATATAGTTCATAAGCCCCAAAAATATCCCGCTTGAAGACTAACTCTTGTGAAGACTTCATTTCTTGGCAGTCGAGGAAGAGCCATGATGCTTCTTGGGAGTAGTCTTCTTCCTTGGGCTGGTTGCAGTGTCGAGCTGTTCTTCATCAGATTCAACAGTGCGGAATGAAGAAAAGGAGCTGTCTTCAAGGTCTGGCACTGGAATGGGCCTGAACTTATTCTTGGGAGGCCAAGACCAGTCAAAGTCTTGCTCAAAGTTCATTTCTTCAAGCTCAGTCTGAGTCTTCAGATGTGCAAGTGTAGCCCAGGTGCGATCGAAAACCTCATGCAGATAGTGATGGTTAATCTTCACAGAGTTCTGTGTTTCAGTGAGGGTTTTCACAATGGCACCAAACTGGCGTTTGACCCATTTGTGGTTGCGATCCACCTTCTGGTGAAGACCGAGGAGGAGCTCTCTGGTATTCAGCACGCGAGGAGGAACTGGGCTTGCTGGACGAGTCTCAGTATCGTCCCATGAAGAATAAGCTTCTGGCTCTCTGAACTGGCCATCAAGGGGCCTACTGCCTTCTTCAATCACTGATTTTCCTTTTCCTTCAATGGGCTCGAAAGTCTTCTTGTTGACCCGGATAGGAGGCATATAACCGATGTGGTTTTGGAAATCAGCATGGAAGTTGATGCCTGTCCTTGTCCTGATGAATCTCATAATCCACGGGGCATATATCTTGTGTCAAAGGGGCACATGGCATTGTCGGCCAAAGTCCTCAAGAAGAAATCATGGATATTGATAGGAATACCGTGAATGATGTTGAAGAGGATATTCTTCATGAGGCCTACAACATCTTCTTCATCGTCATGGCCTTTGATCGGTGCGAGAACACTGCAGAGGATTCTGTAGACAGACCGGGGTGTGTACTTCAGCTCGTGGACGAGGAAGGTTGTTCTTGAAGATTTGCCTGCAGGCAAAGGATTCATGAGGACTTCCATCATTCCATTTGGCAGCTCACGCTCACCATAAAGCTTCACTGCCCCATCCGAGGGAATTGGTACGGGAAGTTCTCTGAGGAGTTCAGAAGCAGGAGCCTTGAAGTGAGTGTTTTGTGATATCCAGTCAAACACCCAAGTGTTGATGTCTTCAGGGTTGCCAGATATGTGAAGAGTGGCATATAACTGAAGAATAAGCTCGCTGTTCCAGTCTGATATGTCTGAGCACATTGGGAGCAAACCTGCATCGTGGAGTACACTGAGGACTGGCTCCAGGCAAGGTATTGCTTCAAGCTCAACATGAGGAATATGCCTGTGGTGGAATATCTTGTTGCGTCCACAGAGCACAGAGGCATAGTAGTTCATCTGAGTCCTTGTCCAAAACTTCAGATGCCTCATTTGAGGCTTGTCATAAGGGTTCTCTCCGATGAAGTACATGCGTTCTTCAAAGAAATTTTCTTTCTGAAACTTTGGACGCTTGGAGAACGGCTGACGTTGAACTGGCTGAAGATTTTGCTGAGGAATTGGGGGGAGACAACCATAGCAGTCCCTGGGTTAAGCACAATGAATGCATTGTCTTGGGCGGGTGCATTTTCTTCAGCATTTTCCTCAGGGTGAGGAATTTCAGCAGCTGGTACTTCAGGCTGAGGAGATGATGCTTGCTCTGGCTGAGCTTCAGGCTGAGGAATTTCTGCTTCTTTCTCAGTTGGAGGAGTTGGATCAGCCTGTTCCTCATATTGAGGAGTCTTCTCAAAGTGTTGAATTTCGTCAGCATGAGGATTTTTAGCTTGTTTTTCCTCAGCTGGCTTTGTGGCAAAAGTAGTTTCATCAGCTGGTGCAGGTGATGCTTGAGCAGTTTCTGTTTGAGGATTAAGAGGTTGAGGACTGTCGTCAATCTGAATTTCCTCATCAGTGTGTTCCTCAGGGGCGACATCCTTCATTTCCTCATCTGCCTTCGTAGCTGGGTCATCAATGACGACCATCTCATAGGAAGGGGCGACATTGAGAGGTACCGGGTCCAGAGGAGCAGTTTCTTCAATTTCTTTGAGGTGCTTTGCCTCTGTCTCTTCTACTGCTGAGGAGGCTTTTCTCTTCTTGGCTTCCTTTTCAGCATCCCTTGTTTTCTTCACGTCTGATGCAGACGGAATTATCTTCTTCACCTTTGAAGCTTTTGGTGAAGGTGTTCTCTCTTTTTAGTTTCTTCAGCTGGTAGTGAGGAACCAGCTGGAACAGAGTCATTAGCCTGCTTTGATGAAGCAGCTGGATCAGGAGCAGTCTCATCAGCGGCAGCAATTTCATGAGTCGGAGTTTCCGTGACGATTTATTCACTGGACGGTTCATCAACACGACGCTCTTGGTGTTCTTCCTCAGCTTGAGGAGTTTCCTCCTCATGAGGAGATGCATCTGCTGGCTCCTCAACCAAGGGCTGAGGAGTTGGTGCTGGGGGTGCGGTTCTCTTGTTGTAGTCATCAACAACACTAGTGGCCAGCTTGATGAAATTGCTCTTGATGCTTTTGCGATCTGACAGCTTGGCGTACTTGTCAGTCAATTTCTGCAGCTCTGCCTGTGTTGTCACCAGTGCATCAGGAGTCAGTTTGAGGAGATTCTGCCTGAGGAATTTCTCCTTTTTGATCTTTGCAACCTTTGCCTGCCTGGCCTGCTGTTCTTTCCACTTGGCTTCATTTATGAAAGTGGCCACCATGTGGCTGATGCCAGGGGGAAGTTTCAAATCATCAATAGGAGTGTTTGGGTCCTCATACCAGATATTGATGTAGTCAAGGAGGACCTTGGGGTCCATGGCCAGAGGAATAGCACTGCCTGATGCTTGAGCTACTCTTTCTTGCTTGTTTCTGATGATGGCTTGCAGGGTTTCATCATCATATTCACCACTTCCCTCTGATGCAGACGGGACTGCGATTATTTTGCTGGGGCTGGGCAGAGGTGCACGTTCAGCAGTTGCCAAAGTCTTCACAGGAGGTGTTGAAGACTTTGTCTCCGAGCTAGTTGCAGCTGGGAGTGAGGAGCTGGAGCTGGCGGTCGTAGGCTTCACGACTTGCTTCTGTACTGGTTTCTCTTGAGGCTTTGGAGGTGGAGCTGAGGTTTTTGATGCTGAGGAGATTGGTACTGAGGGTTTTCGCGCTGATGGTTTTGGTGTTGAAGGTTTTGGTAATGAGGGTTTTGGTGCTGAGGGTTTTGTGACAGAAGCCTGAGCAGACTTCTCGTGAGGCTTTGGAGCCCTTGGCTTTGATGGCACAGACTGCATTTGAGGAATTTCTGAGCCTGAGGTTTCTGCAGCTGACGAATTAGCAGCACCGGAGGCAGCAGCTGAGGATTCATTAAATTTCCTCACCGTAGCTCCTGCCTACCTCTTGAGCTTGGCCAGATGCTTTTCCTTTTCATCTGGATAGTCATCAATGGTCTTGAGGCTTGAGGGATGTGCTACTTGATGATCCTCAAGTGGGGCCCTTCTGCCAGGTGGCTTCAAAGCGAATTTCTTCGCATATTTGGGAGTCACAAACCTGTACTCCTTCCATTCCTTCGCCCATCGGCGTTCAATCTTCTGCAGCCGTATCTTTCTATTGGCCATTGTCTCATTTTCATCAGGCGTACAATAGTCCAACTAAATGTCCTCAGGGATATCAACAGCTGTGTTTTGCTCAAGTTTCTTTCCTCCCTTCTGTTTTTTGTCTTCCTCCATTTTCCTCAGTTGAGGATTTTGCTGATGATTTTGAACTCTTGAGGATTCTCATGAGCCTTGAAGAGTTTCTTCCAGAAATGCTGCAAATGAGTTAATGTGATGAGAACCGAGAGATTCATCAGCTGACATGTGTGTACCTGTGAACAGAGTATAGTTGTGAGGAATTTGGAGAGGTCATATGCGTTCTCAGATTTGAAGAAAATGAAAAAGTTTGACAGTTTGAGGAATATAATCAGTGGTTAAGGAATTTGCCTAAGCATACTGTTCTTGGGTTCCAGAGTTGTACAGATCCGAAAATTCGCACAATTGAGGAATCTCGTGAAAATCTTAGATGCTTAGCATAGTTCATCAATGATTGTGGTGATAGGACCAAATAGCCCCTGCCTCTACGTCTCCGCAGGACACGTGTAGCTCCCGTACGATGCGGTGGAGATAGTGGAGATCGTGCTTATCCGATCGTGGGAAGTGGGGGTTCAGTTACTGTGCCTTTAAAGAAAACAATTTTTGAAGATTTGAGGATTTTCGTTACAAAATCATCAGCTGACAAGGATGCAGTGAGGATTTTGAACAAAGTTTCAAATAGAACGCATATGAAGAATTGAATAGACTGGATAAGTATAGCATAGAGGGAAAGTAGGGTCCGGTCACATTCACTTAGCAGAAACATCAACTTGAAGAAATAGCAATAAGTGAATGCTGTTGAGGACTAGAAATCTCAGTCTATCTAGTCAAATGAAAGTCATCAAGTGTTTTTGAAGATTTTGTAATAAATCATCACAATGAAGAACAGCTGTTTTTGAAGAAAAACGCATTGTGAGGAAATTGATCATTTGAAGAAAATCAACTTGAGGAATTTCACATTGGGCGGTGGCGTGACCCACCATATAAAATGTTGATTACAGACGCCGCGTACAATTGTCGTAGGGCCCTGAGAATCAATTTCTTCGTTAATTTCTTCACATTCAGAGTGACATTCTTCATTAGTTGAAGAAAATCGATTCATCATGTGTTGCACATCTAAGTCATCAACTTTGCATAAGTGTTAGGATGTGTGCATGTTTTTTACAAAACATTTGAAGACTGTAAGATATTTAGCTCACTCCGCAACTTGCAAAACCTTTTCTCATCCAAGGGCTTAGTGAAGATATCTGCCAGTTGATCATCAGTCTTCACATGCTCGATGAGGATATTGCCCTTGAGGACATGGTCCCGAAGAAAATGATGACGAATCTGGATGTGCTTGGTCTTCGAGTGATGTACTGGGTTGTATGCAATCTTGATAGCACTCTCATTGTCACAGTAGAGAGGCACATTCTTCATGTTGATGCCCTAGTCTTTGAGGGTTTGCTTCATCCATAGTAATTGAGCATAGCAAGAACCAGCAGCAATGTACTCAGCTTCGGCAGTGGAGAGTGATACGCAGTTCTGCTTCTTTGAGGACCAGCAAACTAGTGATCTTCCGAGGAAATGGCATGTGCCAGAAGTTGATTTGCGATCCACAGGGTCACCAGCATAGTCTGACTCAGAATACCCTACCAGATGAAGATTGGAGCCCTTGGGATACCATAATCCTAGTGTTGGTGTGTGAGCTATGTATCGAAGAATATGTTTCACAGCCTTATGGTGTGATTCCTTCGGTTTTGCTTGAAAACGTGCACACATGCAAACACTAAGCATTATATGTGGCTTAGATGCACATAGATACAATAAAGAGACAATCACAGAACGATATACCTGCTCATCGAAATCTTTACCATTTTCATCAGTGCCGAGGTGGCCGTTGGTAGGCATTGAAGTCTTGGCACCTTTGCATTCGTGCATGTCGAATTTCCTCAGAACATCCTTGAGGTATTTCTCCTGTGATATGAAGATTCCATTGCTTTGTTGACGAATTTGAAGACCTAAGAAGAACTTCAGCTCCCCCATCATGGACATATGATATTCTTCACTCATCATGTAGGCAAATTCATCACTGTATCTTTTGTCAGTACAACGAAAAATGATATCATCGACATATATTTGGCATACAAACAACTCATTATCATAGGATTTTGTGAAAGAGTGGGATCGAGTGAACCAGGTTTGAAGCCTTTCTTCATGAGGAATTCCTTCAATGTATCATACCAAGCCTGAGGGGCTTGCTTGATGCCATACAGAGCCTTTTTGAGTCTGAAGACTTTGTCTGGATTCTTTGGATCCTCAAAACCTGGAGGCTGAGCAAGATATACTTCTTCCTCAAGCTTACCATTGAGGAATGCAATTTTCACATCCATTTGATATAAGGTGATGTTATGATGATTAGCATAAGCAAGTAATATTCGAATAGCTTCAAGTCTAGCAACAGGTGCAAAAGTTTCATCGAAATCTATTCCTTCAACCTGGGTGTAGCCTTGGGCTACAAGTCGTGCCTTGTTCCTAACCACTTGACCGTCCTCATCTTGCTTGTTTCGAAAGATCCACTTAGTGCCGATGATGTTGTGCTTGCGAGGATCTGGTCGTTTGACGAGCTCCCATATGTCATTCAGCTTGAATTGAAGAAGTTCGTCTTGCATAGCTTGGATCCGCTCCGGTTTCAGAAAAGCCTCAACAACTTTTGAGGGTTCTGTGATGGATACAAAGGAAAAGTGCCCACAAAAGTTAACTAAGTGTGAAGCTTTTGAGCGAGTGAGAGGACCTGGCGCGTTGCTGTCGTTGAGGATTTTGTCAAGTTCTACTTCGTTTGCAATCCTTGGATGAGCTGGTTGAGGATTTTGTCTGGGCTGAGCAAGTGGTGCTGGTGCAATTTCCTTAGGAGCATCTTCTTGGTTTTTATCAGCGATGGGGATCGTTTCTTCACCAATTTCCTCAGTGGGGACAATGTCTTCAGTAGGCTTAAGCTTTATTCCTTCCTCAGGACAGAGCTTATCTGGATCAGAAGGCAATTTCTCTCATTGCGAGCCATTAGTTTCATCGAACCGCACATCTACAGTCTCAACAACTTTGTTGTGATAGTTGTTGAAGACTCTGTAAGTGTGCGAGTCCTTTCCATAACCGAGCATAAAACCTTCATGTGCCTTAGGTGCAAATTTTGAGCAATGGTGAGGATCTCTAATGCAGCATTTTGCACCAAAGACTTTGAAATAACTTACATTGGGTTTCTTGTCAGTGAGGAGTTCATATGAGGTTTTCTTGAGGAATTTGTGAAGATATACCCTATTGATGATATGACATGCAGTGTTGATTGCTACAGGCCAAAAGCGACGAGGAGTCTGATATTCTTCAAGCATAGTTCTAGCCATTTCAACCAGAGTCATGTTCTTCCTTTCGACGACACCATTCTGCTGAGGAGTATAAGGAGCAGACAATTCGTGAGTAATACCAAGTTCATCAAGATAATCATCAAGACCAGTGTTTTTGAACTCGGTTCCATTATCACTCCTGATATGTTTGATCTTGATGCCAAAGTTCGTCGAGGCCCTTGAAGAAAATCGTTTGAAGATTTCCTGTACTTCAGTTTTATACACTATGATATGCACCCAAGTATATCTGGAATAATCATCAACTATGACGAAGCCATATAAAGATGTTGCATTGGTTAGTGTGGCATAGTGAGTAGGTCCAAATAAATCCATATGAAGCAATTCGAATGGACGTGTAGTGGTCATGATGGTTTTAGAGGGATGCTTGGATCTGGTCATTTTCCCAGATTCACAAGCACCGCAGAGATGATCCTTGAGGAATTTTACTGATTCGATGCCGATGACATGCTTCTTCTTCGCGAGCGTGTGCAAATTCCTCATGCCTGCATGACCTATTCTTCGGTGCCACAGCCATCCTTCTGAGGTTTTTGCTAGTAAGCAAGTGGCTGGTTGAGGACCTGTAGAAAAATCAACAATGTACAAATCCCCTCTTCTTACACCTTCGAAGACTTTGGATCTGTCAGATTCCATGATGACTACACATCTATATCTACCAAAGATGACAATCATATCAAGATCACAAAGCATCGAGACTGACATGAGTTTAAAACCAAGGGATTCAACAAACATCACTTTGTCCATGTGCCTATCCTTGGAAATAGCCACTTTGCCAAGTCCCAATACCTTGCTTTTACCTTTGTCAGCATATGTGATTTGCTTCAGAGGTGATGGAGTTAGTGGCATATTCATCAGTAAGCTTTTATCACCAGTCATGTGATGTGTGCAGCCACTGTCAAGAACCCACTCAGTATTCTTGGGTTTGTCATCCTGCAGATGAATTAGTACAGCTTACCATCTCATATGCTTCATATTTGAAGAATATGATACTAATTTCATCATATCCATAATTTCACCATAACAGAAATGTAAGGACGTGTGAAATATTTCTATTTCATCAATCATTAGCTTGCGTCCTATCAAGCATTTCTTCAGGTCTCCAGCAAATTCTTCAGATGATGATTTTCATCTGGAGACCTGACCTGCAGAAGTGATTAGTTTGATTTCTTCACCACCCACATCTGAAGGAGTGGCAAAGCGTTCATCATCCTGCGAGCACCATATGAGAAAGGTGGCAATGAAGCTAATGCACTTCTCTTAACAGTAGGGGGATTAAAGTACTCATATGAATATGCAGAGAACTGGTTTGAGGATTTATGAACATAATGATTTGAGGAGTAACGCTCATATTCATATTCCTTGTACTTTCCCTGCATGTTAGACGCATAAGCACGGGTACGAGCATAGTTTTGACCAGTTGAGGATTTTGATCCTCTTGAAGACTTTGGTCCTCCTGAGAAATTTGATCTGGGGTTCAAATTCTTCAGTGGTGGTGTCATGAGGACATTCACCTGAAGATTTTCAAGACAACTTTTGGGAACCCAGATTTTCCTCAGAGGAGGGCCATTCCTGCAGTTAGTTCCAACATATCGAGCAAATACTTCACCAGATTGATTTTTGAACAATTTATAGTTGGAATCAAATGACTCATCCGAGGAATAGGATAATTCACATGGAAAGCCAGTTAGATTAGATGGATCAAAAGGAGGCCCAGTAGCAGCAACCCATGAGGTTTTGGGATACTGCTCAGGTTTCCAATAAGATCCATCAACATTTAATTTCCTCTCAAAGGCAATTCCTTCTTTCCTCGGGTTCCTGTTCAAGATCTGCTTTTTGAGCACATCACAAAGGGTTTGATGTCCTTTGAGGCTTTTGTACATGCCTGTCAAGTACAATTCCTTCAACCCTGCATTTTCATCAGTAACATTTGTGTTTTCCTCAAGTGAGGAAATAGACACAACAGGTGCAGTTGAAGAATTTGTAGCAATGGTAGCATTTGATGATTCTGGTGAGGAATTAGCAGTTTCGCGTTCAATGCATTTAAGACATGGAGGAATAAATTCAACTTGACTAGCGCTGATCTGGTGAGCTAGTAATGAATCATTTTCCATACGAAGATCATGATAAGACATCCTCAGCTTCTCAAGATCAAGCTTCCTTTGAAGAAATTCATAGGAAAGCTTCTCATGATCAGTGAGGAGTGTATCATAACGATCCTGAAGATTATCAAATCTAGACTGAAGACTTTTCATGTCATCAGTGAGGATTTGGGTAAGGTTCATTTCATCATTCAACAGATCATCACTTTTGTCTAGCAGTTTCTGAAGCTTTTCCAGAGCAGTTTGTTGTTTAGTGGCAATGATAGCAAGTTTACTGTAACTGGGTTTCTTATAATCATTAGGTTCACAGTCACTTGAATCAGAGGAGGAGGCATTATTTGATACCTTTGAACCTTTTGCCATGAAGCAATAGGTTGGAGCGAAGTCATCAGCATAGTCATCAGTATGGATGGTGCAATCATTTTCTTCAAGATTGAAGATTGACTTGCTGACGAAAGTGGTTGCTAGTGCAAGATTAGCCTGTCCAGATTCTGAGTCTTCTCCAGAACCCTCTTCTTCATCACATTCCTCTGATTCTGCCTCGGAGTCCATTTCCTTGCCAATAAGTGCCCGTGCCTTTCTGAAACTAGTCTTCTTGTGTGATGAGGTCTTTGAAGATGAGGATTTTGAAGATTTCTTCTTCTTCTTCGAGTCATCAGAACTGTCATCCTTGTATTTCTTCTTCTTTGATTCCTTTCCCCAACGGGGACAATCAACAATGTAATGACCTGATTTCTTGCACTTGTGACAAGTTCGTTTCTTGTAGTCCTCAGATGAAGATTCTGATTTCCTCATGTCTCTTCTTGAAGATTTACCGAACTGGCCACGTCGTGTAAATCTCTGGAATTTCCTCATGAGCATTGCAAGCTCCTGTCCAAATTCTTCAGGGTCACAAATGCTGTCATCTGTGTCTTCTTCTGCAGATGAGGAAATTGCTCTAGCCTTCAGTGCACGTGGTCTGGAATAGCTTTGTTCATATAGATCTCTCTTTTCTTCTAGCTGGAATTCATGAGTATTTAGCCTTTCAAGTATATCAGTTGGATCCAGCATCTTGTAGTCTGGTCTTTCTTGAATCATCAGAACTAAAGTGTCAAATGAAGAGTCCAAAGATCTCAGCAGTTTCTTCACAACTTCGTGATCAGTGATGTCTCGAGCTCCCAGTGCTTGCAGTTCATTTGATATGTCAGTGAGGCGATCAAAGGTGTCTTGGCAGCTTTCATTGTCATGTCTCTTGAAGCGATTGAAGAGATTGCGAAGAATATCAACACGAGAGTCACGCTGGGTTGATAGTCCTTCATTTACCTTGCACAGTCTCTCCCAGATCAGTGTTGCAGAGCCCAAAGCACTTACTCTTCCAAACTGGCAAGGGCTCAGATGGTCACATATGATGTTCTTCGCTTGAGAATCGAGTTGCTTGAATTTCTTCACATCAGCTGCAGTGACACTGGCAGAGATGATGGGGACACCATTTTCCACAATATACCAGAGATCATTATCAATAGCTTGTAGATGCATTTGCATTTTTTTCTTCCAGAAGGGAAAGTTCTTTCCTTCGTAGGTAGGACATGCTGCAGTTACCTTAAACATGCCTGCAGTCGAAATAACTAAAACTCCAGGTGGTTAAACCAAAATCACACAGAACAAGGGAGTACCTTGCTCTGATACCAATTGAAAGTGCGTTATATCGACTAGAGGGGGGTGAATAGGAGATTTTTAGAATTTCATCACTGAGGAAATTCCTTTTGAGGAAATTCCTCACTGATGACTAACTTACAGCAGAAACAGTAAAGGATCAGACATGCAAACGTTCACAACAGCAGTATTTGAGAGTGAAGAATGTGAAAACAGATTGCACAGTAAGCAGGCACGCAGAATACAGATGATGATTAACTATTGTGAAGAATTTGGGGTTGAGAAAATTCAGAGAAAGTCTTCAGCAAATTCTTCAAACAGTCACAGTGAAAGTCATCAACACAGAATACACAGAAAGTAAAGAGTTGAGGAATAAGAACCCGTTTCTCAATGAAGACAGTTGTTGATGACCCAGTTCCAACTGCTGTGACAGTTGTACATCTGGTTTGGAGCGGCTTGGTATTGAAACCAAAGGACACCCAGTCCCGGGACACACAGTCCCTACCGTATTCTCCTTGAGCTAAGGACACACAGTCCTCGCCCAACACTCGTGGTAAGTCTTCAGGGTAGACTTCCAAACCCTCACAAACTTGGTCACCCGACGATCCACAATTTACTGCTGGATTGCTCAAGACCAAGACGCCTAACCGTCTGGAGGATGCACAGTCCCCAAAGGTAAAATGCTTCAGTCCCACACTGGAACACCTTCTTCAGTGATGCTCAATCACTAGATTTGGTTTGTGGTTTCGGTGTATTGGGTATTTCCTCACTGATGAATTACTCTCGAAGGCTCTGAGGAATTTGGGTTGCTCTTATGACAAGTGTCAGTTTCTAACGGAGCAGCCAACCAGCTAGTGGTTGTGGGGGGTGGCTATTTATAGCCAATAGTACGGTGTTCCTATTACTCAAATGCGAAGAAGGTAAAATAGAAGGTGTAAATCTTCATGCTTCAAATTCTTCAGAATGATTTTCTTCAGGAACCACCGGACTTCTCAATATCAGTATCGTCATGAGGAATATCAATTTCATCGCAGATTCCTCGCGATTCATTTCTTCAGCTGAAGACATATATTTTTAGGGGTCGATATTCTTCAAATATCTCAAACTCCTCAATGACTTATAGATCCTGTGTATACTCACAAACACATTAGATACTTAACCTATAAGTCTTCAAACCACCAAAATCACTAAGGGGCACTAGATGCACTTACACAAATCCCGATGTCGATTCGTACCAACCCAACAGACACTTTCAGAGGTACTCGTAGTGCACCTTTATAGTCACCCAGTTACGTTGTGACGTTTGATACACCCAAAGCACTCCTACGGTATCCGGGAGTTGCAAAATCTCACAGTCGAAGGAATAGACACTTGACATTAGAAAAGCTTTAGCATACGAACAATACGATCTAGTGCTATGCTTAGGATTGGGTCGTGTCCATCACATCATTCTCCCAATGATGTGATCCCGTTATCAATGACATCTACCAGGAAACCATGATCATCTCTTGACTAACGAGCTAGCCCACTAGAGGCTTGCTAGGGACGCATTGTGATCTATTTATTCACACATGTATTACTGTTTCTTGTTAATACAATTATAGCATGAACAATAGACGATTATCATGAACAAGGAAATATGATAATAACCATTTTATTATTGCCTCTAGGGCATATTTCCAACAGTTTGGTTGGCCATCAAGAGCATGAACCCGACCGCCGCCCCGGGCCCTCTTGGCCTCCCGGTAAAGTTCGTTCAAGCCTTCTAGAATACCATTACACCGTAGGTCATGGCTATGTTTGAGGAGTTCTTTGTTGGCACCACTGACCTTGCTCGCCTCAACTTTTGGATCTCCCTTATTCCCAAAGTCCTTGGGGAATCTGACATCCGTCATTTCCACCCGATCATGATGATCAACGTCATATTCCGCATCCTGGCAAAGGGGTTCGCCAATAGGGTGGTCCCTCTTGCGGATCGGATCACGCATCCGGACCAGTCTACCTTTATTCGAGGCCGGTACATCATGGATGGCATCCTCGTCTTCCATGAGACTATCCATGAGGTCCGGGCCAAACACCTCAGGGCGGTCTTCCTGAAGCTGGACTTCCACAAGGCGTATAACACTGTCAGCTGGGCCATTCTTAGGGAAGTTTTTCTTCGGAAGGGTTTTGACGACCATTAGGTGACACAGGTGACGCAGATGATCTCGTCGGGTCGGACTGCGATCAACATCAACAGGGATATCAGACCCTACTTCCCCACCCGGTGTGGGGTTCACCAAGGCGATTCTTTCCCCCTTCCTTTTTAACATGGTCGTTGATGTGCTCGCTTCCATCCTTGACAAGGCCAAGGAGGTCGGTCACAACCGCGACATCGTCCCACACCTTGTGGAGGGCATGATGTCTCCCTCCTGCAATATGCTGACGATACGATCATCATGGTAGAAGGTTCTCAAGCAGACATCTCACACTTGAAGTTCCTCCTCCTGTGTTTCCAGCAAATGTCGGGCCTCAAGATAAACTTTGATAAGAGTGCGTTCATGGTTTTGGCCTACCCCCTTCCGAGGCCCAGAGCATAGCTGACCGCCTCAATTGTCAGCTGGGCACCTTCCCCTCTTCCTACATGGGGATCCCCATTAGTGACACTCACCTCACGGCTGCGGAGCTCTGACCGACGTTCAACAAGATTCAACACTGTATTGAGCCGCAACGGGGCTGATGGCTTTCTAAGGCTACCTGGACGGTCCTCATTACCTCATCTCTGTCCAGCCTGCTCTTCTTGTTGATGAGCTTCTATAGTCTGCCCGGGATGCTTCATCAAGAGATTGCCATCGTTCAGGAAATGGTCATCTGGGTTGGCGAGGGTGATAAACATAAGTACCACATAGTTCATTGGACCAAAGTCTGCAAGCCTCGTGAGAAGGGTCGGCTCAGGATTATGTCCTCCAAACACATGAATATCGCTCTGCTCACCCGCAAGATTTGGAGGATTGCCAATGGGGAGGGTGGCCTTTGGCTGCGGATTACTCAGAATAAGTATTTGCATGGCTAGCCCCTCGCCTTCTGCCAGCGGTCCGACAGATCTTAGTTCTGGTAGTCCGCCATCCATCTTCTCCCGATCCTTTGCAACGGGAACTCTATCGCATTTGGCTCTGGCACATCCACCTTGTTCTGGTTTGATCATTGGGCTGGCGAGAACCCCTTTGCTGCACGTTTCCCGGACATGTTCTCCATCGTGGTCGAGCCTAGAATCTCGGTCGAGGTGGCCCTTATTCACTTAGGGCGCTTAACATTCCGACGGCCATTAGGTCCTATGGACGTGATCGCCTGGCAGGACCTTCTAGATTGCATCACCTTGCATGAGCCAGATGTGGAGCAGTCGATTGATCGCCTCTCGTGGCGCTTAGTGCCATATAGTTGCTTTTCCACCAAATCCCTCTACCAAGCCATCACTCCGGCTCCGGGGCCCGAGCTGCTTGCGGCAATTTGGTCAATCTGGCTCCCTCTGAAGATTTAGATATTCCTATCGCAATGGATTTATAGCCGCGTCCCCTCGGGTGTTGAGGTGCTCAAGCGCAATGGCCTTGAGGACGACATTTGTTCACTCTGTGCGACAGAGGAATAATCGAACCACATCTTCTTCTCTTGCATGTCCGCGCAATTCCTTTAAGGTTGTTTCCGCGAAGTGGTCAGTGACACTTAGTGCCACACTAACTTCCCCGACCTATTCACGGAACTCCAGGCCTTGCCTCCATCTATCTGCCATACTAGGTGGCTGATGGTTGGGGTGCTTGCCTAGACACTGTGGACGGTTCAAAATAAGCTTGTGATTCAGCATGTTCCTCTTCAGCGTGCCACTGATGTGGTGTTCAAAATTTGTGGCTTCTGATGTCTAGGTTTATAATATTTCTTTTCCATAAGGCATTTTATAGTAGCATGATCAGTGTGAATAGTAACTGTGGAATCAACAATGTATGGTCTAAACTTATCACCTGCAAACACGGCTGCTAAAAGTAACTTCTCAGTAGTAGCGTAATTTCCTTGGGCATTGTCTAAGGTTTTACTAGCATAATGAATAACATTCAATTCTTGTCAACTCTTTGCCCTAGAACTACAACAATGGTATAATCACTACCATTAGACATAATTTGAAATGGTAAATTCCAATCAGGTTGTACAATAGGTGCAAATATCAATGGTTTGTTAAGTATTTCAAAGGCTTCTACACAATCATCATAAAAACAAAAGGAATATCTTTTTGAATAAGATTAGTTAATGCTCTAGAAATCTTTTAGAAATCTTTAATGAAACGCCTATAAAATCTAGCATGACCAAGAAAACTTCTTATACCTTTGGTATCTTTAGGACATGTCATTTTCTCTTTGGCATCAACTTTAGCTTTGTCTACCTCAATGAATCATTCAGAAATTTTATGCCCGAGTACTATACCTTCATTCACCATAATGTGCCACTTCTCCAAATTCAAGACAAGATTATTTTCTTCACATCTCTGCAAAACACTGTCAAGGTTGCTCAAGCAATCGACAAAAAAGTCCCACAAACAGAAAAATCATCGATTAAAACCTCACCAATCTTTTCGCAAAAATCAGAGAATATAGCAGCCATGCATGTTTGAAATGTAGCAGGTGCATTGCATAGACAAAAAGGCATACATCTATAAGCATTGGTTGTGAAAGGACATGTGAAAGTAGTTTTCTCTTTGTCCTATTTTGAAATAGGTATTTGGGAGAAACCAGAATATCCATCTAGAAAACAAAAGTGTGTGTGCTTAGATAATATTTCTAACATTTGATCAATAAAAGGCAAGGGGTAATGATCTTTTTAGTAGCTTTATTCTATTTCCTGAAATCAATTACAATCCTATAGCGAGATACCATTCTTGGTGGAATAAGTTCATTTTTATCATCAGGAACAACAATTATACCTCCTTTCTTAGGAACATAATGAACATGACTAGCCCATCTCTAGTATTTCAGTTCTTACCACTTCCTTCATCTTAGGATTTAAGTGGGGTTGATGATCAACAAAGGTTTAGTATCTGGTTCCATATTTTTTTGCTGAGATAGAGTAGGCCTTATGCCCTTAAGATCATCACATATTCTTTTTGTTTATTTTTTGTCATTTTATTTCTATTGGTAATAATTTTGCTTGCTAAGTTTGTGTTAATTCATCACATATTGTTTTGTGTTAATTAATTACTCCGCTCAGTAATGTTGGTCGTTTCTGCCATTGTCACGCGAATTAAAAATATCCTCAGTTTTGCCGGAATGTCCCAGTGGCCTATGTTTTGCCGGAATGTTGATTCATTTCCGTTTCGGCAAATTTCAGGCGCTCCATATGTCCACTTTTTAGCAAAGGCCATGCCGAATTTTTTTGTGAATTTCGGCATGACTTGTGCTAGAAACTAGGACATATTGAGTGGCCGAGAATTACCGGAAAGGGGAATGAATCAACATTCCAACCAAATATAGTCCCCCTTTTATTATTCATGCTTCTGTTTATATATAGATGTTCAATTCATTAGATATAGTGTCACGGTTGTTGTTTACGCATTTAAAAACATGTTCCACGGATTATAATTTAAATTACCACATTAAAACAGGAAATGTCTAACGATGATTATCGGGAGTGTGAATATTGCAACTACTATCGGGGTTTGTGCGACAAGCCTCACTTGTGAGATGATAGGTTCTTCAACATCAAGCTTGACGAGACCTTCAAAGTGTCTATGGCACACAACGATGACACGTGTTTTTTCGTAATTTAGCATGCATGACTTCTATTTCTTTTCTTCAACGTGCAATTTCTATTTTATACAATTCGACTAGTTCCTCCCTTGCCATGCAATAAGATATGTGTTGGAGAGGCTTGGTTTCGAAGACCAGGAGAGTATGGAGACGAGGAAGCTAACCTGAGGACTATACATGGTCACACATTTCTGATCAAAGTAATGAATTCAATTTTTAACACAGAAATAGGGTGCCCAAATTTGGAAGATCTTTACAAGGCATATGGATTTCAGGAGGGTATGGAAATAACCTTCGATCTTCATCGTGAAGATAATATGCCAGGTAACATTGGCATTTGGGTGGATGTCGATATGCTTCTTGTTTTACCTCCATGTAAGTTCCTCAACCATATTTGTCAAGTAATTCACATTCTATATTTATAAATAGTTGGTGTTCATCCATATACTAAATTTGTTAAATTTTAATTTACAACTTATTTCGGTGATTCGAGTGAATTACGGAAATTAATTGACACGACACACTACACGTATGGATCACATCTAACTTGGGAGGAGAAGTATGTTCTTCTCTACTTTCTTGTTGGTGTCCTGGTTTGTAGGGACAACTTCTCGTATAATTTGGTAATTGGCCCAAATTATACATTTTACATGCCACTAGTGAATAGGTCGAGGGCGGATGACATTCACCGGAATATCTTGGTAAGAGTTTGCTAATTAAATACGATCTACTATTGCATAAATGGTGTTGATTACATTGCTAACTACTTTATTATTATGTTCTTCAACAACAATTGCCAAATGGTGTAGTTCCTTTGTTGATGCACCCACAAAGTCATATGAAAATTAAAACCCCGCTGAGGGCTGAGTTTGATGATGCATACTCGACTGACCGCAAATCTAAAACGCTCCAAATTCAAGCATGGAGACAAATAAAGAAGGATCGCAACCCAAAAGTTGGAGAGCGTTGGATCTTTGTGCTTCATCACGGAGACATAGGTGTTATCTATTTCATGACATTATATCTAGGAGCGAGGACTAGGTCTTATGAGAGACACGTTTTTCTGGTTTATATTAACTTGGCATGATCGATTAGGTTGCATGCATATGATAACTATTATGATGTTTTTCTGTTTTATGAGATTTTAATTTGGTATATGACTTTAACTCAAACATGGGATCTCATTTTGGTGTGATATTTCGAAGTGTGAGGCAATGTCTCTAACTCAAACATGGGATCTCATTTTGGTGGAGGAGGATCCCCTAAGATGTGAACATGCAAGTTCTGTTTGAGGATAGATGTTTGGCTAAGGAATATATCATATATCTCATTTCTTTCATTCGTATGCATATCATTCTCATGGTCTAGCAAATATTGTTCTAGAGGATATGTAGGAGGCACAACAATAGAACCAAGACTAATAATCTCAACTTTACAAGATAACTCCTTCTCATGTGGTTGTGTACCAAATTTATAGAAATTAAATTCAAGAGACTCATTACCAAAGCTTACTTTGACTTTTTGTGTGACACAATTAATTTCAGCATTAAAGTTATTCAAGAATGGTCTACCAAATATAATGGGAAAAAAAAATCTTGTTCAGAACCAAGTACTAGGAAGTGAGTGTGGTATTTGACTTTTGCACATAAGATGTCAACATCTCTAACAATCCCAAATGGCGATATAGTATCTCGGTTTGCAAGTTTAATAGTGATATCACTATCTTCAATCTGAGAGGGTGATATATCATTCATAATTTCTTTGTATAAGGAAAAAAGGTATAAAACTAACACCAGCACCCATGTCACATAAACCATGATAGCAATGATCTCCAATCTTAACAAAAACAATAGGCATGCCAAGACCATGTTTATTTTTATCTAGCTTGTCCTGTTCATTTCAAACAGGCTTTGCAATTCTAGAAGCTTCATTACATAAGTAAATAACATGCGCATCTATAATATCAACCAAGAGATCTTTGAGTACAACAATATTAGGCTCCACATTTATTTTTTCAGAAGGTTTGGATGTTCCAACATAATTTTTATAAACCATAGTTGTAGCTTTAGCATGTTCCCTAATCCTAATAGGAAAAGGTGGTTTCTCGATATGAGCAGTAGGCATAACTAGATCAACATGATAAACAATTTCTTACTTATTAACTTTAATGGCTTCCTCTAATAATATTTCAATAGGTGGATTATAGTTAAACCACTTCTCCTTCGGAAGATCAATATGAGTAGAAAATGAGTCGTAGAAAGTAACTACCATCTCGGAGTCAAGCCCACATTTTTTGCTAAACTTATGAAAAGCATAGGTTTCCATAAAAGATTTAACACAATAAAACTTAAGCTTTATACCTGGCTCTTTACCTTTGTCGAACTCCCAGTCTTCATAGTTGTGTTTAATTCTTTCTAGAAGATCCCATCTTCAATAGTATTCTTCATATAACATCCAGCACAAGAAGAATCGAGTTGTACTTGATCATCATGACAAAGGCAAGCATAATTTTTTAAATCATTTCTCTCGAGAGATCATGATTAGGGAAGGTATGCACCATATATTTAAGCCTCCCCGAATCTTGAGCTATGCTTTCTCCTTCACGAGGCCAGCAATTATAAACAAAATTTCGATCATGATGAACTAGATGCATAGGATAAAACTTGTGATGAAATTCCAGCTTCAAACGATTCCCACCCCATGATCCAATATCATCCAATAACCTGTAACACATAAATTCTTTTCCCTCCAAAGATAAAGGGACAACTTTCTTCTTAACTTTGTGTCCACGCAAACCTGCAAGCTTAAATAATGCACAAACCTCATCAACATATATCAAGTGGTAATCAAGATGCGTTGTACCATCATAAGTATTAGCTACCAGTTTCTCTAGCATACCCAAAGGAATCTCACACTAAATATTTTCAGTTGGCTCAGTAGGTTGAGGAACAAAATTTTCAAATTCCTTTCAAGGCGAAGATGCCTCGAACAAGCCATTTAAAGTGTGACCGTCCATCGTAACAAGCAACAGTAAATTCAGCACGTACCGAAAATGTTTCCTTACTAGTTTCCACTTACCAGAGGCGCTTCACTCCCTCGCAACAATGTCAAAAAATGTTCTTGATTACCCAAAATTATAGGGCATCAATTCTAGTCCTTTCAGTAAGTAAGAGTGTCGAACCAAACGAGGAGCAGAAAGAAATGATAAAGAGTTTTGAGCAAGGTATTCTCTGCAGGTGCTATAAGTAACAATGATAGATAGTTTTGTAGCAAGATAATTTATAAAAAGTGATAAGTAGCAATAGTAGAAAATGTGTAGCAAGGTAGCCCAATCCTTTTTATAGAAAAGGACATGCCTGAGAGTACTCTTATATAAAGCAAATGCCCCCGAGGACATATGTGAATTGTTGTCTAGTCATGTTCTCAAAGTGCGTTAGATCCACTAGAGGGGGTGAATAGGCGATTTTTACAATTTCATCACTGAGGAAATTCCTAGCGAGGAAAGTCCTCAGTTATGAACTGAGTGCATCAGAAATAGAACCAGATCAGAGGCGCAAAAACGTCTACTGCAAAGTACTCAGCGAGATTCCAAATATTCGGTTTGCAAAGGTCACAAGTATAGGATAAACAGGTGAAGATTAACTTAGTGAAGAATTTTAGGTTGAGGAAATTCAAAGAAAGTCTTCACTCTAATTCTTCAAAAAGTACAAATGAAAGTCTTCAACATATAATTGAGGAAATGAGAGAGTTGAAGAAATAGAACCAGTAGCTTGATGAAGACAGTTGTTGATGACCCAGTTCCAACTGATGTGACAGTTGTACGTCTGGTTTAGAGCAGCTTGGTATTGAAACCAAAGGACACACAGTCCCAGGACACACAGTCCCTACCGTAATCTCCTTGAGCTAAGGACACACAGTCCTTGCCCAACACTCGTGGTAAGTCTTCATGGTAGACTTCCAAACCCTCACAAACTTGGTCACCCGACGATCCACAATTGACTGCCGGATGCTCTAGACCATGACGCCTAACCGTCTGGAGGATACAAAATCCTCAAAGGTAACAAGCGTCCGTTCCACACAGGAATAACTTCTTTAGTGATGCTCAATCACTTGGGTTTTGGTTTGGGTTTGGGTGTTTGGGATATTTCGTCACTTGATGATTTTCTCTCAAAGGCTTTGAGGAATTTGGGTTGCTTTAAATGACAAGTGTCAGTTTCTCTTGGAGTAGCCAACCAGCTAGTGGTTGTGGGGGCGGCTATTTATAGCCTGGGAGCATCCCGACATGATTTGACATAAATGCCCTTTAATAATATGACTGTTGGGTGGATAAGATCTGTGACACATGGCGCGTGGCATGGCAACGGTCGGAACTTTCAACTGTGAAAGTCCTCATGTCACTCATATTCCTCACCATGAGGCTTTGGTAGATTTAGGTTTGGGTTGAGAATCATGAGGAAATTTGTTCCATAGTTCTACCTCGACCCCCTTTAACAGTACGGTGTTCCTACGACACATGTATGAAGAAAATGAAATAGAAAGAGTAAATCTTCAAACTTCGAAGTCTTCAAAGTGTTTTCTTCAGGACACACCGAATTCCTCATCTTCAATATCTTCACGAGGAATATCAATTTCTTTGCAATTTCTTCGCGATCAAAGTCTTCAAGGAATGACCAAAGTCTTCACCAGAAGACAAACATTTTTAGGGGTCAATATTCATCGAATAACTCAAACTCCTTAGCAACTTATAGAGCCTGTGTACACTCATAAACATATCATTCTCTTAACCTATAAGGCTTCAAACCACCAAAATCACTAAGGGGCAGTAGATGCACTTACATGTTCATCATGTTGAGTTGATTCACGTTCATTACTTTGATAATTTGATATGTGGGTGAACTGGTGCTAAGGTGTTGTTCTTACTTGTACAAGCAATCCACTTAAAATTACCCTCTCTAGCAAGCATCCTCAACTACGAAAGAATAATTAGATAAAATTTAACCATAGCATGAAACAGACGAATCCAAGTCAACCCCTTATGAAGCAACGCATAGACTCGATTTTAAGCTTCTGCCACTCTAGAAACCCATCATCTACTTGTTACTCCGCAATGAATTCCCTTAGGCCCATAAAATGGTGAAGTGTTGTGTAGTCGACGTTCACACGACACCACTAAGATAAGCAACAATACACACATCATCAAAATATCGAACGAATACCAACTTCACATGATTACTTATAACAAGACTTCTCCCATGTCCTCATGAACAATAGTAACTACTCACACCTCATCAACATGTTCAAGATCATAGGTATAACAATAGTAATTAAGGATCTGAACATAATATCTTCCACCAAGTAATACAACAAGCATCAACTACGAGATGTAATAAACACTACTAGTAACCCACATGTACCAATCTGAGGTTTTGAGGCAAAGATTGAATCCAAAAGATGAATTAAGGTTTGGAGATGAGATGGTGCTGGTGAATATGTTAATGAATATTGATCCTACCACGAAGGAGGAATAATTGTTGATGACGATGACTTTGATTTACCCCTCATGGAGAGGAATTCCGCTGATAGAATCTCTCTACCAGAGATCAAAAGGGCCTCTGCCCAGGTTTCTGCCTCAAGACGGTGGCGCTTTGTCCCAAAAGTATCCTTATGATTTTGTATAGTTCGAAACACACCATATAGAAGAAGAGAGGGGTCGGGAGACCTGCTGGTGGACCATGAGGCAATAAGGCGCGCCCAGGGGGGGTGGATGTGCCCTGTTGGCTAATAATCCCCAAGTGCAAGGAATCATCATAGCACTTTACAAAGATGGAAGTGGTAAGTATGGAGTGTCGAACTCACAAGGAGCTAAAGGTAAGATCAATATTCTCTCAAGTCCTATCTGCCACCGATACGACTCTATATACACCAAACATTTGCTTTATCTACTAACGAGAAATAATACTACATTGTGGGTATAAAGAGGATTGATTTGCATGATATTGGAGAACTAAAATATGAAAATAGTTTCTCACTAAATAGAGTTACAATATATTACAAATAGTGAGTGTGGAATAATGATGGTATGGAGTGCGGAATCATCCTAGGTAATTGATAACAAGATCGGTAATCATTCTTGCAATTTTATATGAGGGAGAGGCATGAGATAACATACTTTCCTTACTTGGGTCATATGAACTTATGATTGGATCTCTATCAAGCATCCACAATTACAAGAGATCATTAAGGTAAACCCAACCATACTATTAAATATCAAGTTCCCTTTACTCCTATACGCAAATAACTCACTTACTCGGGTGTAAGCTTCTATCACTCTAGCCATCCACTATAAGCGAATCATGAACATACTAGAAACCCTACAGTGAGAATTCCCTCATGTGTGCGCTGCACGAAGGGCACCATAGGATAGTACCAAAATAAAACATACACTCAAATCAATCAAGACCATCAATCAACCCAAAGGACAACATAAATCTACTCAAACATCATAGGATGGCAACACATCATTGATTAATAATATGTGGAATGAAACACCATGTTCAAGTAGGGGATTACAACGGGGTGCGGGAGAGTGGACCACCATAGATATATGAGGGAAGGTGAAGGAGACGGTGATGTTGATGAAGACGATCACCACGACGATGGTTCCTCCGGCTGCGCTCCGACGCTGCCAGAAGAGAGGGGAAGATAATGTCCCCCATTAGGCTTCCTCCTCCATGGTCTCTCCCCATATAGGGAGAGGTTCTCCTTCTGGTCCTTGGCAGCCATGCCACCCGAAGGGGCGAGAGCCCCTCCGAGACTGGATCTCTCTCTGTGCGTTTCTTTTTCGTTGTTGTTTTCTGGTCCTTCACCGTTTCGTAACTACCCGGAGATCCGTAACTCCGATCTGGTTGAAATTTTGATGGGATTTTTATCGGAAAATTATTTTTCTTGTGGCGAAAGGAGAGCTCCAGCTGACCTAAGGACTGACCACAAGCTACCAGGGCGCTACCCCACCCCTGGTCGCGCCTTGTCTACTTGTGGGTCCCTCGGGCACTGTCTTGCATTGATTCCGACTCCAAAAATTCTCATATATTCCAAAAAAAATCTCCATAACTTTTTATTGCGTTTGGAGTCCGGTTGATATGGATTTTCTGCGAAAGAGAAATCACATAAAAAATAGGAACTGACACTCGACATTGGGTAAGTAAGTTAGTCCCAAAAAAAGTATAAAATGTTGCCAAAAGTATATGAATTTTTTAGAATATTGGCATGGATACTTCATAAATTATTGATACGTTGGAGACGTATCAGCATCCCCAAGCTTAGTTCGTACTCGTCCTCGAGTAGGTATATGATAAAAGAAATAATTTCTGAAGTGTTAATGCTATCATAAGTTACTATATTAAAGCGGGAAGCTTTCCCTTTTTCTCCTTTTTTTGACTTTTTTTCAATCTCTCACTGTTCAATTATCTGTCCAAGAGCGAACAGTAACCGTGAATAGTAAGCATTTATGTTCTACTGCACGTGAATAGTAATCATTCATCTTCTATTGTATATTTACATGGCCAACAGTGACTAGTAAACGTGTGTAAATGTTGTCAACTGTGTTTCAGAAGAAGAAGGCTATTTTTTTACGTACAGAAAACATCATAGGGTTTCAAATTTCCAAAAGGAATTTTATGAAAATTATTAGTATTTATGAATCATACAATTTATTATTTTTTATAAAAATGTATTATTTATGAACATTATCCATAAAAATGACTTTTTTTATGTACCGTGTATCATCATATTTTTTACATTTATAAAAATGTTTTTTCATGTATATTTTATTGCCCTCTTACACGTACAAGTACTCCCATGTTATTATTATTTTTATTCCTCAGAATTTTTTTTACGGGTTTCCTTTAATACAATTATAACGTGCTACCTTTTAGACTTATTTACAGATAATTACATTAAGTAAAAACGCACAGATCTAATGCATTACATTGGAAAAAAAACAAATAAATACCTATTTAGTTTGATCTCATCTATATTCATATTGTGTGATACTTCATTTTACATATTGGCATTGCTCTTAGTGTTAAAAATATGGGCCTAATAAATAGCAACTTAGTTTTCTCTTATCTATATTCATATTATGTAATACTTAATTTTACCTAATGACATTGCTCTTTGGTAATAAAGTGATCGTCTTTCCACTCCAATTTTACTACAAAGCCAAAAACCGAAGAAAGGATCGCATCTTAGGTGCCAACCTTCTTTTACTATTTAAAAGGGTATTCTTAATTTTATTTTTTCTTAGATTCATTCTTATGGATTTTGCCCCAAGATTTATTTTCCTCTAACGGTTTGTGTGAGATCTGATTTGAAGAGAACAATGAAACTAAAAAATAGGAACAACTAACCCAACTAAACCGAAACACTTTTTCTAAACAGACACTTCATATGCAACAGTGCTTCATGTAACCAGTGTTTCCATGCCCACTGAATAAACTGGAATATACCCATGTCCACCCAAAAAACGAAAGAAAAACTTTGTACGAACAATACCTAAACAATAATTCAGAATAGTACCAACACATTGCATTCACATGAACAATAATTCAAGGAAAATAAAAAGGAAAAAACTAAGTTATTCTATGATTAATGATTATTTTCCTCTTTTTTGTATTACCTATTGTTTAGTTACAATCTATTAAAGCTCTACAACCATTATGATCATCGCCAACTCCACCATCCTTCGCTCACCATGTACGATAAGAAAAATATCACTCTATCGGCATTACTCAGATGTACAAAAGAACACCTTTGATGCTACTGATTCTAACATTGTTCGCCTGCTAAAACTCCTAGATTAGTACGATGAAGACATGACAGGCCAAATACAAATATAATACAAAGAGGTCATGCATGAAGAAGTCACTGGCATCGAGATAAGAAACAATACTGTTCAGAAATAATATAGCACTGATTCGCTTCTCTTATTGAATGTCACCATGTCTCACATGTTGAAGAAATTCCGGAAGGACAAAAAAGCCAAAACACTAATGATTTACCCATATGTAGACTAAAGACGACTGTCAATTTGTTGCACCGTATTTAGAATGATTTGTTCTGTGCTGCACATGTATCATTTAACTCTTTACCATAAATAAAAAATGATTCGTTCAAAACTTCAATCGCATGATCCTTAAAACACTTCCGTATTAAAAACATGAAATGAACGTCATCGGCAATGATCTTTGTCGCTCTATACAAAAAACAAGTCAAGCATCTCAAGTACAAAAAGAACAACTATGCCGGATGTAAATGTGTTACAAATAACTTTATTGCACCAATGAACCGTGCCAAAATGAAGCTACACCTCCTTTCCGTCCTATAAAACCCAAACAATGAAACAAAATAAAATAAATCCAACCAACTAAACATGAAAAATAAAACCTGCATGCAATAAAAAAATTGAAGTACTTATTCGAAACATAAATGAGGATTCCGACGGGCGCGGCGTGTGCCGCGCATCTTCGCCGCTAGTAGTATATAAGTTTGACCAATGTTACTGTCAATCAACTTTTCTAGCATCAGAAAACAACAAATTTTTCACATAGAACTTCTCATGATATAGTAACAAGTTATTCACATGTTAAAGTATAGACCATAAACTTTATTGAAAGCTAGCAAACTATATTTTCAATCCTCAGACAATTACAATTCATCTCATTTTCCAGAAGGGTTTATGTAAGAGCTTTGATTTAGCAAATTCCACATACTCAATTATCATTTAGTCTTCCATGATTGTTGACACTCAAGGCATTTTTTTTGAACAAGTAGTTTCAATCAAACACATAGGAAGATAGGGGCTTAATGTTTCGCCTCCCAACTTATTTATCTCAGGGATAATGTCAACAATAATGAATCATGATCACATATATCCAACTGGATATATGTGTCTGAATCTTTCCAGACCACATGATGCTTTCCAACAAGATTAATAGATTGGAATAGGGATGAACATTATTGTCTCTTGCATAAAAGTAAAAACAGAAAAGTAAAAGATAGGCCTTTCGTAGGGGCGAGCATAGGTTGTCATGCGCTTTTTATTTTTGGATGTGCAATCTCTTAATGAAAAGGAACGTCACTTTATATTTCCCCTTGTGATATCAAACTTTATGATACAGTCTGTTGATTTTATTTCTTTGCCATCACAAGATCGTACAAAAGTTATTTTCCCTTACAATAAAAGACCATACATGTTTAGGAGAAATTTTTATTGCCTTGTGCACCAATGACAATTTTATCGAATGATCTTATTCAATCCATAGGTAGGTATGATGGACTCTCATGGCAAGAAACTACGTTTAAGGGTTACGGATGCACAAGTAGTATCTCTACTTAGTGCGAATTTTTGGGCTAGCAAAGGATCTAAAGCAAGCACCACATGTTAGAGGACTCATGTAAATATAACTTCTATTTGAATATAAGGAAACATAACCATTACATTGTCTTCCTTGTCCAGCGTCAACTACTTGATCAAGTATGGAAATAATTAATGGGGCCTCGCAATCATAGAAGATGTCCAAGATAGTATATTTATAGGTGAAATCTATCTTCCTTCAATATTTTTTCATGAATTGTTCAAGTGACCAATGCTATGTTTGCTAACCTCCAATAAATTTTATTGCTTATACTCTTAGTATGTGAGGTCACTACTCCCCATGGGACAAGCATATGAAGCATATATAATTTCATGTTTTATGACATTCAATTTATTCAAAATGTTCTCTTAGGATATAAGTGAAGCACAAGAGTGATCATCAAACTATTCTCAAACAAGCTATAAGTGAAGTTCATAGAGCATTGTTCAATTAATATAGAGAGACCAATATCCAAGCTCAAAATATATGAGTGAAGCACGCGAAGCATTCTATAAAACCATACTCAAAAGATTTAAGTGAAAAATATGAACAATTATATAAATCAACCAAGGATCATCTCATACCAACATGGTGCATAGAATAAAAGGGAATAGTAAACACACAATATGCTCCAAGAATATCACGTGTGAACCAATGAAAACTTAGGATAAACATTGGCTAATCGATAGTTGTCGATGAAGAGAGGTGAATGTGTAACATCCCCAAGCTTAGATGCTTGAAACTTATGGTAATATTTACTTGGGGTGCCTTGGGCATCCCTAAGCTTGAGATTTTGTATCCCGTTCAACCCTCTCATATCCCGGTTTCACCTAAGTCTCAAAAGCTTCACCTATAAAACTTGAGAAGAACTCGTGAGATAGGTTAGTACACATAAGAATAAATCCACACTTCATGTACTGCCAAGACAAGTTTCATAATAATTTTAAAATATTATTTACTGTATATAATCATTTCCACAATTTATATCCACTCATATATGCTATCAAAACTCTAGGATAAGTAGATAACAAAACTATGACAACAATCTGTCCAAATAGAGCAGTCTATGGACATTTATTTAGAGAGTGCACTTCTTTATCTCCAAAAATCCTGAAATTTTAGGACAAGCTAAAGAATTTGTATGGAAGTACTGTGTAAAAAGTTTAGGAACTTTTCACATTCAGGTAAAATATGATAATTCAAATACTATAGTAAAAGTTTTTGTTTTTGTACATCACACATCACACATGCAATTCAAGCATTCTAAAGACACTTCTTGGAACCTGTTATTAAAAACAAGACTAAAAATAACATCTAACAGAGAACAACAAAATAAAATTACGCTCTAAGCAAGACACATATCATGTGATGAATAAAAATATAGCTCCAAGTAAGATATACCGGTAGTGTTGAAGACTAAAGAGGGGATGTCTTCCGCGGCATACCCAAGCTTAGACGCTTGAGTATTCCTTGGTTATTACCTTGGGGGTGCCTTGGTCATCCCCAAGCTTAGGTTCTTGATGATACTTATTCTCCGCATATCGATATCTCACCCAAAACTTGAAAACTGCAATCACATAAAACTCAACAAAACTTCGTGAGATTCGTTAGTGTAAGCAACATATCAACAAATTTAGGTACTGTTATAAGTTGATTCTTATTTAGCATAAGGTACTGTAATATAACTTCTCTATGGCTTATACCCCCAATATAATCCATAGCATCTCTAAAGATACATTTAATCGCCATACTTGTGTAACTCAAAAAATTCGGAAAAATTAAGAGGACCTGAATGATTTGTATATAAGTACTATGCAAATAATTCTGCTTAAAAAGACATTCTAGTAAATTCAAATAAATTGTGCACTAGACGTCAAAGTTTCTGTTTTTGCATGGTATCAATTCTACTCATCATACAAATCATCCCAAAGGCTTTACTTGGCACATTATTGTAATGAAAGAATCAAAACATAATTACTACAGTAGTTTAATCACGTGAATACACAAAAACAAAAAGGATAAGTGTTGGTTTGTCTCCCAACAAGCGCTTTTCTTTAAAGCCTTTTAGCTAGGCATGATAATTTCAATGATGCTCACATAAGGATAGTTGATGAAACATGCAAAAGAGCATCATGAATATTATGAAAAGCACATTATTTTTATGGTACAACGGTAATTAAAACGGGATAATTATTTTTATGAGAAACTTCCATGAAAAAATCTACATTGTTACCCTGAACATGAACACAAGTGTTCATGGTCGACCCCCACTTCCCCAATGCATAACTTCTCAATCACTTCTCTTTTAAAAGACAAGTAAACAACTTGTATTTTTATTTTTTCAATTTTTTTGTTTGTTTCACCCATGACTAAAGAAATAAAACAAAAACAAAATCTACTTAGTGATAGAACAAAACAAGTATGCACGAAAATATTAACCCCAAACTATTGCTCCCCGACAACGACGCTGGAAAAGATCTTGATAATCCCAAAGTGCAAGCAATAATCATAGTACTTTCCAAAGATGGAAGTGGTAAGTATGGAGTGTCGAACCCACAAGGATTTAAAGGTAAGATCAATATTCTATCAAGTCCTATGTGCCACCGTTACGACTGTGCATACACTGAAGGTTTGCTTCTATCTAGTAACGAAAAATAAAACCGTGTTGTGGGTATAAAGATGATAGCTTGGCATGATATCGGAGAACTAAAATATGAAAATAGTTGATACACTCAATGGAGTTAGAATATATTATAAATAGTGAATGTGGAAAATGATGGTATGGAGTGCGGAATCATCCTAGGCCATTGATAACAAGATCGGTAATCATTCTTGCAATTTTATATGAGGGAAAGGCATGAGCTAGCATAATTTCTGTAGTTGGATCATATGAACTTATGGTTGGATCTCAAGCAAGAATCCGCAACTACTAGAGATCATTAAGATAAACCCAACCACAACATTAAACATCAAGTCCCCTTTACTCCGATACTCAAACAACTCCCTTACTCAGGTGTAAGCTTGTATCACTCCAGCCACCCACTATAAGCGAATCATGAACATATTACAAACCCTACAATGAGAATTCCCTCATGTGTGTGCTTCATGATGGGCACCATAGGACAGAACCAACATAAAACATACATTCAAATCAATCAAGATCATAAATCAACCCAAAGGACAACATTAATCTACTTAAACATCATAGGATGGCAACACATCATTTATTAATAACATGTGGTATGAAACACCATGTTCAAGTAGGTTATTACAATGGGGTGAGGGAGAGTGGACCGCCATAGATAGAAGAGGGAAGGTGATGGAGACGGTGATGTAGATGAAGACGATCACCACGGCGATGGTTCCTCCGGTGGCACTCGGGCGTCGCCGGAAGAGAGAGTGAGAGAGTCTCCCCCCTTAAGCTTCCTCCTACATGGCCTCTCCCCATCTAGGGAGAGGTTCTCCCTCTGGTCCTTGGCTGCCATGGCACCCGGAGGGGCGAGAGACCCTTCGCGATTGGATCTCTCTGTGTTTCTCTCTTGTTTTTCGCTGTGGTTTTCTCGTCCTTCACCGTTTCTTAAATATTTGGAGATCCGTAACGTCGATCGGGCTGAAATTTAGAGTGTGTTTGATATGGATTTTCCGCAAAACAAAAAACACACAAAAACAGGAACTGGCACTAGGTAGTGGGTAAGTAAGTTAGTCACAAAAATAACATAAAATGTTGCAAAAAGTATATGAAAGTTGTAGAATATTGGCATCAATACTTCATAAATTATCGATATGTTGGAGACGTATCATTGGCTCGTGGCCCACAGGTGGCCCCCTCTGGTATATTTTTTGCCCAATAATTCTTATATGTTCCATAAAATTTCTCTCTGAAATTTCAGGTTATTTGGTGTCTAGTAATTTTTCACCCGTTTTCTTGGTTTTCAGGTCTAGAATTCCAGTTTCGAGTAATTTCCCTCTTTGTGGTGTACCTTGCATATTGAGAGAGAAAATGCAAAAGAATTATATAATAGTGATGAATAATGGACACGAATATTCTAGATATTAATTAGAATTCATGATGCAAAATGGACGTATCACTCATTTCCGTGGGCCTTCTTAGCTCCATGAGCCAGCTCATCCGTGAGGCTCATCTCCGTGGGCCTTCTTAGCTCTGTTAGATGGATCATTCTTGAGGCTCATCGTCGTGAGCCTTCTTAGCTGTGTGAGCCAGCTTATCCATGAGTTGGCTTATCGTGAGAATCAGAAAACTTGTCTTGTAACAGGGCGGGTTAAGATTGTAACTAGGTTAAGATTGTAGCCACGTCATGATTGTAGTTGGCCGACTTAACTCCAGAGATGACCTAACTCTAGAAATGGCAGAACTACCGAGATGACTTAACTCAAGAGATGACTTAACTCTAGAAGTGATTTCACTCCAGAGGTGGATTATCCTTAGAGTCCGGTCGAGCTGCGGGTAACTACCCCGACAATTACTTATGTCATTCATTGATCAAATGTTAGAAAGATTATGTAAGCATACACACATTTGTTTCTTAGATGGATACTCTATTTTCTCTCAAATACTTGTCTCACTTAAAGATCAATACGAACTAGTTTCACGTATCCTTTTGGAACTGATGCTTATAGAGGTATGCATTTTGGTTTACGTAACAAACCGGTTAGGTTTCAAAGATGTATGATTGCTATATTATCTGATTTCTGTGAGAAAATTGTTGAGGTCTTTGTGGATGATTTTTTCATATTTGAGACTCATTGTGATGACTGTTTTAGCAATCTTGATAGACTTTTGCAGAGATGTGAAGAGACTAGTCTTATCTTGAACTGTGAGAAGTGTCACTTTATGGTGAATGAAGGTATAGTCCTTGGTCATAATATTTCTGAAAGAGGCATCAAAGTATAGACAACACTAAAGTTGATGCTATTGAGAAAATGCCGTGCCCAAAAGATAGCAAAGTTATAAGAAGCTTTCACGGTCATGCAGGTTCCTATAGAAGGTTTATTAGGGACTTCTCTAAAATTGCAAGGCCTCTTACTAATCTCTTAGAAAAAGATGTTCCATTTGTTTTTTATGATGATAGCATAGAATCCTTTGCAATACTTAAGAAAACTTTGATAATTTTTCCTATTATTCAGCCACGTGATTGGAATTTACCATTTGAAGTTATATGTGATGCTAGTGATTATGATTTTGGTGTTGTTCTTGATCAAAGGGTTGATAAGCAATTGAATTATATTCATTATGCTAGTAAGACCCTAGACATTGCCCAGAAAAATTATCCTACTACTGAAAATGAATATCTAGGAGTTGTGTTTGCTGATGATAAGTTCAGGATTACATTGTTGATTCTAAAGTTACTATTCACACTAATCATGCCGCTATTAAATACCTTATGGATAAGAAATATTCTAAGCGTGGATTGGTTAGGTGGGTGCTTCTATTACATGAGTTTGATTTGCATATCGTTGATTGAAAAGGACTTGATAATCTTATCACACATAACTTGTCTAGGATGGAAAATATTCTGAATGACCCAATACATGTTAATGATTGTTTTGTTGCTGAGAAATCATATATTATTAATGCCTCATCTTCTCGTGGTAACCCTTGATATGAAAATTATTTTAATTTCATTGTTGCTAAATATATACCACCTAACTATACCTATGAACAAAGAAATAATCCAATTTGACTTAAGACATTACTTTTGGGATAACCCACACTTACACAAACAAGGAATATATGGTGTTATTAGAAGTTGTGTATTTGAGTATGAGAAGGAACAAATCTTGAGGAAGTGCCACTCCGATGCATAAAAAGGACACCATGTTGAAGAGAAAGTTGCACACAAGGTATTGCAATGTGGTTTTTATTGGCCAACTCTCTTTAAAGATGCACATATGTTCATCTTTTCTTGTAACGAATGTCAAAGTGTTGGAAATGTTAGTAGACGTCATGAAATGCCTACAAATTGATCGCTTGTTATTGAACCATTTGATGTTTCGAGTTTCGATTACATGGGACCTTTTCCTCCTTCGTGTGGGTACACTCATTTTTAGTTGTTGTTGATTATGTCACTAAGTGGATAGAAGCTATTCCAACAAGTAGTGCTAATCACAAGACATCAATTAAAATGCTTAAAGAGGTTATCCTTCGAGACATTGGAATCCATGGATATTTAATGATTTATGGTGGTTCACATTTCATTTATAGGACAAGTAGAATCCTTCTGTAAAGTTCTGGCTAAATATGATGTAAACCATAGAATAGCATCACCTTATCAGCTTCATCCATAGGACAAGTAGAATTAAGTAATTGAGCAATAAAATAATTCTGCAAAAGGCTGTTAATACACTAGAAAGAATTGCTTTCGGAAGCTTAATGATGCTTTGTGGGCATATAGAACCAATTATAAAACCCCTATGGATATGCTCCCCATAAAAATGGTTTACAAAAAGTCTTGCCATTTATCTCTCTAGTTATAACATAAATCTTATTGGGATATTAAAGAATTTAATTGTGACTATAAGCTTGGAAGTGAAACAAGGTTATTTGACATTAGTTCTCTAGATGAATGGAGAACATAGGCCTATGAAAATGCTAAATTATTCAAAGAGAAAGTTAAAAGATGGAATGATAAAAGGATTCATAAATGAGAATTCCATATTGGGGATAAATTTCTTTTGCACAAGTCTCATTTCATATATTTTGCACGTAAACTTCTCTCTAAGTGAGAAGGACCATATATCATTGAAAAAGTTTACTGCTCAGAAGCCATCAAGATCAACAACGTCGAAGGAACAATCTGTAGGTGGTTAATGGGGGAAACAATCAGCAATTATATTGTAGGTAATCCCATTAACAATGATTCACATGTTTATTCAAGTAATTATACCATAAGAATACATAGAAGAAACCGTTCGAAGTACTCCAAAATCCTAAAAAAGGAATAGGTACGTGATACGGTAAGTAAACCGAATGTAAATCGTCATAAAAATACTTCCTGACAGTTTTGGAATATCTAGAAAATTAGGAAAATAAGACACAATTAGGAAGGACGATGAAGGAACCACAAGATCAAGGGGCCCGCCCACCCCCTGGGCCGCACCACCTAAGCTTGTGAGGCCCTCATGTGTGTTTCCGAGTTTGTTTTTTTCGTGAATGATTGTCTCGCATGGTAAAAGTTCATTATATATATGTTTTGATGTTTTGACCTTCGTATCGCAAGTTTCTCATCTATCCTATTTCGTGTTATTTATCTATCACGATCTAGATTGTTATGTCATCATCAAGCTCCTCCAAGGATCAATTCTTTGAGAAGGTCATCAACGCTTACCTCCATGGAGTTATGAAGCATCCCCAAACCATGAATTTTAGGGATGGGGTGCTTCACATATGAGATGTTGAAGGACCTAAGGAGGAAGGAGACGACAAGGCCATGCTTGCTTGAAGTAGTGGATCAGGAAATCTTCAAGTGCCAAAGGATGATGGAGCGCGGACTCAATGCCAACCACTCCATGAGCACGATTTTTTTCCATTGGCAAAAGTAGGATACCAATAAGATCAGGGTGGTCATTGACAACCTCCATGTCTGGAATGAACATCTTCAAGCATGAACTTATGTCCAGCAAAACCAAATCTATGATGAGAACAAGTTTAAAAGGATGAGTCTAGCTACAGATTTCAGGATTCCAGAGACTCGTTCTTCTTTTCTTAATGGGGAGACTATGCCTTGGAAGACGGGTGGCAATCTCGTAACTTCATCACTACCATCTCTGAAGAAGGAAACTTGAGTACTCGGGTATTGGCACCTCCCTTAGCTTGTTCAAATCTTGGGGGAGGTGCCCCGACCATCACTTTTATGATTATTATTATCTGTCTTAGTCCGATCCTTAGTACTTTGTGATTTGAATTTTTTAGTATGAATTAGTTTGAGTGTTTGCTTTGGGTGAGTACTATCCATGTAATTGTGCTTGAGAGCTACAAGAATGAGTAGTATGAGATTTAGTATTCCTTTCCTTTATTACTTTGCATCAATCTTAGACATAGCAATAAAAAGTTCATATACTAATCCCATGGGAGTATTGACTTCACATAAAAGGAGAATAGTTGATAAAAATTGTTTGAAGTTAATCAACATAGCATTGGTCATTGGGGAATTCATGAATGAATAATGTGGGGAGAGGAATTTCATGTATAGATATACTATCTTGGACAACTTCTATGATTGTGAGCCCCCATTAATTATTTTCAAGCTTGATCAAATACTTGATGTTGTACAAGGAAGAAAACATAATGGGTTATATTTTCTTATATTCACATATAATTTATATTGTTATGGATCCCCTAACATGTGATGCGGTCTTATAATCTTTGCTAGCCAAAATTTCCATACTAAGTAGAGATACTACTTGTGCATCCAGATGCTCTTAAACCTTGTTTCTTGTCACGAGAGTCCACCATACCTATCTATGGATTGAATAAGATCATTAAAGTAAGTTTTCAATGGTGCAAAGCAGTAAAACTTGCTCCTAAACATGTATGATCTTTTATTGTAAGGGAAAATAAGATTTGTATGAACGTATGATGGTAAGACAATAAAAACAACACACTTCTCATTAAAGGTTGCCATCATAAGGGGCAATATAAAGTGACGTGAAAAGTGCATGGGAACCTCTTCTTCCCTCTACGAAAGGCCTATATTTCACTTTTATGCAAGAGTAAAAACATTACTCTTGTTCCAATCTCATTGCTTCTCCAATTGGCATGCACTATGTGTGTATGTGTGTGTGTGTAGGACGAATGTTTCCTACCACCCTCTCATAATTACCACCACTTGAGTTTTGTATGTTGTATGCAGTATCTATCAAATCGAGGAATATGTATGCGTAGTATGTAGTATATAGGAATGTTTAGGGAGTATATATACTCCTTTTTTGATAGTATGCCTCATATTTTTAGTATGCTCCTTTTTATGTACAAATATATATGTATTTCAAAAATATAATAAAATTCATGGACCAACTTGTAATTTTTTTTCATTTAACTCACTTTGAAGTATCTTATATATAGTATATCAACATACTTATAATGATAAAGTAGTATATATAGGACCACATGATAGTATATGAGACATGTGGCCTAACTACCTATAGATGAGTCTATTCTAACAACACCCTTAAGACCTTATTCTAACAACACTTGACCTTATTTTAACAACACATCGAAACAAACCAAAGCAACTACCACAAACCGAACAACAAAAAACCAGCCCCACCCCACCCTCTTTATCTCTCTCCCCCACACCCCGCAACACACACCCACCCCTACCCACCTTCTTCGTCGGTCACTCCAACCTAAGAGCATCTCCAACAGTGGCCGCAAAAAACGCGCACGCGCGGTAAACACGTGCGGTAAACACTAAATCGCGCGCTCTAGCGGACGCGGTAAAAAAGCGCGCGTCGTAAACTTTTGCGTGCGCGTGGGAAAAAGCAGGTGGCCGCACGCCAGATTTGGTGCACCGCTTTCAACGCGCTATAAAATGTCGCGCCCGCCACGCGGCTGCCCACAGCCACGTGGCTCTCCCTCTCACCTTCTCGCCTCTTGCTCTGCCTCTCCCTCGCCGCTCCCGCGCCGCTCCCTCTGCCACCATGCCGCCGCGCCGCCGTTCAACCTCGGGCTACTGCGGCGTCCGCAAGCGCCCCTCCGGTACCTACTACGCCGAGATCCGGTCCGACAACGTCCGCCTCTGCCTCGGCACGTTCGAGACGGCGCACGAGGCCACCCGCGCGTATGACGCGGCGGCGTGGCGACTAGGGCGGCCTCGGCGCAGATGAACTTCCACGACGTCTACACGCGCGAGCAGGCGCAGAACCTCGCCCCTCCCCCTCGTCTGATCACGGAGAAAGACCATCAGGAGCACCGTCGGCAGCAGCGCCGGATCCTCGTCACCGAGGAGGACGAGCGAGCCATGGCGGAGTGGCGCCAGCGCCACCCGGAGGACGTCGCCGCCGAGAACGCCTACTGTGCGGAGAGGACGGCAAGGCGTCGCGTGGAGTGGGAGGACAGGCGTCGGTGCAAGTTAATCGCTGTATCACAGTGCGGGGCCGTCCAAAGCGGTTTGTCGTCCAGCTTCACTTCCGATGATGAACATTGGGAGGACGCGTTTCTATTTACCTCGGACAAAACCCACAGTGACGATTCGGAGTAGCTTTGTCTATATATGCTAGTTTTATTATCTATGTGTTGAACTAGTTTTATTATCTATATGTAATATATTATCTATGTTTTATTATCTATATGTAATATATTATCTATGTTTTATTATCTATATGTAATATATTATCTATATGTTTTATCTATACGACAATAATGAACTATATGCGTGTTGGATAAGTTTTGGGTGTTATTTGCAGCGGATTCTGGAACGCCGCACGCGCGCTAAATATGATACGGCAGTTGGAGCCGGCGTTCGTCGACGCCTTAAAAAAAAGCTAACTGCGCGCTGTAAATCAGTTTTTTGGGCGCGCGTTTGTTGGAGATGCTTTAATAGCCTCCACCTTCTCTTCTTTCGGCTGGCGCGCAAGCCAAGAGCATCGCCCCCGCTGGCTTCCTTCCCAACCGCCTTGAGCTTCGCCTCCCCTTCCTCCACTTCTGTCCAAGCGAGCTCCCACAACATCTCCCTGCCCAGACCACCTTCTACCTACGTTGTAGCCCAGAGCATAGCATCGCCCCGCCTCACCACGTGCCACCAGGATCCCGCGCCGCCGCCAGGAAAGCACCAAATTCGACGTCCCTTGGTGGAACCACCCTCCAAGGCTCCCCACCTCCCACCTTTCTTCCCAGTGATCCATCCCCAAACCCTCCCAATCCCCCATGCCTCCCACCACCAACCTTCGGTCTGCTATGTCAGGCTCGGTCGATAGCCTCCCCTGGTTCTACTTGCCGGTTTGGCTGTGAAGAGTTGATGGGTGATCCAACGGCTGTGGTTGAAAGATACCATTTCAGGCGGGAGTCGCCCTGCGTCGTTGATCCAGCATCTGACGGCCACTGGAGCTGCCCGCGTCGCTGTATCAATTCTGACAGGAGTTTATTTATTTCTGTTGTTTAATCTAGTTCCTTTCCTTTCCTTTCCTGGCCTATATAAGCCACGGTTTCCAGCCCTAAGAGGATGTAATTAATATCTGGGTAGAACCCTAGGCCGCCGGCGGCGCACCACATGCACTTTCCCCTTTTCTCCAAGCAATTCAATCCCTCTGATCACTGAGTTCTATCTCAATTGCGCACTAGAATCATTTGGATCATCTCGTCAGGTGCTCTGATCCTGACAATTGGTACCAGAGCCAGCCGATTCTCGGCGAAGGAAGAGGGTAGCGGAGCTGCTCATCGGATCTGGAGGGCGGGATCCATCTCAAGGTGAGTCCTGATCTTTCCCACCACCCACCCTGTCCTTCTGAGGATGACAGGACCTGCTGAGTCAGTCTTGACAGGGGATTTGCAACTAGCTTCTCTGGAGTTAGATGTGAAAACACTGAGAAGTAGTAGAGAGGAGGATAGGAAGGAATTTCAGGAATTTCGTGCTATGGTGAACAAGAACTTTGTTACTATGCAAAACAACTTTGATAAGATACAGGATAACTTCAGAAAGTTGCTGTTAGATCATGGTTCTGAAGAAGATCAGGGAGATCATTCAGAGCATGGTAGTGTCCAAAAGTAAGTTGAAGAGGTGCAATCACTTGTGGTTCCTCTGGGTAGGCCCAAACAGCTGCACAATTTTACTCCACCTTCAGTGCATGGCTTAGAAAAAGAAGTTGCTGTAGTGGTTGGGACTGGTGTGCTCAGGGATAATTCAGGAAAGGAGTTGAATTTAGATGGTACTGTCAAGGCTCCTTACAGGCATCCAAATTTTGCTAGCAACAAGATGGACAATATTCAGAGTAATGGACAGCAGCAATTGTTACCTATGCAGCAAGCATAAGTGGGGACAATTGAGGAATGGCCTGATAGCCAGAAACACAAGCAGTTTGCTATGCCTGACAGCAGAAGATCTGTACTTACAGTAAAACCTGCAAAGCTTAATCTTGTGGCATTTGAGGGTGCAGATCCTGAAGCTTGGATACAGAATTTGGACCAGTACTTTGCTGCTGCAAGAACACCTATTGAACATAGAACTGAATTAGCAGTGTCATATCTGAAGGGCCCTGCAGTACAGTGGTGGAGAGGTACTGGTTATGCTCCTAGTAATGTGCCTTGGCATAAGTTTTGTTCTTATCTTTCAGAGAGATTTGCTGTGGAATCATCTTGTGATATTGTAAGCTCTTTCCATGCTGTTCATCAGACTTCATCATTGTCTGGGTATGTGGAGCAGTTTGAATTATTGATGAATGTGATGAGGAGGGAAAACCCTGGGATTCCTCATAGCTACTATGTTACTAGTTTTGTGGCTGGCTTAAGTCCTTACATCAAGAATCATGTGGAATGTTTTAAACGCAAAGATATGCAGACTGCTATGTGGTATGCTAGGAGAATGGAAAAAGCACAACCTCAAGTGGTACAAACTAAAGCTTATGTTCCTCAACCTAAGAGACAAGTGTTGTTTGAGCAAACTAAGAGTGAAGGTAGTACTGTCAATCACAATAGGAATGTTATAATTCAGCAGAATCAAGTGTGTTACAAATGTAGAGAGCCTTGGGTTCCAGGTCATAGGCAAGTATGCAAGATGAACCAGAAAGCTCAAGTCCAAGCTTTGCAAGCACAGGAAGAAGAGTGGCCTGAAACCATTTTTGTCACTGGCTTTGCAGACCTTGATCTGGAAAATACAGAGCAGGTGCGAGGAGAAACTATACTCCAAGTTTCTATGCATGAAGTGATGGGCATGGGTTCTATGAAGAATACATTTATTCTTACTGTTAAGGTAGGTGAGCTTCTGGCAACAGCACTGGTGGACAGTGGTAGCACTTCCACTTTTGTTTCTCCTGAAATGGCATCCAAAATGCTGGTTAAACCAAGAGCTACTCCTAGAGTCAAGGTGGCTGTAGCTAGTGGTGAAGTACTATGGAGTGAATTTATAGTGCAAGATTGTACTTATGAAATTCAGGGGCAGGAATTCAGGGACAGTTTCACGGTGTTACAATTAAAAGGATATGATATGATTTTGGGGGTGGATTGGCTGAAGAAGTATAGTCCTGTATACATGGACTTTCTGAAGATGGAAATGAAAATATCAATGGGCAATGGAAGGGCTATTACATTCTCTGATGAAACTATTCCCAGTGCTCAGCCTGAAGAAGCTAGTCACTTAAATCAAAAAGAAATGGAACATGCTGTATGTGGCTTTGTGTTGTTCACTGCTTCTGCTATGGAAGTTTGCAATGCAGAAAAGAAGTTTCCTCAAGAGCTTCAGTCATTATTGGATAGATATGAGCAATTGTTTCAAGAACCAACAGAGTTGCCTCCTACAAGACCTTGTGATCATAGGATCCCTCTGATAGAAGGAGCTAAGGTTGTAAACCAAAGGCCCTACAGAATGCCACACCATCAAAAAGAAATTCTAGAAGGAATTATCAAGGAGCTTCACAAAGCAGGAGTCATCAGACCAAGCACAAGTCCTTTTTCTTCACCTGTTCTGTTGGTTAAAAAGAAAGATGGGTCATGGAGGCTGTGCACAGATTATAGAAAGTTGAATGCAATTACTATCAAGAACAAATATCCTATTCCAGTAATTGAGGACCTATTAAACCAGTTGAAGGGAGCTAAATTCTTTTCAAAGATTGATCTCAGAAATGGATACCATCAGATTAGGATGGCTGAAGAGGATATTCATAAAACTGCATTTGTCACTCACATGGGCTTATTTGAATACTTGGTGATGTCCTTTGGATTAACAAATGAGCCACCTAGTTTCCAGGCATTGATGAACTTTCTTTTTGGAATGTTAAAGTTTGTGGTCACATTCTTCGATG
Source organism: Hordeum vulgare subsp. vulgare (assembly GCF_904849725.1). Lineage (NCBI taxonomy): Eukaryota > Viridiplantae > Streptophyta > Magnoliopsida > Poales > Poaceae > Hordeum > Hordeum vulgare. The sequence goes on from NC_058521.1 coordinate 390,336,898, forward strand.
ATATACTGGTATTCAGCAAATCCTTGAATGAGCATAAGGATCATTTGACCCAAGTATTTGATATCTTGCAGAAGAATCAGCTGTATGCTAGATGGGAAAAATGTTCTTTTGGTGAGACTGAAATGGAATATTTGGGCCATATAATTAGTCAAGAGGGAGTTGCTACTGACCCATCAAAAATCAAAGCAATCAAGGATTGGCCTACTCCTAAGAACATTACTGAACTGAGAAGTTTCTTGGGCTTGAGTGGGTATTACAGAAGGTTCATTAAAGATTATGGAATTATTTGCAGGCCCCTGTTTGACTGTCTGAAGAAAGATTCATTTCATTGGAGTGCTGCTCAAGACAGAGCAATGGAGGTGGTCAAGGACAAATTAACTAACTCTCCTGTGCTGATATTACCTGATTTTGCTAAGCCCTTTGTGTTGGAAGCTGATGCAAGTGGTTATGGTCTGGAGCTGTTTTGATGCAGGAAGGGAGACCCATTTCTTACCTGAGCAAGTCTATTGGACCTAGAGCTGCTGCCTTGTCTACTTATGATAAGGAGGCCATGGCCATCATAGAAGCTATCAAAAAGTGGAAACATTATTTCCTGGCTACTGCTCTTATTATCAGAACTGACCAGGAAAGTTTGAAGTACATCCAGGAGCAGAAGTTGACAGAAGGTATCCAACACAAGTTGCTGCTCAAGTTGCTAGGATACAATTTCACAATTGAGTACAAGAGAGGCAAGGAAAATAAAGTAGCTGATGCATTGTCTAGAGTGAAATACTGGACTTCTATGCTAGTTGCAAGTACTGTAACTCCCACTTGGGTTGTAGAGGTGGTGAATAGTTACAGCCAGGATGAAAAGATAAAGGAGTGGATCACTCAATGTGCAGTGGATAAAGGGGCTCATGGGTCTTAATCTTATAGCAATGGTATACTCAGGTTTAAGAACAAGGTGGTTGTAGGTAAAGCTACTGAGCTTAGGCAGGAATTACTGAAAACATTTCATAATTCAGAGCTAGGGGGCCACTTTGGTGAGAGGGCTACTTATCAAAGGATTAAGTTAGTGTTTCATTGGCATGGTATGAAACATGATGTGATTGCATTTGTTAAAGCTTGCCAGTGTGCCAACTCAACAAAGCTGAATATTGTCCCTATCCTGGACTGTTGGAGCCATTGCCTGTGCCTGATTTTGCTTGGGCTCATGTGAGCATGGATTTTGTAGAAGGATTGCGAGTGTCTAAAAACAAGGATTTGATACTGGTGGTAGTGGACAGGTTCACTAAATATGCACATTTCATTGGCATGAAGCATCCCATTACTATGGAATCTGTTGCTAGAGCATTCTCTGAAACTGTTTTCAAATTACATGGTATGCCAGTAGTGATTGTGACTGACAGAGACAGAATCTTTACAAGTAACTTGTGGCAGCAGTTGTTCAAGTCTTTAAAGATTAAGTTGCACATGAGTACTAGCTATCACCCACAATTTGATGGACAAACTGAGAGGGTTAACCAGTGTTTGGAGAATTATCTAAGGTGTATGTGCTTCCAGCAACCTAAGAAGTGGCACAACTGGTTAGCTTTAGCTGAGTGGTGGTATAATACCAGCTTTCACACTGCTTTGAACATGACTCCATTCTAGGCACTCTATGGTTTTCCCCCACCTATGGTGGCTGAGTCTGTTCTTCCTGACTCTATATCTGTGGATGCTGCTGATCTGTTGCAAAACAGGGAACTAGCAATGGAGGTCATCAAGCAGAATTTGCTCAAAGCACAAGAGAGGATGAAGTGGTTTGCTGACAAGAAAAGGAAGGAAAGGGAATTTGATGTAGGGGACATGGTGTATCTGAAGTTGCAACCCTACATGCATACTTCCCTAAGACTGCACAGACATTTGAAATTGCATTCTAAATTCTATGGGCCATTTACAATTCTGCAGAAGGTGGGACAGCATGCTTACAAACTGCTTCTGCCTAATGGATGCAGGCTACACCCTACCTTCCATGTAAGCCAGCTTAAAAAGAACATTGGGCAAAAGGTGGTGTCCTCCAAGGATCTGCCGTTGGTGGGATCTGATGGCATTGTTCTGATGGAGCCTGAAGCTATTCTGGACAGGAAACTGGTCCCACGAGTTCAAGGAGACATATCTATACCTATGGTTCGTTGGTTGATCAAGTGGCTCAACATTCCAGTGCAGCAAGCTACCTGGGAGGATTCGACTTTCATCCAGAAAGTCTTCCCATCGTTCGCAGCTTGAGGGAAAGCTGCCGCTCAACAAGGGGGTATTGTCAGGCTCGGTCGATAGCCTCCCCTATTTCCACTTGCCGGTTTGGCTGTGAAGAGTTGATGGGTGATCCAACGGCTGCGGTTGAAAGATACCGTTTCAGGCGGGAGTCACCCTGCGTTGTTGATCCAGCATCTCACGGCCACTGGAGCTGCCCGCGTCGTTGTATCAATTCCGAAAGGAGTTCATTTATTTCTGCTGTTTAATCTAGTTCCTTTCCTTTCCTTTGCTGGCCTATATAAGCCACGGTTTCCAGCCCTAAGGGGATGTAATTAATATCTGGGTAGAACCCTAGGCCGCCGACGGCGCGCCACATGCACTTTCCCCTTTTCTCCAAGCAATTCAATCCCTCTGATCACTGAGTTCTGTCTGAATTGCGCACTAGAATCATTTGGATCATCTCGTCAGGTGCTCTGATCCTGACATGCTCTGCCCTCCGCCCCTCCCACCCATACCGGAGGGCCCCATTCTACACCGCACCACCATTCTCCTCGTGCGCCACGAAGGAGCACCACTTCACTCGCACCGCCCCCTCCAACCTCCTCCTGCAAGCTCGTGCCCCGACCCAGCCCACTTCCCTCTCTGCTAGCTTGATCCAGAGCGGGATCAACCGCATCGGTAGCCTCCGGCCTAGCCCCTTCCTCACTGTCGTTCATGCGAGACTAGGTGCTCCGGGCTTGGATTCAGGCGCTCCTAGCTTTGACCTCCTTCCTTCCCCTATATCTCCCCCCGGTGAGGTTCATGGCACATGCAGTTTGGTAACAATGGTCGGTATGTATCGGATCCGGCCATTCACAAGGTGCGACGTTGTTCCCCGACGGCGACGAGCTCCATCGCCATCCCCCTGCTCAATCTACGAATCATGTGGGAACATGGGCCCATGGTGGAGCCTTTTTCCTGCTTGCATCAAGGCACTGCACCGTCGTGCACCCGTGCTCGGGCGCTACTGTGGCGTGGCAGTGAAACACACATGCAGTATGTCGCGTATACGCGTGCAGTATGACAAGTGTGTCGGTGTTGGCCGCCGACTATTGTGATCCCTATGGTGAGAGATGATTGGTTCAATGGGCATGTGACTGATGGAAGGAGATGGGGTCGGGAGTGTGCTACACTGTCCCAAAATCTCATTTTTCAGTCCACCGGTGTGATACGGTAGGCACGCCGGCGGCTACCGATGTTGTAGATGTGTGTCATCCGGTCGACGTTGCGGTGTAGTTCACCTGCCGCAGTTGTGCAGTTAGTTGTCGAGGGGAAGCCACAAAACGGCGCAGGCATTCAGTTCGGTACCAAACGTGATGCAAATGTCTTTAGCCATTGCGTAGATTCTGCATCCCACGTGAGAGTTCCCCGGGGCAACAACTTGTAGTGCACATGGCGTGGGTGTGGTTTGCACTTTGACGGATAGCTTCATTATTTATAGATTTTTACTCTATCGTGGACATGTATTTTCTTGTAAATGTGTGGAGTTGCAGGTTCTCCATTGTCAATTGATGACCCACAAGTATACGGATCAATTGTCGTCCTTTTAGTAATTAAGATTGTCAAATTCAAAAAGGGGCAAAAGAAAATGACAAACAGTTTTCAACAAGATAATTTCTCCCAGCACTGAAATAGTAGTAACACGTTGTTTGATAGCAAGATAACTGTAACAAGTGACAAGTAGCAATAGTAACAATAAGTCCACCAAGGTAGCCCAATCCTTTTGTGGCAAAGGACATGCTAAAACAATTTCTTATAACAGGCAAAGTGTTCTTGAGGGCACACGAGAATTTCATCTAGTCACTGTCGTCATGTTAATTCAGTATTTTGAGAATTTGATATGTGGATGGACCGGTGCTTGGGTGTTGTTCTAACTCGAAGAAACCTCCCACTTAGGATTAACCCTCCCGCAAGCATTCGCAACTACGAGAAAAGTATTAAAAATAAATTCTAGCCATAGCATTAAACATAGGGATCCAAATCGACCCCTTACGAAGTAACGCATAGGCTTGCGTTTAAGTTTCTGTCACTCTTGCAACCCACCCTGTAATTACTACTCCACAATGCATTCTCTTAGGCCCAACATATGGTGAAGTGTCACGTAGTCGACGTTCACATAAAACCACTAAGGGAGTCACAATTTTCATATCATCAAAATATCGAATGAATATCAACTTCACATGACTACTTGTAACATGATTTCTCTCGTGGCCTCAAGAACAAAATCAACTACTCAGAAGTAATAAACATATTCATGAACAGAGAGGTATTATATAGCATAAACCATAAAGCATCAACTATAAGATGTAATTAACGCTACTAGACACATCCCAGGTGCAAATCCGAGATTCCGGTACAAGATTGAGTACAAGAGATGAACAACGGTTTTGATAGGAGGTGGTGCTGGTGAAGGTGTTGATGGACATTGGCCTCCCTAAGATGATAGGGTTGTTGGTGATGACGATAGCCTCGATTCCCCCTCTGGGAGGGAAGTTCCTCCAGCGGAATCGCTCCGCCGGAGGGCAAAAGTGCTCCTGCCCAGGTTCCTCCTCAAGACAGCGGCGCTTCGTCCCGAAAGTCCTTTCCTTAAGTTTTTTAGGGCGAAGGAGAATTTATACTAGAAGATGGGCGCGAGAGGTGGGCCAGGTGGCCCACTAGACATTAGGCCGCGCCAGGGGTGCTTGGCGCGCCCTCATGTCTAGTGGCTGGCCCCCATCCGACACTTCCTCATTCCAGCATTTTTTAGTTATTCTAAAACAAATTTCCGTTAATTTTTTGCCCACTTGGAGGTGTGTAGAAGCGTAGATTTTTCAGATGCAGAATTCCATCTGCCAGTGTTCTCGCACTTGATGTTAACCTTCCATATTATGAGAGAAAAGGCATTTGAATTACTCCACCAGGTGGGAAAATGCATAAAAACAGTATAAACAATAGTAATAAAACATGATGCAAAATGAACGCATCAACTCCCCTAGTCTTAGACCTCGCTTGTCCTCAAGCGAAAACTGATAGCAAAAATCATGACCACATGTTTTGAGAGTGATGTACATGTGGATTTGTGATTGGATCTTTGGTAGATGATGTTAGGGATTGTAAAAGATGTTATATTGTATATATGTAGTAGCGTTGGATAGATATATGAAAATTTGTTGTTCCACCAAGCACGGAGAAAGAGATGTCACTTCTCTCTATATATGTTCAGCATAACGATCTTGTGTAATTAATAGTTTCCTTCATTTTCTTATTAGCTAGCATCGAGTTCTCTCTATATGTATAGTAGCTAGCGGCGACCAAGCACAGAGAAAGAGAGGACACTTCTCTCTATTAGCTAGCTAACACAATATGAAACCCCTAAATTAACCCTCCAAAACCCCAAACCCCCCTTCAAAAAAAACCCCATCTCCTGCCAGATGCTGACGCGTGGATGCCCTTTGGTCCCGGCTGGTGCAGCCAACAGGGACTAAAGGTCCTCCTGCCTGGGCTCCCTGCAACGGCCACGTGGAGACCGTTCTGTCCTGGTTGGTAAGCGAACCGGCACTAAAGATTTTGGGCTTTAGTCCCCACCCTTCAGTCTCGGTTTCAGAACCGGGGCTAATGGGCCTCTGGAACCGGGACAAATGGGCCATTTTCTACTAGTGTGTGTCGATAAAAAAATGCGGACATAGCAGCATCATGCTCATAATTATAACAACAAATAAAACTTTATAAAATACTTCATCACAACATTTTCATCATATAAATTTTATGATAAAGGATTTTTATAAACAAGTAGCAATTCATCACAACATTGAAGTATGAAGCATAATCTCTATTGAAAACTCACAAACAATGTTCTCAGTCAACTTTGCAACACAATTCATCATATTTTCAGGAAGGGTCACATGTCAGAGCTTTTAAGCAAGTCTACATACTCAACCATCATTTAGTCTTCTATGATTGCTAACACTCACCGCATACATATGAGCAAAAGGTTTCATTCGGACACATAGAAAGATAGGGGCTTATAGTATTGCATCCCAACGTATTCACCTCAAGGGTGATGTCAACAATAATAACTCATAGTCATCCACATTCAGATGGATATATATGTTTAGATATTTCCCCACCACATGATGCTTCCCAAAGAGAAGATAAATAAAGTAGAGGAAAGTACTTTGAATCTTGCACAAAAGTAAATACATAAAGGTAAAAGATAGGCCCTTCGCAGAGGGGAGCAGAGATTGTCATGCGCTTTTTGGTTGTATGCTAAATCTCTTAGTGCAAAGGAACGTTACGTTATATTGCCCCTTGTGATGGCAAGCTTTATTATGCAGTCCAGCGCTTTTATTATCGCCATCATAAGTTTGTGCAACACTTAATTTCCCTTACTCTAAATGACCAAACAAGTTTGGAAGCCATTTTTATTGCTTTGTGCACCGATGACAACTTACTTGAAGGATCTTACTCCACCCATAGGTTGGTATGGTGGACTCTTGACACATAGGTTTCGGTTTAGGGTTTTGGATGCACAAATAGTATCTGTATTTAGTGTGGAGTTTATGTCTAGAAAAGGTATTGGGCAAACACGACATGTTCGAGGATCTATAACAATATAACTTCTATGTGAATGTGAACAAGCATAAATCATTATGTTTACTTGCTTGTCCAATGTCAACAATTTTGGCATATTATAATTAACGGGGGCTCACAATCATAATAGATGTCAAGGATTTTGTATTTGCATGTAAATCTTGTCTTCCCTTATCAATTCTTTCAAGTGTTGTGTCACCGACCAATGCTATGTTTGTCAATCTTCAACAAATTTTACCACTTATACTTTTCCTTATGTGGTCTCACTACTTACTATAAGATTGGCATATGATCTTTTTCAAGATTTTTCTTTATTTTGATTGTAGCAATAAAGTAGAGAAGCAAAACTCAAACTAAAATTTATTATATTGCTCTCACTCGATTACATAGACAGATAGATAGATCATGAAACTAGCACTCAAAAGAAAAATATTGAACTAAACTTTTATTTGACTAGATTTCAAAATAGCTAAAGATCAAACTAGGATGGACAAAGACAAAGGAGGGTGATGGTGATACAATTCCGGGGCGCCTCCCCCAAGCTTGGCACAACCAACGGGACTGCCCATACCCGTGAACTCAAGTCTCCTTCTTCGGTGATAAAGATGGTAGATTCTTGAGAATGATGCCCCTCAGGATATGATTTTCCTCCTCGATATTGGTAACTAGTTGTTTGATCTCCATTATATCCTTACGTAGCTTTCCGGTGACATTTAAGGTACCGTCACCCACAGATGTATCCTGGCTGCGGGGAAAAAAGGAAAAATCTTTCTCAAGTTATTATAAGAGATGAACTTAGCTTACCGTATCACATACCTCTTCCTTTTAAGGGTTCTGGAGTGTTTTGGAAGGTCTCCCTAATGTGCTCCTCTGGTGTCATGGTTTGGATAATATTTGTTTCAACATTAATTGGTGTACTTGAGATGTAGTGCTTTATATTTTGTCCATGGACCACCTTTGGGTTAGTGCCTTCGGGATTATTGATCTTAATAGCTCCAGACCAATAAACTTCTACGATAATATATGGTCCTTCCATTTGGATAGAAGTTTTCCTGCAAAGAATATAAGACGAGAATTGTACAATAGAAGATATTCACCAACCTTAAATTCTCTCTTTTGGATTCTTTTGTCATGCCATCTTTTAACTTTTTTTTGAATATTTTGGCATTTTCACAAGCTTGAGTTCTCCATTCATCTAATGATCTAATATCAAATTACCTCTTTGCACGAGCAAGTTTGAAGTCATAGTTGAGTTCTTTAATTATCCAATAAGCTTTATGTTCTAACTCAAGAGGAAAATGACATGCTTTCCCATAAATCATTTTATAAGGAGACATACCCATAGGATTCTAAGTTGTTCTATAGGCCCACAATGCATCATCTAATTTCTTAGACCAATTATTTCGAGACCTATTGACAGTCTTTTGCAATATTAATTTTATTTCTCTATTGGTTAATTCTACTTGACCACTAGACTAAGGATGATAGGGAGATCGATTCTATGGTTAACATCATATCTAGCAAGCAGCTTATGAAAAGCACCATGAATAAAATGTGAACCACCAACAGTTATTGAATATCTAGGGACTCCAAAACATGGGAAAATAACTTCCTTAAGCATCTTAATGGAGGTGTTATGATCGGCACTATTGGTTCGGATATCTTCTACCCATTTAGTGACATAATAAACAACAACCAAAATATGTGTATACCCATTGGAGGAAGGAAAAGGTCCCGTGTAATCAAATCCCCAAACATCAAATGGTTCAATAACAAGTGAATAATTCATAGGCATTTCCTGACGTCTACTAATATTACTAGTTCTTTGATACTCATCATAAGAGAGGACAAACTTACGAGCATCTTTGAAAAGAGTAGGCCAATAAAATCAAGGATTTGTTCCTGTTCATGCTCAGGTATACAACGTCTAATAATACCATCTACTCCCTCTTTATAAAGATGTGGGTCAACCCAAAAGCCCCATTAAAGAATTCATCTGATTAACCATTTAACTTGCGGATTAATCCCTACTCACAGGGTCACCGAGTAGTCAATTAACTCATAAATCACATGATTAATTGACAAAATGGCTGATTAACTTGCCGATTAGCCTATTAATCCCCTAGTTGCCAACCAACCGAGAAGCTACCAGTTAACGATTTCCTCAACAATGCCCAAAAGTAATGTCTTAAATCAAATGAGAAGTTTTTCTTCTGTTGATAGGTGAAACTAGGTTGTATGTATTTAGCAACAATGTAATTAGCATATTCAGCAAACCATGGTGTATTATGAGAAACATTGACCATAGCTAGTTGTTCATCAAGAAAGCTATCATCAATAGGTAGTGGGTCATCAAGATCATTTTCTAACCTAGAAAAGTTATCATCTACGGGGTTCTCATCTCTTTTTCTATCAATGATATGCAAATCAAATTCTTGTAGCAAGAAAACCCACCTAATAAGTCTAGGCTTAGCATATTTCTTTTCCATAATACATTTAATAATAGCATGATCAGCGTGGACAATTACTTTAGAATCGAAAATGCAAGATCTGAATTTATCACAAGCAAATACAACTGCTAAGAATTCTTTTTTAGTAGTAGCATAATTTCTCTTGGCACTGTCTAGAGTTTTAGTAGCATAATGAATGACATTTAGTTTCTTATCAACTCTTTGTCCTAGAATAGCACCAACATCATAATCACTAGCATCACACATAATTTCAAAAGGCAAGTTCCAATGAGGTGGTTGAACAATAGGTGCAGAAGTTAAGGCTTTCTTAAGAGTTTCAAAGGCTTCTACACATTCATCATCAAAAATGAAAGGAACATCCTTTTGTAGTAAATTAGTAAGAGACCTAGAAATCTTAGAGAAGTCTTTCATAAACCTCCTATAAAACCAGCATGACCAAGGAAACTACAAATACCTTGGATATCTTTGCGGCATGTCATCTTCTCAATTGCATCAACTTTAGCCTTATCCACCTCAATACCCTGTTCGGAAATTTTATGATCCAAGACAATACCTTCATTTACCATAAATTGGAACATTTCCCAATTCAAAACAAGATTAGTTTGCTCACATCTGTGGAAAACTCGATCAAGGTTTCTTAAGCAATCATAAAAAGAAGTTTCATAAAAGAAAAATCATCCATGAAGACCTCAATAATCTTTTCACAAAAATCAGAGAATATAGCAGTCATACATCTTTGAAAGGTAGCACGTGCATTGCATAATCCAAAAGGAATAGGTCTATAAGCATAGGTTCCAAAAGGGCAAGTAAAGGTGGTTTTCTCTTGATCAGGCTGTGACACAGGTGACGGGGTTGTACATTAGGGATAGTCCTACAGACCTGAGTCCCTAGGTCTTGCCAAGGCTCTACATGGACATCAGTGTCCCAAAAGTCACCTCTGCGGTCATAGTCTCACTCAGACAAGTGTGCGTCACTCGGCTCACATGACTTCACTCGGCCTGTTTCGTGTCAGTTAAACGTCCCTCAACACTCGGACTGCAGCACGAAATGGGCAACAAAGAGACTACAACGACCACAAACTTGAACTATTACATAAAGTGCAGTGATGACACGCGTTACCAGTAACGCCGTAGTTAGAGATGCCATTACTAATAACTTCCGTAATTATTAGCATTTACTCGCCCTTGCAATGAAATCTGACCGGTCGTAGCGCACTCTATATAAGACACCTGGGGCTCCTTGGCAAGGGTTCAACATTTTGTATTATCTCACATTCTATAATCCAACACCAGCCTCCAAGGCTCAGGACGTAGAGTCGTTACCACTCCCGAGTGGGGCCCAAACTCGTACATCCGAGTGAATCCTCTCGATCCTAGCTAGGCTCCTCCCTCATTCGTACCCCTAGTACTATTGTCAAGATCATTCCCACGACAATTGGCACCCATCATGGGGTTGCGTGTCCAGCAAATCCGGTCCAGTAGGAGTGTTACCTTTCTTCCTCACCATGATGCCACTCGGTGGAGACATCCTCTTCGGCAGCTTTGTTGCCGATGATTCAATGTGGCTGCAGGATGCGCCTCTGGACACGATGCCCTCCCTGCTCATAGGATGTCACATTTCAGCGCAGTTATGCACAGGGTCCTGAGCGGGCAGCCATCGGTGCCATACCACTTGGTGCCCCATGCCCCGTTGCAATTCTTCGCAAGAGCTTCGGGCGCTCGCGGTTGCAACGATGGATCAAGCACGCCATGGCCCGCCAGGACATATCAGGGCAGGTGGCTATGCTCAATTTCGATGAGCCCACCGTCAGCTTCTTCCCATCATCGAGCGAAGAATTACTCGGTGACTCTAACTTCGAAAGCAGTGGAAGCGCCGCCGAGGTCTTGATGGCTGACACGACCAGGGGAGGCGGCCCCAATTTTGCCGTGGAGAATTCGCTCGCGCATGATGGTGGAGAGAGTCATCACGGTGACGTCAACCACCACGATCTACAACCGCTCACGGGGCAACAAAGGGAGGAACTTTGGCGGAGGAGCGAGCAGGCTGTTCGCACCCCCGTCACGGGGAACGCCCCAGAAGAGATAGCGTTGGAGAACGGGCATCAGGCCACTCTTGCGGAGCACGAGCGTCTCGAGCGACTCCAACAGTCACTCAACGCTCGGGCCACGAGGGATCAGCCTGGGTCCAGTTGCAATCGCCATGAGCTGTTTCCAAACAACTGTCCTCACCACATCGAGGTGATGCAAACGCCTCTTCTGAATTTGGCTGCCACCACTCGGATTGCTGATTCCATCCAGCTGAGTGAGTCTGCGGCCGGAGAAGGCATTCGGCAGTTCAGGGCTCTGCTGAAGACTGCCATGCCGCAAAACTCTGCGGTGTCATAGTCATGATATCGTATCCGTAGCAGGTCCCTCCAGGCATACACAGTGCAGTCATCTCATAGTCCGCATGCACTCGAAAGACGTAAAAAATTTCCTCCTCTTCTCAGAGGCCCGCACGGAGATCGGCGACATGAACATCGGGTTCGTAGCAGAATACCTCCTTTGAGGAGTGATTCACTCGGATGCCATCCCCATGTTCGTAGGCCAAGCCCCAATCGGCATAGAGGTTGTGGGGATGACGGCTACCGGGACCCTCACTTCAATGTGAGGTCCATTATCACGCAAGACGTGGTCGACCGATCGCGCGCAGGCCATGGATTATCTGGTCTCGAGTGCTCCGATCGGTAGATCCGTGAGGCGGGGATCCCCTCCAATTACCAATTGGCCATGAGGATCGGCAAGTTCAACGGTGAGTCCAAGCCGGAGACTTGGCTCGAGGATTAACGACTGGCTGTCTAGATAGGCGGTGACGACAACTTCATCATGATGAAGGATCTACCCATCATGCTCGAGGGACCGGCAGGGGCCAGGCTCAATCAGCTTCCCTCCAACAGTATCCACAGCTAGGGAGATTTAGATGAGTGTTTGTAAAAACATCCGAGGGCACTTACACGCGCCTAGGCAGTTTAACCGAGCTACAACACTATGTTCAGAAGAGCAACGAGACCCTCCGGGAGTACATCCAAGGTGGACCATGTTGCACAATAGAGTGGAAAACATCACCAAGCATCAGGCCATGTGCGCTTTCAAAGCGGGCACTCGGTACCGGGAGCTCATCCTCCAGTTTGGCTGATCGAGGGATCTGTCCCTCAGTCAGGCAATAGAAATCGCCAATCAGTACGCAAATGGCGAAGAAGAAGACCGCCTCCGCAGCGGCAAAGGCCGAGCCAGCGAAGCCCCTCAGTCGGGTAACGCTGAGAAAAAACAGAAGCGAAAGGGTGACCCATCGGGCAAAGATGAAGTAGCAACTCTCCGAGGGCAGAGCCCAAGCAAGTCCAAGAAGAAAAAAACATTAGGCAGGCAAGAGGAAGGCCGAGTCCAAAATCCACCTTATCGACCAACTGTGTCCGTTCCATGCTAGGAAGGACGAGGAGGGGGAGATCGTCCCTGCCAACCACACGGCTCGAGATTGTCGCCTGCTCCAGCAGGATATAGACAGAGAGCCCTCTGGGGACAAGACCAATGAGGACAATCAAGAGGCTACCCCCGGGTATCCAAACATTGAGAAAATCCTCATGATCTTCACCGATGTGGAGAGAAAGCGTCGATTGAAAGTCATCAATCAGGAGGTAAACATGGCGGCTCCGATCACCACGAGGTACCTTGATTGGGAAAAGATGCCCCTCACATTCGATCAGTCGGACCACCCGGCCAACATCGCTACCCCTGGGAGGTAGGCTTTGGTAGTCGATCTGGAGGTCAAAGGAGTCCCACTACGAAAGGTCCTCATGGACGGCGGTAGCGGCCTCAACTTCATCTATGCCGATATGCTCAGAGCAATGGACATTCCATTTTCCCAGCGGAGCAAGAGCAACATGCAGTTTCACGGGGTCATCCCTGGGAAGAAGGCAGAATCACTCGGTTATATCAACCCTAATGTCGTATTCGGCGGTGAGAAGAATTATAGGAAGGAAAGACTGATCTTTGAGGTCGTTGACTTCAAAAGCTCCTATCACGCCATCCTGGGAGGCCTGCCTACGCGCGTTTCATGGCCCAACCATGTTTCGTTTATCTTAAACTTAAGATGCTGGTTTCGAAAGGCGTGATTATGGTTACGACAATCGGAAGGTCCTCGAAGAACATGTGCAGCAGGGCTCTCGGATCTCTAACAAGAAAGTCCTATCGGCCGAGCTCGAAGGGTACAAGAAGGTGGTTGGCATTACCGATTTGCTCAAGTCGAAACGGCCGGCAATTGAGTCCGCCTTTTAGTCGGCCGGCGAGACCAAGTAGGTCCATGTCCACTTGACCGATCCAAGTGCTTCTGCGACAAACTTCTCCACTCCACTCGGTGAGAAATAGGAAGCCAAGCTCATCTAGTTCCTTTGTGAGAACTGGGACATCTTCACATGGAAGACTTTTGACATGCCGAGTGTTCCCAGGGAAGCTGAGCACCGCCTCTGAGTGGTCTCCAAAGTAAAGCCTGTCTAGGAGCACTTGTGCTGCTCCTCCATGGAGAAGAGAAAGGCAATCGCTGAAGAGATCGCTCGGCTCCTAGTTGCCGAGTTCATCCACGAGGTATACCACTCCGAGTGGTTGGCGGACGTGGTCATGGTGCCTAAGAAGAAAAATTCTCTTCGAATGTGTATTGACTTCGAGAACCTCAATCGGGCCTGCCCGAAAGACAATTTCCATTTACCTAGGATAGATCAGATCACAGATTCAACTCCTAGATGTGAACACCTGTCGTTTCTGGATGCGTAATCCGGGTACCACCATATCTGAATGTATGGACCTGATGAAATTAAAATGGCCTTCATCATCCCATTTGGGTGTTTTTGCTACATCACCATGCCATTCAGCCCCAAAAATGCAGGGGCTACTTTTCAGCGCATGATCCAGAAGTGTTTGTAGGAACAAATCAGTCGGAACATTGTAGCGTACATGGATGACATTGTGGTCAAGTCCAGGAAGGGTTCAGTCCTCCTGACCGTCATTGCTAAAACCTTCGCGAACCTCAGGCGCTTTGGGATCAAGCTCAATTTTCCCAAGTGCACTTTCGGAGAGCCGACCGGAAAATTGCTCGGTTTTCTCGTTTTGAGCGAGGTATCGAGGCCAATCCCGATAAAATCAGGGCCATAGTCCACAATGCATCCATGATGTGCAAAGGCTCACGGGCTGCCTCGCAGCCCTGAGCCGCTTCCTCTCAAGACCCGACAAGAAGGCACTTCCTCTTTACCAATTGATGAAGAAATCTGACAGATTCGAGTAGACAAACAAAGCGCGAGTCGCTCTTGACCAACTCAAAGCCTTGCTATCTACCCAGCCGTTGTTACTGCTCCGAGCAGCCAGGAGCCCATACTCCTGTACATTGCCGCCACTAGCCAAGTGGTTAGCACCGTTCTCACCGTGGAACGTGAAAAAGCGGGCAAGGCGTATAAGGTAAAAAGGCCCATCTATTACATCTCGGAGGTACTGACTCCCTCCAAACAGAGGTTTCCTCATTACCAGAAGCTGGTTTACGGTATTTACCTAACTGTGAAGAAGGTAGCCCATTACTTTCAAGATCACTTGGTCGCTGTCATCAGTGATGCTCCCTTGGCGGAATCCTGCATAACAAGGATGCTACTAGCCGAGTGGCTAAATGGGCAATTGAAATCCTCCTGCTGGAGATCAAGTTTGAAGCCAAAAAAGCGATCAAGTCTCAACCGTTGGTCGACTTCATTGCCGAATGGATAGAACTAGAGCAGCCAGCTCCTGACGTCCCCAAACATTGGACCATGTTCTACGACGGATCCAAGATGCTCCACGGTTTTGGGGCTGGAGCGATTCTCGTCTCCGCAGGGATACCGTCCGAACCATGTGCTCCAAATCCACTTAGACTCATCTAACAATGAGGCCAGATATGAAGCCCTCCTATATGGACTCCACATGGCCATCTTTCTCTGTGTGTGAGAATTGATGGTTTATAGAGACTCGGACCCTATCATCAACCAGGTGATGGAGTAATGGGACATTCGAAGACCAGCCATGACGGTCTATTGCAACGCGGTTAGAAAACTAGAGAAGAACTTCGAAGGGTTGGAGTTGCACCACGTGCCCCGAGACAAGAATCAAGCGGCTGATGATTTGGCCAAAATCAGATCCACTTGGAAAGTGGGTCCGAAAGCCGTGTTCCTTGAGCATTTGTGCACCCCCTCAGTCCAAGAGGATCCTTTTGCAGAAGAGCCTCCGCAAGTAGCCGGCCTGTCGAATCCAACTGAAATTGATGTCCTGGGTGTGGTCGACCTCATCCATGAGATGCTGGTCATTACACCCGAGTGGACTCAACCTTGTCTAGCTTACTTGCTCCGACAAGAGCTCCCCGAAGACGAAGAAGAAGCCCGCCAAATCATTTGGTGCTCTAAAGCTTTCGAAGTCCTCGGAGAAAACTATATAAGAAAAGTGTTACATGAGTGAGTCAAAAGTGCATTTCCCCAGAGCAAGGACTGCAGATCTTGCATGAGATCCACTCAGTAGCCTGTGGACATCACACGTTCTCTCAGACCCTGGTGACCAAGGCCTTCCGAGCTGGTTTTTATTGGCCCCGAGCCAATGAGGCAGCAAGATACTTGGTCGAACTATTCTGCCAAAAAGATTCTTATCACTTGGCCATTCGATATGTGGGGCCTCGACGTGGTTGGCCCTTTGCGCACCAGGACAAGTGGATTCACCCACCTGCTAGTTACGGTGGGTAAGTTTACCAAGTGGGTCGAAGCAAAACCCATCAAAAGTCTAGATTGAGCGACTGCCATTAGCTTCATTTGGCAGATTATCTTCATATTTGGAGTCCCCCACGATATCATCACCGACAACGAAACTTACTTAGACTCGGATGAGTTCCGTGAGTTCTGTCACTGTCAAGGCAGTCGGGTTAACTACACCTCCGTGAATCAGTCATAGTCGAATGGGCAGGCAGAGCGGGTGAATGGTATGATACTGCATGGACTGAAACCCCGATTGATGAGAGACCTCGAATATGCTGCAGGTGCATGGGTAGAAGAGTTACCATCTGTCTCGTGGGGTATGCGATCGACTCCAAATCGTTCAACCAAGCGTACTCCTTTCTTCATGGTGTATTGGTCGGAAGTTGTCCTGTCGAGTGACCTATGCCACAAATCCCCCCGAGTGGAGCATTACAACGAAGCTAAAGCCAAAGCGCATGCCAAGAGCGTTTGGATCTCCTGGAAGAAGAGAGAGAGCTAGCCCTCATTCGGTCAAAACTGTACCCGCAAGACCCGCGATGCTACCATGACAAGCAAGTCAGGGTCTGAGAGTTTCAAGAAGGGGACTTGGTCCTCCAATTGGACCAACAAAAACCCCACAAGCTGGCACCTCCGTGGCAAGGGACATACACCATCTCCAAAGTCCTGCACAATGGGGCTTATCGCTTATACAACCTGGAGGATGTGGTGAGAGAGCCTAGAACCTAGAACGCGGACCTGCTCCGCAAGTTCTATACTTAGAACATATCATTTCAATCATGTAATGAACTCAAAAGGTTAGAAGAATGAAATATTTCCCTTCTCCAATTATGGTCAAACCTCTCACTATGGTGAAACACACCCCTAGTGGGCGTAAATCATTTCCTGGTAGCGGACATGTTTTCACCTAAGGAACAAAAATCGTCCCCGAGTGAGGACAACCTCCACACTCGGGGACTTAGCTGCAAACCAGCTTTTGCCTAAGTTAAAACGGTTCTTAATGTAGCAAGCTCTTTATTCAGTCGCCAAGATGAACATAACAATCATTTCTTGGTAGCAGACCCGTTTTCGCCCATAGAACAAAAAACGACCCCGAGTGAGGACAACCTCCACACTAGGGGACTTAGCTACGAACCAGTTTTCGCCTAAGTTAAAACGGTTATGAATATAGCAATCTCTTCATTCGGCCGCCAATATGAATAGAACAATCATTTCTTCGTAGCGGACCTGTTTTTGCCTAAGGAACAAAAACGGCCTCGAGAGAGGACGAGCTCCACATTCGGGGACTTAGCTGTGAACCAGCTCTCGCCTAAGTTAAAACGGTTCTGAATGTAGCAAACTCTTCATTCGATCGCCAAGATGAACAAAACCGTCCTGAGTGAGGACAACTTCCACACCCGGGAGCTTAGTTGCAAACCAGCTTTTGCCTAAGTCAAAAACCATCCCGAGTGAGGACAACTTCCACACTCGGGGGATTAGTTGGGAACCAGCTTTTGCCTAAGTCAAAAAACCACCCCGAGTGAGGACAAGGTCCACACTCTGGGGCTTAGCTGCGCACCATCTTTCGCCTAAGTCAAACAACCATCCCGAGTGAGGACAACATCCACACTTAGGGGCTTTGCTACGAACCAGCTTTCGCATAAGTCAAAAACCATCCTGAGTGAGGACAACTTCCACACTCAGGGACTTAGCTGTGAACCAGCTTTCGACTAAGTCGAAAACCACCCCGAGTGAGGACAACATCCACACTCGGGGACTCGGATGTGAACCATCTTTCGACCGAGTAAAAGTGGCCCCGAATAAAGACAACCAAGCAAATAAGATCCAAACTCGAATATGGATAAACATGACCAAGTTCGGCAAAAGGTGCATATAAGAGAGAGCTCAAGGCTCACTCAAAGTTTGGGTTTACATAAAACCACTTGGCATTTCGAGGCAAATTTAGACTTAAATGTTTTTTCCTCCGAGCATCACTCAGAGGCCGAAGATTCCACTACTTCCATGAAGGTGTCGAGGTCAATTCCATCTACAGTCTGGTTAACACCCGCCATGAACATCTCCATGAAGTCCTCGACATTGACACTTTTCCTGTTGACGACCCGAAGATTCTTCATCTTCTCCACATCCACCCCTTTACAATGGATGTAGACAAGTGAGAGGGCGAGGTCGGCTCTAGCCGTTGCTGATGACTTCTTCCAAGATTTGACTTATGTGGGGACTACCTTCATATGGTTCATGATGGTCTTGGCATCCTTTGGTAGTGCATTGTCAGGGGTCTTCTCTTGATCTATCTCCCCAACGGCCGACTGAAGCAACTTGAAGCAAGCCAACACATAGTCGACGCGGGCTTCCAGCCTGAGAAGAGCTAAGGTAGCACTATCCTTTAGGAGATCTCCCTTTGGATTTAGTTCTTTCTCTATTCACGCCGTCTCTTCCTCAACACCAATGGAGAAGGATGGATTCAGTCGGAAAACAGGAAATAAGAGGAGGGAAAAGGGCCCCATACCCTATCTACCTTACTTGAATCAAAACAGGAAATAAGACTACTGCTGACTACTCCAGTCGACGGTAGCCTCGGAAACTACACCAAGTGGGTGCTCCTAGCACGCTCCCACTAGAAAACGACCCCAAGTGGGTGTGCCTCAGAGCAAACCCACTCGGGATCAAGTTCAAAAACAAAAACATGTGTGCATGAAAAGAACTCACCCGGATGTTCTTCGTCACGGCTTCACTAGCACCTTACGCTTCTATCAGCCGCCCAACCATTACTTCCAGTTGAGCCAGGGCCACCTTGTGCGCTCCCTCCTGATCCTCCGGGATATGGTGCAGTTCGAAGAGGTTGAGGTCCACGAAAGGAAGCGACTATGTGGCAGACGGACCTGGTCCGAGTGACACTCTAGCCAAAGAAGTCTCCCGAGCCTCAGGAAAGTGAACCTGGGCAGTCGAGGACTCAATCACTCGGATGGGGTTGCAGCTTGCTTAGACGGTCCTCCAACCGCCACAGGACTGACGAGATCAAGTTCAATCACAACTCGTGGATGTGCACACATCCACAAACATCCAAAGCGTCATCACGTAGCTAAATCCTCAAGGCCCAAATGACAAAAAATAATAATCCCAAGGGATACCTTTAGAAGAAGCAACATTGGCATCCGTTTTCCCTTTGTGGGAGGCCTTTCGCTCCAGAAAAGCAGCCAACGTGTGTGCCCTACAACAAAAACAACAAAACGACGAGTCATCACTCGGAATTCAGGATGGAAACGGGCCGACCCGGCCCTAGACTTCATGGCCTCATGGCTAATTTATGAGGCCGTGGGGTGACCCATTTGTTAAATGCCCATGGCCTTGCTGGCCCGATGGGTATCTTAGGTCGGCCCAAACTCTAGTTGTTATCTAGTATTGCAGGTAGTCACACATGTTGCACCTATGGGAAATTATTTTTTTGAGTTGTGTATTTGAGCGAGGAACTATAAAATTAACAAATTGAATAAAAAAATCTGCACAGGATCACCAGTAGAAAAGTCCTCCATACTAGCAACAAGTTGGATGAACAATAAAACCATCACCTGTATTTATATGGCACTGCGAGTTAAAAATTGTGTTTCTAAAAATTTAGAACATTGCTGTCATGACATGAATTTGGTACATGCATGATGCACGTAGGTGTACTTGGTAATTCACCATGAACATATGTTACCATGCGAAGTTCGATTACGTCAACAGTAACAGAACAACTAGACTATCACACAACAATAGCAAAAGAAGTATAGGTATGTCAACTGCGGCCGGGCGACGAGTTGGACGACAAGACAATGAGCGGGAGGTGCGCCAGGAACGGGACCAAACCAGAAGCACCCCGCCGGCGGTAGGGATGGACGGGCGACGATAAGGGCAAAACCAGCCGCGGAGGTGGGTCGACCCTGCTCACCCATTGGGTCAGTTGATGCAGGCTCAACTGACCCCAACTATGGTTCGAGGCTGACCCACACAACCCATTGGCCTTGATTTGTTTGGCCAGATCAGTCACCCAACTAGCCGACCTAGCCCATTCCCATCATGACTCGGAATACCCTGACTAGCGAAGGAAAAATCATTCAGCAGATGTACTTACACTAAACAACTAGCATGTCGACCTTGATTCGCGGCAGGAAAGCCTTACAGGGATTCGAGGTCGTAGTCTTGGGGTGTTTGGCAACCTTCTCCGATGACACCTTAGGGTCACTCTGACCGTGTTTGGAACTGTGGATCGGCATGGCGGACACAGTCGACTTTACTACCTTCGGAGTCTTAGTGCCCCCGATATGGCCCCCGGGGTTCTAGCACGCTTTCGAGTGGGTTTCGGGTGGAACTTCATCAGACGGGGAGGACTCCGCCTCATCCCCGTGTTCGTCGTCACTCTCCTCCATCTCCTCCTCATCATCTTCTTCTTCTTTGCCTTCCGAGTCCCCCTTATGCTTGGTGTCACTCGCCACGTTGATGGGTACTTGGTCAACCACTGGGATAAAACTGACCAGTCCTGTGAGAGCCTGCCGACTGACAAAGTCAAAAAAACGAAAAAGCAAGCAGCAAAGAAATTCACTCAGTTTCTTGAAGAATTACCTCATTCGAAGGCAGCTCTGCTGAGAAGGGCGGCATCAACCTGGTGCCCCTGGGATTGTCTCGCATAGGTGTAATTTCCTTGAGCATTTCGTCCAGCCGCTCTGCCTCGATCTCCTCTGGGTGAACGTGAGTCAGATCATTTGGACCACTATACATCCACATGGGTCGAGTGCTTGCATGCAGAGGCCTCATCCTCCGCTATAAAAAGATTTCCAGGAGGTCCATCACGGTCACGTTCTTCTGCAACAAAGCAACCAATGCTATCACCAGGATATATACGTCTATCCTCTCTTCCTTCGATACGGACAATGAGTGAGCCGACCGAATTCACTCAGGCGAATAAAGCGGGAGGCCTGACTAACGCTCACCAATTTGTATGTCCTGGCAGTAGAACCAATTGTCTTGCCATCCCTTTACTAAATCAGGGAAGGGCATCTGAGGAAAACTACTCCTACCCCTAAGTTGGATCCCTAAGCCACCGCAAAGCTACATTACGTGTGTTTTCCCCTGACTAAGAAGACTTTTTCACTGTCATCACTCAGCATGTGAACAGATGCTTGAATAATCCCCAGTGCGTATAGCACCTGAGGAAATTCTCACACAGTTATACGGAAGAGGCTAAGTATGAGACAACATTGGGGGGAAGGTGGTGAAGCTGAGCACCAAAAAAGTCGGGGAAAGCTCAGAAGAATGGAGGCGGCTTTTAATATGGGTGACGAGGAGCACCCGCTCGTCGCCCCTTGGCAAGGGTTCCATCTCGGCTTCATTCGGCAGCCGCCAGCCGACCGGGACCTCCAAGCCCTCGCTCTCCTGGTCTAGTATTTGAGCCTTGGAGACCCGGGATGTCATCGAGTCGCCTTGGATCCATCCTGGTGGAAGCGCCCCAGCACTCGAAGAGGAACAACGCGAGCATTTCCTGGCCTGCTCGGCTCTGGGAGTCGCACCTTTCGCCATGCCGCACGGCGGGGCTGACAAGGTGGAAGAACTCCGGAGGAGGCAACCGCGGGGCTCAAAGAATCAGGCAAAGGGGACTCTGATCTGGTGGCACGAATCTTTTCCTCCACTGCCTCGACCTATTTATATGCTACAGAAAGATGCCCTGTCAAGTATTCCACCTTCGTGAGGAAGATCTACAGGATCCCGGTGACAGCGTTCCCGTAGCACGACAACGACATTTCAAGTGCGGAAACCGAGGCGCCCCTGCAATACTTCCACTACTCACCTCGTCGTTGATTCCCCTTCCCAGTGTGCTCCATTGATTCGAAATATCATAGAAAATCTGCTCCCCCTTTATTGCCCAAATGAATTCCTTAATAGAGGCACATAATGTGTGAAGCCGAATACTCTACCGCTTGTCCTTCCACGGGACCACAAACATTAAGACCATACAAGAAGGCAATCAGATCACCCGCGCCATCTAGAAAGCAAAAATGTGTGTGCTTTGATAATCTTTCTAGCATTTGGTCTATGAACGGTAAAGGATAATATTTTTTCTAGTAGCTTTGTTTAATTTTCTGAAATCAATTACCATTTTATAGGAATTCACAATTCTTTGTGGAATGAGTTCATTTTTATCATTAGGAACAATAGTGATACCTCCTTTCTTAGGGACACAATGAACGAGACTTACCCATATACTATCATCTATGGGATAAATTATACCTGCCTCGAGAAGCTTTAATATTTAATTTCTCACCAATTCTTTCATTTTGGGATTCAGTCTTCGTTGGTGATCAACACCGGGTTTAACCTCTAGTTCCATATTAATCTTGTGCTAATATAGAGTGCGACTAATGCCATTTGGATCTTCAAGAGTATACCCAATAGCATCCCATTGCTTCCTTAAAATTTTTAATAATCGTTCTTCTTCATGCTATGTAAGGTTATCACTGATAATAACAGGATATATCTTATTTTCATCAAGATAAGCATATTTCAAAGTGTCAGGCAATTGCTTTAATTCAAACACAGGATCACCCTTGGGTGGAGGAGGACCTCCTAGATTTTTAATAGGCAAGTTGTGTTTAAGGATAGGTTTTTGTTCAAAGAACATATTATCTATTTCATTCCTTTCATGCATATGCATATCATTTTCAAGGTTTAGCAAATATTGTTCTAATGGATCCGTAGGAGGAATGGCAATATAGAAGCTAGACCAATTACTTCATCTTTACTAGGCAATCATTTTGTCATGGGGTTGTTTACTAAACTTGGAGAAATGAAACTCATGAGACGTACCACCAAAATTAACACAAACAGTTTTGTTAATGCAATATATTTGAGGATTGACAATGTTCAAGAAGAGTATACCAAATATTATGGGACAAAAATTATCTTCTGGTGATCCAAGTACTAGAAAATCAATAGGGTATTTTACTTTCCCACACAAGACTTCAACATCTCTAACAATCCCAAGTGGTGTGATGGTGCCTCCATTAGCAAGTTTAATAGTAACATCTATGTCTTCTGTCTCAGTGGGTGCTATCTCATGCATAATTTCTTGATATAAGGTAAAAGGGATAGCACTAACACTAGCACCCATATCACATAAACCATGATAGCAATGATCTCCTATCGTGGCTGAAATGACACGCATGCCAACAACAGGTCTATTCTTATCTTTAGTATCAGGTTTTGCAATTCTAGCAGCTTCATTAAAGAAATAAATAACATGCCCATCAGTACTAGGTTCTACCTTGATTTTCTTAGAGGGTTTGGTTGTTCTAACATAACTTTTGTTAACCATAGTTCAAGCTTTAGCATGTTCCTTTATCCTAATAGGGAAAGGTGGTTTCACACTGTAAGCAGTAGGTACAACTGGGTTAACATTGTATATAATAGTTTCAGCTTCAAATTTGATTGGTTCTTCAATTTTTTATTTAATAGGTGGATGATATTTAAACAACTTCTCACTAGGGAGATCAACATGAGCAGAAAAGGTTTCGCAACATGAGGCTACTATCTCAGGGTCAAGTCCATACTTAGTGCTAAAATCATTGAAAGCATCGGTATTCATAAAAGATTTAACATAATCAAACTTAGAGTTGCATTTAATTCTTTCCAAAAGATCCCACTTGAATTCAATAGTCTTCTTCATAAAATAACAAGAGCAACAAGTATCAATCATGGTTTGATCATTACGACAAAGCCGAGCGTAAAAAATCTGAACAATAATTTCTCTTGAGAGCTCATGATTGGGGCATGAATATAACATTGACTTCAGCCTTCCCCAAGATAGAGCGGCACTTTCTCCTTCACGAGGCCAAAAATTATAGATAAAATTCTGATCACGATGAACAAGATTCATAGGACATTTTTTTGATGAAACTCAAATTGCAATCGGTTCTAGTTCCGAGATCCTACATCGTCACATAACCTATACCATGTCAATGCTTTTCATCCAAAGATCAAGGGAAAACCTTCTTCTTAACTTCATCTTCGGATAAACCCGCAAGCTTAAATAATCCACAAACTTCATCCACACAGATTAGGTGCATATCTGGATGTTTTGTTCCATTTCCTGCATAAGGATTAGCTAGCAGTTTCTCTATCATAGCTGAAAGAATTTCATAATAGACATTTTTAGTAGGTGGATCAGGTTGAGGAAAAACTCTTGGTGTTTCCGGCCGAGGTGAAAATACACTGAACAAACCCCTCGAAGGATTACTTTCCATAGTGACAAGTGTCGGTGTCAAATCCGGCATATCTCGTAATAGGGGTCCTATGCTAGGCGTCTTAGAGCGATGGTAACATGGACACAGGATTTTGCCCGGGTTTTGGCTCTCTCAAGGAGATAATACCCTATGTCCTGCTTTTGATTGTATTGATATGGGGATTGTACATAGTACATGTATCTACTAGGAGATTGTTGTAATGAATATGAGATTATCTATTGACTATCCTGGGCTCGCTTTATATAATGTACCGTAGGCCAAGGGTTTAGAGAAGTCTTTGTCTTGTGCTCCAAGTCTTGTGGAATCTCCCCTGCATCACTACAGGAATCTGAGAATTTGCCATCTGCCATGGCTGACGGCAAAGGGGGGAACACCCGACGGGAAAGGCTTTGCCGTCCGTCAGCTGACGGCAAACTAGACGACAAAAAAAAAGTCCGGTGAAGAGGTTATTTGCCGTCTGCTTTTGTAAGGCGGACAACAAAGAATCTTTGCCATGAGGGGGCAGACGGCAAATAAAATGGGACGGCAGATCCACACACGCCCCCGTCAAGTGTTAACGGTAGGCTTCTCCTCTTTGTCGTTTGCCCTACCCTCTTTGTCGTCAGCCATGTTTGAGGCTAACGGCAAAGGCGGGCACCCAGCCCCTCTCTCCCTCCCACCTTTGCCGTCAGCCCTCCCCCTTTGCCGTCAGCCCAACTCTCTTTGCCGTCAGCCATGTTTGAGGCCGACGGCAAAGGGGGCACCCAGCCCCTCTATCCCTCCACCTTTGCACCCAACCCCTCCAACCTTTGTCGTCTGCCCTGTGGCCTTTGCCGTCGGTGGGCGGATGGGAAAGGCTCAAAACAACCCCTGTTTATTTTATTTTCTATTATATCTAGCAATTTTCAAAATAATCAGGATATATATATATTTGACAGGAATAAATTTGTTTCCATACTCATAACCATATTAAAATAAATTTCATCCATGGTACATACATATTATGCAAGTTGCATCCGTACCAAACCATATATTACACCAGTTTCATCCATGCATACCAAGTTTCATATATATACATATACTACAATAGTTTCAATACAAGCTTCCATGAAGCCATGGTACAAGAAACCACATTCCAGCATTCCATCAATATAATCCAAGCTCCCCGTGAATTGAATGTAATCTGCAAAATGACAAATAAGAAAGTTAGAAGAAGAATACTAGATGAAGAAGAGAAGTATAGGTTATTTCGGAGAGAACTTAGCTAAGTATAGGCCATTTAATAGCTAAGTTAGGTGGAATAGGTCATGTTGGAGCTACATAGCATTATTATGTGATTTGGGAGAGAACTTAGCTAAGTATAGGTCATTCTAGAGCTAACTTGGATAAAATATATCATTTTGTAGCCAACTATGATTATTAATCCATTTTGACCTTATTATGTCATTTTGGAGCTAAATTAGTCATTTTAATGAGCTAACCAAGGTTCTTATGATGTTTTTACCTAACTAAGCTAATTATGTCATTTTGGAGGATAATTAGCTAAGTATGTCTTTGTTGGGGAAAATAAGCTACGTAGAAGAAGAAAGAGAAGAAGCAAGAAGTGAAGAAGCAAGAAGAGAAGAAGAAGGAGAAGAAAAAGAAGAAGAAGAATAGAAGGAGAATAAAAAGAAGAAAAAGAAGAAGAAGAAGGAGGAGGAGGAGGAGGAGGAGGAGGAGAAGGAGGAGGAGAAGGAGATGGAAGAGGAGAAGAAAAAGAAAAGAAGATGGACAAGAAGGAGGAGAAGAAGGAGAATTAGCTTCTCTCCTCCTTCTCCTTCTTCTTCCTCCTTCTCCTTCTCCTTCTTCTTCTCTTCTTGTTCTCTTCTTCTTCTTCTTCCTTCTTTTCATTTTTCCTCTTTCTTATCCTCTTGTCCTCTTCTTCGGGCTAAATTAGCTAATTATGCCTTTTTGGAGCTAATTGTGTCATTTTGGAGGATAATTAGCTAAGTATAGGCCATTTTTTTATAAAATAGGCCATTTTGGAGCTAACTAAGCTAATTATGTCATTTAGGTGGAAGCCAAGCTAAGTATAGGCCATTCTAGAGCTAACTTGGGTTAAATATGTCATTTTGGAGCCAACTATGATTATTAAGGCATTTTGGAGCTAAATTGGCTAATTATGTCATTTAGGTGGAAGCCAAGCTAAGTATATAATATTCATGAGCTAACCAAGGTTCTTATGCCATTTTGAGCTTATTATTTCATTTTGGAGCTAAACTAGTCATTTTAACGAGCTAACCAAGGTTCTTATGATGTTTTCACCTAACTAAACTAAGGATTTCATTGTGTAGGATAATTAGCTAATCTAGTCTTTGTTGGATGAGTCTAAGCTACGTAGAAGAAGAGAAAGAGAAGAAGTAAGAAGAGAAGAAGAAGGAGAAGTAAAAGAAGAAGAAGGAGGAGGAGGAGAAGGAGAAGGAGAAGGAAGAGGAGAAGAAGAAGAAAAGAAGAAGGAGAAGAAGAAGGAAAAGAAGGAGGAGAGAAGAAGAAGGAGGGGTAGCTCCTTCTCCTTCTTCTCCTTCTCCTTCTTCTTCTCTTCTTCTTCTCTTCTTCTTATTCTTCTTCCTTTTCATTTTTCCTCTTTCTTCTCCTCTTGTCCTCTTCTTCGAGCTAAATTAGCTAATTGTGCCTTTTTGGATCTAATTATGTCATTTTGGCGGATAATTAGGTAAGTATAGGTCATTTTTTATTAAATAGGCCATTATGAGCTTATTATGTCATTTTGGAGCTAAATTAGTCATTTTAATGAGCTAACCAAGGTTGTTATGATGTTTTTACCTAACTAAGCTAATTATGTCATTTTGGAGTTCAATTAGCTAAGTATGTCTATGTTGGGGAAAATAAGCTACGTAGAAGAAGAAAGAGAAGAAGCAAGAAGAGAAGAAGACTGAGAATAAAAAGAAGAAGAAGAACGAGGAGGAGGAGAAGGAGAAGGAGAAGGAAGAGGAGAAGAAGAAGAAAAGAAGAAGGAGATGAAGAAGGAAAAGAAGGAGGAGAGAAGAAGAAGGAGGGGTAGCTCCTTCTCCTTCTTCTCCTTCTCCTTCTTCTTCTCTTCTTCTTCTCTTCTTCTTCTTCCTTATTTTCATTTTTTCTCTTTCTTGTCCTCTTGTCCTCTTCTTCGAGCTAAATTAGCTAATTATGCCTTTTTCGAGCTAATTATGTTATTTTGGAGGATAATTAGGTAAGTATAGGTCATTTTTAATTAAATAGGCCATTATGAGCTTATTATGTCATTTTAGAGCTAAATTAGTCATTTTAATGAGATAACCAAGGTTCTTATGATGTTTTTACCTAACTAAGCTAATTATGTCAATCTGGAGGACAATTAGCTAAGTATGTCTATGTTGGGGAAAATAAGCTACATAGAAGAAGAAAGAGAAGAAGCAAGAAGAGAAGAAGAAGGAGAAGAAAAAGAAGAAGAAGAAGGAGGAGGAGGAGAAGGAGGAGGAGAAGGAGAAGGAAGAGGAAGAGGAGAAGAAGAAGAAAAGAAAAAGGAGAAGAAGAAGGAAAACAAGGAGGAGAGAAGAAGAAGGAGGATAACATACCATTATCGTCATCACGACGGTGAAGCACGGTGGCTCTGGCTTGTTTCACCTGGAGAAGGCTGGCCTGGAGAAGGCTGCACTGTAGAAGGGTCGTGTGATGCGTTTCGGAAGATATTCTGCACCAAACATCGTTTTCAATGTGTAGTTAGCATGATGACACTCTTAAGATCTCTGCGTTGAAATGAAACTCACCGTCCCCGCCATGTTAATGACTGGCATCGCCGCAGGGACTTGGCTGGTCTTCTCACACATAGACTGTACATTTGGTTTCGACAAGTCAAACATTTTAGTTATTAATGAAACAGACATTAAAATGCAAGATTTGAAATAATATGAAGAAGAAACTTACCACGAAGAGCTCGTATGTGGCCATGTTAGAAGCGTCATTTCGCGCCCTCTCCGCCTCCACCAATGCAGTCGTCCTCTCCTCTAGCTCCTACATCTCCTTATCCTTCTCTGTCAAAACCGCCTGCATTGCCTCTCTCTCTCTCTTTCAGAATAGCATCCTGCAACACAACTCATTGTTAGCATTGTAATCATATTGGTTCGAACGCACAACATAATGCGGAAAGATAGTTGAGTCCATTAAACTAACCTCGATGGCGAGCTCGACTGGCCGAGGACGAGGTGTTATCTCAGGACAGGAGCTCGTTTGGCGTGCCTTTATCTGCTGGAGAGTGCTAGGACAACGTATAAGGACGTCTCCAATGCCGATCGAGCCATGGGGCCTCCCGTTGCCAGCTATCATCACCAGCTCTGGATCAATAGGCCCCTCGCTCGGGTTAAAGTCCTCCCCTTTCCTCGCCTTCCCGTGACCTTTGTACTTCATGAGCTTGTGGTGGGAGGAGATGTTGGTGAAGTTTTCTAGATGCTCAAGGTCAGACTCAGAGCATGCCTTGACCTTCTTGTACGAGGCAGTATGGGCCATCGCATACAGGTCGTACATCTGTGGCACCTCCGTCTTAGTGTGACGCGCCTAAAAGAGAGAGAGAGAGGAAAATTGTATTAGTAAAGGGCTCAAGATAGCATTAAGAATGAATTGCATAAGTCATAATGCTCCTTCTCCATCTTAGAATCGCGGCACTTCGCCTTGTCCTTCCTAATACGCCGGGCCTCGTGCCGAAAGTTTTTAAGTAGGCGGTGACATTCGGTTTCGATAACCTTTGCCGCGTCCTCCTCGTATCCCTCCTCACACCTGTAGTAGTTCTCCAAATGAGACAACACCGATTAGTACAATAACTAGCTATGGTTGATTTATAATTGTGTAAAGGAGAATTACACAGAACTATCGGATCACCATGTCGGCCCTCGTGTGGCACAAAACACCATCGATCTCCAACTCTGGTGGGGCCGGGGCACCCAAGTAGTGCTCCTAGGCCATTCCTACCTCTCACTCCCGACCAGGCAACGTAACAAATCCCGGGAAGTTTTGACGGCAAAGCACACCAAGGACATTGTTGGGCTTGCAGACACCCTTGGCAACAATCCAACTTCTGTAGTATGACAAATTAAAGCCAAACCATTATATATTTGAGAAAACGTGAAGGCAAAAGGTTAAATAAGAGTAAATTACATTACTTGTCCGCATTTGGCTTAATTGACCACTTCTGCTCGCGGGTCGCCGACACGAGCGGGAGCCCCGAACTACCACGTTGGTAGATGGTAGCCCCCTCACCCAGCTCCTCGTCGATATCAGCATGGCCACTTGGCTCCTCCCAGGTATCCCACTGGGTCGCTGGGGATGTACCCCCATCCTTGCTTTGCTCCGGAGTCGCCTGGAACGAAGCTTCTAGGACACGAGTCTCGTGGGTCGAAGGCTTGTCGACCTGAGGCTCATGAACCGGAGACCGTGTAGCCTCCACCTCAGACGAATCCACCCTAGAAGTCCTGTGCTCAGGTGAATCAGCTTGGGGTGGCGGCGAGGAAGGCGTGGCAGCCACCGCCCTACCTCTCACGCGGCCACGTGTACCTTTAGTACAACATAAATACCAACATGAGTAATAAAATGTATATAAATACCAACATGCCTACAACATAAATACCAACATGAGTAAAACATAAATACCAACATGAGTAATACCTTTAGTACCTCTCGGCTTTGCGGGGGGTCGACCTCCTCTCACGAGGGGCCACGAGAGTCAAAGAAGCGGCCACTCCATGCAGAGTAGAGAGCAACGCTCTCCGAAGAGGAGAGGCAGGAATGGAAGTACCCAACCCACCACCCGCCGACAAAGGAGCCGCGGAGTGCTTTCGACCCTTTCCCACCATCTTTCAACACCTGTCATGACAAAGAGTAAATGAAATTAGTTCAACATAAATACCAACATGAGTAATAAAATGTATATAATTTAAGTGTATCATCGTCATAAACACCAACATGACTAATAAAAATTGAATAAGTAACATGAACTCAAAATTTATATATAGTAATAGTTGAATACCTAACATGAACTAATAACAATCGTGCTCGTCTATATATGCTTCGGGGTCAATAAATGCATCATGATCATCACTATCATCAATAAATGCATCATCATCATCACTATCAGGAAGAACATGTGGAAGGCCACCATTATGTAATCGGTCAAGAAGTGACAGGTCATCCGCAACAGTAACCTCTTCTTCTTCCGGCCCTTCCTGTTCGGGCTCAGGGGTTAAGACGGATTCACTGTCGCTGTCTACTTGAGTGTTCTGGGGTGAAGTAGAGCGGTTCTTGAAACGTTTCTTGGACATACATGTTTCTTGGAAGAATTCTCCTTCATATGTGTCTGGGTTAATCTGAGGTTCGTAATCCTCTTCATTGAGGGTAGGTGGTCTAAAATGTGGTGGCACTTCATAAACGACATCCCAACCTTTGAGATTTGGATCAGTTTGGCAGGCTCACGGTACATAGAAAACTTGTGTCGCCTGTTGAGCCATAATATAGCCATCGGGAACATCTAAGTGGGTGTTTTGGTTTATTTCGACTAGTCCTATATGTTCATGAGTCCTTCTAGTCTCCCTCGGCTCAAACTAATAACATTTGAAGACTACGACGGTCGGTGGGTTTTCACCATAGAATAGAAGTTCATAAATTTGTTCAACTCTTCCATAATACTTGGTGCCTCCTTCACCGATAGCAGAGACAGAACAATTTGTAGTCTTTAGGTCGGGCATGGATAGCTCTTTGCCAAAGGTACGAAAGTGATACCCGTTGATGTTGTATTTGTCAAATGAACGGACCTTATAGTCTAAACCATTAGCGAGTTGTCTCAACTCGGCGTCCATAGACTCTTCATCAGCCTACAAGTTTAATACGAAAGAATGGATGCATTAGCCGTAAATTAGACCAGGAAATCAAATGGGCCATTAATGGTAATTTATTACCCTTTGTTTGAACCAAGATATGAAACCGGGATAGTCGCCTCCATCCTTTGTGAGAATCTCATACTCTTCGATAGAATTCGGCGATGTATCGACTATTTCAAATATCCGAGAATAAGAGTAGTTGAAAGGAATTAGAAGTTGTGGAACAATAATTTACCGAGAACTTACTCGATGTACGACCGCACTTCTGTTAGGTTGGTGAAGATATACAATGAAATGGGCCACCAATCTTCGACATCCAACGATTTCCCTTTCGAAGCACCGGATGGTGCGAGCTTCCCTTTGAATATGCTGAGATTGGATCGACCTTTTTTTGGATCGCCATCATTGTACCGAGGCTTCGGGTTATGCAAATGATGATTTTTGGCTTCATAGTGTGCTGTCATGAAGTTTGCCACCTCCTCAGCAATGAATGCCTCGGCCATCGATGCTTCAATTCTACGTTTATTTTTACACTTAGCTCGAAGCGTCTTCTGCATCCTCTTAGTTGAGTAGCACCATCGATTTTGAACGCCTCCCCAATCTTGCCTCGGTCAGGAGATGCAAAATCAAATGCTGCATTGGATTAAAGAAGTGTGGTGGAAAGATCTTTTCTATTTTGCAGATCAACTCCGTCGCAAACTCTTCGGTTTCATCTAGCACGCCAGGCGATAGTTCTTTCGCACAAAGAGAATGGAAGAAATAGCTCAGCTCTGCCAGTACTAGCCATTCATCCTCAGGGATAAAGCCACGCAACATCACCAGCATTACCCGCTCTATCCATATGTGCCAATCATGACTCTTGAGACCAAATATTTTCAATTTCTCAAGACTCGCTCTCCTCTTTAGATTCGCAGCATACCCATCGGGGAACATCAACCGCATTTTCACCCACAATAGCATTTCCCTCATAGCTAGCCTTTCAAGATTGAACCATGCCTTTGGGTTCGCTATGCTTTCCTTTCCTTTCCGTTGTCGCAATTTTTGTAACGGTCTATCACATAGAGCCTCCAGGTCAATTCTAGCCTTAAGATTATCTTTTGACTTCCCCTCTATGCCGAACAATGTACCGAAAATGGCCTCCGAAATATTCTTTTCAATGTGCATCATGTTGATGTTGTGTGGACAAAGGAGGTCTTTGAAGTAAGGCAGATCCCATAAGCATGACTTGTGAGTCCAGGCGTGTACCGTATTATACCGTTTGAAGTATCCTGAACGCAAATGATCTGGCTCGAGAGCGTTTAACTGATCAAGGGTCTGTTGGCATGTCAACGCAGCTGGTGCAGTGTTTTTGACAACTCTACCTTTGATGAAATTCTTCTTGTCTTTTCCGAACTTATGGTCAGGATCCAGAAATTGTCTATGCATGTCGAAGCAAGAAAACTTGCGACCAACCTGCAGCCAACGAAACTGAAGAGCTGCCTTGCATGTGGTGCACGGGAACCTTCAATGGACACACCAGCCAGCGAATAGCGCAAACGCTGGATAATCATGCATCGAGTACATGCATTTTGAAATTTGTTTTGGTAGTGGCGTCGTAGGTCTTGATCCCATTATCCCGGGCTTCTTGGAACTCATCCTTAAGCGGCTGCATGTACACATTCATATTCTTCCCTGGATAGTTGGGCCCTGGAATTGTCAACGTCAGGAAAATGTTCTTTCTTTTCATAATCTCTCCGGGTGGGAAATTGAGTGGAATGACAAATACGGGCCAACAACTGTATTGTGCTGCAATCATACCATACACATTGAACCCATCCATGCTGATGGCAACTCTAGGATGCCTTGGATCTTCCGATTTATCCTTATGTAATGCATCGAAGTGCCTCCACGCAAAACCATCTAAAGTGTGTACAAGCATCTTGTTCCCATCCGCATCTAGTTTGGTTCTTTTGCCCAATTTGTGCCATGTCATATGTCTGGCCGTCTCTTCGACCATGAAAAGACGTTGAAGTCTTGGTACGATTGGCAGATACCGAAGAACACTAATGGGGATTTTGGTCTGATTCTTCTCACCCATACCGTTGTCTACCACAATATACCTGGAAGAATTGAAAATGGGGCAATAGTTCAAGGCCGCATACTCAAGCCTGAATAAGGCACATCCATTCTCACATGCATGTATCTTCTCATAGGGCATCTTAAGTACACGGAGGATTTTCTCTGACTGGTACATGTTTGCAGGCAGTACATGGCCTTTGGGTAGAAAGCGTCCAAATATCGTCATCATCGCGTCGTAGCATTCTCTGCCTAGGTTGAATTGAGCCTTCAGAGCCATTACTTGCGCGATGGCATCCAGCTGACAAAGATCAGTCTGCTCGTGGAGAGGACGTTTTGAAGACTCCAACATTTCATAGAAGGCCTTTGCAGATTCCTCCATCTCATTGTCCAAATCCCGAGCATCATCAAAGTCTTGCACCATGTCTTCGATCCCGGTACCATGCTCGTCGGTGCGACGACGAATCACCTCAGCTCTGGCACGTTGGTCAGACTCACCATGAAAAGTCCACACCGTATAATTAGGCGTAAAGCCCCACTTCTGCAGGTGTTTAGCCATTTCAATCTCTGTCTGCTTTTTCCAGTTGTCGTAGTTGGGACAAGGGCACCATGTTTTTTGCTAGCCATTTGCAAATGCGGCTCTCACAAACCCCCTAGTTTTTGTTAACCATTCATTGGTCATGTCTTTCTGACTAGGGTGACCAGTGTACATCCAAGCACGATCACTCATGTTGCCTAGCTACCTATGGGCGCACAAGAAATAAATATATAATTCATCATCTATATTCATCCGCTAATCAAGTTTGTCAGTTTTATTACATCCATGCAACCTACACGCTAATAGGTAAAGATAGGTCCTAGTATGTGTAGATTCGGTTCTTTTTCCCATGCTCTGCTCCAGATGTGATGCAAAATTTCGTCAGCACCTCCCCGCTGCTCTCATGATACACGTCTCGGCAATAAGCAGAGAGGATGTGTACCCAGAGAACAACAGGGAGGCACTGACGAAATTCCGCATCGGATCCGGAGCACAGCATACGGGAAAACGAAACCAATCTACACATACTCGGGTGTCCATGGATAACGTTGGACAATTGGAAAGGATGGCGGTTATAAATATGCAAAGACATGCATATTTATAGATGTCACCCTTTTGAACGGGAGACGCATACTGGTCATGCATACTCATGATTGAAGAAACCTATAGCTAGCAAGTTTCATCGGCACGAAGACCGGAACAAAGCAAGTTAAGGGGGTAGGAGGAGAAGTCATTTGTGCTCACCAACAAACGAAGGGGCGAAGCTCGTCCAACACACGTGGAGGTCGTCGAACAACTGCACACTGAAATTCACACGATCAACACAAATATGATGTTTTTAACATAATTGGAAAATATGTGACCTAAGTCATAATTTCAAAAACTATGACCCTTCCGACCTCTAGAAGGCCGAAAAGCACCTTCTCGTTCGACAGTAGGCAGAAGAGGTGTCGGGGGTCGGGGCTTAGTGGCGTCAAGGGTCGGTGGTGTCGGGTGTCGGTGGCGTCGGGGGTCGGGGGTTGGTTGCGTCGGTGGTCGGGGGTCAGTGTCATCGGGGGTCGAGGGTCACTAGCGTCGGGGGTTGGGGTCTTTTAAGTCAACAAGAGGCCGAAGAGGTGTTGGGGGGTCGGGGGTTGGGGGTTAGTGGTGTCGGGAGTCGAGGGTCAGTGGCGTCGGGCGTCGTGGGTCAAGGGTAGGGGTTCGGGGGTCGGGGGTCGAGGGTCAGTGGTGTCGGGAGTCGAGCGTCAGTGGCGTCGGGCGTCGGGGGTCGAGGGTTAGTGGCGTTGGGAGTCGAGGGTCAATGGCGTCGGGCGTCGGTCGTCGGGGGCTAGTGGCGTCGAGGGTCGGGGTCGGGGGTCGGGAGTTGGATGTTAGTGGCGTCGGTCGTCGGGAGTCGGGGGTCGGGAGCCGGGGGTTGGGGGTCGGGGCTCAGTGGTGTCGGGAGTCAGGGTCGGGAGTCGAGTGTCAGTGGCGTCGGGGGTCGGGGGTCGAGGGTCGGGGGTTGGTGGCGTCGGGCGTCGGGGGTCGTGGGCCGGGGTCGGGGGTTGGTGGCGTCGGGCGTCGGGGGTCGTGGGCCGGGGTCGGGGGTTGGTGTCCTCTTCTTTCTTCTTCTCCTCTCTCATGTTTTCTTCTTCTTCTTCTTCTTCTTCTTCTTGATCATCTTCCTATTATTATTATTATTCTTCTTTTTTCTCCTCCTCCTCCTCCTCTTCTTCTTCTTTCTTTTCTCTTTCTCCTCCTCTCCTCTTTCTTCTTCTTCTTCTTCTTCTTCTTCTTCTTCTTCTTCTTCTTTCTTCTAGTTTATTATTCTCTTATTTTCTTCGAAGTTTTTTTTCTATCTATTTTTTCTTTTCTATCTACTTTTTCTACCTAATATACTAACTATGTAATTTGATAGTCATTAAAAAATCAAAACCATATCATAGAGATCCTACTATTAAAGATTGTAGCAAATCTGAGAAAGAGAGAGAGAGGACTCACCTGAACCAAGGAAGAGGCGGTCAACACTGTCGTAGTTGAGGAGGCAAGGAGGGGGTCTGGCCGGCTATGGGAGGGCGAGGGCGAGGGCGAGGGAGGCGGCGAGAGAGGACGACGAGGAGGGCGAGGGCGCGGGCGCGGGCTGAGAGTGGATGATGAGGGAAGCCAAGGGCAACGGCGCGGGCGGAGGGAGGACGGCGAGGAGGGTGAGGGCGCGAGCGGAGGGAGGACAGCGAGGAGGGCAAGGGCGAGGGCGCGGGCAGAGGGAGGATGGCGAGGAGGGAGAGGGCGAGGGCGCGAGCGGAGGGGGACGGCGAGGGAGGCGGCGCTCGCAGAGAGAGGGGGTGGGAGAGACAAAGAGACGGGGCGAGCGCGATGGCTGGATCTGTCGGAGAGAGGGGACGTGGGGTTGGGAGACGACCGTTAGGGTCGCCCTCTCTTTTCCGTCCGCCCCCCGACGGCAAAGAGGTGTAAGGCATACGACAAAGAGAGCGGCTGTTATGGGGTGGGAGGGGGTGTGTGGTGGGCCGCCCCTTGCTCTTTGTCATCTGCCCGCGTGCTCTTTGCCGTGCGCTGATAACCCACAAGTGTAGGGGATCGCAACAGTTTTCGAGGGTAGAGTATTTGACCCAAATTTGTTGATTCGCCTCAAGGGGAAACGAAAGAATATTCTCAAGTATTAGCCGCTAAGTTTTCAGATTCAACCACACCTAAAAGTTTAGTGTCTGCAAGCAAAGTATTAGAAGCAAAGTAGTATGATAGCAACGGTGCCAGAAACAGAACTGTTGACGACAGACTATCCCTAACTGTTGTATCAATGGCGCTAGTAAGTTGCACGTGGGCGAGGAACTATTCTTTTCCGACAATGGTGTCGTAAAAGGTCTTGCAACAAGTAACAGGAGAGTAGCAAGGAACAACAGTAGCAGCAGAGTAACATCAGTAGGAGCAAAGTAACAGCAGCAGCAAAGTGGCCCAATCCCTTTTGTAGCAAGGGACAAGCCTAGACAAAGTAATGTAGCAAGGACCAGTAGTAAAAGACTCATAGGCAGTGGATCGGTGATGGAGGAGTATGCCGGATGTGATTCATCATGTAACAGCTTTAACACGGAGAGATATGTAACTAGCTCCTGTTCGTCAATCTAATGTAGGCATGTATTCCGTATGTAGTCATACGTGCTTAGGGAAAAGAACTTGCATGACATCAATTGTCCATTCCTCCCGTGGCAGCGGGGTCGTAATGGAAACTACGGGATATTAAGGTCCTCCTTTTAATAAAGAACCGGACCAACGCATTAACACGTGGTGAATACATGAACTCCTCATACTATGGTCATCTCCGGGAGTGGTTCCGGCTATGGTCACTCCGGGGTTGCCGGGTCATAACACATAGCAGGTGACTACAACTTGCAAGATAGGATCTAAAACACACATATATTGGCGACAACGTAATAGGTTCAGATCTGAAATCATGGCACTCATGCCCTAGTGACAAGCAGTAAGCATAGCCAAGTAGTAGCAACATCAATCTAGAACATAGTGGATACTAGGGATCAATCCCCGTCAAAACTAACTCGATTACATGATAGATCTCATCCAACTCATCACCGTCCAGCAAGCCTACGATGAGATTAATCACGAACGGTGAAGAGCATCATGGAATTGTCGATGGAGAAAGGTTGATGATGACGATGGCGGCGTTTTCCCCTCTCCGGAGCCCGGAACGGACTCCAGATCTTCCCTCTAGATGAAGAATAGGAGGTGGCGGCGCCTCCGTATCATAAAACGTGATGAAACCTTCTCTCTGATTTTTTCGGGCGGGACGGAATAAATAGAGCTTAGTTTGGGGGCCCCACAAGCCCTCACGGCGCGGCCTAGGGGGGTGGACGCGGCCTGTGGGCTTGTGGCCTACTAGCACGCCCCCTCCGGTGGATCTTTGTGCAGGTATTTTTCTTTTATTCCAGAAAAAATCTTCGTAAATTTTGAGGACATTCCGAGAACTTTTATTTCTGCACAAAAACAACATCATGGCAATTCTGCTGAAAATAGCGTTAGTCCGGGTTAGTTCCATTCACATCATGCAAATTAGAGTCCAAAACAAGGGCAAAAGAGTTCGGAAAAGGAGATACGACGGAGATGTATCAACTCCCCCAAGCTTAAAGCCTTGCTTGTCCTCAAGCAACTCATTTGACAAACTCAGAGAGACAAAAGAAAAACTTTGACGAACTCTGTTTGATCTTGTTGTTGCAACTATGTCTAACTCATAACCAGAATTTCAGCAAGATCACAAGCAAACCACATAAGCAAATGACATCTAGGTCTCACGGTAAACTCATATCAATGGCATAATCAACTAGCGAGCAAATAATAATAAGCCTCAAATGTGAAGACTTCAATCAAAACAATCAGGAAGTAGCACGAATATATGGTATCTCGCTAACTCTTTCTGAGACCGCAAAAGATAAATGCAGAGCACCTTCAAAGACCTTGGGCTGACTAAACATTGTACTTCAAGGCAATGAAGATCCATTCACAGTCATACTCAACACAGTTAAAAGCAAAGCATAAAAATGACAGAGGTGCTCTCTAATTGGTGCTTTTGTAAGAGGAGGATGACTCAACAGGAACATAAATTGACAGGCCCTTCGCAGAGAGAAGCATTGATTTGCAGAGGTGCCAGAGCTCAAGCTTTGAAAACAGAGATAATAATTTTGGGTGGCATGCTTTCATTGTCAACGCAATGAATAAGAGTTCTCAACATCTTCCACGCTACAAATGCTATAGGCGGTTCCCAAACAGAAAAGTAAAGTTTGGACTCCCCCACCATCAATCAATCACACTCCACGGCTAGCCGAATCCTCGGGTACCGTCCATACCAACATCAATCCTGGGGGAGTTTTGTTTGCAATTATCTTTTCGATTTGAGCATGGAACTGGGAATTCCAATTACCGGCCCCTTTCTCGTGAATGATAGTGAATAAACACATATCGAGGAAGATACCAATAGCCCCATGTCACCACATGAGCGGTTCGGACATGCAAAACAGATTATTTCTTGAAGGTTTAGAGAGTTGCACATGCAAATTTACTTGGAACGGCACGTAGATACCGCATATAGGTAGGTATGGTGGACTCACACGGAACAACTTTGGGTTTATGGAAGTGGATGCACAGGCAGTATTCCCGCTTAGTACAAGTGAAGGCTAGCAAAAGACTGGGAAGGGACCAACTAGAGAGCGACAACAGTCATCAAAGTGCATTGAGATTAACTAACATTGAGTGCAAGCGTGAGTAGGACATAAATCACCATGAACATGAATATCATAGAGGCTATGTTGATTTTGTTTCAACCACATGCGTGAACATGCGCCAAGTCAAGCCACTTGAATCATTCAAAGAAGGATACCATCCTATCATACTACAACACAGTCATCTCAACATTCATGTGGGCATCCAAGACAAACCATTATAAGCTCCTAGCTATGTAAGCATGACATAAGCAACTATGATCTCTAAGTTGTCATTGCAAACATGCTTCTCTCACAACAAAGCTGAATCAGGCATGATGAGCTAGTCATATTTACAAAAACAAAATAGATCGAGTTCATACCAGCTTTTCCAGGCTCAGTCACTTCATCATATATCGTCATTATTGCCTTTCACTTGCACGACCGAACGTTGTGAACAATAATAAGCGTGCTCGTGCATTGGACTAAAGCTGGAATCTGCAGGCAAACACAAAGGAGAAGACAAAGTCATATGGCTCTTTAACAGCTAAACATGTATGCATGCGAGAGCCACTAAACATTGTAACCATGATCTTCTACCTTGACCCAAATAAAAAGAAAACTATTTACACGGGAAAGCTCCTAACAAGCAAAAGAAGAAAAAGAAAATCTTTTGGTTTTTTTTCAAACTAGACAGACACACGAAAAGAAAACGAGAAAAATAAATAAACAGACATAAGCAATAATATAAATTCGGTGAGAACACGTACTCCCCCAAGCTTAGGCTTTTGGCCTAAGTTGGTCTACTCCTAAGGAGGGAAATAACCAGGTCCAAGATACTCTGGAGTGGACTGAGGATGCCACTGCTATGTGAGCTCCTTTGGCTCCCACTGATAAACCGGCATGTGGTACTCGACTGGTGGCTCGGGCATGGGCACCTGTGGTTGGGCTAAGCCCTGATATGCGTAGATGTCCGAGGGCATAAAAATGTACCTGCCTCCATGAAGATTGAACAAAGAAGGAGCAGGCAAAGTAATAGTCTCACGAGTACCCTGCCTAAATACCACGTTATAAATCATCCTTCTATTTATATCTCTATCAAGAAAGTCATGGCGAACCATGCTATCGTAATCTAGATATCTCTCTGGAATAAGAATCTCTTCTTCCTCTTCTAGTCTAATAGGTATCTCAAAGTGTCTAGCAAGACGAGTAGCATAGATACCTCCATAGACAATGCCTTTAGAATGGTTCGTGTTCTACTGTTGAGCTACTATAGCGCCCAAGCTATAAATTTTATTGTTATGAAGGGCTTCGCGCAAGACCGCAAGATCTGGGGAACTAAGTGACCAAGCTTTCCCACGGCCAATCAAACATTTTCGCACAAATAGTGAGAAGTACCGAAGCACGGGAAAATGAATGCTAGCGGCTCTCACGCAAGACACTCCTCTCTCCTCTCCTACAGCAATTGTATCGATGAAAGCTTCCATGTCCCATGGACGAGGTTCATGAATATCCCCAACATAAGGTAATTTGCAAACATTGCAAAAATCTTGGAGTGACATGCGCTGGGGGATATCATAAAGTTTGAACTCAACCATATGAGGATTCTTCCTCGGAGAGAAGTTAAAGCTTTGTACGAAGATGTTAGTGAGGAGGAGGTATTGCGGACACTTATCTTCAACGAAGGCGGTAAGGCCTGCGTTTTCCACCAAGTGATCAAAGTCCTCATAAATTCCAGCGGCGCGTAAGAACACGTCGCTTGGCCACTCGCAAGCTCAAACTTCCATGACTCGAGGAACCAGATACTTGGGCTTCTTCTCACTCCCATCATCCTTGGGGTCACGGCTTGAAGAGCCTCTCAAGAACCTCCTCATCTTTTCCCTTTTCTATCTCTGAAAATTTCTGAAATTTTTGGTGATTCTAAGGAAAAGTGAACAAGGCTCAACTAAACTTGTAGCAACTGCCCCCACAAGTGCGTTGATGCAATATTACACATCAAAACTGCTTGGGACCAGCTAAAATCAGCATGCAAACCTCAAGAACATGGTCACCAAGGCAGAAAAAATACGCGGAGTATACGACACTGGAGCAAAAACTAATTGGACCAATGGAGGAGTCACTTACCAAGGAGTAATTTCCCCAAAACAGTTCATAGAATGATGATTTGAGCAAAGAGATCGAAAATCCCAGCAAGAGGAGCAAGAACACGGGTTTGAGCTGCGAAACAATTTTTTCTGGAGGTAGGAGAACCAGATGAGAGCAATAATGAGTGGAGGGGGTGCCTGTGGGCCCCACAAGCCTGGGTGGCACGACCAGCGGGGTGCCCGTGCCCCAAGGGCTTGTGGCCCACTGGTGCAGCCCCCACACAAGCTCTTTGTCTCAGAACTTTTCAAAAATTGCAGAAAAAATCATACTTGATTTTCAGGTCGTTTGTAGAACTTTAATTTTCGGGGTACTTTTCTCCGAGACACTAAAACAGAAAATAGGGAAAACTAAACTAAATCTATCATTTTTCTTCTAAGCAACCAAAGGTGAAATCTTGGAACAGCGGTTTGTGACTCCTCGATTCATCCATCTCATGGTCATCGAAAGAAATCCGTCAGTGAGGTTGATCAAGCCTCCTCGACAAACCTTTTCGAATCGCAAAAATAGAATGGAGAATTCTCTAATAGTCACTAGGTCACCTCAATGGGGATGTGTATTTCCCCAACAAGCAAATCATACTTCATCTTGACACGAGGTATAGGGCATTCAAAGCTCCCAATAAGAATCGATGATGTTTTTTCGATAACATTGATGCAATGTACTCGACATTGTTTCTTCGGAAAGTGCACCGCATGCTCATTACCGTTGGCATGGAAAGTGACATTGCCTTTGTTGCAATCTATAACAGCCCCTGCAGTGTTTAAATAGGGTCTTCCGAGGATGACCGCCATGGCATCGTCCTCGGGAATATCCAAGATAACTACAACATGCACATCCTCGCAAATGCCTATAGGGAAAGCAGTTGATTTGTCGGCCATTTGCAGAGAGATTTCAGTGGGTGTCAACTTATCCAGTTCAAGTCTACGATAAAGAGAGAGAGGCATAACACTAACACCGGCTCCAAGGTCGCATAAAGCAGTTCTAACGTAGTTTCCTTTAATGGAGCAAGGTATAGTGGGCACACCGGGATCACCTAGTTTCTTAGGAGTTCCACCCTTGAAGGTATAGTTAGCAAGCATGGTGGAAACCTCAACCTCAGGTATCCTCCTCTTATTACTCACAATATCCTGCATGTACTTAGCATACGGGGACATTTTGAGCATATCTGTCAAACGCATTTGCAGAAAGACAGGTCTGATCATTTCAAGAAATCGCTCAAAATCCTCATCATCCTTTTTCTTGGATGGTTTGGGAGGAAAGGGCATGGGTTTCTGAACCCATGGTTCACTTTCTTTACTGTGCTTCCTAGCAGCAAAGTCATTCTTATCGTATCTTCTAGTCTTAGGCTGTGGGTTATCAAGAGCAACAGGTTCAATCTCCACATCCTTTTCATTGCTAGGTTGAGCATCAACATGAACATCACTATTTATATTATCATTAGGCTCATGTTCATCACCAGATTGTGTTTCAGCATCAGAAACAGAGGCATCGTTTGGACTCTCAGGTGTAGCAGCAACAGGGTTGCTGGTGTGCAAGTTCCTATCATCTTTCTTCTTATTTCTAGGATGACTAGGTGCATCAGTGCTAACTCCTAGAGAATCTTGTTCAATTCTCTTAGGATGACCGTGACAGAATTGTCATTCAACTCAAAAGGTTCCTGGGTCATTCTACCGCCTCTAGTAACGACTCTGACAGAATTGTCATTCAATTCATTGAGCAAGTCATTTTTGAGCTTTAAGTACTTGTTCTACCTGAGTAGTAACCATAGAAGCATGTTTACTCAAAAGCTTAAGATCATTGACATTTCT
Source organism: Hordeum vulgare subsp. vulgare (assembly GCF_904849725.1). Classification (NCBI taxonomy): domain Eukaryota; kingdom Viridiplantae; phylum Streptophyta; class Magnoliopsida; order Poales; family Poaceae; genus Hordeum; species Hordeum vulgare. The sequence goes on from NC_058521.1 coordinate 390,379,846, forward strand.
GTCCACACAAGCACTTAAATGACTAAGCATACGAGCATTCTGTTCCAATTGTCTGCTAACATAATCATTGAAACTCTGTTGTTTGGCAACGAAGTTATCAAATTCATCCATGCATAAGCTAGCAGGTTTATCAAAAGGAATATCACTCTCATCAGGTTATCGAGACCATAGATCTCTTCGATAGGTGGTAGATTTTTGATATCTTCAGAATTAATGCCTGTCTCTCGCATAGATTTCTTGGCTTCTTGCATATCTTCAGGACTGAGGAATAGAATACCTCTTTTCTTCGGAGTTGGCTTAGGAGGTGGTTCGGGAATAGTCCAAGCATTCTCATTGCACAAGATGTTATTCAGTAGAATCTCAGCTTGTTCTACGGTTCGTTCCCTAAAAACACAACCATCACAACTATCTAGGTGGTCTTTGGAAGCATCGGTAAGTCCATTATAGAAGATATCAAGTATTTCATTCTTCTCAAGAGGGTGATCAGGCAAAGCATTCAGTAGCTGGATGAGCCTCCCCCAAGCTTGTGGGAGACTCTCTTCTTCAGCTTGAGCAAAGTTGTATATTTCCTGCAAGGCAGCTTGCTTCTTATGGGCAGGGAAATATTTTTCATAGAAGTAGTACACCATATCCTGGGGGCTATGCACACAACCAGGAGCAAGAGAAGTGAACCAGGTCTTAGCATCATCCTTTAGCGAGAAAGGAAACATCTTGAGGATATAGTAGTGGCGGATCTTTTCCTCACTAGTGAATAGGGTGGCTATATCGTGCAGTTTGGTAAGATGGGATACAACCTTTTCAGACTCATAACCGTGAAAAGGATCTGATTTGACCAGAGTGATTAGCTCAGGGTCGACAGAGAATTCTCAATCCTTATCGGTCACAAAGATAGGCGAAGTAGCAAACTTCGGGTCGTATTTCATCCTAGCGTTCAAAGATTTTTCTTTCCACTTGCGCAGTAGTTTCTCAACATCATAGCTATTCTTACACGCAAGAAAGTCCTTAGCTATCTCTCCTTCCATAACATAGCACTCAGGCATAACAAGCAATTCATGCATAGTAGCAGGTTCTACTTCAATAGTATCAACAGTTTCAGAAGTATCATCACGTCTAGGAGCAACTCTAGCAATATGTGCATCAAGGAATGCACCTAGTGGCAAAGCAGTATCAGGCATAGCATCATCAGGCATAGTATCAAGCATAGCATCATGGGCACCAGAAGTAGCATCATCAAGCGCAGTAGTATCAAGCACAGGCGACATATCAAGATTTCTAGCAGGAGGCGATGTCGCAAACTTACTCAAAACTGAAGGTGAATCAAGTGCACAACTAGATGGCAGTTCCTTACCTCTCCTCGTAGTGGAAGGCAAGATTTTAGTTCTTGGATCTTTCGGATTCCTCATAGTGATCAGAAGACGTCAATCCCAAGTGACTCAGAGAATATAGTTGTGCTTCCCCGGCAACGGCGCCCGAAAAAGGTCTTGATAACCCACAAGTGTAGGGGATCGCAACAGTTTTCGAGGGTAGAGTATTCGACCCAAATTTGTTGATTCGCCTCAAGGGGAAACGAAATAATACTCTCAAGTATTAGCTGCTGAGTTTGTAAGATTCAACCACACCTGAAAGATTAGTGTCTGCAAGCAAAGTATCAGAAGCAAAGTAGTATGATAGCACCGGTGCTAGAAACAGAACTGTTGACGGCAGACTATTCCTAACTGTTGTATCAATGGCGCCAGTAAGTTGCACGTGGGCGCGGAACTATTCTTTCCCGACAACGGTGTCGAAAAAGGTCTTGCAACAAGTAACAACAGAGTAGCAAGGAACAGCAGTAGCAGCAGAGTAACAACAGTAGCAACAACAGTAGCAGCAAAGTAACACATCAACAACAAAGTGGCCCAATCGCTTTTGTAGCAAGGGACAAGCCTAGACAAAGTAACGTAGCAAGGACCAGTAGTAAAAGACTCGTAGGCAGTGGATCGGTGATGGATGAGTATGCCGGATGTGATCCATCATGTAACAGCTATAACACGGAGAGATATGTAACTAGCCCCCGTTCATCAATCTAATGTAGGCATGTATTCCGTATGTAGTCATACGTGCTTAGGGAAAAGAACTTGCATGACATCTATTGTGCATCTCTCCCGTGGCAACGGGGTCCTAATGGAAACTACGGGATATTAAGGTTCTCCTTTTAATAAGGAACTGGACCAACGCATTAACACGTGGTGAATACATGAACTCCTCATACTATGGTCATCTCCGGGAGTGGTTCCGGCTATTGTCACTCTGGGGTTGCCGGGTCATAACACATAGCAGGTGACTACAACTTGCAAGATAGGATCTAAAACACACATATATTGGCGACAATGTAATAGGTTCAGATCTGAAATCATGGCACTCATGCCCTAGTGACAAGCAGTAAGCATAGCCAAGTAGTAGCAACATCAATCTAGAACATAGTGGATACTAGGGATCAATCCCCGTCAAAACTAACTCGATTACATGATAGATCTCATCCAACTCATCACCGTCCAGCAAGCCTACGATGAGATTACCCACGAACGGTGAAGAGCATCATGGAATTGTCGATGGAGGAAGGTTGATGATGACGATGGCGATGATTTCCCCTCTCCGGAGCCCGGAACGGACTCCAGATCTGCCCTCTAGATGAAGAACAAGAGGTGGCGGCGCCTCCGTATCATAAAAGGCGATGAAACCTTCTCTCTGATTTTTTCCAGGCGAGACGGAATAAATAGAGAAGAGTTTGGGGGCGGTGCTGCCATGTGGACCCCACAAGCCCTCACGGCGCGTCCTAGGGGGGTGGCTGCGGCCTGTGGGTTTGTGGCCCACTTGCACGCCCCCTCCGGTGGATCTTTTCGCAAGTATTTTTATTTTATTCCAGAAAAATCTCCGTAAATTATCAGGACAATGCGAGAACTTTTATTTCTGCACAAAAATAACACCATTGCAATTCTGCTGAAAATAGCGTTAGTCCGGGTTTGTTCCATTCAAATCATGCAAATTAGAGTCCTAAACAAGGGCAAAAGAGTTCGGAAAAGTAGATACGATGGAGATGTATCATGCGCCAACAGACGGCAAAGAAAAGAATGATGGCAAAGAGTATCTTTGCCATGAGTCTGCTCTTTGCCGTCCGTTTTTTGGTGACTGACGGCAAATAGGGTGTTTGCCACCAGCCAACAGACGACAAAGAAGAGGCTGACGGCAAATAACTGAATTCCAGTATTCTATGCATCATGGGCTGTCCAAACTAGCCCATTAGTGAGCCGCCATGGGGGTCCTCGGCCCGCCATTGGACCTCGGACATAAGAGGACACCATTAGTAGCCCCATGAACCGGTTTTCAAGTTGGGGACTGTCGGATTTCAGGCTCCGCAAAACCCCAAGGAATTCGAACACACGGGCGTGTGCGTAGGATACTCCCTGCTTCGTCTCGCCTAGCCTCTACTCGATGGGAACAGCGAAAAACTCACACAAAGGTGAAGAGAACTCAGAACACAGCAGTTTACCCAGGTTCGGGCCGCCGCGAAGCGTAAAACCCTATTCCTTCTTTGGTGGATTGCCTCTCACGAAGGATGGTGGGCGAGATAGTACAGTGCTTTCGTGCCTCCGGAGGCCAAGTGGCTAAGTGTTTTGTTCTAGGGTTCCTATCCCTCGGTCCTTTTCTCAAGTATCCTACCCTCTCTCTTTATAGTGGAGGCAAGGGTCAACTTCCCTTATCGTAGGCGAGAAGGGATCCCACAATGGCCAGTTTAGGTGGGAAACAAGGGAACATGCGTCCCCTGTCAAAAGTGGTCTTCGCCTGCAAAGCTACTGCCAGCATCACAGAGGTGAGCGCAGGGATGACGTCCGTCCTGCCGGCGGGTGACAAGGATCTTGTTGCACCAGAAGGGAAACCTTTAGAAGATGCCTTTGGGGTCCTGATTCGCTACCGCCTTCTTTGCACCAAACGGGGAAGCTATGCTGCTCTACCACCTTCAGATCGCCGGCCCTTTCCTGGTATCACCCTTGACTCCTAAGGCCCATCCTTACCTCGAAATATCCGCCGCTCCGGAAGGGTCTTGGGGAGGCCACCCCGCGGGTCTTTACGTTGCTCCCCCTCGTGAGGATTGGCCCCTCACGAGGGCCTTGTTCAAGGTGGTGTTGTTCCTTGCCGATCATGTGCTGACGAAGTGGGCCAACCCTGGGCCACAGGCACGTAGGTCTGGGTACCCCCATTCCGAGGATGCCGACAGTAGCCCCCGGGCCCAAGGCGCGCCTGGGTTGGCTTCATAGCGAAGCCTTGAAGATGGCCCTAAACGTCACGGGCCCCATTTGCGTGCGGTTCTGGCGATCCACATGTCTCGAAGCTGTGCGACGACACCCTCGCTCCCCGAGGTGCCCCGGCGGTGCGAGGCCACGACGGTGTTGTTCCCAAGAGTCGCGGAGGCCATCATTTTTTCCATTGAATGCGACCGCACCCAACAGCCCTAGCTGATGTGACCGATTGATGGACAGGTGAGGCGACCTGAGTGGCCGCGCTTCCATCGGTCCACATCGCAGCCTTTGCGAATTGTGCAACGCCCACGCTCTCGCGACGGTTGGTGGTTAGGGCTCGCCCATAAGTACGCCCTGCCTCCTGTGGGGGAAGGCACGGCAACCTTGAGCTCATTCTCTGTTTCACCCATCCGCCTCAAGGAGGCTCCTTCCCCTTTTCTCTTCATCTCCATGACATCCCCCGGAGATGGCTCTGGCCGAGGAAAGCGTGTGGCACCTCCTACGCGTTCGTCCGCCACCGGGGGCAGTGGCGGAGGGCCTCCGGGACCTTCGCGCTTACGCTCTCGCTTGGTGAATGGTTGATGAGTAAGTCCTCCGTTATGTTTCCCTTGTTTGTTGCTCCGTCTGTTGTCCCTGGGTTGATCTTCCTTCTTCTTCAGTGCGCCCTCCTCCAAGAGGCCGAAGGGTTAGCGAGCTCCAGGAGGAGGTGGTTGAGCTTCAGGCCCGGCTTGAGAGCGTCTAGGCCGCCGTCGACGCCGCTCGCTGAGGCGAGGCGGAGGCCAAGGAGGAGCTAGCATCGCTACAGCAGCAGGTCTGGGAGGCGGCGGACGTCATGCAACTTGCCTAGGACGAGGTTTCATACGGCAGGTTGATGGCGTCCCAACGCGCCCTGTAGTTCGCCGGCATCGCCGACCGGGCGGTCGCTGCGACGCGCCGGTTTGCAGGGAGGGCCCCGGCGCTGCCCAACGGGAGGAGCGACGAGGGCTACCTCATCTTCTTCCAGGAGGTCGTGGAGACGTTGGAAGCCGGCGTCCACCGCGTGGAGGAAGACAGTGCGTCCAGCGTGCGCGAGCTTCTCGGCCTGGCCCTGATGCTCGTCTTCACCAACTTGGGCCGCCTTGCCCCGGAGCTCGACCTCCGGCGTGTCGTCGAGCTGGCGCCCGCTGAGCCCCGCCACCTTCTCCCAGATGATGTCCGCCCGCACGTCAACGCCCTAGTGGGGCGGTACATCCAGGTGCCCGCCTCGAGCGAGTAGGGTGGTCCTGACGCTGGGCCGGCCGACGACATAGGTGATGCCGGCAGCCCCTCCCCTTAGTGCCCAAGCTCCTTTGCTGCTCTCCTGTAATGGTAAACCAATAAATCTGCCCTGCTGGGCATTAAGCTTTTGCTGTTATTACCTTTGCTGTTCTCATGTTCTCTTTTTCTCTGGGGATGACGGTTTGCGTTCTGATTGTCGTTGTAGCGGAGTCGCAAAGCTTAGGGACCATCGCTGCAACTGCCATTGCTTGGGGGTGACAAGGGTGGCGTGACCTTCCGGAAGGTCTGCCCTCCTAAGGCACCCCTCGCACCACCACGTGCTTGACTTCTGGATTTGCTCCTTGCTGCCACTAAATCCTTATGCTCTGCATCCTTCGTTAGCACGCATATTTCGATTCATCGTTAGTTTATCGTAAGGCGAGGGGGTCCAGGTCATGGCCTGTGAGGCTCTTAGCTTGCGGATTTGCATCGGTCCCTTGCGTAGTTCCTCCGGTGCAGCTCCTGCTTCATAAGCGGGACGAGGTGAAGACCCTTTCGGCACTCTATGTCTGCAGGTGATACGTCCCAAACGTATCTATAATTTCTTCTTGTTCCATGATCTTTTGGGTGACATTGTTATATGTTTTGCTACACTTTTATATCATTTTACACATATTGGGACTAATCTATTAACTTAGTGCACCCAGTGCCAGTTTCTGTCTGCTGATGTCTTTTTTGCACGGGCTTTTACCCAATTTTCCGAAGCCCGAAAAAATCAAGAAAAAATATATAAAGAATCAGCGAAACAGAAGCTTCCGGATCACCGAAGGAGGTCTAGAGGGGGGCCAGGGGTCTCCCTGGCGGCGTGCTGACACGGCCAGGCCCTTGGCCGCGCCAGGAGGTCGCCTGGGTGGGTCCAACCTCCTCTAGTGCCCTCCTTTGGCCTATATATCGAGTCCCTAGAGGAAACCCTCATAGACTTTCTGGAATCATGAATTTCTCCATCGTTCCGCCGCCGCAACGCTTCCAAGATCGGGAGCATCAGGAGACCTCTTCCCGGCACCCTGACGGAGGGAGGATTGACCTCCAGTAGCTTCTCCTCCAACATGGACGATTCCCGGATGTGCTGGGAGTAGTCCTCCTTGGACCATGAGTCCATGACCAGTAGCTATGTGATGTCTTCTCTCCAATCTTGTACTTCAATGGTTAGTCCTTGTGAGCTGCCCTACATGATCAAGGCATCTATGTAATTCTCTTGCTATTGCTATGCTCGGTTTGTTGGGATCCGATGGATTATGAGATTATGTACATATTGTTATGAGTTATATATTTGATTATCCTTTTATATTATGTTCCTTAGTGATTCATGCATGTTCTCCGGTTCTTTTTATTGCTTGGGCCAAGTAGTAGATTGTAAATCCAAGAGGGAGCGTTATGCATGATTGTGGATTCGGGCCCTTCGATGTCTGGCTTGAGTGACAGAAACATGAGACTAGGGGATGTGCTTGTTGCCACCAGGGAGAAAACAACGGTTCTTGTGACCACGGTTGCAAGGATTTTTTACCTTACACATAGTTCATTAATGAAGTTGTCCGTTGCTTTGAGTTTACACTTTGGGTGGGGCTTGCAACTTAATACCGGAGAGGTGTTCTGGATAGATACCTCAAGGTGGATGATTAGTAAGTAGATGTTGATGAATAAACGGTCTACTTGTCTTGGTGTACTGCCCATTAATATTGAACCTCTAACTATCAAGGAGCATAATTAGCATTGCGGTGCCATCATAATTCTGTCAATTGCCCAACTGTGATTTGTTTACCCTAGCATAGTTGTTTATCTTCTTTTGGGAGGGAGACATCACTAGTGAACATCATGTGACTCCAGTCCATATAACCATCATTGTTTACACCTCCATTATTTACCGCTTTCATTTACTTTTCCGTTGCAATCACTATTACCTTCCCGCTTGTGTTTTGATACTTCGCAAACTACAAGGCCGGCGAGATTGACAACCTCTCTGTACTCGTTGGGAGCAAAGTTATTTGTTGTGTGTGTAGGTCCACGTCTTCAGCTAGCGCCAGGGTGGAAGACACCTACTTGTTGAGCCTAGGAGTCCTCCTGTTTCGATAAACCTTACATTCTCCATGTAAGGGAAATTTGTTGCTGACGACATCTCCACCTTCCACTTGGGGTATCCAACGAGGGGCGAGAAGTATATCCATCAATTCGCTATCAAGCGAATTTCTGGCGCCATTGTGAGGGACTCCAGTCTTTAAGATAGGGGAGTTTCATGCTATCTTTTATCTTTGCTTTTTAGTATTGTTAGTTTGCTTTTCAGTTTTTGCTTTAGAGTCCTATACCAAAAACCACAAAAAAAATTACTTGTTTTGTTCTTGCTTGTTGTTGCTGCTATGGGTTCCACTGATAACACTAAGTCGTGTGACTCCACTAGTTAGGCTTATGGAAAACTGCACTCTTAGTTCGCTGCTTCGGGAAGGTCGCTTTACCATACCCGTGGTAGAGAAGTATCCTCCACTTATTGAATGTATTCCATTCAAAATACCACTTGGGTTAATTGAAATAATTAGGAATGATTGTTATGCAGGAGATGGAACAGTCAATCCTAGTATTCATTTGTTGAAACTTATAGAACTTTATGAGTTGTTTAAGATTTCAGGTTTGACAAGAGATGGAGTCTTGATGAAATTATTTTCCTTGTCACTTAAAGGAAAAGCATTGGAATGGTATAGGCTACTAGATGATACTCACCTACAGGATTGGGAAGAGATTCAGTCTCTCTTTTACTCCAAGTTTTATCCTCTTCATGAAGTCCATGTGGATCATGGTAACAATGCTTTATGTGATACTTATATTGTTGAGTTTATTCATGATCCCACTAAAAAGTATTATGAGAAGGAAACATATGCTTATAGATGTTTCAATAATATCAAGTTCCCTCTCTTTATGTTGAAGGTTTTGAAGCTGCACTTGTTTTGCCTTCCTATGCTTATTGCTTTGTGCTTCAATGAATTATTCTATTGCAATATTCCTATGCATAGGAAGCATGTTAGACTTAAATGTGTTTGGTATTTGCTTCTGGATTCTCTCTTTTGTTCTACAATTCTTATTCCTACGAGAGCATCATTAAAATCTTAAGCCTATCTTTATGGCTATAAAGAAAGAGCTCTAGGGAGACAACCCTTGGTATCTTTACTTTGAGTTTTTGCTTTCTGTTTTAGTGGTTTTGATGCTTTTTACTACTGTAGCAACATCATTGTATCTTTTTTAAGCTTTGTGCCAAGTTATAGCCTCGGATTGCAAGAAAATTCAAAAATTGTGACATGTTGTCCAGAAACAGATTATGTCTGCTTGACGGAACAATTCGCCAAAAATCACCAAATCATCTTTTTGATCTAATTGTTTTTGACATCATGCTCTATATAACTTTCTTTTTGTCATATGTTCTGAGTTTTTTGATTTGAGTTGCAGAAGTACCCCGAAAGAATTATTTACTACCTGTTGTTCTGTTTTTCACAAATTCTGCCATGTTTTGTGTTTTCATTGTTTTGCGAATCCTAAGCTTGCTTTTTATTTGCAAAAACATTTTGGAAATCATGGGAAGCAGTAGCTTTTCATAAAATCTTTATTTCCAGCAGGTATTGAATTATTTTATTAAGGGAACTAACCACTCTAATCAGCTTATGATGAGTTCTGTATGAAGGGATTTTTCAAATATGCGATGGGAGAGATGATGAAAGAAGATACAGGAGTTTCAAGCGCTCAAGCTTGGGGATGCCCCCATGCACTCAAAGAAATAATCAAGGATACTCAAGTGTCTAAGCTTGGGGATGCCCCCGTGCATCCCCTCCTCTATCAACAATCATGAGTTTGTCCATCTCCATGCTATATTGTTATCACTTCATATGATATGTGCTATGCTTGGAGCGTCCCGATATTTGCTTTTTAGTTTGTTTTAGTTCTGCTTGCTGTTTGTAACAAGTCGGAACCTAGCCTACCTTGTTTGGGAGAGACACACGATCCATTCCACTCTAGAACACAACATAGCTTTTCATGCTTATCTTTTTTGTGTGGTCTTCATCTTCTCGTAGCTAGTATCATGCTCAACTCTTAGTTTTCATGCTTATATTTTTAAGAGCTATTATTTAGGTTGATTTTGGAACTCTCTTGAGTTTTCATGCTTATCTTGTTTAGAGAGTTGGCTTGTTGCACTGAGTTGTGTGTCTTGCATAAGTAGGTAATTGAGATTGCTATTTAAGTATAGTAGTAACCTGCAATAGTTTTGAGGTATTGATTTGAGTAACATTTGGACTACTGGTGCCAAGAGCTTGAGCCTATTAGTGATAGGTGTCGTATTTTGGGAAATCCGTGTGTTTTTCAAAAACTATAAATTAGTTGATAACTCTAGCTACTAAATTGATCGCTAACCTCTGGTGGGATTGGAATATATAGAGTACCCTCACGTTACCATGAGTCGGGGATGTGCAAGGATAACCAAACCCCCAAACACTCCTCCTCGGGGTACTTGTCTCTTTGTGAATTTCCTAACTAGATAGAGAGTTACTGATAATAAGTGCATGAGTTCTTCAGACTAATGTGAGTATTAGATTGTTGGCACTTCCACCATCCATATTTTGCTAGCCTCTTCGGTACCGTGCATTGCCCTTTCTCACATTGAGAGTTGGTGCAAACTCCGTCGGTGCATCCAAACCGATGACATGATACGCTCTGTCATACATAAGCCTCATTATATCTTTTCTCAAAACAGCCACCATACCTACCTACTTAGGCATTTCCATAGCCTTTCCCAGATACATTGCCATGCAACATCCACCATCTCATGACTTGATCTTCATGTCATACATGCTTTTGCTTGATCATAGAGCCGCATGCTAGTTGGGCCTTGCCCTCATTACTGCTACAAGACGCGCTAGTATCATTGCATATCTTGCTACACTCGCAGAGGCATACATTTGCATACCTCATGATAGTTTTCACTTGTCTTTATGTTGAGTACTTCTTATAAAGTGTGATGATTTTTCTTCCTATTCATGTAAAACATAGAGTGTTGCCCTTAAGTGAGGTAAATATCCCAAAGTGGACAAAACAAACGATCCCAAAGAGGACAAATGAGAGATAAAAAGAAAGAGCCAAAGAGGCCACAAAAATAAAAAAAAGAGAAAAAGAAAAAGAAATAAAAAGAGAGAAGGGGGCAATACTACTATTACTTTTGAAAGATCCACACTCGTACTCCATTACTATATTTGTACTGCATAGAGATTATCATTTATGCATAACTATGTGGGGACCCTTACACTGTATAACTTGGTTTGCATATTCCAATGATGATCCTCCTCAAATGAACTCCAGGTCTTCATGAGCAAACAAGTTGGATGCACCCCCACTAGTTCCATTAGAGAGCTTACCTTAGCTCATATGTGCGTCGGTTACATAGCAGTCCCTACTCCTCACATCATATCTATCATTTGGCTTTCTCTCGCCTATGGTTGTCCTCATTGATGTGAGCCTTTCACACCTTTTTGTCTTCCTTCCCCATCATTATTCTATTTGCCATCCTAAGTGCAAACATATCTTGCTTACGCTCATCCATTGCATGAGTGCTCAAAATTGAAAGAGAACAGATCATTTTGACTTATGCCTGGCAAGTGGTTTGGGGATGAGTCAAAATTAGATTCTGAAGGAGACTAAGTGTGAGGTTTAGTAGATTGAGTTCTAAATTAATTTTTTTTATCTCTGAACCCATCTCCCACTTCTTGCACGCAAACACCATTTGGAGACATTCGAGTCACGGACAGCGAGAGCTCTTGCACCTTTATGTTCTTACTTTGCTAAATTCAATACTAGATATAGACTCTTGCTTGTTATTGTCTTGACTTGAATTACATATCTCACTTGCTTTACTTTGAAGTTCTTATATGTGTCTTAGTATGTCACCACATAAATTATTGTGTTATCACTTATCTACTCGAGGACGAACATAAATTAAGCTTAGGGATGTTGATACGTCCCAAACGTATCTATAATTTCTGCTTGTTACATGATCTTTTGGATGATATTGTTATACGTTTTACTACACATTTATATAATTTTACACATATTTGGACTAACCTATTAACTTAGTGCACCCAGTGCCAGTTTCTGTCTGGTGATGTCTTTTTTGCACGGGCTTTTACCCAATTTTCCAAAGCCCAAAAAAATCCAGAAAAAATATATAAAAAATCAATGAAATAGAAGCTTCCGGATCACCGAAGGAGGGCCAGAGGGGGGCCAAGGCTCTCCCAGGCGGCCAGCTGGCGTGGCCAGGCCCTAGGCCGCGCCAGGATGTTACCTGGGTGGGTCCCACCTCCTACGATGCTGTCCTTTGGCCTATATTTAGAGTCCTGAGAGGAAACCCTCGTAGACTTTCAGGAATCGCGAATTTCTCCATCGTACCGCCGCCGCAGCGCTTCCAAGATCGGGAGCGTTAGGAGACCTCTTCCCGACACCTTGCCGGAGGGAGGATTGACCTCCTGGAGCTTCTCCACCGCCATAGATGCTTCCCGGATGTGCCGTGAGTAGTCCTCCTTGGACCATGAGTCCATGACTAGTAGCTATGTGATGTCTTCTCTCCAATCTTGTGCTTCAATGGTTAGTCCTTGTGAGCTGCCCTACATGATCAAGGCATCTATCTAATTCTCTTGCTATTGCTATGCTCGATTTGTTGGGATCCAATGGATTATGAGATTATGTTAAGATTGTTATGAGTTATATATTTTATTATCCTTTTATATTAAGTTCCTTAGTGATTCATGCATGTTCTCCATTGCTTTTTATTGCTTTGGCCAAGTAGTAGATTGTAACTCCAAGAGGGAGCGTTATGCATGATTGTGGGTTTGGGCCCCTCGAAGTCTAGCTTGAGTGACACAAACATGAGACTAGGGGATGTGCTTGTTGCCACCAGGGAGAAAACAACGGTGCTTATGACCACGGTTGCAAGGATTGTTTACCTTACGCATAGTTCGTTAATGCGGTTGCCCGTTGCTTTGAGTTTACACTTTGGGTGGCGTTCGCAACTTAATACCAGAGAGGTGTTCTGGATAGATACCTCAAGTGGATGATTAGTAAGTAGATGCTGATGAATAAACGGTCTACTTGTCTTGGCATACTGCCCATTACTATTGAACCTCTAACTATCAAGGAGCATAATTAGCATTGCGGTGCGATCATAATTCTGTCAATTGCCCAACTGTGATTTGTTTACCCTAGCATAGTTGTTTATCGTTTTTTGGGAGAGAGACATCACTAGTGAACATCATGTGACTCCGGTCCATATCACCATCATTGTTCACACATCCATTATTCACCGCTCTCATTTACTTTTCTGTTGCCACCACTATTACCTCCCCGCTTGTGTTTTGATCCTTCGAAAACTACAAGGCCGGAGAGATTGACAACCTCTGTGTACTCGTTGGGAGCAAAGTTATTTGTTGTGTGTGCAGGTCCACGTCTCCTGCTAGCGCCAGGTTGTAAGACACCTATTTGTTGAGCCCAGGAGTCTTCCTGGTTCAATAAACCTTACAGTCTCCGTGTATGGGAAATTTGCTGCTCACTACATCTCCACCTTCCACTTGGGGTATCCAATGAGGGGCGAGAAGTATATCCATCCACAAGTCATCAGCAGGTCCCGGTCCCGCACATTTCCTTGGCCCCGTGAGGTCCAAACCGTTACCAAGGATGTCCCTCGCAGGGCAAGGCCCCGACACTCTGGGTGAGCTGAGTGGCTTTGCGACCAGTAAGGCTCCTGAGGCGCGCTGCTCAAGAGCCCCCTTTGATACTCGAGCCGCTCTGCGTGGTCAGACCCCAGTCTTGATGACCGGTAGGCTCCTAAGGCGCACCCAGGAACCCACTTTCTGGCGCCCGAGCAATTCCTCACTTTGTCCCTTTGGTCATTGCCCCGGAGTCGCCCTGAGGCCTCCCGATACTCTGTGTGGTGGCCCGGAGTAGTTGTCCCCACAGACATCCTCCAGATGGGAGGTTTCAAAGCGAGTTAAATAAGGAACGCCAGAGAAAGCTTTTTCCCTCCTTTGATTTTTCAAACATTGGACAGTAAGACCAGAGAAAACCAACTTAAGAAATCAGCCAATACAAACTAAGGGAAAAATGGTCCGGATCCAGAAGAAAGAGAGTGTCGCGTCCGTCATTTAAATCTGGCATAGTCATTGGCAGACTATATGGGTTTCCATGCCAGCTGCGAGCATCGTCATTGGCAGGACATGCTGATTGCGTTTGCCTCTGTACCCAGCATGGAGCTAAGGTCTTCCACTAGGCGTGGGGTGGACCCCTTTTGCGTCCTCGCGGGACCCTGGGCGTATACCGCCTCATCTCATTATTACGTGAGAGTGTCACGGCGGGGGTGTATATGAGAGGTCTCTAGGACGCTTTGGCCTCGCGAGTGTCCCTACCCCCGAGGCATTGGGGCCTGAGCTTCTAGAGTCATTGGGGACTGTGTTGTACCCAACGCAGAGCTAAGGTCTTTCACTAGGCGTGGGGTGGACCCCTTCCGCGTCCTCGGGGGGCCCTGGGCCTATAGAGCTTTGGGTCATCATTACGTGACAGTGTCACGGGATGAAGTAGGTTCCGGAAGGATTGAAGGACGATGTAGAGGTGCGACGGGTCGATGCGGCAAGGACCCGACACCCCCCGATGCCGACCGAGACTTGGCGACACCAGGGTCGTCAAGTCGATTTGTGACCGGTAAGGCTCCTGAGGCGCGATGCTCAGGAGCCCCCTTTAACGTTCCAGCGGCTCTACGTTGCTGAGACCCAGTCCCACATTTCCCAACCGCCATTGCGTGTGACCGATTGAACGGATGTAGCTACGGGGTCAAGCCCTGCCTCCCCTAATAACGACTGAATGTCTGTGGATGATATCAAGGGCGGCAGGTGGCCTTGTGACCGGTAGGGCTCCTGACGTGCGATGCTCAGGATCCCCTCTTTCACGCTCAAGCAACTCTGCGTCACCCGGACCCGGTCCGCACATTTCCCGACCACCATTGCGTGGGACCGATTGAACAAACTTAGCTACAGGGTCAGGCCCTGCCACCCGTGATAACGACCGAATGTCCGTGGACGATATCAAGGGTGGCAGGTGGCCTTGTGGTCGGTAAGGCTCCTAAAGCACCATGCTCCGGAGCCCCCTTGGACGCTCAAGCGACTCTGATTTTATCTTGTTGACCGTGATCCTGAGGGGCCGTGGGGCTTGATACGTCTCCAACATATCTATAATTTTTGATGGTTTCGTGCTATTAGCTTGTCAAACTTTGGATGCTTTGCATGCCTTTTATATATTTTTTGGGACTAACTTATTAACTTAGTGGCAAGTGCCAGTTCCTGTTTTTCCCATGTTTTTGACCCCTTGCAGAGGAGGATTTTGAACGGAGTCCAAACGGAATGAAACTGCCAAAAAGATTTTTTTCGGAATAGAAAAAGATCGAGGAGCTGGAGAATCAGGGCAGGGGGCCACCAGGGACCCCAAAAGCCCTCCTGGCGCGGCCAGGGGGGCCCGCTCCCCTGGCTTGTGGGCTCCCTGAGCCTCCTTTTCCCTAGGTTTTGCGCCTACATATTCTCTAAAATTCCATAAAAAATCAGGAGATCATCGAAAGTACTTTTCTGCCGCCGCAAGCTTCTGTCTCCGCAAGATCCCATCTGGGGCACGTTCTGGTGCCCTGTCGGAGGGGGGATTCGGATACGGAGGGCTTCTGCATCAACACCACGACCTCTTCGATGATGCGTGAGTAGTTCACCATAGACCTACGGGTCCATAGCTAGTAACTAGATGGCTTCTTCTCTCTCTTGCATCTTCAATACAAAGTTCTCCATGATCTTCATGGAGATCTATCCAATGAAATCTTCTTTTACGGTGTGTTTGTCGAGATCCAATGAATTGTAGCTTTATGATCAGATTATCTATGAATCTTGTTTGAGTTTCTTCTGATCTCTCTTATGCATGATTTCATATCCTTGTAATTCTCTTTGAGTTGTGGGTTTTGTTTGGCCAACTAGATCTATGATTCTTGCAATGGGAGAAGTGCTTGGTTTTGTGTTCATACCGTGCGGTGACCTCACCCAGTGATAGAAGGGGTAGCGAGGCACGCATCGTGTTGTTGGCATCAAGGGTCAAAAGATGGGGTTTTCATCATGTCATATTGCTTAAGGCGTTACTCTGTTCGTCATGGACTCAATACACTAGATGCATGCTGGATAGCGGTCGATGTGTGGAGCAATAGTAGTAGATGCAGAAAGTATCGGTCTACTTGTCTCGGACGTGATGCCTATATGTATGATCATTGCCTTAGATATCATCATGACTTTGCGCGGTTCTATCAATTGCTCGACAGTAATTTGGTTACCCACCCTGATATTTGCTATTTTCATAGAAGCCTCTAGTGAACACTATGGCCCCCGGGTCTACTCCACACCATATTTTCAGCCTTACTCTTTTTCTTGGTTGCACTTTCCACCTTCAGATCTCACTTTGCAAACAATCTTGAAGGGATTGACAACCCCTTTATAGCGTTGGATGCAAGCTCGTTTGTGTTTGCGCAGGTACTCTGGACTTGACGAGATTCTCCTACTGGATTGATACATTGGTTCTCAAACTGAGGGAAATATTTACTGCTCATGTTCTGCATCACCCTTTCCTCATCAAGGGAAAAACCAAGGCAAGCAAGTCTCCGTCAACGTGTCAATTTCTGGCACTGTTGTTTGAGAAGTAGCAGAAGGATTTCTAGCGCCATTGCAGGAGAAGGACTTTTGTTGCCGTAGCAGAAGAATTTCTGGCGCTGCTGCCGGGGAGGATCAAGTCAAGAACTCATCCAAGTAAGTGTCGCAGACTCATCTCTTGCATTTACTTTGTTTGCCAGTTGCCTCTCCTTTTCCACTCCCCCACTTCACAATTTGCCTTTTTCGTTTGCCTTTTCGCTCGCCCTTTTTCTTGCTTGTTTTCTATTCGTCTGTGTGGGATAGTCTACCTGTCCTCATTGCTAGATCCACCACTTCGAATGATACTCCCGAGATTGAAGTTCTCAATTTCAAACTTAAAGGACGCTTGGTATAGGATTTGCAATGCTCAGAGTAGATCTACTCATAAGCAATCCACTAACGTCCTGCTTCACCGTTTTTATGTGGGTGTTTCTCCTTGGAATAGGTATATTCTTGACACCATCGTAGGTGGAAATTTCTTGGGTAGCCATACCGTTGATTCTTACGGCGCTGTAATAAATTTGGTAGGCTCACCCCCACTCATGCTTAATGGAACTACCTTAACTCTGGAACATGTGATGCGTAGGCTGGACGTCATTGAAAATAAAGTTTCTACGGTAGAACTCATTGAGAATTTGGATAAAAAGATCCACAATCAAATCACTCAGTACAGATCCAAGGTGGGAATAGTTTTGAAAAATTTAAAGGAGAAGGAACCCACATTTAACGAAAATCTAGGTCATGATTCCCCTAGGATTGGCAAACTAGAGGACGTTATAACCAACTTGGGTTCCGCTTTTGCCGCTGTGAAGAATACTCCAAACTTTGCCCACAATAAGGTCACCAAGTCTGTTTTTGTTCCCAAAAATAGTGGTGAATCATCTAGCAAGAAAGATGAAATCCTTAAGATGAAAAGTGATCACGCTACTTATGGTTTGAGCACCACAGACGACGATACGTGATTCTATCGCTTTTATGCCTAGCTAAGGGCGTTAAACAATAGCGCTTGTTGGGAGGCAACCCTATGAATTTATCTTTTTATTCCTGTTTTGTTGCGTCCACACCATCATAATTCTGTTTTGATTGTGTTTTTGTGTTTATTTTCGTGTTTGATCCAAGCAAAACCTTTATGACTAGTCTTGGTGATGGTTGTTTGATCCCTCTCGAAATAGACACAAACTTTTCGCTCACGAGATGATTTTTCATTTTTATTAAGGAAGAGATTTTGACTTGATTATTTTTGCTGATGGTTGATATGCCTTTTGCCCAGGCATACGTAATTGTTCAGAATTTTTGAGGTACCCGAACTATACGAAGTATACAGATTGCTACAGACCAGTCTGTTTTTGACAGATTCTGTTTTTCGTTTAGTTGGTTGCTTGTTTTGATGAAACTATGGTTAGTATCAAGGGATACTAGCCATGTAAAAGTAAGAATACAGTAGCCCAACACCAATACATATAGAATTCAAGTTTTCTACAGTACCAAAAGAAGTGGTAGTTTGTTTTCTTGTGCTAATGTTATCACGAGTTTCTGTTTAAGTTTTGTGTTGTGAAGTTTTCAAGTTTTGGGTGATGTTCTCATGGACAAAGAGATAAGGAGTGGAAATAGCTCAAGCTTGGGGACACCCAAGGCATCTCAAGCCAAATTCAAGGACACCAAAAAGCCTAAGCTTGGGGATGCCCCGGGAAGGCATCTCCTCTTTCGTCGCCAATCTATCGGTAATATTACTTGTAGCTATATTTTTATTCACCACATGATATGTGTTTTGCTTGGAGCGTCTTGTATCGTAGGAGTCTTTTCTTTTTGTTGTGTCACAATCATCCTTGCTGCACACCTTTTTGAGAGAGAGAGACATGCACTCATCGTGATTTTGCTAGAATGCTCATAGTGCTTCACTTATATCTTTTGAGCTAGATAATTTTGCTCTATGTGCTTCACTTATATCTTTTAGAGCACGGCGGTGCGTGACTTGGTAGTTGGCTTATGTTATGAAAGTAGTCCCAAAGGTGATAGATACCCAAAAAGGATACAAAAACCTCCATCTTCATGTGAATTGAGTAGAAAGAGAAGTCTTCATTCCTCTCAATTAGTTTTGAGACGTGGATTTGGTAATATTAAGAGCTATGTTAGTAGGGTCTTGTGAATCTAGAAATACTTGTGTTGAAGTTAGTGATTCTGTAGCATGCATGTATGGTGAACCGCTATGTTAGGAAGTCGGAGCATAATTGATCTATTGATTGTCATCCTTTGTATTGAGGTCGGGATCGCGCGATGGTTAACATCTACCAACCCTTCCCCTAGGAGTATGCGTTTAGCACTTTGTTTCGATTACTAATAAAAACTTGCGCAACAAGTATGTGAGTTCTTCATGACTAATGTGAGTCCATGGTATAGATGCACTTTCACCTTCCACCATTGCTAGCCTCTCTAGTGCCGTGCAATTCTCGCCGGTGCACAAACCCACCATATGCCTTCCTCAAAACAGCCACCACACCTACCTATTATGGCATTTTCATAGCCATTCTGAGATATATTGCCATGCAACTCCCACCGTTCCATCTCATGACTTGTGCCGTCACTCTCATATCTCCATTGCATGATCGTAAGATAACTAGCGAGATGTTTCAACATCATACGCCAAGCTAGATCGTTACACATCCCGGTACACTGTCGGAGGCATTTCCTATAGAGTCATCATTGTTCTAAGCTTTGAGCTATGAGTAAATAAAAGTGTGATGATCATCACTATTGGAGCATTGTCCCATGTGAGGAAATAAAAAAAGGAGGCCAAAGAGCCCATACAAAAAAAGAGAAAAAAGAGAGGACCAAGAGCCCAAATAAAAAAATATAAAAAAAGAGAGAAAAAGTGAGAAGGGACAATGCTACTATATTTTTCCACACTTGTGCTTCATAATAGCACCATGTTCTTCATGATTGAGAGCTTCTTGCTTTGTCACTACCATATCCTAGTGGGAATCTTCATTGTATAACTTGGCTTGTATATTCCAATGATGGGCTTCCTCAATATTGCCCTAGGTCTTCGTGAGCAAGCAAGTTGGATGCACACCCACTAGTTTTCCTTTTGAGCTTTCACATACTTATAGCTCTAGTGCATCCTTTTGTATGGCAATCCCTACTCATTCACATTGAATTCTATTAATGGGAATCTCCATAGCCCTTTGATACGCAGAGTCAATGTAACCATCTCCTCCTTTTTGTCTCACAACCACCACCACAGTCTATTCCACCTATAGTGTTATATCCATGGCTCACGCTCATGTATTGCGTGATTGTTATAAAAGGTTTGAGAAAGTAAGAGTGTGAAACAATTACTTGGCCAATACCGGGGTTGTGCATGATTTTCATTTGTTGTGTGAGGATGATGGAGCATAGCCAGACTATATGAATTTGTAGGGATAACTTTCCTTAACCTTGTTATTTTGAAAGTTCATCATTACCTTGCTAGTTTGCTTGAAGTATTATTGTTTTCATGTCAATAGCAAACTATTGTTTTGAATCTTACGGATCTGAACATTCATGTCACGTGAAAGAAGTTGCAAAGGACAACTATGCTATGTAGCATTCCACATCAAAAATTCAGTCTTTATCACTTCCCTACTCGAGGAGGAACAGGAGTTAAGCTTGGGGATGCTTGATACATCTCCAACGTATCTATAATTTTTTTATGGTTTCATGCTATTATCTTGTCAACCTTTGGATGTTTTGCATGCCTTTTATATATTTTTTGGGACTAACTTATTAACTCAGTGCCAAGTGCCAGTTCCTATTTTTTCCATGTTTTGACCCCTTTCGAAGGAGGATTTTGAACGGAGTCCAAACGGAATGAAACTACCAAAAAGATTTTTTCCGGAACAGAAAAAGATCGGGGAGCTGGAGAATCAGGGCAGGGGGCTACCAGGGACCCCACAAGCCCTCATGGCGAGGCCAGGGGGGCCGCGCCCCTGGCTTGTGGGCTCCCTGAGCCTCATTTTCCATAGGTTTTGCGCCTATATATTCTCTAAAATTCCATAAAAAATCAGGAGATCATCGAAAGTACTTTTCCGCCGCCGCAAGTTTCTGTCTCCGCAAGATCCCAACTGGGGCACGTTTTGGTGCCTTGCTGGAGGGGGGATTCGGATACGGAGGGCTTCTTTATCAACACCATGACCTCTTCGATGATGCGTGAGTAGTTCACTATAGACCTACGGGTCCATAGCTAGTAACTAGATGGCTTCTTCTCTCTCTTGGATCTTCAATACAAAGTTCTCCATGATCTTCATGGAGATCTATCTGATGTAATCTTCTTTTGCGGTGTGTTTGTCGAGATCCGATGAATTGTGGATTTATGATCAGATTATCTATGAATCTTATTTGAGTTTCTTCTGATCTCTCTTATGCATGATTTCATATCCTTGTAATTCTCCTCGAGTTGTGGGTTTTGTTTGGCCAACTAGATCTATGATTCTTGCAATGGAAGAAGTGCTTGGTTTTGGTTTCATACCATGCGGTGACCTCACATAGTGACAGAAGGGGTAGCGAGGCATGCATCGTGTTGTTGCCATCAAGGGTAAAAATATGGGTTTTTCATCATTGGTTTTAGTTTATCCCTCTACATCATGTCATCTTGCTTAAGGTGTTACTCTGTTCGTCATGAAGTCAATACACTAGATGCATGTTGGATAGCGGTCGATGTGTGGAGTAATAGTAGTAGATGCAGAAAGTATTGGTCTACTTGTCTCGGACGTGATGCCTATATGTATGATCATTGCCTTAGATATCGTCATGACTTTGCTCGGTTCTATCAATTGCTCGACAGTAATTTGTTCACCCACCATGATATTTGCTATTTTGAGAGAAGCCTCTAGTGAACACTATGACCCCCGGGTCTACTCCACACCATATTTTTAGCCTTACTCTTTTTCTTCGTTGCACTTTCCGCCTTCAGATCTCACTTTGCAAACAATCTTGAAGGGATTGACAACCCCTTTATAGCGTTGGGTGCAAGCTCATTTGTGTTTGCGCGGATACTCTGGACTTGACGAGATTCTCCTATTGGATTGATACCTTGGTTCTCAAACTGAGGGAAATACTTACTGCTCCTGTGCTGCATCACCCTTTCCTCTTCAAGGGAAAAACCAACGCAAGCAAGTCTCCGTCAACGTGTCAATTTCTGGCGCTCTTGTTTGAGAAGTAGCAGTAGGATTTCTGGCACCATTGCCGGGGAAGGACTTTTGTTGACATAGCAGGGCTCCCCAGGTCTCGCGAGGGGCAGTGCATTGTGGCCGAGCGGTCACTGCGACGCAAGCAAAGCAGTTGGTTTGGTTGCCAAGTGGCTGAAACCGGAATTGTAAAGGGAGCGACATGTAGGAGTAAGTCCTAGGTAGTTGGATTCCCTGCGGTGAGCACACACCCCTTAAGGCAGCAAATCCAAAAAATTACCTCGCCGAATAGTTGAAGCCACCTTGCATTTCAGGAACGACCCACGGGGCCCGTTCCCCGACGCCCATGCCTGAATCTTGGTCGTCGCGGATGATCCGTGCAGCCAACGCCTCTTGAGGGTGTTCCATTCGCTCTCCCGAGGCCCGTGAGTCTGGCCTCGCGTACTCCTCCCATGGGGGAGATGGCTGAGGCAGGCCCCGCGACTTG
Organism: Hordeum vulgare subsp. vulgare; assembly: GCF_904849725.1. Lineage (NCBI taxonomy): Eukaryota > Viridiplantae > Streptophyta > Magnoliopsida > Poales > Poaceae > Hordeum > Hordeum vulgare. Next base: position 390,401,783 of record NC_058521.1, read on the forward strand.
AGGATGCCCCCCATCCTGGGCACTTTTGGACCCGGTCCAGGGTGGAGCCCCCTAACACCTTTCACTCCTGAGGAGGGTAGGCGCCCTGGAGAGACGCGTGAAGCTCTTCCTCCTCGGGGGATCAGGCAGTACCACGTAATCTCGCACGTACGGCTCCATGTAGGCTCTTGCCCGTCCTCCGCGGCCGAACATCAGTGCGACGTTGGCGGTCCCCCTTGGCGGTGGAGGGGGATCTCCCCTGCCGTGCTGCTCGAAGATCTTCCTACGATAAGCCTCCGCGCAGAGTCGCTTGTTCCTGTTGCCGCCGTGGGCTGGTCCTGGCGCTAACCGATGTTGATTCCCTCCTTGATGTCCCGGCGTGTCTCCGTTGTTTTAATTTTCTTGTTCCATTGCCTCCGCGTTCTTCTGGCTGCGTCGAAGGGAGCATTCCTGTCTACCCGCCACGGGCTATCGGGGGCGACCTGGTCTTCGTGATGCGTGCCAGCGTGCGCGGCGGTCATCCCGCCTTTGGCTTCTCGTCCCTAGTGGTTGTTGGTGTGTTGCGCTTTAGGGCCGACCGCTGCGGTATGGACGAGGTGGAGGGCAGCGCGGAGCGCCTTTCTCTCGACCCCTCCTAGAGCGGACACGTCCCCGAAGCTGGCAAGTTCAGGGCCCGGCACGCGGTGTGAGCCCCCGGCGCCCGGCGCCTATGACCTTGAAGATGTATCGGGGTGGATGGTCTTCTGGGCGATGGCGATTAGTTCCATGATGTCGTCCGCCCAAGCGTCGAAGCCCCCGGGTATCGGTCGTTGACGGAGCATCTCTCTTGCCATCCACAATGTATCGTGTGCGCTGAGGTCCCCCAAGTTGATGCGGTGCACTGCGGGTCCCCGGGCCGCCGCCTAGCGCCCATGCGCCTCGGTGGCACGAGTGGCTGTCACGGCAGAGACGATGTTGACGGCCTGGTACGCGCCGCCTGGTCCCGCGACGCTGGTATGCGAGCCTCCAGCCGTTGTAACATGGTGGCCGGTTATCAGCTCAACGAGGCACGGAGGAGCCGGTAGGTCGCCGACCATCGATGCGGCAGTCTGGGGCGGAGGAAGCTGGAGGAAAGCCTTGACACGCCCTATACCTGGCGCGCCAAATGTTGGATTTCGGACTCCGCAAAACCCTAAGGATTTGAACACAGGGGCTTGTGCGTAGGATCCTCCCTGCTTCGTCTCGCCTAGCCTCTACTCGATGGGAACAGCGAAAAACTCACTCGAAGGTGAGGAGAACTCAGCACATAGCAATTTACCCATGTTCGGGGCGCCGTGAAGCAAAAAACCCTACTCCTGCTTTGGTAGATTGCCTCTCAGGGAGGGTGGTGGGAGAGATAGTACATTGCTCTATTTATAGTGGAGGCCAGGGTCCTCTTCCCTTACCGTAGGCGGCAAGGGATCCCACAACGGCCAGTTTTGGTGGGAGACGAGGGAACATGCCTCCCTTGTCAAAAGTGGTCTTCGCGTGCAAAGCCGCTGCCAGCACCACACAGGTGAGCGCAGGGATGACATCCGTCCTGCCGGCGGGCGACCAGGGTCTTGTTGCACCGGAAGGGAAACCTTTAGAAGATGCCTTTGGGGTCTTGATTCGCTACCTCCTTCTTTGCACCAAAAGGGGAAGTTGTCCTGCTCTGCCACCTTTTGATCGTCAGCCCTTTCCCGGTGTCACCCTCGACTCCTGAGGACCATCCTTACCTCAACACATCTGCCGCTCAGGAGGGATCCTAGGGAGGCCACCCCAAGGGTCTTGGCGCTGCTCCCCCTCCTGAGGCTTGGCCCCTCACGAGGGCCTTGTTCAGGGTGGTGTTGTTCCTTGCCGATCTTGTGCTGACGAAGTGGGCCAGCCCCGGCCGCAGGCCGCCAGGTCTAGGTACCCCCGTTCCCAGAACACCGACAGGGACGCTCCTCGGTTCTTCTGAATTGTTATTCATCTTCGGCCGTTGGTCTTGAAAACTGGTTCAACAAATATTCCCATCTTCGATCTTAAGGATCGCCGAAGTGTATCCGAAGAGTTCACACGTCGGGAATCCAAGGAGCTCCTTTAAGTTTTCGGCCTTTATCAATGACTTGTAATTTCTACACCACACCTTGGGTTTGAAATGTTTTCCGTGCGGTGGTGTCCTCTTATGTCCGAGCTCCAATGCTGAACTACATTCGAGGTGTCTTTTTGCAGCCGAGCTCCAACGCTAGTCGGCATCCGAGCTATCCTCTTGCTTCTGAGCTCCAACACCGAACTGTATCCGAGGCAACCAAATCGTCATAAATTACCTTGACGTCTGTAAATTTTGAGGAGATCATCCGACCTTAATGCTGACAATTCCCTCTATGGAGCCATCCACTTACATATGAGCTTTATGCTAGGCTGCTTCCAAGGTGGAGCTCTACCTCGGTCTCGGGCTATTTATTTACTACTGAGATGTATAACTATCGGGCCTCAAGGTGTGTGTCGGTCTAAAATCAAAGATGTACCTGAGGAAAAAAGATAAGATCATTTCTCCTAGTAGCCCCTGACACTTAGGTAAATTTTTAAAATCGGCCTGAGAATCAAGTTCTTGCACGGTGGTATACGTTAGGGATGAAAACACAGTACTCATTAGTTCCTGCGACTTGGGTTGGGTGCGGCCGACCAACCTGAGGATCGAATCTCTTCGAAAACTGTATTCACTTTGAATTTGCTGCATTGAATAGGCAATGTAGTAGCCGTTGGGCCTTAATTTGAGCACGGGTAGTTGAATTAAGGATTGATATTTGTTTGAAACACACTTCGCTACATTTGACACAATTTATGTGCAATGATTCTATGTACCCAAGTACTTTACATCATCAATGCTCGGATCCGCATTGTACAAGACTTTGTTGACCGACCATCGGCTTCAACCTCCTCAGCCAGTAGCTGAGGAGTGTTAACCTACTTTATAAATCCTTTATAAGGGCAGCGATTTACGGCAAACAAGGCAATTAGGCCATATGGTTTTATAAACAATGGTACGCGGAGATATATGTTATATATTACTATTTAATGTAAGAAACATCTTCTGGAAAAAATAATTCATTTATAAGATCCTTTTCCTAGTATATCATGATGACCATGGTTGTGAAACCTCAATTCCGATCAATGTGGGAGGAAAATATTGAGGATTCAGTTTGGGGAATGTTCCCGAAGTATGTGGCCTTTAATGAACCAAAATTTACACTTCTGTCATTGCCGACCAATTATATTCTTAAGATGGCTAGCTTTCGGCTTCACTTAGTCTAAGTTGCTAACCCGGATGACACGGAAATAACAATCCATAGGTGCTCCCTTTACCCCCTAGTCGAACAATCGGGAACATAGGGGGTAAGAACACGACCAGGCAACACAACTTGGCTAAAATCTTAAGTCAAATTGATGCATATCTATGGCTTTATAACGATCACTACGGAAGGCAACTTTCGTATATCAAATACAAACGCTGATGATATGTTGGGCTCTTCGGGAATTCCGATGTATCTATGTTGAGGTGCCAAAAGGAACCCTTGATATGGTTTAATTTTACTCTGTAGGGATTGTTTATAATCTGAAAGTGACCTATCATCAGCTTCCACCCCTTTGTAGATGCTACGCAGGGTGTTTCCGTACAAACAAGACAAACGTTAGCCGATGTCTCCGTGCTCGGAGGCTGGTGTGTTAGTGTAAACAAGGCAATCACATATTCGGGATTTATAACTTTCACTTATTCCTAGGAGCATATGTTTGGGGGCAACTTAATAGCCCCAGTATAAGTCGACTCCTCGGATTATTCCAGGTCGAACCACCCACAACTTGGTATTTTCAAGAAAGAAAGGCCCTTCGTTTTACTCAGATAACCTTAATCAACTATATTTGGTTGAACACTGCGTGCGGTTCGCTGACCAATTTACGCTTGTTGTAACAGTTAGCTTTCGGCTTTCTCCAAGTGAGGTACGTAACCAGTTAAATTGGAAGTGACAATCGCAGTAGTTCTCCCTTTACCCCTTAGCCGAACAAAGTGGAAATATAAGGGCTAAGCACAGGAGACGGGCAATCCATCTATAGAACAAAGACATAACTCTAAATCAATGCATATAAATGCAATATACCGAGGTCATTTTGCCGAGGACTGCATGGAGTACTGATAACTCACAAGTATAGGGGATCGCAACAGTTTTCGAGGGTAGAGTATTCAACCCAAATTTATTGATTCGACTCAAGGGGAAGCCAAAGAATATTCTCAAGTATTAGCAGTTGAGTTGTCAATTCAACCTCACCTGAAAGATTTAGTGTCTGCAGCAAAGTATCAGTGACAAAGTAGTATGATAGGAGCAGTAGCAACAGTAACCAGTAGGAGAAAAGTGACAGCAGTAGCAACAAAGTAACAACAGTAGCAAGAGAGTAACAGTAGTAAGGACCAGTAGGAAAAACTCATAGGCATTGGATCGATGATGTACGATTATGCCGGATGCTATTCATCATGTAACAGTTATAACATGGAGAGATATGTAACTAGCTCTAGTTCGTCAATCTAATGTAGGTATGTATTCCGTATGTAGTCATACGTGCTTAGGGAAAAGAACTTGCATGACATCTATTGTCCATCCCTCCCGTGGCAGCGGGGTCCTAATGGAAACTACGGGATATTAAGGTTCTCCTTTTCATAAAGAACTGGACCAACGCATTAACACTTGGTGAATACATGAACTCCTCATACTATGGTCATCTCCGGGAGTGGTTCCGGCTATTGTCACTCCGGGGTTGCCGGTTCATAACACATAGTAGGTGACTACAACTTGCAAGATAGGATCATGAACACACATATATTGGCGACAACATAATAGGTTCAGATCTGAAATCATGGCACTCGGGCCCTAGTGACAAGCATTAAGCATGGCAAAGTAGTAGCAACATCAATCTCAGAACATAGTGGATACTAGGGATCAACCCCCATCAAAACTAACTCGATTACATGATAGATCTCATCCAACCCTTCACCGTCCAACAATCCAACGATGAGATTATTCACGAACGGTGAAGAGCATCATGGAATGGGCGATGAAGGAAGGTTGATGATGACGATGGCGACGATCTCCTCTCTTCGGAGCCCAGAACGGACTCAAGATCTGCCCTCTAGATGAAGAACAGGAGGTGGCGGCGCCTCCGTATCAAAAACGCGATGAACTCTTCTCCTTGATTTTTTCCGGACGAAGCGGACTAAATAGAGCTGGATTTGGAGGCGGTGGAGTGTTGTGGGCCCCACAAGCCTGGCAGGCGCGGCCAGGGGGGCGCCTGGTGGGCTTGTGGGCTCATGGCTCCACTTCTTCTGCTGATTCTTGCGCTAGTACTTTTCATAAATTCCATAAAAATTCTCCGTAAATTTTTTAGGTCATTCCGAGAAGTTTTATTTCTCCGCGAAAACAACACCATGGCAATTCTTCTGAAAACAGCGTTAGTCTGGGTTAGTTCCACTCAAATCATGCAAATTAGAGTCCAAAACAAGGGCAAAAGAATTCAGAAAAGTAGATACAATGGAGACGTATCAATACCCCCGAGCTTAAAGCCTTGCTTGTCCTCAAGAAATTGAGTTGACAAACTGAAAGAGACAAAGGAAAAACTTTTACGAACGTTGTTTGATCTTGTTGTTGCAACTATCTCTAACTCATATCCAGAATTTCAGCAAGATCACAAGCTAAGCACATAAGCAAATGACATCTAGGTCTCACGATAAACTCATATCAATGGCATAATCAACTAGCGAGCAAATAATAATTAGTCTCAAACGTCAACACTTCAATCGAAACAATCATGAAGCAGTATGAACAGATGGTATCTCGCTAGCTCTTTCTGAGACCGCATAACATAAATGCAGAGCACCTTCAAAGACCAAGGGATGACTAAACATTGTAATTCATGGCAATGAAGATCCACTCACATTCATACTCAACACAGTTAAAAGCAAAGCATAAAAATGACAGAGGTGCTCTCTAATTGGTGCTTTTATAAGAGGAGGATGAATCAACAGGAACATAAATAGACAGGCCCTTCGAAGAGGGAAGCATTGATTTGCAGAGGTGCCAGAGCTCAAGCTTTGAAAACAGAGATAATAATTTTGGGTGGCATGCTTTCATTGTCAACGCAATGACTAAGAGTTCTCACCATCTTCCATGATACACATGCTATAGGCGGTTTCCAAACAGAAAAGTAAAGTTTTGACTCCCCCACCACCAATCAATCACACTCCACGACTAGCCGAATACTCGGGTGCCGTCCATACCAACATCAATCCAGGGGGAGTTTTGTTTGCAGTTATCTTTTTGATTTGAGCATGGAACTGGGAATTCCAATTACCGGCCCCTTTCTCGTGAATGATAGTGAATAAACATATATCGAGGATAACACTCCTAGCATGGAAGATACTGATAGCCCCATGTCACCACATGAGCGGTTTGGGCATGCAAACAGATTATTTTTTGAAGGTTTAGAGAGTGGCACATGGAAATTTACTTGGAACGGTAGGTAGATACCGCATATAGGTAGGTATGGTGGACTCATATGGAACAACTTTGGGTTTAGGGAAGTGGATGCACAAGCAGTATTCCCGCTTAGTACAAGTGAAGGCTAGCAAAAGACTGGGAAGCGACCAACTAGAGAGCGACAACAGTCATCAAAATGCATTGAGATTAACTAACGTTGAGTGCAAGCAAGAGTAGGACATAAATCACCAAGAGCATGAATATCATAGAGGCTATGTTGATTTTGTTTCAACTACATGCATGAACATGCGCCAAGTCAAGCCACTTGAATCATTCAAAGGAGGATACCATCCTATCATACTACATCATAGTCATATCAACATTCATGTGGGCATCCAAGACAAACCATTATAAGCTCCTAGCTAATTAAGCATGGCATCATAAACTATGATCTCTAAGTTGTCATTGCAAACATGTTTCTCTCACAAAAAAGCTGAACTAGGAACGATGAGCTAGTCATATTTACAAAAACAAAATAGATCGAGTTCATACCAGCTTTTCCAGGCTCAGGCACTTCATCATATATCGTCATTATTGCCTTTCATTTGCACGACCGAACGATGTGAACAATAATAAGAGTGCTCGTGCACTGGATTTAGCTGGAATCTGCAAGAAATCACAAAGGAGAAGACAAAGTAATATGGCTCTTTAACAGACAAACAGATATGCATGCGAGAGCCACTAAACATTGTAACCATGGTCTTCTACCTTGACCCAAACAAAAAGAAAACTATTTACACCGGAAAGCTCCCAACAAGCAAAAGAAGAACAAGAAAATCTTTTTGGGTTTTCTCAAACTATACAGACACACAAAAAGAAAACGAGAAAAAGAAAGTAAACTAACATGGATGATACAGTGGCAAAGTGTGAACACCGACAAACAAAGTGAAAGCATAAGCAAGAATAGGAAGTCGGTGAGAAACACGTACTGCCCCAAGCTAAGGCTTTTGGCCTAAGTTGGTCTACTCCCAAGGAGGGAAATAACCAGCTCCGGGGTACTCCCGAGTGGGCTGAGGATGCCACTGTTGTGTGAGCTCCTCTGGCTCCCACTGATAAACTGGCGTCTGGTACTCGACTGGTGGCTCGGGCACGGGCACCTGTGGTTGGGCTAAGCCCCAATATGCGTAGATCTCCGAGGGCATAATAATGTACCTGCCTGCATGAAGATTGAACAAAGAAGGAGCAGGCAAAGTAATAGTCTCACGAGTACCCTGGCTAAATACCAGGTTATAAATCATCCTTCTATTTATATCTCTATCAAGAAAGTCATGGCGAACCATGCTATCGTAATCTAGATATCTCTCAGGAAGAAGAATCTCTTCTTCCTCATCTAATAGGTATCTCAAAATGTCTAGCAAAACGAGTAGCATAGATACCTCCATAGACAACGCCTTCAGAATGGTTCGTGTTCAACCGTTGAGCTACTATAGCGCCCAAGCTATAAGTTTTATCATTATAAAGGGCTTCGCGCAAGACCGCAAGATCTGGGGAACTAAGGGACCTTTCCCACGGCCGATCAAACATTTTCCCACAAAAAGTGAGAAGTACCGAAGCACGGGAAAATGTATGCTAGCAGCTCTAGCGCAAGATACTCCTCTCTCCTCTCCTACAGCAATAGTATCGATGAAAGCTTCCAAGTCCCTTGGGCGAGGTTCATGAATATCCCCAACGTAAGGTAATTTGCAGACATTAGAAAAATCCTGGAGTGACATGCGCTGGGGGATATCATAAAGTTTGAACTCAACCATAGGAGGATTCTTCCTCGGATAGAAGTTAAAGCTTTGTACGAAGATATTAGTGAGGAGGAGGTATTGCGGACACTTATCTTCAACGAAGGCAGTAAGGCCTCCGTTCTCAGCCAAGTAGTAAAAGTCCTCATAAAGTTCGGCGGCGCGTAAGAACACATCGCTTGGCCACTCGCACACTCGAACTTCTGCAACTCAAGGGACTGGATACTTGGGGTTCTTCTCACTTCCATCATCCTTGGGGTCACGGCTTGAAGAGCCTCTTAAGAACCTCCTCATCTTTTCCCTTTTTTATCTCTGAAATTTTCTAAAATTTTTAGTAACTCGAAGGAAAAGTGAACAAGGCTCAACTAAAGTTGTAGCAACTACTCCAACAAGTGCCTAGAAGCCATATTACACATCAAAACTACTTGGGACCAGTTAAAATTAGCATGCAAAGCTCAAGAACATGGTCACCAAGGCAGCAAAAATACACGAAGTATAAGGTACTAGAGCAAGAACTAATTGGTACACTGGAGGAGTCACTTACCAATGAGTAATTTCCCCAAAACAGTTCGGAGAATGGTGCTTTGAGCAAGGAGATCGAAAATCCCAGCAAGAAGAGCAAGAACACGGGTTTGCGCTGCGAAACAATTTTGTATGGAGGTAGGAGAAGCAGATGAGAGCTAGAATGAGTGGAGGGGGTGCACGTGGGCCCCACAAGCATTGTAGGCACGACCAGGGGGGTGCCCGCGACTCCAGAGCTTGTGGCCCACTGGTGCAGCCCCCAAACGAGCTCTTCGTCTCAGTATTTTTCAAAATTCCAGAAAAAATCATACTTGATTTTCAGGATGTGATGTTCGGAGAACTTTTATTTTTGGGGTACTTTTCTACGGGACGCTAAACAGAAAACAGGGAAAACTAAACTAAACCTATCATTTTTGTTCTAAGCAACCGAAGGTGAAAGCTTGGAACAGAGGTTTGTGACTCCTCGATTTATCCATCTCATGGTCATCGAAAGAAATCCGTCAATGAGGTTGATCAACTCTCCTCGACAAACTTTTTCGAATCGCAAAAGAGAACGGAGAATTTTCGAATAGTCACTAGGTTACCTCGATGGGGATGTGTATTTCCCCAACAAGCAAATCATACTTCATCTTAATAGGAGGTATAGGGCATTCAAAGCTCCCAATAAGAATCGATGAAGTTTTTTCGATAGCATTGATGCAATATACTCGATATTGTTTCTTCGGAAAGTGCACGGTATGCTCATTACCATTGACATGGAAAGTGACATTGCCTTTGTTGCAATCTATAACAACCCCTGCAGTGTTTAAAAAGGGTCTTCCGAGGATGACCGCCATGGCATCGTCCTCGGGAATATCCAAGATAACCAAGTCTATTAAGATAGTGACATTAGCAACCACAACAGACACATCCTCACAAATGCCGATAGGGAAAGCAGTTGATTTGTCGACCATTTGCATAGAGATTTCAGTGGGTGTCAACTTCTCCAGTTCCAGTCTACGATAAAGATAGAGAGGCATAACACTAACACCGGCTCCAAGGTCGCATAAAGCAGTTCTAACGTAGTTTCCTTTAATGGAGCAAGGTATAGTGGGCACTCCGGGATCACCTAGTTTCTTGGGAGTTCCACCCTTGAAGGTATAATTAGTGAGCATGGTGGAAATGTCAACCTCAGGTATCCTCCTCTTATTAGTCACAATATCCTTCATGTACTTAGCATACAAAGACATTTTGAGCATATCTGTCGAACACATTTCCAGAAAGACAGGTCTAATCATTTCAACAAACCGCTCAAAATCCTCATCATCCTTTTTCTTGGATGGTTTGGGAGGAAAGGTCATGGGTTTCTGAACCCATGGTTCCCTTTCTTTACCATGCTTCCTAGCAGTGAAGTCATTCTTATCGTATCTCCTATTCTTAGGTTGTGGGTTACCAAGATCAACAGGTTCAATCTCCACATCCTTATCATTGCTAGGTTGAGCATCAACATGAACATCACTATTGATATTATCATTAGGCTCATGTTCATCACCAGATTGTGTTTCGGCATCAGAGACACAAACATCGTTTGGACTCTCAGGTGTATCAGCATCTCGTTTGCTAGCGTGCGGGTTCCTATTGTCTTTCTTCTTCTTTCTAGGATGACTAGGTGCATCTGTGCTAACTCCTTGAGAATCTTGTTCAATTCTCTTAGGATGACCCTCAGGATACAGAGGTTCCTGGGTCATTCTACCGCCTCTAGTGACGACTCTGACAAAATTGTCATTCAACTGATTGAGCAAGTCATTTTGAGCCTTAAGTACTTGTTCTACCTGAGTAGTAACCATAGAGGCATGTTTACTCAGGAGCTTAAGATCATTGACATTTTTGTCCACACAAGCACTTAAATGACTAAGCATACGAGCACCCTGTTCCAATTGTGTGCTAACATAATCATTGAAACTTTGTTGTTTGGCAACAAAGGTATCAAATTCATCCAGGCATAGGCTAGCAGGTTTATTGAAAGGAGTAACACTCTCATCAAACCTACATAGAGAATTTACTTCTACTACCTATATCGGGTTATCAAGACCATGGATCTCTTCAATAGGTGGTAGATTTTTGACATCTTCAGATTTAATGACTTTCTCTCTCATAGATTTCTTAGCTTCTTGCATATCTTCAGGACTGAGGAATAGAATACCTCTTTTCTTCGGAGTTGGCTTAGGAGATGGTTCGGGAATAGTCCAAGCATTCTCATTGCACAAGATGTTATTCAGTAGAATCTCAGCTTGTTCTACAGTTCGTTCCCTAAAAACACAACCCGCACAACTATCTAGGTGGTCTCTAGAAGCATCGGTAAGTCCATGATAGAAGATATCAAGTATTTCATTCTTCTCAAGAGGGTGATCAGGCAAAGCATTCAGTAGCTAGACGAGCCTCCCCCAAGCTTGTGGGAGACTCTCTTCCTCAGCTTGAGCAAAGTTGTATATTTCCTACAAGGCAGCTTACTTCTTATGTGTAGGGAAATATTTTTCAGAGAAGTAGTAGACCATATCCTGGGGGCTACGCACACAACCAGGAGCAAGAGAAGTGAACCAAGTCTTAGCATCATCCTTTAGCAAGAAAGGAAACATCTTGAGGATATAGTAGTGACGGATCTTTTCCTCACTCGTGAATAGGGTGGCTATATCGTGCAGTTTGGTAAGATGGGCTACAACCGTTTCAGACTCGTAACCGTGAAAAGGATCAGATTCGACCAGAGTGATTAACTCAGGGTCGATTGAGAATTCATAATCCTTATCGGTCACAAAGATAGGCGAAGTAGCAAACTTTGGGTCGTATTTCATCCTAGCGTTCAGAGATTTTTCTTTCCACTTGAGTAGTAATTTCTCAACATCATAGCTATCGTTACAGGCAAGAAAATCCTCATCTATCTCTCCCTCCATAACATAACACTCAAGCATATCAGGCAATTCATGTCTAGGAGAACTAGTTCTAGCAGGCAAAAGAGCAGGTTCTACTTCAATAGTATCAGCAGTTTCAGAAGTATCATCACATCTAGCAGCAACTGTAGCAATTTGTTCATCAAGGAATGCACCTACTGGCATAGCAGTATCAAGAATAGCATCATCAGGCAAAGCAGTATCAAGCATAGCATCATCATAAGCATCATGGGCAGCAGAAGTAGCATCATCAACCACACGCGACATATCAAGATTTCTAGCAGGAGGTGGTGTCGCAATCTTACTCATAACTGAAGGTGAATCAAGTGTAGAGCTAGATGACAGTTCCTTACCTGTCCTTGTAGTGGAGGGCAAGACTTTAGTTCTTGTATTTATCGGATTCCTCATAGTGACCAGCAGACATAAATCCCAAGTGACTCAGAGAATATAGCTGTGCTTCCCCGGCAACGAGCCAGAAAAAGGTCATGATAACCCACAAGTATAGGGATCGCAACAGTTTTCGAGGGTAGAGTATTCAACCCAAATTTATTGATTCGACTCAAGGGGAAGCCAAAGAATATTCTCAAGTATTAGCAGTTGAGTTGTCAATTTAACCACACCTGAAAGATTTAGTGTCTGCAGCAAAGTATCAGTAGCAAAGTAGTATGATAGCAGCAGTAGCAATAGTAACCAGTAGCAGCAAAATGAGAGCAGTAGCAGCAAAGTAACAGCAGTAGCAACATAGTAACAGTAGTAAGCACCAGTAGGAAAAACTCGTAGGCATCGGATCGGTAATGGATGATTATGCCGGATGCTATTCATCATGTAACAGTTATAACACGGAGAGATATGTAACTAGCTCCAGTTCGTCAATCTAGTGTAGGCATGTATTTCGTATGTAGTCATACGTGCTTAGGGAAAAGAACTTGCATGACATCTATTGTCCATCCCTCCCGTGGCAGCGGGGTCCTAATGGAAACTACGGGATATTAAGGTTCTCCTTTTAATAAAAAACCGGATGAACACATTAACACTTGGTGAATTCATGAACTCCTCAAACTATGGTCATCTCCGGGAGTGGTTCCGGCTATTGTCACTCCGGGGTTGCCGGGTCATAACACATAGTAGGTAACTACAACTTGCGAGATAGGATCAAGAACACACATATATTGGCGACAACATAATAGCTTCAGATCCGAAATCATGGCACTCGGGCCCTATTGACAAGCATTAAGCATGGCAAAGTAGTAGCAACATCAATCTCAGAACATAGTGGATACTATGGATCAATCCGCATCAAAACTAACTCGATTACATGATAGATCTCATCCAACCCATCATCGTCCAGCAAGCCTACGATGAGATTACTCACGAACGGTGAAGAGCATCATGGAATTGGCGATGAAGGAAGGCTGATGCTGACGATGAAGACGATCTCCGCTCTCCGGAGCCTAGAGCAGACTCCAGATCTGCCCTCCAGATGAAGAACAGGAGGTGGCAGCGCCTCCGTATCCTAAAACGTGATGAACTCTTCTCCTTGATTTTTTTCCGGATGAAATGGACTAAATAGAGCTGGATTTGGAGGCAGTGGAGCGTTGTGGGCCAAAAAAGCCTGCCAGGGGCGGACAGGGGGACCCGCGCCTGGTGGACATGTGGGCTCACAGCTCCACTTCTTCCGCTGATTCTTGCGCCAGTATTTTTCATAAATTCCACAAAAATTCTCCGTAAATTTTCAGGTCATTCCGAGAACTTTTATTTCTGCGCAAAAACAACACCTTGGCAATTATGCTGAAAACAGCGTTAGTCCGGGTTAGTTCCATTCAAATGATGCAAATTAGAGTCCAAAACAAGGGCAAAACAGTTCGGAAAAGTAGATACGACGGAGACGTATCAAGTACCTCGGTGTTTGGTGGGGTTGGTACTAACCGCAGACTCCCTTTAATAATGTCGATGCATGAAATGCATGTGGCGTTGTTCTGCAAGAGTTATGCTTAGAAAAATGAAAAACTTTTGCAAAAACTTTATGTTTAGACAAAAGAAAATTGTGTCAAACCGAAATTGGTCTAAAACTTAATTTGTGCTTCAGTCGTGCTTTAACATGATACATCCGATCTGTGTACTCCAATCGGGTCAACCTTCGGCTTCCACCTCCATATCCCGAAGGCAGAGTGTTTCTTCGAGGCCTATTTAGCGAACTTAACTCGAGCGGCTTTAGAAAGAAACGAGGCTATCCATCTATTGACCACAAAGTAGTGTCAGAAAAAAGAGTCGTAGAAAAAGACTTCTCAACGACCAAGAAGAAAACACATTTATTATAAAACAGCTCATATAAATTTAAGAGCCCCGAGTTAACTTTGGGAAAGGAAATTGTTTTTAACAAACATTTTTTTAACAAAAAATATAATGTTTGGTTGAACCGAACAAAACGTAAAATTTCAAAGAGAGCTAAGCAACAAAACGACTTAGTTGGTCCATGTGCTCGGTGCGGTCCGTCGGCATGGCGAGGTCCCAGCCCCCAAGGACGAGGTAATCGAGAGAAGGGCTCGGGTCGATAAGTGTCAACACAACACGGTTGCTGCAACGAGACGAAGCTCCTGGTACAACCAAGGAGACATGGTAATTCGACAACGTAACGGCGAAGCCCCCACGTCAGTCGACCATGTCGATGACGTAACTTGGTTGATGGAGGCAGGACGATGATGTCGGCACGGCTAGGTGACCGCATGTTGCAATAAAAGTCAATTATTTGTGCACACAATACAGTGCAAGCCATGAGTAATAATAAATAATAATAAAATGAAAAATTCTTTATGTAATTAACTTAAGTGAACTAAATAATGAGAAAACATATAGCCTTAGGGACGAAGCCGGCAGAGGCTAGACGACGGCGTCTGTTCCTTGATGTAGCGACATCATGTGGTCGAGGTCAATTATCTGACGTGAGGTCAATGTCGACACAGGTCGGAAGTCCACCAGAGGCTAGCCAAACCGACGTTATACACGAATACTCATAGAATATCTCTGATGTAACACCCCTTGGTTTGAATTTCATGGCATTAATCTCCCGTGTGATGATAAGTGACTCTCCATTGAAAAGAGAATCAGCTCAATTGCTGCTCCAAGGAAATCAAGTTGCATCGTTGCCACGCAGTGTAGCCGTCTATAGTTAGCTGATGCCTTTAGGCATCGATCTTCCAATAGCCTTTTGGTGAAGCTCGATGATCCCTTGCGCCTGAGCACAAGGCTCATACACGGACAAGGTCGAGCCCCGGTCTTCGGTCCCGAGCTTGAAGCCGAATCTAGTGTAAGGGTCGAGCCCACGTTTCCGGACACAGTCATCGTATCTGAGCTCAAAGCCAAATCTAGGATAGGGTCATTCTGGAAACGGGTCGTGGAGGAGGCCCGAAGTTAAAGCTTCAGAATTTCCGGACTCATCGGGTGAGGCCGTGGACCTGAAAAGGAACATATCACCCTAGGCGTCAACAACGTACTATAGGCTGCCGCACTTGATCTTCTGTCGTCGGACGAGTCTATTGATCTGTTCAAGATGATCGGCCGCATCAGTATGAAGCACGATGTTGCCTGATGCTAGGAGCTCGTGAGCTAGTGAAGATGAAGTCCTGGGAGTAGGTTGATGAAGATATAAGTTGACGCAGAGCCCCCATGCCAGCCGACGTGTCGAAGTTGGTCGACATGATGGACATCAGCTTGAAGAAGCGATAGTGGGGCGATGCCACCGCATGTCGTAACTTTTGACACGGTCAATGCCAGCTTGCTAAAGTGACCACGCAGTGATGGCGGTGCGCCCAATATGTTTAATCCTCGGGGTGTCGATGTTGTCTTGATAATTAGTTGTCTTTCACGATGCCGAACACTTCGTCGGCTCGCCGAGGTGATGATCCGAGATGGTTGTTGTCGGCTCAATGGAGCGACGGCGTCGTCGATATTGGCGCATGTCGGTAGCCATGGAGCAACGTGGTTGGGTTGGTTTGACATCGGCGCGACAATGAAGATCGCCTTGGAAAAGAGTTCAAATTTGTGGGCACATGTTTGAAAACAACACACAATAACCTAGAAAAAATTCTCCAAAAAGGATGTCCGATATACCGTCCATGAAGAAAGATGGATTCGGGTCGGATTTGTTTTCGTGCAAAAAACAGATCCAATATTTAGGTACTCATCGAACATTTCCTAGAGTTTGGGCGTTCGGATAAACTGAAATTTTGTGGGGTGATTGATATGAGAATTCCACAGCAGATGAGCGATCTGATCTTGTAAAGGATCTCAGAGCTAGCCGCTCCATTCCTTTCCCTAAACTCGTCTAGATTCTCATCCAGATCCTACACGGCTCCGGTATATCGGAGTTTGCCGGAGCTTCCACCATCGGAACATGATGAAATTTTAAAGGGATATTCTAGACTCAATTCCACACAATTTCACTGAAGCGATCGTCAAAGAGACGCTCAATGAAGCGGGGACGACGAACACGAGTCGTTGTCCAAAAAAATTGCACGGTTGCCCTAGGACGATGTTAACATGGAGCCCCCAAGATCCATGAATGATTCCCCGTGATCTAGATAGAGATTGGAGATGATGATGATGAAAGTATACATCTGATCTTGATGATCCGACGCGGAGCGGAGTCCTCGGTCCAACCGAGGTAACCAGTAGAGCCGACAAGGAAGTAACTGACATCGACAACAACGCTCGATTCCGACACGTTGATCGTGCGAAGACGATCTGGGTTCCCATCGTACCGCGGTGAGTGCTAGCAGACTCTCAATGAAAGCACCAATGTTGTTGTCAAATCTGGATAGCTTGTAGTAGGGGTCCTAAACTAGGCGTTTTGGGGTGATGGTAACATGGACATATGATTTTACCCAGGTTCAGGATCTCTCAAGGAGATAATACCGTACGTCCTGCATTTGATTATACTGATATGGGAATAGTAGATAGTATATGTATCTACCACAAGGTTGTTGTAATGAATACAACATTTTCTATTGACTAGCCTGGCCTTGGTTTTTATAATGTACCGTAGGCCGAGGTTTTAGAGGAGTCCTTGTGTTGTGGGCCAAGTCTTGTGGATTCTCACTTGTATGCATCATGGGCTATCTGAACTAGCCCATTAGTGAACCTCCATGGGAGTCCTCGGCAGGCCCTACTAGTCAGGAGACGATGTGGTGAGTACCCCCTAGTCCAGGACACCATCAACATGTAGCAGTAAATTTCAGCACGTAATATAAATTTTCCCTTACCAAATTCCGCTTACCAAAGGCGCTTCACTCGTGGGCAACGAAGCTAGAGGAGAGTCTTGATGACCCACAAGTATAGGGTGTCAATCGTAGTCCTTTCGATAAGTAAGATTGTCGAACCCAACAAGGAACAGAAGGAAAT
The DNA here is from genome assembly GCF_904849725.1 of Hordeum vulgare subsp. vulgare. Lineage (NCBI taxonomy): Eukaryota > Viridiplantae > Streptophyta > Magnoliopsida > Poales > Poaceae > Hordeum > Hordeum vulgare. The sequence goes on from NC_058521.1 coordinate 390,418,901, forward strand.
GACAAGCGGTTTTCAACAAGGTAATTTTGTGCAAGCACTAAAATAGTAGTAACAAGTTGTTTGTTAGCAAGATAATTGTAACAAGTGACAAGTAGCAATAGTAACAATAGATCAAGAAAGGTATACCACTACTTTTGTGGCCAAGGACAAGCTAGAACAATTTCTTATAGTAGGGAAAGCATTCTTGAGGGCACATGGGAATTTCATCTAGTCACTTTCATCATTTTGGGTTAATTCGCGTTCGGTATTTTGATAATTTGATATGTGGGTGGACCGGTGATTGGGTGGTGTTCTTACTTGAACAAAACTCCCACTTATGATTAACCCTCCCGCAAGCATCCGCAACCACGAGAAAAGTATTAAGAATAAATTCTAACCATAGCATTAAACATAGGAATCCAAATCAACCCCTTACGAAGTAGTGCATAGACTGGGGTTTAACTTTCTATCACTCTCGTAACCCACCCTCTAATTACTACTCCACAATGCATTCCCTTAGGCCCAAAATATGGTGAAGTGTTATGTAGTCGATATTCACATAACACTAGTAAGGGAATCACAACATTCATATCATCAAAATATTGAACGAATATCAACTTCACATGACTACTTGCAACATGATTTCTCCTGTGGCCTCAAGAAAAAAAGAAACTACTCACAAGTGATAAACATGTTCATGATCAGAGAGGTATTATATAGAATAATGGATCTGACCATATGATATTCCACCAAATAAACCATAAAGCATCAACTACAAGATCTAATTAACACTACTAGACACACCCTATGTACCAATCCGAGGTTGTGGTACAAGATTGAGTACAAGAGATAAACTAGGGTTTTGGTAGGAGATGGTGCTGCTGAAGATGTTGATGGAGATTGGCCTCCCCAAGATGATAGGGTTGTTGGGGATGACGATGGCCTCGATTTCCCCCTCCGAGAGGGAAGTTCCTCGAGCGGAATCGCTCTGCCGGAGGGCAAAATTTCTCCTGCCCAGGTTCCGCCTCGAGACAGCGGCGCTTCATCCCAAATGTCCTCTCCTAATTTTTTTGGGACGAACGAGAATTCATACCAAAAGATGGGTGCGAGAGGTGGACCAGGTGGCCCACTAGACATCAGGCCGCACCAGGGGTTCCTGGCATGGCCTGCTGTCTAGTGGCCGCCTCGTGGCTCCCCTCCGTCACTTGTTCGTTCTAGTATTTTTTATTTGTTTTGAAATAAATATTCATTAATTTTCAACCAAATTGGAGGTGTATAGAATAGGTATCTTTGATGTAGATTTTTCAGGTCGAGAATTCCATATGTCGTTATTGTCAAACTGGATGTAATCCTTGTGTATTATGAGAGAAAATGCATTAGAATTACTGCACCAAGTGGCAAAATGCATAAAAACACTATAAATAACAGTAATAAAACATGATGCAAAATGGACGTGTCACCAATGATCCAGTTCACTATCGTTGCGGTGCACTGTGGTGTTGTTTTCTCCTCTCCTACAAAACTATGAAAATGGAGCCGCAAAAAAAACGCCGACCACACTGCATTATACATGTATTTTCACGGACTCCTATGCAAATTGAAGAGAACAAATGAAGTTCCTTTTTATATGGAAAAATAAATTGACACAATTATCTCTCTCTCTCGATGTGTGTGTGTATGTGTGTTCAGTTGCAATATTATCAAGTCTGGAAAACCACATTGTTTTTTTATCATTCCCCTAATATTTTTGTCTTCTTCTCATTTTTTTACTACTGCGGTTGTCCTGTAAAGACATGGCAAATGCACTGCATTATTTTTTATTGAACCATGGTCCAACGGCGTGCGGCTACTGAACTGCACAGCCATGGTCCAACGCACTACATGGGGACATAAGTGCACTTCACGGATAATGCAATACTATTGAAAATACACATTTAATATAGGTTTTACAAGAGCAAACATCCACATGAAAATAAAATTAATAAAAGTATACACATAAGACTTAAACACACACGAACGTGACTCCACTCCACCAACATCCACACGGAACTACACGCCGCAACATACACCGTGTGAACCGCATCGACACCTTATTGGAACTGCAAGGTCCACTGCCTCATACAGTCGACGGTGGAGCTAAGAAAGGTGAGGAGGAACAACTAATAAACCACCAAATGGAAAGGAATGCACTGCAATAGGACCACAATACACCACTGCTCTCACCGGAGTTCACTGTGGACTCTCAGATGCCCCATGTGAGTTGCTCACACCCCTGGTGTGGGCTACAACCTGCACCAAAGAGGTCTTCATTGTCAATAGATGAACTGCACACGCTGTCGGGGTAGAGCTAGGGGGAGGAAGGACCAAACACCATGACATAAAAAAAATCAAATTCTGCACAACAGAGGTTGATTTTGGAGAGATGATGCAGAGAGGAGGAAGGATCCAGGGGGAGGGCCGTTGTGTGCTCAACTTGCTCCTCATCCGAGCTCACACGACAAGCTCCGACCGTCAGATGCATCCCACGCACCTGCAATGTTTTCCCAACAGAACCGTGGATTAGGGGGAAGGACGAGAAGAGCAAGAAGCTACAGGAAGATGGACCCTCCGCCGGAGGTGCGCAGTTGACATCACGAGCAATGCTTCATCGAGTGGCAATCATTGGGGGCGCATCGGCGAGGTCTGATGCGGGCAGTTCTACACGACCGTGCATCATGTGGGAGGGGTGAGTTGGGTAGGGCACGATGGAGCGGCGCGCAAGGATGCGCGTCGGCGGCCGCGCGGGATGCCTCGGGGGTGGCGCTCCCGCATCTGCACCGGCAACTGCGCGGGGGGCATGGTGTAAAGGAGAACGGGACACTTGAGGAGGTCGCGACACTACAACGGTCTAGGTGGTCCTCTGGCGGCACCGACAGCAGAAGGTGAACGGGTGTGGGGCAACGCGGCAGAAGGTGGACGGAGGCGGGGCGGGGTGGCGGCGCGGTGGCGACCTAGGGTGCTCCTCCAACGGCGACGTGGTAGAAGGTGGAGGGTAGGTGTGGGAGGTTGGATTGGGGGAGGAGTGGGTGCTGGTGGGTGGCATGGACACTAGTCGGTTGCAGTTCGTGGAACAAGGTAGGATTGCGAGGCGTGGATGTTCGGGCAGTGTGAAACCTTTAGCAAAATAAGAGATTTTTGTTAGTAGAATAAGACTCTTAAGGGTGTTATTAGAATAGACCCACCCTATATATATATATTGCACTATTCTAATCCAAGGATTAGAATAATATTCTAATCCCAACAAGCTCGATAAGGGACCGACAAGAAACCAAATGAACTCCCTAAAAATAACTCCCGTGGGAGACGTGGTCAGGACTATGTGCCGAAGAAACCGGGCACCGATCCCGATCTCGATCCCTGCCAGATTCACACCCCTTCCCCCACCTTCGTCACTGAATCCGACCACATCCACCACCAGAATCCGCCCCTCCCCCTCACCTCTGCCGCCAGGACGTGCCCGTCCCCTCACATCCGTCACCACCTCCGACCGACGACGCAGGTGAGCAAGCGACGACGGACGCTGGAGGAAGGGAGCCCACATCGACTAGACGCGGAGGAGCCACCAGAGTTCGTTCTCACACCATGGACAACCGCTGACGTCCTCCTTCCCTCCTCGCCTCTTACTAATGACACAACCAAGGGAACATTGGGAAACTTCTTGATTTATCCTAGAACGATGACACTGTGGCAACAGGGCAGATGGATTAGCCAGATCTAGCAACGCATGTGCTATTCTCCCCCACCTCCTACTATGCATGTACTATCCTACTGCCATCCTACTGCCCGCGAACTTCTTAGTGATTGCTTTGATCCAAAACAAAAACCAGATGAACATGGCATCTTTTAACAGACATGCAATGTCTTGGGATTCCTCTTCCAACATGCCAGTGCTTTTCTCTCAAGGCGGCCTTTGTACTGCAGGAGAAATACTAGCCAAACTTCTAGCCAAGGGGTGGTTGAACTTGTTGTTCTATTCTCTTTGTATCTTTGTTCAAGCTATGGTTGGACTTCTAGCCAAGTTGTGGTTGAACTTATAGCCAAGATGTGTTTGAACGGTTTGTTTTCTCCTCCATGATCATGTACTTTGTATATCCACACGATGTGAACTTGAACTAGTGACTATGAAGGCCTATTAGTGACTGGGGATCAGTTCAAGCATGATAAAAATTATCTGCTTGTGAGATATAAAACACCATGTGAAGTTCAACTAGTACTTGAGCGTCATTTCAAGTCGGTATGTGTCTAATCATGTGCAAAAATGCATATAAAACACTAGAACTTGAATTGCAGTCATGAGGTTGGTAAATTATATAATTTAGTACATAAGGTTGTGACTGCACATGTAAGTTCAATCATGCATTCACCCACAGTCCGTGTTTAACGATATAAAGGAGTATGGATGTTATTAATCCTGTGTATCTAGAAGTTTAGCAATGGAATTCTACACAACAAATAGTTGTCCTCCCCCTTTCAAAACTAGAAGTTGATAATATGAAGAATCCTCAGTTCAACTACAAAAAAGATGTATTAGATACATGATACTTGTGCTAATTTTTTTCAATTAGATATATACTACGTTGGGAAGTTCGGACTATGAAGAATGCTCAGTTCAGCTATAGCATTATAGATAGATGTTACTTGTCCTAACAAAAATATTTCATGCAATTGTAATCTTTTGAAGGATGATAGACGCAGAAAAAGAGGTAGAACTTCTCAGCAACGAGTATACAACCCTCAGCCTGTACACAGTGTGCCGCCCCGTGTATGTGAAACACCTGAAACACACCATCATCAGCATTCTGAATCTGCTTCACACCTAAAATGGGAGACACCAGAAATCCTAAACCCTCATCCTCACTAGTACGCACATAAACCCAATTGGGTGACACTGGACATCCCCCTTGGATTATTTGTATCCACCACCAGACTTCCAAGCACACCGATGGAGGACGATGTTAGCTCAGGTTCACCATATAACTCCGGTGGTTATCCTGGTGTGGACAATCAATGTGAGCGAGTAGAAAATAAACCAAATATCAGGAGAATTAGAAAAGAAATACACATGGAGGAAATTGTTGTGAACACTACCGTCGAGGGATGGTGCTGCCACAACTCATGAGCATACTAGAGATGGGATTGATGGATTATTTCTTTGTAAGTGCATCTAGTGGCCCTTACTGATTTTGGTGGTTTGAAGACTGATACGTTAAGTATCTAATGTGTTCATGACTGTACACAGGATCTCTAAGTCGCCGAGTTTGAAATATTCGATGAATATCGACCCCTAAAAATGTATATCTTCGGTGGTTATCGTGGTGAAGAATTTGCGATGAAATTGATATTCCTCATGAAGATATTGAAATTGAAGAATTCGGTGTGTCCTGAAGAAAATCATTCTGAAGACTTTGAAGCATGAAGATTTACTCTTTCTATTTTGTTTTCTTCACACATGAGTAATAGGAACACCATACTGTTAAAGGGGGTCGAGGTAACACATTGGAATGAATTTCCTCATGATGCTCAACCCAATCCTAATCCTACCAAAAGCCTCACCTGAGGAATATGAGTGACATGAGGACTCTCACAATTGAGGGTCCCGACCGTTTTGATAGCCACGCCACATCATTGGTCTTATCCACACCAACGGTCATATTATTTAAGGGCATTAGTGTCAAATCACGTCGGGATGCTCCGAGGATATAAATAGCCGCCCCCCACAACCATTAGCTAGTTGGCTGCTCCGTTAGAAACTAACACTTGTCATAAGAGCAACCCAAATTCCTCAGAGTCTTCAAGAGTAATTCATTAGTCAGGAAATACCCCAAACCACGAACCACAAACCAAGAACCAAGTCATTGAGCATCACTGAAGAAGTTGTTCCTATGTGGGACTGAAGCCTTTTACCTTTGAGGACTGTGCATCCTCTAGACGGTTAGGCATCATGGTCTACAGAAATCCAGCAGTCAATTGTGGATCGCCGGGTGACCAAGTTTGTGAGGGTTTGGAAGTCTGCCCTGAAGACTTACCACGAGTGTTGGGCAAGGACTGTGTGTTTTAGCCCAAGGGGAATATGGTAGGGATTATGTGTCCCGGAACTGTGTGTCTTTTGGTTTCAATACCAAGCCGCTCCAAACCAGATGTACAACTGTCACAGCAGTTACAACTGTCACAGCAGTTGGAACTGGGTCATCAACTAGTGTCTTCGCTGTGAAACGGGTTCTAATTCCTCAACTCTTTATATTCCTCAGATTATGTGTTGATGATTTTCACTGTCACTGTTTGAAGAATTTGTTGAAGACTTTCTCTGAAATTCCTCAACCCCAAATTCTTCACGCAAGTTAATCCTCATCTGTTTTCTGCGTGCCTGCTTACTATGCAATCTGTTTTCACATTCCTCATACTGAAAAACTGTTGTAGTGAAACTTTGCACTCCTGATCCTTTACTGTTTCCGATGTAAGTTAGTCCTCAATGAGGAATTTCCTCAGTGATGAAATTCTAAAAATCTCCTATTCACCCCCCTCTAGTCGATATAACGCACTTTCAATTGGTATCAGAGCGAGGTACTCCCTTGTTCTGTGTGATTTTGGTTTAACCACCTGGAGTTTTAGTTATGTCGACTGCAGGCATGATTAAGGTTACTGCAGCATGTCCTACTTTCGAAGGAAAGAACTTTCCCTTCTGGAAGACCAAGATGCGGATGCATCTACAAGCTATTGACAATGATCTCTGGTACATTGTGGAACATGGTGTCCCCATCATCTCTGCTGCTGATGTGAAGAAATTCAAGCAACTTGATTCTCAACCAAAGAATATCATCTGTGGCCATCTGAGCCCAGACCAGTTTGGAAGAGTGAGTGCTTTGGGCTCAGCGACACTTATCTGGGAGAAACTGTTCAAAGTAAATGAAGGAGTATCAACCCAATGTGATTCTCGTGTTGATGTTCTTCGCAATCTATTCAATCGCTTAAGGAGGCTTGACAATGAAAGCTGCCAAGATACCTTTGATCGCCTCACAAACATATAAAATGAACTCCAAGCACTGGGAGCTCGAGACATTACTGATCACGAAGTTGTGAAGAAACTGCTAAGATCTTTGGATTCTTCATTGATACTTTAGTCCTGATGATTCAAGAAAGACCAGACTACAAGATGCTTGATCCAGCTGATATACTCGAAAGACTCAATACTCATGAATTCCAGCAAGAAGAAAAGAAAGATCTATATGGACCAAGCTATTCTAGACCACGTGCACTGAAGGCTAGAGCAATTTCCTCATGTGAAGAATTTGGACAGGAGCTTGCCATGCTCGTGAGGAAATTCCAGAGGTTTACACGACGTGGCCAGTTCGGTAAATCTTCAAGAAGAGATATGAGGAAATCAGAATCTTCATCTGAGGACTACAAGAAAAGAACCTGCCACAACTGCAATAAATCAGGCCACAACCTTGAAGAAGATGATAACACCATCCACACTGATGACTATGATGATGACTTCGCTCCAACCTATTGCTTCATGGCAAAAGGTTCAAAGGTATCGAATGATGCTTCCTCCTCTTATTCAAGTGACTGTGAACCTGATGAATATAAAAAACCCAGTTACAGTAAACTTGCTATCATTGCCACTAAACAACAAACTGCCTTGGAAAAGCTTCAGAAACTGGTAGATAGAAGCGATGATCTGTTGAATGATGAAATGAATCTTACCCAAGTCCTCACTGAAGATGTTAAAAGTCTTCAGTATATATTTGATAATCTTCAAGATCGTCATGACACACTCCTCGCTGATCATGATAAACATTCCTATGAATTTCTTCAAAGGAAGCTTGATCTAGAGAAGATGAGGATTTCTCATGATGATCTTCGTATGGAAAATGATTCATTACTAGGTCAACAGATCAGGGTTGCTCAAGCTGAATTCATTCCTCCATGTCTTAAGTGCATTGAACGTGAAACTGCTAATTCTTCACCAGAATCATCAGATGCTTCCATTGCTACAAATTCTTCAACTACTCCTGTAGTGTCAAATTCCTCACTTGAGGAAAACACAAATGTCACTGATGAAAATGCAGGGCTGAAGGAATTGTATGTGACAGGCATATACAAAAGTATCAAAGGACATCAAACCCTTTGTGATGTGCTGAAAAAGCAGATCTTGAACAGGAACCCGAGGAAAAAAGGAATTGCCTTTGAGAGGAAATTGAATGCTGATGGATCTTATTGGAAACCTGAGCAGTATCCCAAAACCTCATGGGTTGCTGCTACTGGGCCTCCTTTTGATCCATCCAATCTAACTGGTTTTTCATGTGAATTATCCTCTTCCTTAGATGGGTTATTTGACTCCAACTATAAACTGTTCAAAAATCAATCTGGTGAAGTGTTTGCTCGATATGTTGGAACTAACTGCAGGAATGGCCCTCCCTTGAGGAAAATCTGGGTTCCCAAAAGTTGTCTTGAAAATCTTTAGGTGAATGTCCTCATGACACCACCAATGAAGAATCTGAACCCTAGGTCAAATTCCTCAGGAGGACCAAAGTCTTCAAGAGGATCAAAATCCTCAACTGGTCAAAATTATGCTCGTACTCGTGCTAATGCTTCTAACATGCAGGGAAACTACAAGGAATATGAATATGAGTGTTACTCTTGAAATCAGTATGTTCATAAATCCTCAAACCATTTCTCTGCATATTCATATGAGTACTTTAACCCCCCTACTACTAAGAGAAGTGCATTAGCTTCAATGCCTCCTTTCTCATATGGTGCTCGCAGGATGATGAATGCTTTACCACCCCTTCAGATGTGGGTGGTGAAGAAATTTAACTAATCACTTCTGCAGGTCAGGTCTCCAGATGAAAATCATCATCTGAAGAAGTTGCTGGAGACCGGAGGAAATGCTTGATAGGACGCAAGCTAATATTGGTGAAATAGAAATATTTCACACGTCCTTATAATTCGGTTATGATGAAATTCCTATCTGATGAAATTGATATCATATTGTTCAAGTCTGAAGCATATGAGATGGTAAGCTGAACTAATTCATCCGCAGGATGACAAAACCCAAGAGTACCGAGTGGGTTCTTGATACTGGCTGCACACATCACATGACTGGTGATAAAAGCTTGCTGATGAATATGCCACTAACTCCATCACCTCTAAAGCAAATCACATATGCTGAGAAAGGTAAAAGCAAGGTATTGGCACTTGGCAAAGTGGCTATTTCCAAGGATAGGCATATGAACAAAGTGATGCTGGTTGAATCCCTTGGTTTTAACCTCATGTCAGTCTCGATGCTTTGTGATCTTGATATGAGTGTTATCGTTGGTAGATATAGATGTGTTGTCATCATGGAATCTGACAAATCCAAAGTCTTCGAAGGTGTCAGAAGAGGGGATTTGTACATTGTTGATTTCTCTGTAGGTCCTCAACCAGCCACTTGCTTACTAGCAAAAACCTCAGAAGGATGGTTGTGGCACCGAAGACTCGGTCATGCAGGCATGAGGAATTTTCACACGCTCGCGAAGAAGAAGCATGTCATCGGCATTGAATCAGTCAAATTCCTGAGGGATCATCTCTGCGGTACATGTGAATCTGGGAAAATGACCAGATCCAAGCATCCCTCGAAGACTATCATGACCACTACTCGTCCATTCGAATTGCTTCACATGGATCTATTTGGACCTACTCACTATGCCACACTAACAAATGCAACATCTTTATATGGCTTCGTCATAGTTGATGATTATTCCAGATATACATGGGTGCATATCATCTTATATAAAACTGAAGTCCAGGAAATCTTCAAATGATTTTCCTCAAGGGTCTCAACGAACTTAGAAATCAAGATCAAACATATCAGGAGTGATAATGGAACAGAGTTCAAAAACACTGGTCTTGATGAGTATCTTGATGAACTTGGTATTACTCACGAATTATCTGCTCCTTATACTCCTCAACAGAATGGAGTCGTCGAAAGGAAGAACAGGACTCTGGTTGAGATGGCAAGAACCATGCTTGAAGAATATCAGACTCCTCGTCGCTTTTGGCCTGAAGCAATCAACACTGCATGCCATATCATCAACAGGGTATATCTTCACAAATTCCTCAAGAAAACCTCGTATGAACTCCTCACTGATAAGAAACCCAATGTAAGTTATTTCAAAGTCTTCGGTGCAAAATGTTGGATTAGAGATCCTCACCATAGCTCAAAATTTGTACCGAAGGCACATGAGGGTTTTATGCTTGGTTATGGAAAGGACTCGCACACCTACAGAGTCTTCAACAACTATCACAACAAAGTTGTTGAGGCTGTAGATGTGCGGTTCGATGAAACTAATGGCTCACAAAGAGAGCAATTGCCTTCTGATCCAGACAAGTTGTCTCCCGAGGAAGCAATAAAGCTCAAACCTATCGAGGACATTGTTCCCACTGAGGAAACTGATGAAGAAATCATCCCCATCACTGATGAAAATCAAGAAGGTGCTCCTAAGGAAATTGCTCCAGAACCACTTCCTCAGCCCAGACGAAATCCTCAACCAGCTCATCCGAGGATTGCAAATGAAGTGGAACTTGACAAAATCCTCGATGACATTAACGCGCCAGGTCCTCTCACTCGCTCAAAAGCTACACACTTAGTTAACTTTTGTGGGCATTTCTCCTTTGTATCTATCACAGAACCCTCAAAAGTTGCTAAGGGTTTCCTGGAACCGGAGTGGATCCAAGATATGCAAGACGAACTTCTTCAATTCAAGTTGAATGACGTATGGGAGCTCGTCAAACGACCAGATCCTCTGAAAGTGCGTTATATCGACTAGAGGGGGGTGAATAGGAGATTTTTAGAATTTCATCACTGAGAAAGTTCTTTTTGAGGAAATTCCTCACTGATGACTAACTTACAGCAGATACAGTTAAGGATCAGTTGTGCAATTGTTCACAACAGCAGTATTACAGAGTGAAGATTATGAAAACCGATTGCACAGCAAGCAGGCACGTAGAATACAGATGATGATTAACTCAAGTGAAGAATTTGGGGTTGAGGAAATTCACAGAAAGTCTTCAGCAAATTCTTCAAACAGTCACAGTGAATGTCATCAACACGTAATACAGAGAATGTAAAGAGTTGAGGAATTAGAACCCGTTTCACAGCGAAGACAGTAGTTGATGACCCAGTTCCAACTACTGTGACAATTGTACATCTGGTTTGGAGCGGCTTGGTATTGAAACCAAAAGACACACAGTCCCGGGACACACAGTCCCTACCGTATTCTCCTTGGGTTAAGAACACACAGTCCTCGCCCAACACTCGTGGTAAGTCTTCAGAGCGGACTTCCAAACCCTCATAAACTGGGTCACCCGGCGATCCACAATTGACTGCTGGATTGCTCTAGACCATGACGCCTAACCGTCTGGAGGATGCACAGTCCTCAAAGGTAAAAGGCTTCAGTCCCACACAGGAACAACTTCTTCAGTGATGCTCAATCACTAGGTTTGGTTTGTGGTTTCGGTGGGTGGTGTATTTCCTCACTGATGATTTTCTCTCGAAGGCTCTGAGGAATTGGGTTGCTCTTATGACAAGTGTCAGTTTCTAACGGAGCAGCCAACCAGCTAGTGGTTGTGGGGGGCGGCTATTTATAGCCTGGGAGCATCCCGACATGATTTGACATTAATGCCCTTAAATAATATGACCGTTGGAGTGGATAAGACCAGTGACTTGGCGTGTCTATCGAAACGGTCGGGACTTTCAACTGTGAGAGTCCTCATGTCACTCATATTCCTCACTTGAGGCTTTTGGTAGGATTAGGCTTGGGTTGAGCATCATGAGGAAATTCATTCCAAAGTGTAACTTAGACCCCCTTTAACAGTACGGTGTTCCTATTACTCAAGTGTGAAGAAAACAAAACAGAAAGAGTAAATCTTCATGCTTTAAAGTCTTCAGAATGATTTTCTTCAGGACACACCGACTTCCTCAATTTCAATAGCTTCATGCGGAATATCAATTTCATCGCAGATTCTTCGCGATTCAATTCTTCAGCTTCAGACCAATTTCTTCAACCGAAGATATACATTTTTAAGGGTCGATATTCATCAAATATTTCAAACTCCTCAGTGACTTATAGATCCTGTGTACACTTATAAACACATTAGATACTTAACCTATAAGTCTTCAAACCACCAAAATGACTAAGGGGCACTAGATGCACTTACAATCTCCCCCTTTTTGGTGGTTGATGACAATTAGGTTAAGTCTTCAACAGGGATCAAAAATATAAAGTGTAAATACTCATTTGAGGAATTTGAAAATAAGATTCACAGAGACTCCCCCTGAAGATGTGCATACCTTGAGGATTTTGCTTTTATAGCATATGCACATTGATGATTTATATCATGGAGATCTCCCCCTGAATCTTGTAAATCATGCATACATATAAAATATCATATGAAGAAGATGAGGATGCATGATGGCAAATGGTATCTGACGAATTTCAGCATGCATGCATTAAAACTTGAGAAATAAGCATGCGAAGAAAAACGTTCAAAAGCGTCACAGTACCATCGGGCTTAAGTTACAACTCATTACATAAAAACTTCAGAAGAGTCAAGAGTTTGTAACTTAAATATAGTTCATAGGTCCCAAAAATAAATCCCGTTTGAAGACTAACTCTCAAGTTTCTCCCTCTTTGTCATCAAGTGACAAAAAGGGACAAACCGAGGACTAACGCCCGTGAAGACTTCATTTCTGGGCAGTTGATGAAGATCCTTGGCGCTTCTTGGGTGTAGTATTCTTCCTTGGGCCTGTCGCGGTGTCAAGTTGTTCCTCATCAGATTCGGCGGTGCGGAAGGACGAGAAGGAGCTGTCTTCAAGATCTGGCACTGGAATGGGCGTGAACTTCTTCTTGGGAGGCCACGACCAGTCAAAGTCCTGCTCAAAGTTCAATTCTTCAAGCTCAGTCTGGGTCTTCAGATGTGCAAGGGTAGCCCAGGTGCGATCAAAAACCTCATGCAGATAGTGATGATTGAGCTTCGCACTGTTCTGTGTCTCAGTGAGGGTTTTCACAATGGCACCAAACTGGCGTTTGACCCATTTGTGGTTATGCTCCACCTTCTGATGAAGACTGAGAAGAAGCTCTCTGGTGTTTAGCACGCGAGGAGGAACTGGGCTTGGTGGACGAGTCTCAGTATCGTCCCATGAGGAATATGCATGTGGCTCTTTAAATTGACCATCAAGAGGCCTGCTTCCTTCATCAATTACGGACTTTCCTTTTCCCTCAATGGGCTCGAAAGTCTTCTTGTTGACCCGGATAGGAGGCATATAACCAACATGGTTCTGGAAATCTGCGTGAAAGTTGATGCCTGTCCTTGTCCTGAGGAATCTCATGATCCATGGTGCATAAATTTTGTGATCATATGGGCACATTGCATTGTCAGCCAAAGTCCTCAAGAAGAAATCATGGATATTCATGGGGATACCGTGAATGATGTTGAAGAGGATATTCTTCATGAGGCCGACGACATCTTCGTCATCATCATGGCCTTTGATTGGCGCTAGCACACTGCAGAGAATGCGGTAGACAGACCGGGGTGTGTACTATAGCTCATGGACGAGGAATGTGGTTCTTGAGGGTTTTCCTGCAGCCAAAGGCTTCATGAGGACTTCCATCATTCCATTTGGCAGCTCACGCTCACCATAAAGCTTCACTGCCCCTTCTGAAGGAATTGGTACGGGGAGTTCTCTGAGGAGTTCAGACGCTGGAGCCTTGTAGTGAGTATTTTGGGTCATCCAGTCGAACACCCAAGTGTTGATGTCATCAGCATTGCCCGAGATGTGCAGAGTTGAATAGAACTGAAGAATTAGCTCACTATTCCAATCTGATATGTCGGAGCACATAGGGAGCAAACCTGCATCATGTAGTACACTGAGAACTGGTTCCATGCAGGGAATCTCTTCAAGTTCAGCATGAGGAATGTGCCTGTGCTGGAATATCTTGTTGCGGCCACAGAGCACAGAAGCATAGTAGTTCATCTGTGTCCTTGTCCAAAACTTCAGATGCCTCATTTGAGGCTTGTCATAAGTATTCTCTCTGATGAAATACATGCGTTCCTCAAAGAAATTCTCTTTATGAAACTTTGGCCTCTTCGAGAATGGCAGGCGCTGAACTGGATTGAGATTGTGCTGAGGAATGGGAGGGGAAACAACCATGGCAGATTCTGGGTTGAGGACAATGAATTCATTGTCAGGGGCGGGAACATTTTCTTCAACAGTTTCCTCAGGGTGAGGAATTTCTTGCTCTGGCTGAGCATCAGGCTGAGGAATTTCTTCTTCCTTCTCAGCTTGAGGATTTTGGTCAGCCTGTTCAGTGGGAGGAGCCTGCTCAGACTGGACATTTTCTTCAGCTTGATTTTCATCAGCTGACTTTGTGGCAGAAGCAGATTCATCAGCTGCTGCAGCTGAGGCTTCAGTAGTCTCTTTCTGAGGAATATGAGGTTGAGGACTGTCATCAATTTGTATTTCCTCATCCGTATGCTCCTCAGAGGCAGCATCCTTCATTTCCTGATCTGCCCTCGTAGTGCGGTCACCAACGACGACCATTTCAAATGAGGGTGCAACATTAAGAGGCATCGGGTCCAGTGGGGCATATTCTTCAGCTTCCTTGAGGCGTTTTGCCTCAATCTTTTCTTCTGCTGAGGAAGCTTTTCTCTTCTTCGCTTCCTTCTCAGCAGCCCTTGTCTTTTTCGTGTCTGATGCAGACGGGATTAACTTCTTCACCTTTGAAGTTTTTGGTGAAGGTGTTTTCTTAATAGATTCTTCAGCTGGCAGTGAGGAACCAGCTGGAACATAGTCATCAGCCTGCTTTGGTGAAGCAGCTGGATCAGTAGTAGTTTCATCAGGGTTTGCAGTTTCATCAGGAGCGGTCTCAGTGATGATTTCTTCAATGGCCGGCTCATCAGTACAGCGCTCTTGGTGTTGTTCCTCAGCTTGAGGAATTTCCTCCTCAACAGGAGATGCATCTTTTGGCTGTTCAACCAGGGGCTGAGGAGTTGGTGCTGGTGGGGGGTGACGTCTGTTGTAGTCATCAACAGCACTAGTGGCTAGCTTGATGAAATTGCTTTTGATGCTTGTGCGATCTGACAGTTTCTCACACTTGTCAGTCAAGACTTGCAGCTCTGCCTGGGTGGACACCAATGCTTCAGGCGTCAGCTTGAGAACATTTTGCCTGAGGAATTTCTCCTTTCTGGCCTTTGCAATCTTTGCCTGCTTGGCCTTCTGTTCCTTCCACTTGGCTTCGTTTATGAAGGTAGCCACCATGTGGCTGACACCAGGAGGAAGTTTCAAATCATCAATGGGTGTGTTTGGGTCTTCATACCACACATTGATGAAGTCGAGGAGGACCTTGGGGTCCATCGCCAGAGGAATAGCACTGCCTGATGCTTGT
Source organism: Hordeum vulgare subsp. vulgare (assembly GCF_904849725.1). Classification (NCBI taxonomy): domain Eukaryota; kingdom Viridiplantae; phylum Streptophyta; class Magnoliopsida; order Poales; family Poaceae; genus Hordeum; species Hordeum vulgare. The sequence continues at coordinate 390,434,344 of NC_058521.1, forward strand.
GCTACCCTTTCTTGTTTGTTCCTAATGATGGCTTCCAGAGTTTCATCATCATATTCTTCACTTCCCTCTGATGCAGACGGGACTGTGATGATTTTGCTGGGGCTGGGCAGAGGTGCAGGTTCGGTTGTTGTAAAAGTCTTCAAAAGAGGTGTTGAAGACTTTGTCTCCGAGCTAGTTGCAGCTGGGAGTGAGGAGCTGGAGCTGGCAGTCGTAGTCTTCACGACTTTCTTCTATACTGGCTTTGGAGGTGGAGCTGAGGACTTTGGTGTAGATGCGATTGGTGCTGAAGGTTTTGGCGCTGATGGTTTTGGTCTTGACGGTTTTGGAACCGAGGGTTTTGGAGCTGAGGGTTTGGTGACAGAAGTCTGTGCAAACTTCTCTTGAGGTTTTGAAGCTTTTGGCTTTGTTGGCACAGACTTTGGTTGAGGAATCTCGGAGCCTGAGGTTTCTGCTGCTGAGGAATGAGCAGCACCAGAGGCAGCAGCTGAGGATTCATGAAATTTCTTCATTGTTGTTTCTGCTTGTTTCTTGAGCTTGGCCAGATGCCTTTCTTTTTCATCTGGGTAGTCATCCAGTGTCATAAGACTTGAGGGATGAGCTACTTGATGATCCTCAAGTGGGGCCCTTCTGCCAGGAGGCTTCAAAGCGAATTTCTTCGCATATTTTGGAGTCACAAACCTGTACTCCTTCCACTCCTTTGCCCATCTGCGTTCAATTTTCTGCAGCCTAATCTTTCTTTTAGGCATAGTCTCAGGTTCATCATCAGGCGTGCAGTAGTCCAGGTATATATCATCAGGAATATCAACAGCTGTGTTCTGCTCCAGTTTCTTTCCTCCCCTCTGTTTCCTTTCTTCCTCCATTTTCTTCAGACAAGGAACTTTCTGAGGATTTTGAACTCTTGAGGATTCTGATGAGCCTTGAAGGGTTTCTTCCAGAAACGCTGCAAATGAGTTAATGTGATGAGAACCGAGAGATTCATCAGCTGACATGTGTGTACCTGTGAACAGAGTATAGTTGCGAGGAATTTGGAGAGGTCATATGCGTTCTCAGATTTGAAGAAAATGGAAAAGTTTGACAGTTTGAGGAATATAACCAGTGGTTGAGGAATTTGCTTAAGCATTCTGTTCTTGGGTTCCAGAGTTGTACAGATCTGAAAATTCGCACAACTGAGGAATCTCGTGAAAATCTTAGATGCTTAGCTAGTTCATCAATGATTGTGGTGATGGATAGTGTTTGAGGTATCATGTGCACATCGTATCTTGAGGGAAAACAGATTTCACATGGGAGAGGTAAAATTTCAGATCTAATCTGTTGTAAAAATGGGATATAATTACCCTGGAAGGTGCGAACGAAGAACACAAAAAGGTGGTGTTGGAGAGGCTCTTCGGTCAAGTGTCCAATGCACCCTAACTTGGCAGCAGAGGACGTCTACGGCGGCGGCGGACGTAGATGTTCCGACTCCGGCATGATCCTGGCGGCGAGAAGGTTGAGGCAGTGAAGCTCTTCCTTGCCGGCGACAAGACTACCAGCGGTGGTGCTAGGGTTCGGTGTGCTGTGGCAGGAGAGCGATGAGGCGAAGAAGATGATACCGAGGGGGTTAAGGACATATTTATAGCCCGAAAGTTACTGTTTGGCGCGAAAGTTTCGGACCGAATAGCCCTTGCCTCAACGTCTCCGCAGGACACGTGTATCTCCCGTACGATGCGGTGGAGATAGTGGAGATCGTGGCTATCCAATCGTGGGAAGTGGGGGTTCAGTTACTGTTCCTTTGAAGAAAACAATTTTTCGAAGATTTGAGGATTTTCGTTACAAAATCATCAGCTGACAAGGATGCAGTGAGGATTTTGAACAAAGTTTCAAGTAGAACGCATATGAAGAATTGAATATACTGGATAAGTATAGCATAGAGGGAAAATAGGGTCCGATCACATTCACTTAGCATAAACATCAACTTGAAGAAATAGCAATAAGTGAATGCTGTTGAGGACAAGAAATCACAGTCTTCCTAGGCAAATGAAAGTCATCAAGTGTTTTTGAAGATTTTGCATTAGATCATCACAATGAAGAACAGCTGGTTTGAAGAAAAATGCATTGTGAGGAAATTGATCATTTGAAGAGAATCAACTTGAGGAATTTCACATTGGGCGGTGGCGTTGCCCACCATATAAGAATGTTGATTACAGACACCGCGTACAATTGTCGTAGGGCCCTGAGGATCATTCTTCGTTAATTTCTTCACATTCAGAGTGACTTTCTTCATTAGTTGAAGAAAATCGTTTCATCATGTGTTGCACATCTAAGTCATCAACTTTGCATAAGTGTTAGGATGTGTGCATGTTTTTACAAAACATTTGAAGATTCTAAGATATTTAGCTCACACCGCAACTTGCAAAATCTTTTCTCATCCAAGGGCTTAGTGAAGATATCAGCCAGTTGATCATCAGTCTTCACATGGTCGATGAGGATATTGCCCTTGAGGACATGGTCCCGAAGAAAATGATGACGATCTGGATGTGCTTGGTCTTCGAGTGCTGTACTGGATTATAGGCAATCTTGATAGCACTCTCATTGTCACAGTAGAGAGGCACATTCTTCATGTTGATGCCGTAGTCCTTGAGGGTTTGCTTCATCCATAGTAATTGAGCACAGCAAGAACCAGCAGCAATGTACTCAGCTTCAGCAGTGGAGAGTGATACGCAGTTCTGCTTCTTTGAGGACCAGCAAACCAGTGATCTTCCGAGGAAATGGCATGTGCCAGAAGTTGACTTGCGATCCACACGGTCACCAGCATAGTCTGAATCAGAATACCCTACCAGATGAAGATTGGAGCCCTTGGGATACCATAATCCTAGTGTTGGTGTGTGAGCTAAGTATCGAAGAATATGTTTCACAGCCTTATGGTGTGATTCCTTCGGTTTTGCTTGAAAACGTGCACACATGCAAACACTAAGCATTATGTCTGGCCTAGATGCACATAGATACAATAAAGAACAAATCATAGAACGGTATACCTGCTGATCGAAATCTTTACCATTTTCATCAGTGCCGAGGTGACCGTTGGTAGGCATTGGAGTCTTGGCACCTTTGCATTCATGCATGTTGAATTTCCTCAGAACATCCTTGAGGTATTTCTCCTGTGATATGAAGATTCCATTGCTTTGTTGACGAATTTGAAGACCTAAGAAGAATTTCAGCTCCCCCATCATAGACATCTGATATTCTTCACTCATCATATAGGCAAATTCATCACTGTATCTTTTGTCAGTACAGCCAAATATGATATCATCAACATATATTTGACATACAAACAGTTCATTATCATAAGATTTTGTGAAAAGAGTTGGATCGAGTGAACCAGGTTTGAAGCCTTTCTTCATGAGGAATTCCTTCAATGTATCATACCATGCCCGAGGGGCTTGCTTGAGGCCATACAGAGCCTTTTTGAGTCTGAAGACTTTGTCTGGATTATTTGGATCCTCAAAACCTGGGGGCTGAGCAACATATACTTCTTCCTCAAGCTTACCATTGAGGAATGCACTTTTCACATCCATTTGATATAAGATGATGTTATGATGATTAGCATAAGCAAGTAGGATTCGAATAGCTTCAAGTCTAGCAACAGGTGCAAAAGTTTCATCGAAATCTATTCCTTCAACCTGGGTGTAGCCTTGGGCTACAAGTCGTGCCTTGTTCCTCACCACTTGACCGTCCTCATCTTGCTTGTTTCGGAAAATCCACTTGGTGCCGATTATGTTATGCTTGCGAGGATCTGGTCGTTTGACGAGCTCCCATACGTCATTCAGCTTGAATTGAAGAAGTTCGTCTTGCATGGCTTGGAGCCACTCCGGTTCCAGAAAAGCCTCAGCTACTTTTGAGGGTTCTGTGATAGATACAAAAGAAAAATGCCCACAAAAGTTAACTAAGTGTGAAGCTTTTGAGCGAGTGAGAGGACCTGGCGCGTTGATGTCGTTGAGGATTTTGTCAAGTTCTACTTCATTTGCAATCCTCGGATGAGCTGGTTGAGGATTTTGTCTGGGCTGAGGAAGTGGTGCTGTTGCAATTTCCTCAGGAGCATCTTCTTGGTTTTCATCAGCGATGGGAATTGTTTCTTCACCAATTTCCTCAGTGGGGACAATGTCTTCAGTAGGCTTAATCTTTATTGCTTCCTCAGGAGACAGCTTATCTGGATCAGAAGGCAATTGCTCTCTTTGCGAGCCATTAGTTTCATCGAACCGCACATCTACAGTCTCAACAACTTTGTTGTGATAGTTGTTGACTCTGTAGGTGTGCGAGTCCTTTCCATAACCGAGCATAAAACCTTCATGTGCCTTAGGTGCATATTTTGAGCTATGATGAGGATCTCTAATCCAGCATTTTGCACCGAAGACTTTGAAATAACTTACATTGGGTTTCTTGTCAGTGAGGAGTTCATATGAGGTTTTCTTGAGGAATTTGTGAAGATATACCCTGTTGATGATATGACATGCAGTGTTGATTGCTTCAGTCCAGAAGCGACGACGAGTCTGATACTCTTCAAGCATAGTTCTTGCCATTTCAACCAGAGTCCTGTTCTTTCTTTCGACGACACCATTCTGCTGAGGAGTATAAGGAGCAGACAATTCGTGAGTAATACCAAGTTCATCAAGATAATCATCAAGACCAGTGTTTTTGATCTCGGTTCCATTATCACTCCTAATATGTTTGATCTTGATGCCGAAGTTCGTCGAGGCCCTTGAAGAAAATCGTTTGAAGATTTCCTGCACTTCAGTTTTATACACTATGATATGCACCCAAGTGTATCTGGAATAATCATCAACTATGACAAAGCCATATAGAGATGCTGCATTGGTTAGTGTTGCATAGTGAGTAGGTCCAAATAAATCCATATGAAGCAATTCAAATGGACGTGCAGTGGTCATGATGGTTTTGGAGGGATGCTTGGATCTGGTCATTTTCCCAGATTCACAAGCACCACAGAGATGACCCTTGAGGAATTTGACTGATTCGATGCCAATGACATGCTTCTTCTTTGCAAGTGTGTGCAAATTCCTCATGCCTGCATGACCTAGTCTTCTGTGCCACAGCCATCCTACTGAGGGTTTTGCTAGTAAGCAAGTGGCTGGTTGAGGACCTGTAGAGAAGTCAACAATGTACAAATCCCCTCTTCTTACACCTTCGAAGACTTTGGATCTGTCAGATTCCATGATGACTACACATCTATATCTACCAAAGATAACAATCATATCAAGATCACAAAGCATCGAGACTGACATGAGGTTAAAACCAAGGGATTCAACAAGCATCACTTTGTCCATATGCCTATCCTTGGAAATAGCTACTTTTCCAAGTCCCAATACCTTGCTTTTACCTTTATCAGCATATGTGATTTGCTTCAGAGGTGATGGAGTTAGTGGCATATTCATCAGTAGGCTTTTATCACCAGTCATGTGATGTGTGCAGCCACTATCGAGAACCCACTCAGTATTTTTGGGTTTGTCATCCTGCAGATGAATTAGTACAGCTTACCATCTCATATGCTTCAAGTTTAAAGAATATGATACTAATTTCATCATAACAGAAATGTAAGGACGTGTGAAATATTTCTATTTCATCAATCATTAGCTTGCGTCCTATCAAGCCTTTCCTCAGGTCTCCAGCAAATTCTTCAGATGATGATTTTCATCTGGAGACCTGACCTGCAGAAGTGATTAGTTTGATTTCTTCACCACCCACATTTGAAGGGGTGCCAAAGCGTTCATCATCCTGCGAGCACCATATGAAAAAGGTGGCATTGACGCTAATGCACTTCTCTTAACAGTAGGGGGGTTAAAGTACTCATATGAGTATGTAGAGAACTGGTTTGAGGATTTATGAACATAATGATTTGAAGAATAGCGCTCATAATCATATTCGTTGTAGTTCCCCTGCATGTTAGACGCATAAGCACGAGTATGAGCATAGTTTTGACCAGTTGAGGATTTTGATCCTCTTGAAGACTTTGGTCCTCCTGAGGAATTTGATCTGGGGTTCAGATTCTTCGGAGGTGATGTCATGAGGACATTTACTTGAAGATTTTCAAGACAATTTTTGGGAACCCAGATTTTCCTCAGAGGAGAGCCATTCCTGCAGTTAGGTCCAACATATCGAGCAAATACTTCACCAGATTGATTTTTGAACAGTTTATAGTTGGAATCAAATGACTCATCCGAGGAATAGGATAATTCACATGAGAAGCCAGTTAGATTAGATGGATCAAAAGGAGGCCCAGTAGCAGCAACCCATGAGGTTTTGGGATACTGCTTAGGTTTCCAATAAGATCCATCAGCATTCAATTTCCTCTCAAAGGCAATTCCTTCTTTCCTCGGGTTCCTGTTCAAGATCTGCTTTTTGAGCATATCACAAAGGATTTGATGTCCTTTGAGGCTTTTGTACATGCCTGTCAAGTACAATTCCTTCAACCCTGCATTTTCATCAGTGACATTTGTGTTTTCCTCAAGTGAGGAAATAGACACAACAGGTGCAGTTGAAGAATTTGTAGCAGTGGTAGCATTTGAAGATTCTGGTGAAGAATTAGCAGTTTCACGATCAATGCATTTAAGACATGGAGGAATAAATTCATCTTGACTAGCGCTGATCTGTTGAGCTAGTAATGAATCATTTTCCGTACGAAGATCATCATAAGACATCCTCAGCTTCTCAAGATCAAGCTTCCTTTGAAGAAATTCGTAGGAAAGCTTCTCATGATCAGTGAGGAGTGTATCATAACGATCCTGGAGAATATCAAATCTAGACTGAAGATTTTTCATGTCATCAGCGAGGATTTGATTAAGATTCATTTCATCATTCAACAGATCATCACTTTTGTCTAGCAATTTTTGAAGCTTTTCCACAGCAGTTTGTTGTTTAGTGGCAATGATGGCAAGTTTACTGTAACTGGGTTTTTTGTAATCATCATGTTCACAGTCACTTGAATCAGATGAGGAGGCATTATGTGATACCTTTGAACCTTTTGCCATGAAGCAATAGGTTGGAGCGAAGTCATCAGCATAGTCATCAGTATGGATGGTGCACTCATTTTGTTCAAGATTGAAGATTGACTTGCTGACGAAATTGGTTGCTAGTGCAAGACTAGCCTGTCCGGATTCTGAATCTTCTCCAGAGCCTTCTTCATCATCACATTCTTCTGATTCTGCCTCGGAATCCATTTCCTTGCCAATAAGTGCCCAAGCCTTTCTGAAGCTAGTCTTCTTGTGTGAGGAGGACTTTGAGGATGAGGATTTTGAAGATTTGTTCTTCTTCTTTGAGTCATTAGAACTGTCATCCTTGTATTTCTTCTTCTTTGATTCCTTTCCCCAGAGAGGGCAATCAGCAATGTAATGGCCTGATTTCTTGCACTTGTGACAGGTCCGTTTCTTATAGTCCTCAAATGCACATTCTGATTTCCTCATGTCTCTTCTTGATGATTTACCGAACTGGCCTCGTTGTGTAAATCTCTGGAATTTCCTCACAAGCATTGCAAGTTCCTGACCAAATTCTTCAGGGTCACAACTGTTGTCATCTGTGTCTTCTTCTTCAGACGAGGAAATTGCTCTTGCCTTCAGGGCGCGTGGTCTGGAATAGCTTTGTCCATATAGATCTCTCTTTTCTTCTAGCTGGAATTCATGAGTATTTAGCCTTTCAAGGATATCAGCAGGATCTAGCATCTTGTAGTCTGGTCTTTCTTGGATCATCATAACTAAAGTGTCAAATGAAGAATCCAAAGATCTCAGCAGTTTCTTCACAACTTCGTGATCAGTGATGTCTCGAGCTCCCAGTGCTTGTAGTTCATTTGATATGTTAGTGAGGCGATCAAAGGTGTCTTGGCAGCTTTCATTTTCATGTCTCTTGAAGCGATTGAAGAGATTGCGAAGAATATCAACACGAGAGTCGTGTTGGGTTGATACTCCTTCATTTACCTTGCACAGTCTCTCCCAGATCAGTGTTGCAGAGCCTAAGGCACTTACTCTTCCAAACTGGCCAGGGCTCAGATGACCACAGATGATGTTCTTCGCTTGCGAATCGAGTTGCTTAAATTTCTTCACATCAGCTGCAGTGACACTAGCAGAAATGATGGGGACACCATTTTCCACAATATACCAGAGATCATTGTCTATAGCTTGTAAATGCATTTGCATTTTGTTCTTACAGAAGGGAAAATTCTTTCCCTCGTAGGTAGGACATGCTGCAGTCACTTTAAACATGCCTGCAGTAGACATAACTAAAACTCCAGGTGGTTAAACCAAAATCACACAGAACAAGGGAGTACCTTGCTCTGATACCAATTGAAAGTGCGTTATATCGACTAGAGGGGGGTGAATAGGAGATTTTTAGAATTTCATCACTGAGGAAATTCCTTTTGAGGAAATTCCTCACTGATGACTAACTTACAGCGGAAACAGTTAAGGATCAGTTGTGCAATTGTTCACAACAACAGTATTACAGAGTGAAGATTATGAAAACCAATTGCACAGCAAGCAGGCACGCAGAATACAGATGATGATTAACTCAAGTGAAGAATTTGGGGTTGAGGAAATTCAGAGAAAGTCTTCAGCAAATTTTTCAAACAGTCACAGTGAATGTCATCAACACATAATACAGAGAATGTAAAGAGTTGAGGAATTAGAACCCGATTCTTGAAGAAGACTGTTATTGATGACCCAGTTCCAACTGCTATGACAGTTGTACATCTGGTTTGGAGCGGCTTGGTATTTAAACCAAAGGACACCCAGTCCCGGGACACACAGTCCCTACCGTATTCTCCTTGAGCTAAGGACACACAGTCCTCGCCCAACACTCGTGGTAAGTCTTCAGGGCAGACTTCCAAACCCTCACAAACTCGGTCACCCGGCGATCCACAATTGACTGCTGGATTGCTCTAGACCATGACGCCTAACCGTCTGGAGGATGCACAGTCCTCAAAGGTAAAAGGCTTCAGTCCCACACAGGAACAACTTCTTCAGTGATGCTCAATCACTAGGTTTGGTTTGTGGTTTCGGTGGGTGGTGTATTTCCTCACTGATGATTTTCTCTCGAAGGCTCTGAGGAATTGGGTTGCTCTTATGACAAGTGTCAGTTTCTAACGGAGCAGCCAACCAGCTAGTGGTTGTGGGGGGCGGCTATTTATAGCCTGGGAGCATCCCGACATGATTTGACATTAATGCCCTTAAATAATATGACCGTTGGAGTGGATAAGACAAGTGACTTGGCGTGTCTATCGAAACGGTCGGGACTTTCAACTGTGAGAGTCCTCATGTCACTCATATTCCTCACTTGAGGCTTTTGGTAGGATTAGGCTTGGGTTGAGTCTCATGAGGAAATTCATTCCAAAGTGTAACTTAGACCCCCTTCAACAGTACGGTGTTCCTATTACTCAAGTGTGAAGAAAACAAAACAGAAAGAGTAAATCTTCATGCTTTAAAGTCTTCAGAATGATTTTCTTCAGGACACACCGACTTCCTCAATTTCAATATCTTCATGAGGAATATCAATTTCATCGCAGATTCTTCGCGATTCAATTCTTCAGCTTCAGACCAATTTCTTCAACTGAAGATATACATTTTTAGGGGTCGATATTCATCAAATATTTCAAACTCCTCAGTGACTTATAGATCCTGTGTACACTTATAAACACATTAGATACTTAACCTATAAGTCTTCAAACCATCAAAATCACTAAGGGGCACTAGATGCACTTACATACTCGCAAGCTCAATATCATCGGAACCAATTGGATTTTCTGAAACAAGCAAGATGAGGATGGTCAAGTGGTGAGGAATAAGGCACGACTTGTAGCCCAAGGCTACACCCAGGTTGAAGGAATAGATTTCGATGAAACTTTTGCACCTGTTGCTAGACTTGAAGCTATTCGAATACTGCTTGCTTATGCTAATCATCATAACATCATATTATATCAAATGGATGTGGAAAGTGCATTCCTCAATGGTAAGCTTGAGGAAGAAGTATATGTTGCTCAGCCCCCAGGTTTTGAGGATCTAAAGAATCCAAACAAAGTCTTCACACTCAAAAAGGCGCTCTATGGTCTTAAGCAAGCCCCTCGGGCATGGTATGATACATTGAAGGAATTCCTCATGAAGAAATGCTTCAAACCTGGTTCCCTCGATCCAACTCTTTTCACTAAATCCTATGATAATGAGCTATTTGTGTGCCAGATATATGTCGATGATATTATATTTGGCTGTACTAACAAACGATACAGTGATGAATTTGCTTACATGATGAGTGAAGAATATCAGATGTCTATGATGGGGGAGCTGAAATTCTTCTTAGGTCTTCAAATTCGTCAACAACGCAATGGAATCTTCATATCACAGGAGAAATACCTCAAGGATGTTCTGAGGATATTCGACATGCATGAATGCAAAGGTGCCAAGACTCCAATGCCTACCAACGGCCACCTCGACACTGACGAAAATGGTAAAGAATTCGATCAGCAGGTATATCGCTCTATGATTGGCTCTTTATTGTATCTATGTGCATCTAGGCCAGATATAATGCTTAGTGTTTGCATGTGTGCACGTTATCAAGCAAAACCGAAGGAATCACACCATAAGGCTGTGAAGCATATTCTTCGATACTTAGCTCACACACCAACACTAGGATTATGGTACCCCAAGGGCTCAAATCATCATCTGGTAGGGTATTCTGATTCTGCTATGGTGGTGACCGTGTGGATCGCAAGTCAACCTCTAGCACATGCCATTTCCTCGGAAGATCACTAGTCTGCTGGTCCTCAAAGAAGCAGAACTGCGTATCACTCTCCACTGCCGAAGCTGAGTACATTGATGCTGGTTCAAGCTGTGCTCAATTGCTATGGATGAAGCAAACCCTCAAGGACTACGGCATCAACATGAAGAATGTGCCTCTCTACTGCGAGAATGAGAGTGCAATTAAGATTGCATACAACCCAGTACAGCACTCGAAGACCAAGCACATCCAGATTCGTCATCATTTTCTTCGGGACCATGTCCTCAAGGGCAATATCCTCATCGACCATGTGAAGACTGATGATCAACTGGAAGATATCTTCACTAAGCCCTTGGATGAGAGAAGGTTTGGCAAGTTGCGGTGTGAGCTAAATATCTTAGAATCTTCAAATGTTTTGTAAAAACATGCACACATCCTAACACTTATGCAAAATTGATGACTTAGATGTGCAACACATGATGAATCGATTTTCTTCAACTGATGAAGAATATCACTCTGAGTGTGAAGAAATCAACGAAGAAATTGATTCTCACGGCCCTACGATAATTGTACGCGGCGTCTGTAATCAACATTCTTATATGGTGGGTCACGCCACCGCCCAACGTCAAATTCCTCAAGTTGAATTTCTTCAAAGTCTCATTTCTTCGAGAATTTGATTTTCTTCAAATCAGTTGTTCTTCAAAATCGTTTTTCTTCAAAATTGAAATTCATCATTGTGACGATTTATCACGAAATCCTCAAGTTAGTCAAATCTTCAAAAACACTTGATGATTTTCGTTTACCTAGATAGACTGTGATTTCAAGTCCTCAACAGCATTGACTTATAGCTATTTCTTCAAGTTGATATTTCATCTAAGTGAATGTGATCGGACCCTACTTTCCCTCTATGCTATTCTCATCGAGTCTATTCAATTCTTCATATGCGTTCTACTTGAAACTTTGTTCGCAATACTCACTGCGTCCTTGTCAGCTGATGATTTTGTATCAAAATCCTCAAATCTCCAAAAATATTATTTTAAATGAACAATAACTGAACCCCACTTTCCTCGTTCGGATAACCACGATCTCCACCGCTTTGCTCGTAAGATACACGTGTCCTGCAGAGACATAGAGGCGGGGGCTATTTGGTCCGATTTCCTCACGCCAACAGTAACTGTCTGGCTATAATTATGTCCCCATCCCCCTCGGTAAACACTTCTTCCTTCCATCGCTCTCCTGCTACAGCAAAGCCCCAAACCCTAGCGCCACCGTTAGAAGTCTCGACGCCGGCGAAGAAAAGCTTCACTGCCTCGACTTTTCCGTTGCCGAAACCACGCCGAAGTCGGACCATCCTCGTCCGCCGCCGCCGTAGACGTCATGTGCTACCAAGTTAGGGCGCATTGGACCCGCACCGAAAGAGCTTCTCCCTGCTACTCTTCTCTGTTCTTCGTGCGCACCATCTAGGGTAAATAAAAACCCTATTTTTACAAGAATGTGAAATCTGTTTTACCTCTGAGATGTGAAATCTGTTTTTCCTCAAGAATCCATCCGTTTCTTTTCCTCAAACACTGCCTATCACCACACTATTGATGAACTTCACTAAGCATCCATGATTTTCATGAGATTCCTGAGTTGTGCGAATTTTCGGATCTGTACAACTCTGGAACCCAAGAACAGTATGCTTAGCAAATTCCTCAACCACTGGTCAAATTCCTCAACTGTCAATTTTTTTTCATTTTCTTCAAATCTGAGAACGCATATGACCTCTCCAAATTCCTCGCAACTATACTCTGTTCACAGGTACACACATGTCAGCTGATGAATCTCTCGGTTCTCATCAAATTAACTCATTTGCAGTGTTTCTTGAAGAAAATCTTCAAGTCTCATCACACTCCTCAAGAGTTCAATCTCATGAGCAAAATCCTTATCTAAAGAAAATGGAGAATGACAGGAAGGAAGAGGGAGGCAAGAAACTTGAGCAGAATACAGCCGCAGATATCCCTGAGGATATATACCTGGATTACAGCACTCCTAATGAAAATGAAAGTATGCCCAAGAGAATGATTTGGCTTCAGAAGATAGAACGCCGATTGGCTAAGGAGTGGAAGGAGTACAGATTTGTCACTCCCAAATATGCGAAGAAATTCGCTGTGAAGCCTTCTGGCAAACGGGCTCTACTTGAGGATTATCAAGAAGCACATCCCTCAAGCCTCAAGACACTTGATGATTATCCTGATGAAAAGGAAAAACACTTGGCAAAGCTCAAGAAGCAGGCAGAGGCTGCTGTGAGGAAATTCAACGAATCATCTGCTGCTGCATCAACTGCGGCTACTTCCTCTGCTGCTGAGACCTCTGGTATGGCTATGCCTCAACAAAAGTCTATGCCACCAAAACCAAAGGCTTCAAAGCCTCAAGAGAAACCAGCTCCAGCATCAGCTCCAAAACCATCAGCCCCAAAACCCTCAGCACCAAAATCCTCAGCACCACCACAGGCTTCAAAACCTGAACAGAAGTCGGTAGTGAAGCCACTGCCCGCTACCTCCAGCTCCTCACTCCCAGCTGCAACAATCTCGGAGACTAAGTCTTCACCAACTCCTCTGAAGACTAAGGTGATTGCTGCGAGAGGAACAAGACCCAGCCCAAGCAAAATCATCACGGTCCCTTCTGCATCAGAGGGTAGTGATGAATTTGATGATGAAACTCTTCAAGCAATGATCAGAAACAAGCAAGAGAGGGTAGCTCAAGCTTCTGGCAGCTCCATTCCTCTGGCCATGGACCCAAAAGTCCTCCTCGACGGCATCAATATCTGGTATGAGGTCCCCAACACTCCACTTGATGATTTGAAACTTCCGCCAGGCATCAGCCACATGGTGGCCACATTCATCAACGAGGCCAAGTGGAAGGAGCAGCAAGCTAAACAGGCCAAGGTGGCTAAGCTCAAGAAGGAGAAATTCCTCAAGCAGAATCTCCTCAACCTGACGCCTGATGACCTTGTGTCAACACAGGCAGAGTTGAAGACTTTGAAAGTTAAGTACTCCAAGCTTTCTGACCGACAAAGTCTCAAAAGCAATTTCATCAAACTTGCTACTGAAGCTGTTAACGACTACAACAAGAAAGCTGCCCCTCCAGTACCATCTCCTCATCCTCTGATTGAAGAACCAGCTGATGAAACTGCTCAAGCTGAGGAAATCCCTCAAGAAAGCCGTGTGGATGAACCGGCAATTGAGGAAATCACCACTGAAAATCCAGCTGATGAATGTGCTACAGCTGGTGAGACAGACCCTGCTCTAGCTGCTGCTTCAAAGCCAGCTGATGAATCTATTCCAGCTGCTGATTCAAAGCCAGCTGATGACTCTGCTCTAGCTGGTTCCTCAAAGCCAGGTGATGAATCTGCTGAGAAAACACCTTCACCAAAAGCTTCAAAGGTGAAGAAGATGACTCCGTCTGCATCAGACGTGAAAAAGACAAGGGCTGCTGAAAAGGAAGCCAAGAAGAGAAAATCTTCTTCAGTAGAAGAACACATTCAGGCCAAGCGCCTCAAAGCACTTGAAGAAAATGCTCCACTGGATCCTATGCCACTTAACAGCGCTCCATCTTATGAAATGGTTACCTTCGCAAGCGAAGACCAGGAGCAAGGGCCTGATGAGGAAATGAAGGATGATTCATCTGAGGAACATACTGACGAAGAAATTCGCATTGACAACACTCCTCAGCCTTCCATTCCTCATATGAAAACTGCACAAGGATCAGTTGCACCAGTTGATGAATCTGGCTCCATCACCAAGCAAGCTGAGGAAGAACAAAGTGAAAATCCTCAAGCTGATGAAAGTTAGAGTCCTGAGCAAAATCCTCAACCTGAGGATCAGGCTGACCCCACTCCTCGTGAGAAAGATCCTCAAACTTAGGCTCAGGATGAACCCATTCCTCCTCCGGAGCAAAACCCTCAACAAGATGCTCCAGTTGATGACATTCCTCAGCCTCAAGCTCAGCCAGATCCCATTCCTCAGCGTGAAGCGCAACAGGAGCATGCTCCTCAGGCTGAAGCGGAAGCTGATGAAATTCCTCACCTCGAGGACCATGCTGAGGAAAATGCACCAGACCCAGATAATGCCTTCGTCGTCCTCAACCCAGAGTCTGCAATTGTTGTCTCCCCTCAGGGCCAACAGCCAAACCTTCAACCCATGCAGTGTCAGCCGTTCTGAAAGCGGCCAAAGTTTCAAAAGGAGTCCTTCTTTGAAGAACGCATGTTCTTCATCGGAGAAAATCCCTATGACAAGCCTCAAATCATGCATTTGAAGTCTTGGACGAGCACACAACTCAATTACTATGCCTCTATGATGTGTGGAAGAAACAAGATTTTCCAGCACAGTCATGTTCCTCATGTTGAGCTTGAAGAAATACCATGCCTGGCTCCAGTCCTCAACGTCCTTCATGAAACCGGACTCCTCCCAATGTGCTCAGATATCTGTGATTGGAACAGTGAGCTTATTCTTCAATTTTATGCCACTCTTCACATATTTGGAGATCCCGCAGACATCATCACCTGGGTGTTTGACTGGATGACGCAAACAACACACCACAAGGCTCCTGCCATTGAGCTCCTGCGTGAACTGCTAGTGTCAATTCCCTCAGAGCAAGCCATGAAGCGTTATGATGAGCGTGTGCTGCCCAACAGGATGATGGAAGTCCTCATGAAGCCTTTGGCTAAAGGAAAACCACCAAGAACGACTTTCCTCATCCATGAGCTCAAATATGAACCAAGGACAGTTTACAGAATCCTCTGCAGTGTTCTTGCGCCGATCAAGGGCCATGATGATGAAGAAGATGTCGTAGGCATCATGAAGAATATCCTCTTCAACATCATCCATGGTATTCCTATCAATATCCATGATTTCTTCTTGAGGACTTTTGCCGACAATGCAATGTGTCCTTTTGACCACAAGATATATGCTCCATGGATCATGAGATTCATCAGAACAAGGTCAGGCATCAACTTTCACGCTGATTTCAACAACCATGTTGGTTATATGCCTCCTATCAGGGTCAACAAGAAGAATTTCGAGCCTGTTGAAGGAAAAGGCAAGTCTGTCATTGATGAAGGTCGTAGGCCCCTTGATGGCCAGTTCAGAGAGCCCGAAGCATATTGTTCATTGGATGATACCGAGACTCATCCTCCAAGCCCTGTTGCTCCTCGTGTGATGAATACCAGAGAGATTCTTCTCAGTCTTCACCAGAAGGTGGATCGGAATCACAAGTGGGTCAAACGCCGGTTAGGCGCCATTGTGAAAACCCTCAATGAAACGCAGAATGCTGTGAAGCTTAACCATCATCATCTTCACGAGGTTTTTGATCGCACCTGGGACACACTTGCTCATCTGAAGACTCCGACATAACTTGAAGATTTGGAGTTTGTGCGAGACTTTGACTGGTCGTGGCCACCAAAGAAGAAATTCAGGTCAATTCCTGTTCCAGACCTTGAGGACAGCTCTTTTTCTTCATTCTGCACTCCTGAATCTGATGAAGAACAACAAGACATTGCCACCGGTCCAAGGAAGAAGACTGCTCCCAAGAATCCTCATGCGTCTTCATCAACTCCCAGGGAGTGAAAGTCTTCACGGGCGTTAGTCCTTAGTTTGTTCCTTTTTGTCACTTGATGACAAAGGGGGAGAAACTTGAGAGTTAGTCTTCACACGGAATATTTTGGGGCTTATGAACTATATTTAAGTTACAAACTCTTGGCTCTTCTGAAGTGTTTATGTAATGAGTTGTAACTTAAGCCCGATGGTACTCTGACGCTTTTGAACGTTTTTATTCGCATGCTTATTCCTCAAAATTTTAATGCACGCATGCTGGAATTCGTCAGATACCATTTGTCATCATGCATCTTCAATCTCTTCATACTATATGTCATATGTATGCATGATTTACAAGACTCAGGGGGGGATCTCCATGATATAAATCATCAATGTGCATTTGCTGTGAAAAGCAAAATCCTCGAGATATGCACATCTTCACGGGGAGTCTCTCTGAATCTTGATTTCAAATTCCTCAAATGAGTATTTACACTTCATATTTTTATCCCTGTTGAAGACTTAACCTAATTGTCATCAACCACTAAAAAGGGGGAGATTGTAAGTGCATCTAGTGCCCCTTAGTGATTTTGGTGGTTTGAAGACTTATAGGTTAAGTATCTAATGTGTTCATGAGTGTACACAGGATCTATAATTCGCTGAGGAGTGTGAAATATTCGATGAATATCGACCCCTAAAAATGTATATCTTCGGTTGAAGAAATTGGTCTGAAGCTGAAGATTAGAATCGCGAGGAATCTGCGATGAAATTGATATTCCTCATGAAGATATTGAAATTGAGGAATTCGCTGTGTCCTGAAGAAAATCATTCTGAAGACTTTGAAGCATGAAGATTTACTCTTTCTGTTTTATTTTCTTCACACATGAGTAATAGGAACACCGTACTGTTAAAAGGGGTCGAGGTAACACATTGGAATGAATTTCCTCATGATGCTCAACCCAAGCCTAATCCTACCAAAATCCTCAAATGAGGAATATGAGTGACATGAGGACTCTCACAGTTCAGGGTCCCGACTGTTTTGATAGCCACGCCACATCATTGGTCTTATCCACACCAACGGTCATATTATTTAAGGGCATTAGTGTCAAATCATGTCGGGATGCTCCCAGGCTATAAATAGCCGCCCCCCACAACCATTAGCTGGTTGGCTGCTCTGTTAGAAACAGACACTTGTCATAAAAGAAACCCAAATTCCTCAGAGTCTTCGAGAGTAATTCATCAGTGAGGAAATACCCCAAACTCCAAACCACAAACCAAGAACCAAGTGATTGAGCATCACTGAAGAAGTTGTTCCTGTGTGGGACTGAAGCCTTTTACCTTTGAGGACTGTGCATCCTCCAGACGGTTAGGCGTCGTGGTCTAGAGCAATCCAGCAGTCAATTGTGGATCGCCGGGTGACCCAGTTTATGAGGGTTTGGAAGTCCGCCCTGAAGACTTACCACGAGTGTTGGGCGAGGACTGTGTGTTCTTAACCCAAGGAGAATACGGTAGGGACTGTGTGTCCTGGGACTGTGTGTCTTTTGGTTTCAATACCAAGCCGCTCTAAACCAGATGTACAATTGTCACAGTAGTTGGAACTGGGTCATCAACTACTGTCTTCGCTGTGAAACGGGTTCTAATTCCTCAACTCTTTATATTCCTCAGATTATGTGTTGATGATTTTCACTGTCACTGTTTGAAGAATTTGTTGTAGACTTTCTCTGAAATTCCTCAACCCCAAATTCTTCACGCAAGTTAATCATCATCTGTTTTCTGCGTGCCTGCTTACTGTGCAATCTGTTTTCACATTCCTGATACTAAAAAACTGTTGTAGTGAAACTTTGCACTCCTGATCCTTTACTGTTTCCGCTGTAAGTTAGTCATCAGTGAGGAATTTCGTCAAAAGGAATTTCCTCAGTGATGAAATTCTACAAGTCTCCTATTCACCCCACCTCTAGTCAATATAACGCTCTTTCATTCTTCCACAACCACCAGAAGCAAAAATGACACAAACAAGTGAGAGGCCATCTTCAATCCTCCTTCCACGTCATGATCCACTCGTGCATCATGCTATGGTAACTCCGCCCTACCCCATCCCAACGGGCCAACAACAGACTCCGATGGGGTTTCGATCGTACAAACACGTGAGTACTTTATATGCATCTGCTCTGATCTGCCATTTTTGGAACCAGTATTATTATATTTATAAGTTGCGTTTTAAAATGATGAATTGTTTTTTCTACAGAAGCCAGACCTCCTAGATTATCTAATACCAAGAATCAAGATGACATTCAAGAATGTAGATAAAGCCTCGGAATTTTACAAATGATACGCCATGCCTGGTTTTGGCATGAGGAAGACGGGTGGAAATGATAATCACAAGTACTTTGTCTACGCATGATAAGGCTAACACAATCCTACTGTTTCTGAAGCTGATAGGCAGCGTATCAAAACCTCATGTAGGACATGTTGTAATGCTAGAATCAGGGTGTAGGTGCAACAGGATAACACATGTGTGGTGGTGGGCATTCAATACAATCATAATCACCACCTCATCCAAACTACTAACATGCTGGTATTCGTGCACTCACACAAGAATTATGAACCGACTCTTTTGGAGTATGTAAAGCTCTTGCAGTACCATGATGTCAAACATACACCACTTATGTCCATGCTATCACAAAATGAAGATGGAAGATCCTTCGTGAGGATGACCGGAAAAGACCTACTAAACCAGTAAGTATTGAAAAATGCACATACTAAAATATACATAGCATCCTAAGTCATCAACCTTGATAAAAAATAATAAATGCATATTTGTATGTATTTTGCAAGAAAGCTATGAAGGCAAGGAAAGATGACTTGTATGATGTATTGAAACCTGTGTCTTTGTTTAAATACATGAAGGCAATTAATGATGAGTTCTTCTATGGCATATACAAGTAGACAACGACGATGCAATAAAGAACATTTTCTGGTGCAAGGGAAACTACTGCGGAGCATATCAAGACTTTGGCGATTGCTAACATTCGACATAACTTACAAAACAAACCGATTTCATATGCCTCTCGGAGTGTTTGTTGGAACCAACAACCATTTGCAGTCAACGATATTTGTTGTTGCCCTCATCAGAGAGAAAGATGCAAAATCATTCAGGTGGATATTCGATACATTCGTACAATGCATGAACAACAAACACCCAACTTGTATTATCATAGGTAAAATCAAAAAAGATTACAAGTTTTATCATTTTTAGTATTGGCTATGTTGGTTGTATTCCTTACTGGAATCACAGAATTTGCCATCAGCCTTTTCTTTGTCGTCTGCTGGCTGATGGCAAAGAGTCTCTTTGCCATCAACTGACAAAAACCAGAGGACAAAGAGCAGACTGATGGCAAAGTTTCAATTTGCCATGAGTGAGCTCTTTGGCGTGTGCCAGTTAACTGCATAGAGATGGAAAGTACACGGCAAAGAGCTGAGTGTTGGCAAAGGTTCTATTTGCCATGAGTGAACTCTTTGCCGTCAGCCACCTGACAGCAAAGAGAAGTCAGGTAGACGACAAAGAGGATCACTGGACCACTTTATAACGGGCCATTAGGTGCTCCTCTTTGACGTCTGCCTTATACCTCTTTGTTGTCGGGGGGCAGACGGCAAAGGGTATGGCGACCTAACGACCGTCGGCCCCCACCCCACACCCCCTCTCTCCCCATAACGGCTCTCTCTCTCCCCGTGCATCGGCCCCCTCCTCCCCGTGCACCCCCTCCTCCCTGCCGCCCTCCTGCACGCGCACCGCCTCCTCCTCGCCGCCATTCCTCCATCGCCTCCCCCTCCTCCTTACCGCCCCTCCTCCCCGCACACCCTCTCCTCCCCGCCACCAGCTCCTTTCCGTGCACCCCCTCCTCCACCACCCCTCCTCCACCGTCGCCCCTCCTCCACCGCTACCCTCGTCCCCGCGCACCTCTCCTTCCCGCGCACCCCCTCCTCCCTACCGCCCCTCCTCTATCACGCCACCCCTCCTCCATCGGTGCCCCGTGCCACGCTCGGTGCCCCTGCCATATCCCGGTGCCCCTACCGGCCTTGGCGCACCACCGGCCCCGCCCCCACCGCCCCGGCCGCCCACTATCCCTGCAATTAACTTAAGTGAGTTCTTTTCCTTTTTTCTGTATTTAGTGGTAGCTTAGTTGGTAGATTTAGTTAGTTAGTAGATTTAGTGGTAGGTTAGTGCTAGGTTTAGTTAATTAATGCTTGGTTTTTAGTTCTTGTTTGCTGTTTTTTGTTGTTTTTGTTAATTACTGGTAGGTTAGTGCTAGGTTTAGTTAATTAGTAGTTTAGTGGTAGGTTAGTTGGTAGAATTAGTTAGTTAGTAGATTTAGTGGTAGGTTAGTGCTAGGTTTACTTAATTAGTGCTAGGTTTTTTGTTCTTTTTTTGCTGTTTTTTGTTGTTTTTGTTAATGAGTGGTAGATTTAGTGCTAGGTTTAGTTAATTTGTAGATTTAGTGGTAGTTTAGTTCGTAGATTTAGTTAGTTATTAGATTTAGTGGTCGTTTAGTGCTAGGTTTAGTTAATTAGAAGAAGAAGAAGATGAAGAAGAAGAAAAAGAAGAAGAACAAGAAGAAGAAGAAGGAAGAAGAAGAAGAAGAAGAAGAACAACAACAACAACAGGAAGAAGAAGAACAAGGAAGGAAGGGAGAAGAATAAGAAGAGGAGGAGGAGGAGAAGAGGAGAAGAAGAGGAGGAGGAGAAGAAGAAGAGGAGGAGGAGAAGAGGAGAAGAAAGAAGAGGTAAAAGGAAAAGAGGGAAGAAGAAGAAGAAGAAGAAGAAGAAGAAGAAGAAAAGAGGAGAAGAAAAGAAGAAGTACAAGAAGTAGAAGAAGCGGAGGAGAAGAAGAAGAAGAGGAGATGGAAAGAAGAAGAAGAAGAAGAAGAAGAAGAAGAAGAAGAGGAGATGGAAAGAAGAAGAAGAAGAAGAAGAAGAAGAAGAAGGAAAATAACAGGAAGAAAAGCGGAGATGTCATTAGAAATATGATTTTTCATAGTTTGAACTGTCAATGCTTTATATGATGTGATGTACTACATTTTTTTCACTCGGTACAATTTACATGATTTGTGCTATTTCATCTGCTTTGGAGTCGTCATCATTGTTCGACTACTTCCTCTACAACCGAGGGTGAGCAACGAATCCACCTTCACCTCCTACGCTCTTTTAATCATGTCAGTAGATTTCATTTTCATGCTAAGTCGCGTAACCTAGGTGTCTCCCGTACGAAAGGATTGCATCGATAAATACGCATTCAGTTGCATATTTATCACCGTAACTCATTCAGATTGTCCAGCGATTTCCACGGACAGCCCGAGGATGTGTAGATTCGGTACGTTCTCCATGCTCTACCCCATTCCAAGACAAAATTTCGGCAGTGGCTCCCCGTTGTTCTCTAGATGCACATTCTCTCGTCTTTTTGCCGAGACGTCTATTTTGGAGAAAAGCGAGGAGGTGCTTTTGGAATTTTGTGCCGGAATGGGGTAGATCATGGAGAACGTACTCACTCTACACATACTCGGTGGGAATAGGATCTATCTTTACCTATTAGCATGTAGGTTGCATGGACGTAATAAAATTGACAAATTAGATTCATTGATGAATATACATGTTGAGTGATCGTGCATGGAGGTACACCGGTCATCCTAGTTAGAAAGAGATGACCAAAGAATGGTTTCTAAAAACCAAGGACTTTGTGAAAGCCACATTTGCAAATGGCTAGGAAACAAATTGGTGCCCGTGTCCGTGGTGCGACAACTATAAAAAGAGGACATAGGCTCAAATGATTAAACACCTGCAGAGGAGGGGTTTTAACCCTAATTATAGGGTGTGGACATTTCATGGTTTGTCTATACAATGCACTAGAGCTGAGGTGGTCTGTCATCGCACTGACGAGCATGGTACCGGGATCGAATACTTGTTGCAAGACTTTGATGATGCTCGGGATTCAGACGATGAGATGGAGGAATCTGCAAAGGCCTTCTATGAAATGTTGGAGTCTTCAAAACGTCCTCTCCACGAGCACACTAAGCTTTGTCAGCTGGATACCATTGCACAAGTAATGGCTCTGAAGGCTCAGTTCAACTTGGGAATAGAATGCTACGATGCGATGATGATACTATTTGGACGCTCTCTACCCAAAGGCCATGTCATGCCTGCAAACCTGTACAAGTCACACAAAATACTTCGTGTACTTAAAATTCCTTATGAGAAGGTACATGCCCATGAGAAAGGATGTGCCTTATTTAGGAAGGAGTATGCAGACTTGGACTATCGTCCCATTTGCAAGTCTTCCAGGATTGTTGTGGTAGACAATGGTGTGGGTGACAAGAGCCAGGACCAAATCCCACTTAATGTTCTTCGGTATATGCCAAGGCTTCAACGCATTTTCATGGTCGAGGAGACGGCCAGACAGATGACATGACACTAATTGGGCAAAAGAACCG
The DNA here is from genome assembly GCF_904849725.1 of Hordeum vulgare subsp. vulgare. Taxonomy (NCBI): domain Eukaryota; kingdom Viridiplantae; phylum Streptophyta; class Magnoliopsida; order Poales; family Poaceae; genus Hordeum; species Hordeum vulgare. Next base: position 390,457,139 of record NC_058521.1, read on the forward strand.
AACTAGATGCAAATGGGAATAAGATGGCAGTACACACATCGGACGGGAAGCACGGAAGGATTTAGATGCATTACATTAGGATAAAGCAGCAAATCCAAGGAATCCTTGAGTCTGCGTCGCCACGGATGGGTTCAATCCCTTCAGTATGATGGCAACCCAATACAGTTGTTGGAACGTATTTGTCATTCCACTCAATCCCCCCCCCCCGGGCAGATTATGCAAAGGAAGAACATATTCCCGACGTTGATAATTCCAGGGCCCAACTATCCTGGGAAGAATATGAATGTGTATATGTAGCCGCTTAAGGATGAATTGCAAGAAGCTTGGGATAATAGGGTCAAGACATACGATGCCGCTAGAAAAGAAAACTTCGAAATGCACGTCTAGTACATGTACTTGATGCATGACTTGCCGGCGTATGCACAATTGTTTGGATGGTGTGTTGATGGAAGGTTCCCGTGCCCCACATGCAAGCCAACTCTTCACTTTCATTGATTGCAGGCGGGTGGGAAGTATTCTTGCTTTGACTTGCATAGACAGTTCCTGGATCCTCACCATCAGTTCAAAAAAGACAAGAAGAACTTTACCAAAGGTAAAGTTGTCAAAACCTTGGCACCACCTGCGTTGACACGCCAGTAGATCCTGGATCAATTAAACGACCTCGAGCCTGATCCAGAGAATCCAGGGTATTTCAAGGGGTATAATTCAGAACACGCTTAGACTCACAAGCCATGCTTGTGGGATATGCCTTACTTCAAAGACCTCCTTCTTCCACACAACACCGACATGACGCACACTGAAAAGAATATCGGAGAGGCCATCTTTGGTACATTGTTCGACATAGATGGGAAGTCAAAGGATAATATTAAGGCTAGAGTCGATCACAAGACACTATGTCATAGACCGTTAAAAAACATGCGAGAATCGAAAGGAAAGTAGAACCGGTAAAAGCCAAAGGCCTGGTTCAATCTTGGAAGGCCATCTATGAGGGAAATTATCTCGTGGGTCAAAATATACTTCATCTTCCCCGATGGGTATGCAGCGAATCTAAAGAGGGGAGCGAGTCTTGAAAAAATAAAAATGTTTGGTCTCAAGAGTCATGATTGGCACATATGGCTTGAGCGGGTAATGTCGATGATGTTATGTGGTTTATTCCTAAGGATGAATGGCTAGTACCAGTAGAGCTGAGCTATTTCTTCCATGTTCTTTGTGCGAAAGAACTGCTTCCTCGCGTGGTAGATAACATGGAGGAGTTGGCACCGGAGAAGATCTGTCCATCATGCTTCTTTATTCCAATACAACATTTGATTTTACATCTACCGATCGAGGCAAGATTGGGTGGGCCCATGCAAAATCGTTGGTGCTTTGCAACTAAGAGGATGCAGAAGACGCTTCAAGCTAAATGTAAAAATAAACGTAGAATTGAAACATCGATGGCTGAGTCATTCATTACCGAGGAGGTGGCTAACTTTGTGATAGCACACTATGAAGCCAAAAATCCTCATTTGCATAATTCGAAGTCTCGGTACAATGATGCTGACCCTCAAAAGGTGGATCCAACGTTAGCCTGTTCAAAGGGAAGCTCGCACTAGCCGGAGCTTCGAAACCAATAACATTGGATATCAAAGAATGGCGGAACATTTCGTTGTATATCTTCAACAACCTAACAGAAGTGCGGTCGTACATCGAGTAAGTTCTCGGTACATTTTTCCGCAACTTCCAATTCTGTTGAACTGCTCTTATTCCTGGATATTTGATACAGTCGATACGTCGCCAAATTCTCGGATGGAGAGGTGATTCAAGATGATTCCGTCGACGAGTATGAGCTTCTGGCAAAGCATGGAGGTGGCTATCCTTGTTTCATCTCTTGGTTCAAACAAATGGTAATTATAAATAAAGGACCATTTCATTTCTTGGTCTAACTTGTGGCTAATTCAAAAATCATTTCGTATTAAACTTGTAGGCTAATTCAGAGTCTACGGACGCTGAATTGAGACAAGCCGCTAATGGTTTTGACTATAAGGTCCGTTCATTTGAGAAATACAACATCAACGGTTATCACTTTCGTACCTTTGGCAAAGAGCTATCTATGCCCGACCGGAAACCTACAAATTGTGGTGTCTCTGCTATCGGCGAAGGTGGTATTCAGTATTATGGAAGAGTTGAAGAAATTTATGAACTTCAATTCTATGTTGAAAACCCACCAAACGTCGTAGTCACCAAATGTAGTTGGTTCCAGCCGAAGGAGACTAGAAGGACTCATGAACATATAGGGCTAGTCTAAATCAATCCAAGCACCCATTTAGATGTGCCCATTGTCTATATTATGGACCAACAAGCGACCGGAGTTTTCTATCTACCGTGGGCCTGCCAATCTGATAAGAATCTGAATTGTTGGCATGTTGTTTATGAAGTGCCACCACATGCTAGACCACCTCCCCCAGATGAAGAAGATTATGAACCTCACATTAACCTAGACACATATGACGGAGAATTCTTCGAAGAAACATTTCAAGAACCGCTGTGCTTCAGCCAAAACATGGAAGTAGACAGCGACAGTGAATCCGACTTCACCCCTGAGCTAGAACGAGTAGAGCCGGAACTAGAAGAGGTTACTGTTGCATATGACCTGTCAATGCTTGACCGATTACAGAAAGGCCTTCCACAAGTTGATGTCGTCATTCATGAAGACACATGTCATAGTGATGATGGTGGTGATGCATTTATTGATCCAGACTATTATTAGTTTATTTGAATCCCATATTAAATTTTATATGTACATATTGTTATTCATGTCGGTTATTCAATTTTTTTATGTTGTACTAATTTATTTTACTCTTTATCATGGAAAGTGTTGAAAGATGGTAGGCGCGGGTCCAGATCACTTGGTGGGTACTTCTTTGTCGGTGGCCTGCGCGAGGGGTGGTACTTCATTCCACCCCTATCTCTCTATAGGGCCTTAGGGGACAGTCTGATGACACCACCTGCTTGTGCTTCTACTTTGGCGGTGTTTCCCACTGGGAGAGGAGGCCAGGCGGGGAAGAAGGGGAAGGGTACAGGACGTGGCTGCGGGAGAGGTGGGCGAATTGCTACGCCATCCTCGCCACCACCACTAGCTCATTCACCCGAGCACAGGACTACTATGGTGGACCCGTTTGTGGTGGAGGCTACGGGGACTCCGGCCCATGAGCCTCAGGTTGATGGGCATTTGGCCCATGAGACTACGGTTACTGAGTCTACGTCCTAGGAGACTCCCACCCTAGAGGCTTCGGCCAACACGGAGACGTCCAGATGTGGTGCATGGCCTGATCGGACCGAGGGGACGGATTGGACCAAGGGGCTGGCTGGCCATTCTGTTGGTGGTTGGAATGAATCTACGGATAGTGAGGGTGAGGTGGTGGACGGGGTCAGCATGTACAATCGTGGTAGTACACGTCTCCCGGTCGTACTGGCGACCCACGAGAAGAAACCGATGATTAGGCTTGAAGGGGTGAGGTAAGTGTATTTACTCTTTTTTACCAAAGAGATATCAAGTTTCTTAAAATATCTAATGCATTGACCTTGTCATACTGCAGGGGTTGGGAACACCCTGTTGGAGTCCGCAAGCCAAACACCATCCTTGGTTTGCTTTGCCGGAAACTTTTCCCGGGGTTTGTCACGTTGCCCGGTGAGGGGCAGGTTCAAACACTAGGATTTACCCGGGAGCACTACCAGGATGCACAGGCCCCGCCAGAGGAGATTATAGATGGTGTCTTGTGCCACACAAGGGCCGAGATAGTGATGAACAACTTTTGGGTAAATTATCCTTTTACACAATATAAAATTAACAATATAGTTGATTATGGTACTAATCGTTGTTGTCTCGTTTGATTGCAGACCTTCTACAGGTGTGAGGATGGATATGAGGAGGCGGCAACCAAGGTTCTCGAGGCCGAGTGCAGGCGGTTATTACAGAACTTACACCACGAGGCTCGGCCGCAGGCTATTCGAGACTATACGCCACATGTGGTGTTAAGAAGGAGTGCCGTGGAAAGTATGTGAAGAAGGAGTAGTACATAAAGGTAATTACCTATCCTTAAGGCCTTGTACATAGTTTTCTTGATTTGATTCGTAGGTGTAGCACTCAAAATTCTCTTTACTAACTTATTGTGCCCCCCATATGGTGTGTGGATAAGATGGATTGTTGGGAGGCGTTGGTGGATGAGTGGTGCACAGGCAACTGGCAGGCCGTACACGACAATGCGAAGGATCGGCGTGCCCAAATGGTTGGTGTGCCACACCATCAAGGCAGCACCAACTTAATTTAGTTCGAACGGAACTGGGTATGTTGTTTGCTTCATGATTCTTGCAATTCATTCTTCATGCTAGCTTGAGCCCTTTACTAATACTTTGTTCCTCTATTTTAGGCGCATCACAATAAGACGAAGGTGACAAAGTTGTACGACCTTTATGGCATGGCCCATACTGCCTCCTAGAAGAAGGCCAAGGCATTCTCTGAATCTGACCTGGATCAACCAGAGAAATACACCACCACCTCCTCCCACCACAAGCTCGTGAGATACAGGGATGTGGGGAAGTCTAGGAAAGGGGAGACTTTAACCCGAGCCAGGAACCTTTGGATTCACAGCTGGTGATGATATCTGGTGGTGGGAGGCCCCATGGCTCGATAGCCATTGGAGATGGGATAATATGTTGTCCACTCACTCTCCCGGAGATCAAGGCACGCCAATCGAGCTCCTGTCCTGAGATAACGACTCGTCCATGGCCAGTCGATCCCACCATCGAGGTTAGTTGTACAGACTGAGAAAACTTTCATCCATTTCATTGTGTGTGTGCCATCGATCATTACAATGCTAATGAGGAGTGGTGTTGCAGGCTGCTGTTCATAAAGAGAGAGAAGCAAACCCAGCTGCTGTTCAGGTGATTCAGGAGGAGAGGGACTGGACCACGTCTCGGTTGTTGGAGGATAAGAGGGCCCGGAATGAGGTGGGTCACCTGGCCATGTACGAGCTTTCTGTGGTAAGTTTCTTTTGTCACACTAGCCGAACCATGCGTGTAATGTCTGTTCCATTACTAAATAATACGACTGACTCTTCAAAACCAAATCTGCATTCTATGTGCCAGAAGACCGGTCAACCCCCTCCATTCATGTCGGTCTTTTTGGCGATTGGCAGGGTGAGTTTCATTTCAATGGTCATTATAAACTAGTATTAACATTTCAGTGACATCATGCTAACGAGACATTGCAAAATAACTTTTCTGCAGAATAACTCC